>NC_137079.1:97181018-97831297 GCF_951640355.1 Cnephaeus nilssonii
TAGAATTTCTTAGGCTTATTATAGAATTTTAAAAATAAAAATAAATTATTTTTACTGTACCTGTAACTTTCATATGTCCTTGTCAAAGGGAAGAGCAATATATCAGGATTACTATTTAGGATTTCATGCTGAATGAATAATGAAGAGGAAGAAGGATATAGTTATGCAAGTAAAGTTTATTTTGTTTCTCCTCTCTCAGTGGTTTTGTTGACAGAGGTTGACAAACTCACCAGAGATGCTCAACATGCCTTGCGTAGAACCATGGAAAAGTATATGTCTACCTGCAGATTGATCTTGTGTTGCAATTCTACATCTAAAGTGATACCACCTATTCGTAGTAGGTGTCTGGCAGTTCGTGTGCCTGCTCCCAGCATTGAGGAAGTAAGTCAAGTTATTTGTTTTCACTTGCAGTGAAGTGTGTCAGTAATTCAGGAACATCTGTGATCTGGATGCTAATCATTAGTAGATGCAAAAACCAATATATAGTAGTAAATACCAGATACCAATATAGGAAAAGTGTTCTTTGCTTTAAATTATCCTTTACCTTAAACGAGTAGGTACAGTCAAACCTTGGTTCTCAAATGTCTCCTATTTCTAACAATTGGGTTCTCAACCAAGTTGTTGTTAAAAAAAAAAAGTCTCAGTTGTTGAACATCCTTTTTATACTGATGCCTCAGCTTGAGAAAAAGCCATAAACAAAGGAGAGAATGCTAGTCAGTTTACCCCTAAACCTCACATTGTTAACATTTCAGGAAATTGTGCTGTGAATATTATTGTGGTTTTATTTTATCTTTTTGCTTTTGTTGCTGCTAAAATGGATGATTGATACCATTTTAAAACATAAAGAGGCCATCAAGAGTGCTAATGTTTCTAAGGGTGTGAAAGAAACAATGATCACAGGCAATTGAAGAGGTAGAAAAACTGTTGATTTGGATAAAGGAAAACCAGTTAGCCTGTGACAGCATTTCCAAGGCAGTGATATGTGAAAAAGCAAAGACAATGCATGCTGACTTTCTGAAAGACTCCCCTGGAATGAGTGGTAAAAGTGATTTCTTTAAGGTTAGTAGGGGGTGGTTTGATAAATTTAAGAAAAAAAGTGTTTGTTTATAGATTAAACAGTATATTAGACATGTACTGTATATAAACAAGGTTAAAACGGAATCATTTGGAGGTCTGGAATGAATTCAATTTACATAATTTCTAATGGGAAAAAATGATTCCATTTTCAAACAAATTGCTTCTTGAATAGTCTCCCAGAATGAATTCAGTTTGAGAACCGATGTTTCACTATATTACGAATTTTACTAAACTATGGAGAGGTTAGGTACTTAGTATCTTTTACCTCAACCTGATTTATTTGGCTTTGGAGGAGACTTGAGTATGGAAGAAATAGGTTTTTCTAGGACATAATGTGAGAATACCAACTGTATAGGTAGGGGACCAACATTATATACAGGAATGGGCAAAATAGATTTAGTTGTTTGTATGGAAAAAAAACATACAGGTTATAATTATTATAGTAGCTTTCTTAACTCAGAATGTCACTCACAACTGTAAACCTATTTTGCCCACCTGTGTGTGTGTGATAATAGCTATCAGTAAAATTTTTAATTCTCACAATAAGCAGTTTTCCTGCCATTAGTAATTTGGGTCAATTTTATGCAAAGTATGGATAATATGTGACATTGTATTAGTTGCAAAGTGGTAAAATACCTTTATTTTATGTTTCAGTTGTAAAAATTTTAGGAGTAAAGGGTTTATAGGGTTTATAAAGCAGGGTTTATAAAGCAGGCAGGATTACCAGTTTCACCACTCCCATGGATACCATTCTTGTCTTAGTCCATGCAAATAAGGCCTTCTTAGTTGTGGAATTCAGGCCAGGTGGCTCAACTTGGCAGCCCTATTTTTGCCACCAACCTGGGACCCTGTGTCTCCTCCCGGCTGCCCTGAGGAGGCTGGAAGGCTTGGTCCTGGCACCAGGTCTTTCCCCAGTTGCAGGGCCAGCTGCTGCCTCTTCCTGATAGCTAGGCAAGACCCCTGGCTTCCTGCTGAAGGGGAATGTGGCTTAGGGTAGGATAGTGACCAAAAAAGTGGGGATCTATGAAGATGTTATCAACAGGAATTATTTCAATATACTGTTTGACAGATTGCTCATTTTTAAAAATTATTTTATTGTAGATTTGCCATGTTTTATCTACTGTGTGCAAGAAGGAAGGTCTGACTCTCCCTTCACAGCTGGCTCGTAGACTTGCAGAGAAGTCCTGCCGAAATCTCAGAAAAGCGCTACTCATGTGTGAAGCCTGCAGAGTGCAACAGTGAGTTAAAGAGGCAGTTAGCACCAGAAACATTTTAGAAAATAAGCATGCTGCCATTTAGTTTATTGTGTTTTCTTTTTGTCATACAGATATCCTTTTACTGAAGATCAGGAAGTCCCTGAAACAGATTGGGAGGTGTATCTGAGGGAGACTGCCAATGCTATTGTCAGTCAGCAGACGCCACAAAGGTAACCAGTAGAAAAGATGCCTGTAAAAGTTTGGTCATCAAGGTAGTACAGCTATTCTGAGTTTTAGGGTAGTGGTTTTTTATTAGCACCATGCAATTTAGAATTATAATTAAATATTGAATCTAACGATTAAATTTTTAAAGAAAAGGGAGAATAAAATTTTAGAAATTTAACGATTTAGAATACAGTGGAATCTCGGTTCTGGAACTTAATTCGTTCCAGAAGGCTATTTGAAAAGCAGTTTGTTTTAAAACCTAATTGTTTTTTCCCATTAGAAATGTAATTTGAGTTAATCCATTACAGACTCCCAAATGTTTCTGATTTTACCTTCAATTGCCTGTGAAAATTGTTTCGTGGGCACTTTCACTTAAAGTCAGCACTCTTAATGGCCTCTTTTTGTTTTAAAATTGTGTTAATTGTCCATTCCCCTTACCATACGCCAGTGATGGCGAACCTATGACACGCGTGTCAGCACTGACACGCGTAGCCATTTCTGATGACACGCGGCCGCATGCCGAGGATGAAACATTTGCTGCTCCTGAGGATGAAACATTTGCGACTAGAGTCTTGGAGTTAATTTTTTCCTCAAAATGACACACTACCTGAGTTATGCTCAGTTTTTTGGCGAAGTTTGACACACCAAGCTCAAAAGGTTGCCCATCACTGCCATACGCAGTAGCCAGATCAGACATGTAAACATCTATATTATACTTGGCAACTATATCTTTTTAAGCTCTATTTTTTATTTTCACAACTTTAGTTTCCACTTTGCTGCTATCACTAACCTTCTTAGGACCCATGGTGTCTTACTGTACGTATTTAATAATAATAGGCAGCAACAAAAGCAAAAACAAAACAAAACAAAAAACACAAGAAAATATTCACAGCACAATTTCCTAAGATGTTAACGCAAAGTTTAGCAGTAAATTGTCTCATGAATTCTCTCCTTTGTCGCCTGAGAGGCA
The DNA here is from genome assembly GCF_951640355.1 of Cnephaeus nilssonii. NCBI lineage: Eukaryota > Metazoa > Chordata > Mammalia > Chiroptera > Vespertilionidae > Cnephaeus > Cnephaeus nilssonii. The sequence goes on from NC_137079.1 coordinate 97,184,487, forward strand.
AATGGCTGATCATACAGGTGTCAGCATGAAAGAGTTGTTGGTCAAGAACTGAAGTTTTGTTTGACACGTGAAACATTTTTTTCATGAACAACTTGGTTAAGAACCAAATTGTTGGAGATGCTAGATGTTCGAGAGAACCGACATTTGACTATAGTTGGTGTGGTATAATGGCTTTTATTAAGCTGTTTACCTGCAAATGTGGAACTTATACATAAATTAAAACACATCTTGGAATTTTTAGTTTTTCTTTTAGGATTTCAGATGACTTATGTTTCTAGTTTTTAATATCAAAAAGAACAATATATAGCTTTGTAATTGATACCTCATATGCTAGAAAGACGCGAGACTATGAGTCAGATTTCTACTGATTTTTAGGTATGATATAGTTCTGTTAAGAATAGTATTGTGTATATGCCGTTAGTATTTAGGAAGTGTATTGTGACACTTATTCCCATTTATTTCTGTGTGTCTGTTACTCAGTAGTGGCCATACCGAAAATGCTTCAACCACTAGTTGTTTGATTTATGACAGCTTTGATTGAGAAGGGCAATCTGCTCTTCTCTAGATCAAGAGTGATAGGTTTATGGTCCACTCCCTTTGGCAAGCCTGGAGAATGTTCCTTAGGCTCACCAAGACAGCCTCCTACTCTCATTGTCTGTCAGAACTAGAAACCATCCTTAGATTTTAGAGAAGGTAGGTGATTATTTTAGGAAACAGAATAGATTGAGTGCAACCACTGAAATTTAAGCTTCCCTGGTTTATTTTAATGTAATCATGAGAAGAATATGCCATGTGTTCCTCCTCTTTGGTGATATATCTGATGAATTTTAATTTTTATAAAAGAGTCTTCAAAGGGTTTTATAACATGTACTCTGGCTATCATCTAGATTAGTGGAGGTGTGTAGTCATATATAATGGGTACTTAGTATTTCATCAGGGTTTGCTTTGGATTCCCATTCAATTATTTTAGTTGAATAGTTGGCAAAAAGTGTCAAGTATCATAAAATAGTCTCTTCAGAAAAGAAACCTTGACTTTAGGAAAAGTGTGCAATCCATTTTGTAAAATGCTGAGTAATTGAAGAAATCTCAGCCTTTAAAGAGATAAAATTCAAAGCATGTCTAATGAGTCTTTTACTTTTGTAAAATATTTCCACACTGAAGATGACTTTCTTCTTTTTGTTGTGATTTTAGAGAAAAACTGATGGTAGTAGTAGAGCTTATTATTATTATGTTTTAATAATCATGTTTTATTTTTGAGATATACTACCATGTCCAAGAATAATCAAGGACTTTGGAGTTAGACTTGAATTAAAAGGCTACCTCTACCACATGAGTTTTGATGGAAGCTTAAGGGGCACGTCTCTGAATGTTAAGTTTTTTTTCAGTAACAGAGAGTGGTGGTGTTTGCCACTAACAGTGTACTGCAGTGAACTTCATTTAGAGTATGGGATTAGAGCAGGGGTAGAAAACCTTTTTTCTGCAAGAGCCATTTGGATATTTCTAACATTATATGTGGGCCATGTAAAATTATCAACTTAAAAAGTAACCTGCTATATTTGGTCAAGCATTTAATTAACTCACCCCTAATGCCTTGGCAGGACAAAACCAAATAAGGTCCATGGGTCAGATATTCCCCACCCTGAGTTAGAGAAATGCCTGTCAGACAGTGGAAGGGTATGGACTTTGGAATAAGAGAGATTTGTGCTTAAATCATGGTTCTGCTGTGGTCAACTTTGTTGACTTAAACTACCTGAGTCTTAGTTTTTTCATCTAAAAATAGATGGAGATAATGCCCACTCACAGCTGGTGTGTGGACTGATTTTTAAATTATTAGTTATAGTATCTTTCACATAGCAAGTGATTAAAAACATGCTGGATTTAAAAACAAAAACAACTTTTATTAAGCTTTATCATGGCACAGCTTCATAGTCCTGGATTCCCAGAATGGGGTTTGAACTTCTACTTTTAAGAAATCTTTCATAAATCACTTTCCTGATTAATCTGAAATAATAGAACATCTATGATATTATTTTAATGACGATTCAGAAAATTTTTTTTCCCTTTAGGGTAGGTAAATTATATATCTATACTAATAAAAGGGTAATATGCTAATTAGACCGGATCGACTGGACATCTTCCGGTCGTCCGGTCTTCCTTCTGGACAAAGCCATAGTGGCGGGGGCCAAGGCAGAGGCGGTTAGGGGCAGTCAACCCAGGAGGGGAGTAATTAGGGGCGATCAGGCTGGCAGGGGAGGGCAGTTAGGGGCGATCAGGCCGGTGGGGGAGGGTGGTTAGGGGAGATCAGGCCAGCAGGCATAGGGGTTAGGGGCAATCAGGCAGGCAGGTGAGCGGTTAGGAGCCAGTGGTCTCGGATTGTGAAAGGGATGTCTGACTGCTGGTTTGGGCCTAAACTGGCAGTCGGACATCCCTTAAGGGGTGCAGGCCAGGCTGAGGGACACCCCCCCACACACACCGCCCGTGCATAGATTTCATGCTCCAGGCCTCTAGTATATATGGAGAGGGGGGGGGGGGAGGGGAGAGAGAAAGAGAGAGAAATAAAGATTCTTGTGTTTAGAATTTTAATAGTCACTGGTTTTTTTTACTGTTTTAAAATGCCTTCTATATTTCTCTCCACTCTTTTGTGAAGGAGAGAAATGTTATGAGAGGGGTCTAGAATTAAAGGCTCAGAGGTAGAAATGCTCATGTTGACTTATGCAGCCTGTTTTTATACTTACCTATAATGATAGGACATCTTTGTTTCCTTGCCATATTGCTTTTCACTTTGCACTCTAGACAGTATCATTATATTATACTAGAGGCCCGGTGCACAAAATTCGTGCACAGGGGGGCAGGTTGCAGAGGGAGGTCCCTCAGCCTGGCCTGCATCCCTCACAGGATGTCTGACTGCTGGTTTAGGCCCAATCCCTGGATCAGGTCTAACTGGCAGTCGGACATCCCTCTCACAATCCGGGACCGCTGGCTTCTACCGCTTGCCTGCCTGCCTGCCTGATCGCCCCTAACTGCCTCTGCCTGCCTGCCTGATCATCCCTAACCACTCACCTGCCTGCCTGATCACCCTTAACTGCTCGCCTGCCTGCCTGATTGCCCCTAACCTCCTCTGCCTCGGCCCCCTCCCGCTGTGGTCCCTGCCTCTGCAGCTTCTTTAGAAAGGTTATCCAGAAGGACATCCGGAGAATTGTTTGGCTGTCCGGTCTAAGTAGCATATTATGCTTTTATTATCATAGGTATCCTTATATCCCTTTCTCACTTGTGTAATTGACCAGTAATTCTTCAATCTTTTTTTTAAAAAATATATATTTTATTGATTTTTTACAGAGAGGAAGAGAGAGGGATAGAGAGTTAGAAACATTGATGAGAGAGAAACATCGATCAGCTGCCTCTTGCACACCCCCTACTAGGGATGTGCCCACAACCAAGATACATGCCCTTGACCGGAATTGAACCTGGGACCCTTGAGTCCGCAGGCCGACGCTCTATCCACTGAGCCAAACCGGTTTCGGCTCTTCAATCTTTTATGATTATTTTCTACCTGTTATTTTCTATCATTTATTTGGAGGAAAAATAAACATATTACTTGATGTGTCATGAAAGTATGCTAAAGTCCATGGTGTGAAGTAAACTCAATCTTCACTGTTCATGAAGTCTTAATATAAGACTGAGTGTAAGTTTTGTCTACCTTTAAAAGAGTTCTGTAAATTTTCTTTAAAAAAATGAACTGAAATTAGAAAAAGCTTCTATATGTGTATGCTAAGTATGATAAGCCATTTAAGAAAATGTTTGTATTGGATTGTTTGTTTAATTAATAAATTTAAACAGCACAGTAGGTACTTGGAAAAATTACCTCTTATTTTTAACACAAAATATTGCTGTGTTTTATGTAGGCTCCTTGAAGTTCGTGGCAGACTCTATGAGCTTTTAACTCATTGTATTCCTCCTGAAATAATAATGAAGGTAACCTGATTACACATCTTGAATCTTTCATAAGCATAAAATTTGCAATCATAAGAAAACGCTGTCACTTCTTATCCAGTTCATTAATTCAGCAGATATTTATTGAGCTTCTACTGTATGTCAGGCACCGTAAGGGGGATGAAGAAGAAGACAGGAGAGGTCCTGCCTTCAGAGAAGTTACATTTTAGTAGGGTAAGATTAGAAACAAGTAAACAAGCAAAAGGATTTCAGAATGCTATGTGTTAAGAAGTAACAAGGTGAAATAAGAGAGAGTAGCTCTATGGAACGTCAGCAATAGCTTCTCTGAGGAAGGTTATGCTTAAGCTAAGATAGGATTAAAAGAAGGGAATTGTGTAAATGACTGGGGAACAAGTATTTCAGACTACTAGATTCAGTGAACATGGGGAATGAGGTTAAATGTGTAGACAGAATCTGAACTATGGTATATTGTAAGGCACAGCTTTAGAGTTGGTCTGTCAGCTACCTACCTAGCTAGATTGATTTGTTAGGAAATCCAGGGTTTTTTGTTGTTGTTTATTTGTATTTAACTGGTAATATTTACATGAAAAAATTCAAAGGACCCAACATACAAAAAAAAAAAAAAAATGAAGGTCTACCCTTTCATTTTCATAAGGATAACCAGTTTTAATAAACCTCTATTCTGTTCACATAGAAATTAAGCTCATTGTGTGTGTGTGTGTGTGTGTGTGTGTGTGTGTGTGTGTGTGTGTGTGGTTTCACAAACCTTGACAGTGTTCTTCACAGTGTTTCTCATTCAACATTGTAACATGGATGTTGGTTCATGACAGTCCATATTTACCAAACTCTCTTTTTTTAAAATATATTTTTAGTATTGATTTCAGAGAGGAAGGGAGAGGGAGAGATAGAAATATCAATGATGAAAGAGAATCATTGACCAGCTGCTTCCTGCACACCCCACACTGGGGATTGAGCCCACAACCCAGGCATGTGCCCTGACCAGAAATTGAACCGTGATCTCCTGGGTCATAGGTCAACTCTCAACCACTGAGCCATGCTGGCTGAGCTACCTTACTGTTTTTAATGTATGAATGGGATTTCATTGTATATCACTTGTTTTTTTAAATATCTCTATTGGTGGGACTTTAGGTTGCCATATAGATTATTATCCTATATAATAAAAGCCTAATATGCTAAGTGTCCAACCGTTCATTTGACCAATCGCTGTGATGCACACTGACCACCAGGGGGCAGACGCTCCGACTGGTAGGTTAGCTTGCTACTGTGGTCCGGCCGATCGGGACTGGGCGAGATGGGCCGGACATGCCCTGGAGCCCTCCCGCAGTCCCTCCCCAGTCCCGATCGTGCACTGGTGGGGTCCCTCGGCCTGGCCTGCGCCCTCTCACAAGCCAGGACCCCTCAGGGGATGTCAGAGAGCTGGTTTCGGCCCGATCCCCACAGGCCAGGCTGAGGGACCCCACCAGTGCACGAATCCGTGCATCAGGCCTCTAGTAATTAATAATTTATAATAAGCATCTTTGTACTTATATCTTTGCATCCTCATACATTTAAGTATTGAATTTGGAATATGCTAAATAATTGCCACATTTTTACATTATAGAAAAGGTACACTTTTTTTTTTTTTTTTTTGCTTTTGGGTTAAGACTGTCAGTCCATATAAAAGAATTCAGGATTTCACAAATAAGAAAATAACATATTTCACTTGAAGCATGTTTTCATTAAGTGTTTGAGACTTGAAGAATATGCATCATGTAGTTGTTAACATATTTAACTTAAGATTTCTGTTTTGAATGAGAAATAAACCTTGTTTGGCTAATATTTTTTTAAAATAATTTTTTAATTACTAGTTCTCTTTCTTTAGGGCCTTCTCTCAGAACTTTTACATAATTGTGATGGACAACTGAAAGGAGAAGTGGCCCAGATGGCAGCTTACTATGAACATCGTCTGCAGCTGGGTAGTAAAGCCATTTATCACTTGGAAGCATTTGTGGCCAAATTTATGGCGCTTTATAAGAAGTTCATGGAAGATGGATTGGAAGGCATGATGTTCTGACATTTATCAGTAATTCTTTATATGTCTCACTATCAGCATTTACATTCAGTTTATATTGCAGGAGCTGTAGGTAAAATAAACTTTACTTAATCATGTCCTTTTTTAATTCCTCTGTGAACCATTAATCATTACTCTCTAAGTTAAATAATTATTCCTATGCTATTGAAGTATATTTAACCCTTTGCACTCGCTTGCTTTTTTCTCGAGCTGCTACCGATGCTAACCGTGTCGAGTCACACTCGACATCCGAGTGCAAAAGGTTAAAGGACACAACTAGAAATTTCAGAGTCCATGATTTTATTTTAAAAATTTGCTATCCAAGTATGCAATGTTGATCCTCCCATTTTTCAGTTAATCTCTCACCTGCTGAAGGAAATTTGCACGTAGGAAAACAAAGATTAGAGCTAATCTTTGGGCTCAGTGGATAGAGCATCTGCCTGCAGACTGAAGGATCTCAGGTTCTGTTCTGGTTAAAGTCACATATCTCTGTTGCAAGCTCGATCCCTGGCCCCCTTTGGGTGTATGCAGGCATTAACCAATCAATGTGTCTCTCTCACATTGATGTTTTTGTGTCTTTTCCCCTCCCTTCCACTCTCTCTAAAGATAAATGGGAAAATATCCTCAGGTGAAGATTAACAAAAATAAAAACATTAATAAATAAAGCAAATATTATTTTCTATCCTCCAGATGAGTATTTTTGGACACAGTTATATAACAATTTGGTAACTCTTCACCTTTAGTCATATTTTCCTCAACCAAGAATTATATTTTTGCAGAAAATATAAGAATTAATTTTTAAACTCAACTAACATGGGTGTGGAAAATACTGAGACTGCAAAATCCAATCTTTATTTCAGTGATTCAGATTTGGTATTGGATTGACTAGTAAGTAATAAGCATGTTTTCATTAAGTGTTTGAGACTTGAAGAATATGCATCATGTAGTTCTGAAGCAAAGGTATATTACTGTAGAAGTTACTTTTAAACAAGTGTATATTGTGTCATTGGTCTTGTCCTTTGGAACCTTTTTTTATTTGTTTATTTCCAAGTAATTTTATTCAGAATTTTGTTTCCTGAATCAATAAATACCATACAAAACAATATAAAAATGGCTATTATTTTTTTCTCCCCTATTTCCCCCAATGGGGACAATCTCCTGGGCTAACTAACTCAGGGGTTCTCTCTCCAGATTTGACCCAGTAAATGAGGTTGAGTAACATTACAATCCCTTTGAGTCATTTTCAGAGGAATTTGGCTGAAGCAGGGCGTCTCTGGGGTTTGGAGGTTGACTAGGTTAGGGAAGTAGATTAGTGTTTTTGGGAGAAGAGACAACACCTGGGGCATGAGCCTACCCCCCAAAAAAGGGTAAATTGTTCACAGTTCCTTCTTTGCCTCAAAAAGTGACATTTATTAAAAGGGAAAAGAGAAAAAAATGACAAGATGTCCATTCTTTGGCTCCCTTCCCTCTGCCCTCCTGCTCCTCTGCCTGTCAAGGACTGAGAACCCTGGCTGGGATGAGAGAGCAGACCAACCCCTCTCAGATGTCAGCAACATTGAGGGGTATCTCCTCATTGGAGGTGTAGAAAGTCTCTATGTCTCGAAGAGTCCTCTTGTCTTCTGTCACCATAATATTAGCCACATCCTTACAGCCAAAACATCCACCCCAACTGATTCTGTGGATAGTTTTCCCTGTTGGTGGAAAGTCATAGTTGATGACTAAAGAAACCTGCTGCACATCACTGCCTCTGGCCAGCAGGTCAGTGGTAATCTGCTAGAGCCAGAGCAGAACTCTCACATGATTACATCTCATTCCTTTTGGTCCGTATCTCCATGCATGGCAGAGACATTGAAGGCTCAGGCGTGCATCTTCTCAGTGAGCCAACCAACCTTTTTTTGAGTGTTGATGAAGATGACTGCCTGGGTGGTGGTGAGGGTTTCATTTAAGTCACAATGTCTCCAGCTTCCACTCCTCTCATTCCACGTTAATATAGAATTGGCGGATACCCTCCAGAGTCAACTCTTCCTTCACAAGAATCCGAATGGGGTCCCTCATGAACTTCTTGGTTACCTCAAGCATATTGGAAGGCATTGTAGCTGACAGCAATACCACCTGGGTGTTGCTGTTGAGCTTTTGGAATATGTCATAGATCCGGTCCTTGAACCCACAGCTTAATATTTCATCAGCTTCATCCAGTACAAACATCTTGGATGTATTTGGGAGACAGCTATCTGTGATTAAGCATGTCAAACACATCCTGGGGTGCCCACTATGATATGGGGAGCTTCCATCTGCAGCGCACCTCAGCACGCACGTTGGTACCCCCAATGCAGACATGGCAGGAGGCACCAATGTAATCTAAAGCGTGACTACCTTCTGTATCTGCTGTGCAAAGGTGCCAGGACCAAGGCCTGAGTGGCCTTTAGATCCAATCCAATCTGTTGCAGAATCGATACGGCAAAAGTGGCTGTTTTTTCTCCCAGATTGGGCTTGAGCGATCACATCATAACCCTCTCGCAACCGGGACCGCTGGCTCCTAACCACTCACCTGCCTGCCAGCCTGATCACCCCTAACCATCTCTGCCTCGGCCCCGCCACCATGGCTTTATCTGGAAGGACATCCGGAAGGTCGTCTGGAAGACGTTTGGTCTAATTAGCATATTACCCTTTTAGTAGTATAGATAGCTGCCATATATATATATATATTTGTGTATGTTTTTATTGATTTCAAAGAGAAAAAGAAGAGAGAGATAGAAACATCAATGATGAGAGAGAATCATCAATTGGTTGCCTCCTGCATGCTCTCTACTGGGGCTTGAGCCTGCAATCCTGGGCATGTAATAAAGACGATTAAATATATACACACTAGAGGCCTGGTGCATGAAAATTCATGCACTGGAGGGGGGTCCCTTAGCCTGGCCTGCCCCCTGACACAGTCTGGGAGCCCTCAGGGGCGGGAGGCGACCCGGTGATTAGGGGAAGGCGACACCCCCATCACACCTCTGCTGCTGCCACTGCTGGCAGCTCAAGCCTCGGCTGGTCCTGGTTACCTGTGCCTCAGGCAGCCCTGGGCAGCTGCCATCTGAGGCTTGCCTGTGTCTTGGGCTGGCCCTGGGTGGCTGGGCAGCCACCATCCGAGGCTTGCCTGCACCTCGGGCCAGCCCTGGGTGGCTGGGGGACTGAGGGAACTGGGGGACTCCAGAGGCAGGCACACAGAGTGGCCAGACCCACCTGGGGGCGGGCCTGGCCTTGCTGTGCGCCTGCTGCCCCAGCGGGGCTGAGGGGACTGGGTGCCACCATCTTGTGACTGTGGGCGCTGCCATCTTTCAGGGTGTGGCAGTCAATTAGCATATTCCCGCCTTATAGGCTGTGGGCACCGCCATCTTTGTGAGGGCATGATGGTCAATTAGCATATTTCTTCTTTATGAGATAGGATATGTATATTTAATGTGAAACTTAAAAGTACATGGTACACACACACACACACACACACAAAGTATATGCAAGATACTAGGCAGGAAGTGGTAAAAAAATAATGTCAGAGATGTGTTGGGCAGGCATGGAGTGGTATAGACCAGATAGGGTAATGGTGCTGGTAAATGTTTAACCTTTACTGGCCTTCTGGTGAGTGCGGGGTGGTAATTAATAATAAAACATACTGATTTGTAGCATTTGCCAATTTCTCTGCTCTAATATTCCTACCATGGCCAATGTCAAGCTACAACATGAGTGTGGATGAGTGAGTTGGAGAATGTTATAGCAGGGGATAAATGTTGTTGGGAAAAAAGTAAAGAGAAAAAAACAACTGAGTTGCTGCAAAGTTGAATCTCCAAAGCTGTTTAAAAAACAAAAACATTAGACACACATATATTCTCCAATGTACTTACTGATACTGATTACTTGGCAGGGAATAATCTGGCCTAAAATCGTATGGGAAATAAATTTCAAGACATTTCAATAACAGACCTAATAACTATGAGTACATCCCTCAAATTGTGGAGTTGGAAGTCCTAGCCACAATAATCAGACAAAAAGAAAAAATAAAAGGCATCCAAATTGGAAAGGAGGAAGTAAAACTCATTATTCACAGATGTCATAATATTGTACATAGAAAACCCTAAGGACTCCATAAAAAACTACTAGATTTAAAAAATGAATCTGGCAGTGTAGCAGGATACAAAAATGACACCCAGAAATCAATGGCATTTTTATTCTCCAATAATGAATTCTCAGAGAAACTAAACAAATAATCTAATTTACCATTGCAACAAAAAATGTAAGATACTTAGGAATAAACTTAACCAAGGAGGTAGAAGACTTGTATTCGGAAAACTGTACAGGACATTGAAAAAAGAGATAGAAGAGGATATAAACAAATGGAAGAATATACCCTGTTCATGGATTGGTAGAATTAACATCACTAAAATGTCCATACTACTCAAAGCAATCTATAGATTCAATGCAATTCTTATTAAAATACCACCAGCATATTTCACATATCTAGAACAAATACTCCAAAAATTTACATGGAACCAAAAAAAGACCCTGTATAGCTGCAGCAATCTTGAGAAAGAACAACAACTTGGATTGGAGGGATCATAATACCAGATATCAAGTTATATTACAAAGCAACTATAATCCAAACGGCCTGGTACTGGCACAAGAACAGACATATAGATCAATGGAATTGAACAGAGACCCCCAGAAATCAACCCAAGCCATTATGATCAATTAATATTTGGCAAAGGAGACAAGAATATACAATGGAATCAAGATAGTCTCTTTAATAGTGTTGGGAAAATTGGACAGATATGTGCAACAAAATGAAACTAGACCACCAACTTACCATATACTAAGTAATCTAAAAATGGATAAAAGACTTAAATGTAAATTGTAAACCATAAAAATCCTAGAAGAAACCATAGGCAGCAAAATCTCAGACATCTGTTATAGCAATATGTTTACAGACATCTCCCAGGGCAAAGGAAACTAAAAAGAAACTAAACAAATGGGACTACATCAAAATAAAAAGTTTCTGCACAGCAAAATAAACCATCAACAAAACGAAAAGGGAGCCCATTATATGGGAGAACATATTTGCCTCTGATACATATGATAAAGGTTTCATATCCAAATACATAGGGAACTCAAACAACAAAAGTAAGAAAATCCAATTAAAAAATGGGCAAAGGACCTAAATAGACATTTCTCCAAAGTAGACACATGGTTGGCCAATAGACATATGAAAAAAATGCTCAAAGTCAGTGATCATGAGAGACATGAAAATTAGAACAACAATGAAGTATCACCTCACACTTGTCACAATGGCTACCATCTACAAATCAACAAATGATAAGTGTTGGCAAGGATGTGGAGAAAAGGGAACCCTCGTGCACTGCTGGTGGGAATGCAGACTGCAGCAGCCACTATAGAAAACAGTATGGAGTTTCCTCACAAAATTAAATATGGAACTTCCATTTGACCCAGTGATCCCACTTCTAAGAATATATCCTAAGAAACCCAAGACACTAACCAGAAAGAATATATGCACCCCTATATTCATAGCAGCACAATTTATAATAGCTAAGATCTGGAAACAGCCCAAGTGCCCATTAGTAAATGAGTGGATAAAAAAAGCTGTGGTACATTTATACCATGGAATACAAAGCAGTAGTAAAAAAGAAGTATTTATTACCATTGAGACAGCATGGAGGGACCTTGAGAGTATTATGCTAAGCAAAATAAGCCAGTCAGAGGAAGACAAGTATCACATGATCTCACTCATATGTGGAATCTGATGAACAAAATAAACCAATTAACAAAAGAGATTCAGAGACATAAAAGCATAGAACAGACTGTGGAATCTCAGAAGGAAGGCAGAAGAGGGTAGGTGGATGGGAAGAGATCAACCGAAGAACTTGTATGCATATATGCATAACCCATGGACACAGACAATTAGGATGGTGAAGGCCTGGGGCTGGTGGTGGGAGCTGTCTAGAAGGGGTCCATGGGGGAGGAGGGAGGGGACATATGTAATATTTTCAACAATAAAGATTTAATTAAAAAATAAAGTAAAAAAACTTAAAATTGGCTTTTTGGTATCATGTTTTATGTAAATGCATTAACCTTGATATTGTGAAATTGATATTCATGATAGAATTTATTAAATTGCAGTGCATTATGGTTAGGAACACTAAATATGAGGATATTACACTGTTAGAATTACACAAATATCTTGAGAAAAGTTACTCTAAATACAAAAACCAATAAGCAAAGATTTTTAGCTATGTTTACAAGTGTTGTTAGCAGGAGGCCTTATCCAATTCTAGCACTACTCCGCCTCCACCAAACAAGTCATGTCCGGCAGCTGTCCTCTATCAGTGACAGGTGGTATTTTGGACTGTGACTTTTCTGATTTGTACTTACAATAAAAATAGAAAATCTTGAGAGGAAAAATTTGGGATTTTTTTTTGTATCCAAGGCCCACAACTGTGGGTCTTGGACTTAGTTTGGAGAAGAAATGTATTGATCTGTTGGTTATTAGAGATTTATTTTAGGTTAAATATTTTTTACACTTTTGCACTTGGCTTTTAACTTCAGTACCCTGGGAAAGAAGCTTTAGCTGTCCTCATGTATTTTGAGCTTGACAGGTGACTGCATCTTATGACTTATGCAACTTAGGTGAAAAAATAAGACACCTTTAGCTGTGTTGAAGCTGCAGGTAGACTTCTTTAGCTTACTTCAACAGACCTAGCTTTTCTTCATTTGAAATAAAAATTCCATTTTAGTTTTATAAGCATTTTAGTCATTGGTGATTAAAAGAATATTTACCACTTTTAAAATGCAAAGTAGCCTGAAAGAATGAGAGAGAGGCCGAAAAACCAGGACTACAGGCTTTATTAGAGGAGAAGGACCCTGCGGGGCTGTCTCACAAGGGGAGAACAGCAACACGTGCAGAGGTGAACACGCCTTTTGAGGGGAGGAAAGGGAAGGGATGGGGCTTAGGGTACTCGGCACGCGCTGATTGGTGGTTTCATATAAGGCACATGATTAGGCACTTAGGTACTTAGGAATCAAAAGCTTAGGGTATTTGGCAGGTGCTGATTGGTGGTTCAATGTATAGTCCATATAAGGTGCCTGATTAGGTGCTCAGGAATGTCCAGGCCCCAGGTGCAGGTTACGTCATACTCCGTCCATCATTTGGGGGAAGGGAGGATCTATCATAGCCTAATTCTGCATGTGAACAGAGCACTAGTGATTCCTAGCTTTGTATGGTCAATACCAAGCCTAGTTAGATAAACTAGATCATGTCCTCCAGGCTCTATTCCTTTTTAGGATCAAGGAAAGTCCTATGGAGGGACTAACATTGGATTCATGTTGAAGCATCCATCTTATATAAAAACTGCTGTTCGACATTTTAACCCTGCTTTTTGGCTTCTGTAAATACTTGCTTGCTTAAATAATAAGGAAAATAAGACTACTCCCACTTCAGAGAGACCATTAAACCTTCCTCGGACAAAATTATCAGTGATGGCACCAGGCCAGGCCTCTGGTTGAGGTCTCAAGGCCCCAGCACATAGGGGCTCTTTAAGAACTTGTAAAAGGGGGCCAGAAACACCCCATATTTGGGAGACAAAGAAGGTAAAAACATATAAATAGGGAAAATTCCTCCATGTTGGGGCCCAGAATTTGAGAGACATTTTCCTCTGGACCCATGTGTAATAAAGTATGACTCCAAACTCTCTGAGCATTGCTTGATTTATTCTAGTTCTCTGTAACATTATTGGTCCCCTGACAAAGAAAACCAACCCATGCTTGACTTTTTAGCCTCTGGTGAGTGGACCAGGTTTGGGGCCTGGGGTGCTGGACAGGCCTCCGGGAGGTGCTGCTCTGCTGAATTAGCAGAATTAAACTGGGGGACTCTGGGAGCTCCCAGACCTCAGCCCAGGACCTGGCCGGCATCTGGAGAGAGCAGACAGATACTTCTGGACCTGTCGACAGAATCCGTAAAGTAGGGGCCCCATCAGTTCAGCCCACTCCAAGTGAGTGGAAGGGGGAGCTTGATCACCTCCTCGGAGGCCATACAGCTTCCTCAGGCAAATTAATCAGGAATCAGGAATCAGGGGGACTGTTTAAACTCTGGGTAAATATCTGGTAGAAGTCAAAAACTTGGACTAGCTAGTATATAAATATGGGACTCTAGAGGTGAATGAATTCAGATTTGATAAAGGAATTATGAGTTCACTCTGCTGTTTGTTTGTGTGTGTGACTAGCCAATTTGCTACCGAGAAGGGGGACTGGATGCAGTCTTTACTCCTCGGGTAGGTTCTCACCAAGACATTGGTTGAGAATTCTGTTCTGGGGCATGGGTGCTGGGAGTGCCCCCAAGCCCATCTGGGGAGTTGGGCATTGTTTTGTTTATCTGCTCAGCTCCAGTCTGGGCTAGTCTACTGAGAGAGTGTGAGTACGTATGTTTGTCTGTCTTGGCATAATTATCTGTGTGAAGCAAAAGCCGCTTTGTGCCTTCTGGCTGTACACAGGAGAGTATTTGTTATCTCTTTCTATTGTTTAATTTGTTTAAAGATAGGGCGGACCTGCTGTGACGGAATACAAAAGTCTTTAGCAGCTGCTGAGATTCCTTTTCTCGAGTCTTTTGCTGTCCGTCAGAGAGGGAATCAGCCCACTTAGCTAATAAAAATTTCTCTCTATGTTTGTATAAGTAAGGGTTTCAGTTTGCTCGTATTTGTGAATTTGCTGTATTAAATTGAAATTTTGAAGTCCTAGGGTTAATTTAAAGGTACAAATTTGTGACATTTCAAAGAACAAAGAACTTTTATTTATGGCTTTCTTTTCTCTTTTGGTGGACAGAGACTTCCAGGGGCAGGGCTTACAGCTCCGCAGGGCGAGAGATTTATAGGCCCTGTCCCTGCCTGTGACATCATAGTCCAACATGAGCCACCTGATGCAGAACTAAGGCTGAAGTTATTATTAACTGTCTATGAATCCCATTAACCCTGGTTGTGTGTTTTGTTTGACTTGCTATTTTCAGTTATTTATTAGGATCCTCATAGAGGACATAACCTGGTCTTTCCCTTCCTCCCTCATCCTGATTCCAATAGCATCGGTAACTGGATTAAAGATCTTTTCTTTCAGGAGGCCCTCCTGACTTTCAGTTCACAAGAAATCTCCCTACACACCCTTATCCTCATCCACTATCTTTCCAGGCTGACTAAGAGTCATTTTTCTCCACAGGTCGGACCTCAGCCTTCAAAAGGCAGGACTACTACAGTGGTAGTCTGTAGTTTTCTCTGAAACTCCCACTGTTTCTATTTCTCCCCTCTGTAGGAATTGTCTTCCTCTGACTCACAATAGGAAAGGGAGACAAGCAACTGGACTAGCGAACAGGAATGGTTGGAGAAATCAAGAGTGGTAAAGGAGAAGGATTTAAGATCCTCTAGGAGTCTAGGGGCTTAGAGTAAAGAGGAAAAATCTATGAGGGAAAACAACGGTTACAGAAAGAAAAAAGTATCCTTAAATGTAAAAAGCCTGGTTATACAGGATCTCAGACCGCTTGCCTTATTTCCCCTGCTAAGGACAGAGTAAATGGTTAATACAGAAAGGGGGGCTGGATGCCTGAGCTGCCTGCAGTGGCCCTGGAAGAAGCCTCAGCAGCAGTGAGAAAAGCGGGGACAGCAGACATTTACCTGACACTAGAGCTGCCCTGCTGCTGCCCAGTGAGTAATGAGTGTTTTACAACAATCAATACAAGACTTAGGCCTTTGGCTTGCTGGCTGCAGCAGTTAAACCAGAAGCCAGTGACTGCTACTGGCCTTCCTGCAGCCCCAGGAATAGAGCGGCAGGCCCGGGATCTGTAAAAGCAGCAGGTAGAGCTAGTGAAAGCTCCCTGTTTGCAAATGTACTGAAAGCGTTCAGTACCTGCTGCTGCTGGAAGAGGAGGGGCTGAGATCCCTTTCCAGTGCACTCCCTTGGGAGAGGCCTGGTCGCTGCTCTGCCACAAAGGGGACTGGCGGGAAGACAAGGGGTCTAATACCCAAGCCACCGCCACAGAAGCGCTTTGCAATATTCAAAGCTGTTTCTAACTGCAACTCTGGCTGTTTTGGACTGGCAGCTTAAAGTCAAAGAGCAAAGGAAAGGCACTCTCCCTGGACCGGGGAGCCTTCAGGACTTTGAGATTCTCCAAGAGAGGAGGAGTCTGACTGAGGGATGGTAGAGACCCGGTTGGGTTGGAAGGACCTAAGGCCACATGTTAAACTTATAAATTACGGCTTTCTAGGCAGATGTCCAAGCCCAGTTATGTAGGGGTTAAGCTGCCTGTTTACAGCAAAACAACTTTCTCTTGTGCCAGAATAAATTTTAGGGAAATTAAGACAGGCTGTGTTTGTGGCTAGAAAGAAGAACTGGCCACCATGCACAGCCCTGACAGTGGCCTGCAGAAAACTGTATAATAGACTTAGATGATGCCTGCATCTTCATCGACATGACTCCAGAAAGACAAGGACAATTTTGCTTTGTGTAGGAAGGTCAAGAATAGACTGTAGTCACCTCCCTAAGATATTTGTATAGCCCTACCATGTGTCATATATGGTGGCCACAGTGCCAATATTGTACTTCATTGTGTTAATAATATTGCATTATCTTAGAGATTTGAATGCAGTTGCTAAAAGGGCAGGTGCCCAAATCGGCAAGGAAAATACCCATCTGGTTTTGGTCTCTATTGAAAGACAGTTGGCAGCCTGTATACTGTCTTGCAGGCCCGTGTGGCCATGCCCATGTCAGGTGTGGCACAAACCTCAACTTTAGGAAAATGGGGAAGGCCTGTGTGGAACAGAGGGAAGTGGTGAGTGCCAGCCCTTTGTTACAGGAATTACAGACCCCGTGAGGTCCTGTGACATGAGAGTTCCTGTAAAGCAATAAAGCTCCCTTAGTCCTTTCTCAGAGGGCATGTCACCCCTCCCAGAGACCATATAAAATTTTAAGGACAAGTCAAGTAGGGGGAACCCTACTTCAAGGACAGCTATAATTGTCTACTTGAATATAGACACATTTTGAATTTCTCCTTGTCATTTGAAGACAGTTATATTACTCTGAATAATCTGACAAGAAAAATCAGAAGATCTTGAAGCAGGTCAGTATATTTTTCTCCTTATATAATTCCTCTGAAATTTTGCAATGCTTAATAAATCATGGCAATACATTTCTTTGCATAAATTCAATAAAACCAGTTTCTAATAGTGGTTTTATTGACTGGAAACTTTGACTGGAGTGTCATGTTTTAAAGAGCCCTGTCTGAACTCTGAAGACTTGAAGCCAATAAGAATGCCAAGGAAAAGCCTGGTATCCTGCTTGGGAGCCTGAAAATGGCTGGCGCTGGAGCATCAGGCCCATACCCTACCATCACTGGCGGTTGGTTAGAGTAGAAGGGGAGCAATAAAGACACCTCTGAGTCCCTGCAGAACCCCCATGCACTCTAGGCCGCGACAAGTAGGAGGGCTACTGAGATGGGCCTTAAAACCTAGGGCGTGGGCCCAGGTGGAGTCGCTGCAGGTGAGGGATTCACCTAACTCAGCAGATACTGCAGGCAGGCCGGAGAGCAGCTGGATGGCTTGGCTTCCTAGCCCTACAGGGCGCACTAAGATTCAATCATGAAATTCTGGCAAAGGTAGTTGGTTACCATTCTTGTTGTGTTTATGCAAACAATCAGGCTAAATTAAATACAATGGGTCTCCTTGATAAACATAGAGGTAATTTTGAGGAGAAAAATTCTATTTCAATAGAGGTTATTAAAACTGAAATGTTTTCTTTCCCTTCCATCGGACCATTTGTTACAGTTTGTCTCTGCCAGGTCACAAGCCCACCTCCTTCTGTGCCCATGCCTCATTGTCCCTCTGACAGACAGCAAGGATCTCTTGGCTCTGAAAGCAATTCCTATGTCCGCTAACACTGTCAAACACAGAATTGAAGCCATGGCTGAAGATATTGAAAATCAAGTTATAAAATGGTGAAAAATTCTCCATGTTATTCAACTTGACGAATTAATGGACGTCAGTGACAAGGCACTTCTTCTCTGTTTTGTGAGGGCTGAGTGTGCAGGAGAGTTACAGGAAGAAGTACTTTGTTCGCTCAACTTGCCGGTGGAACAACTAGCTCTGAGATGTTTGAAGCACTTAATAGTTATCTCCTGGAACACGGAATTGAATGGAAAAATGTATTGGGATATGTACAGACGATGCCGCAACATGATTGGACATCTGTTCCTCCTCAGCATGAAGCAGCTACAGAAGAAATTCAACGTCCATTTTCCCTAAAAGAATTCAGAGCCAGGATCCTTGAGGTAATATATTAGGCAGTTAGACAGACATGAGCAGAGCAAGGACAATGGGCCAACTAGCATTTGCCATTTGTTGATTTGTTGTTGATAGTCATTCTGACTACCTGGCCCTCATTATTGTTTTGATTAGCATCTCTGGGATGATTATTGACTTTGAGCATCCTACCTAATAAAAGAGTAATATGCAAATTGACCATACCTTCACCACACCCACCAGCCATGCCCACCAGCCAATCAGAGCGAGTATGCAAATAAACCCAACCAAGATGGCTACAGCCACAGAGAGCAGGAGGGAGGCTTGGGTTTCCCAGGCAAGGGAGGAAGCCAAGCTTTCCGCCGGCCCTTGCCAGCCTAAGCCTCCACTCAAGGCTACAAAGTTTCAATTATAGAAGGTAAACAAATCCAAACAGAAATGGCGGCAGCCACGGAGCTGAAGAGAGCAGGCTAGGGTTGCCCCCGGCAACGGAGGAAGCCAAGCTTTCCACCTGCCCTGGCCAGCCTAGGCCTCCACTCAAGGCTACAAAGTTTCAATTATAGAAGGTGAATTAACCCCAACAGAAATGGCTGCCGCCACGCCACAGAGCCATCAGAAGGCTTGGCTCCACTCCAGGCTACAAAGTTTCAATTGTAGAAGGTAAATAAATTCCAGATACCAGGGCCTCCGCTTGGGTCGCCAGGGGACATGGCTGGCCTGCAAACCATCACAGACCCCTCGCCCAGGCCACCCCATGCCCCAAGGGAACCCCCACCCTGATCCAGGACACCCTTCAGGGCAAACCAGCTGGCCCCCACCCATGTACCAGGCCTCTATCCTATCTAATAAAAGAGTAATATGCAGATTGACCATCACTCCAACACACAATATGGCTGCCCCCATGTGGACACAAGATGGCCAGCAGGGGAAGGCAGTTGGGAGGCACCAGGCCTGCAAGGGAGGGCAGTTGGAGGCAATCAACCCTGCAGGGGAGGGCAGTTAGGGGTGACCAGGCCGGCAGAGGAGGGAAGTTGGGGGCAAACAGGCTGGCAGGGGAGCAGTTAGACATCAATCAGGCTGGCAGGGGAGTGGTTAGGGGGTGATCAGGCTGGCAGGCAGAAGCAGTTAGAGGCAATCAGGAAGGCAGGCAGGTGATCAGTTGGGAGCCAGCAGTCCTGGATTGTGAGAGGGATGTCCAACTGCCCCGTTAGGCCTAATCCCGGTGGGTCGGGCCTAAACAGGCACTCGGACATCCCTCGAGGGGTCCCAGATTGGAAAGGGTGCAGGCTGGGCTGAGGGACACCCCCCTCCATGCACAAATTTCGTGCACTGGGCCTCTAGTGTTTTCATATGTCTCTTGGCCTTCTGTACGTCCTCTTTCAAAAAGTGTCTATTTAGGTCCTTTGCCCACTTATTTTTTATTTTTTTGGTCTTTATTGTTGATATTATTACAGATGTCCTTCTTTTCACTCCCCCATAGCTCCCCTCCACCCAGTTCACACTCCATCCCAGGCCCTTGCCACCCAATTGTCTGTGTCCATAGGTACTACATACATGCATATAAGATCTTTGTCTAATATCTTCCCATACCCCCACACCTCCTTCCCTCTGAGAATTGTCGGTCTGTTCCATTTTCATGCCCCTGATTCTATTCCATTCACCAGTTTATTCTGTTCATCAGATTTTTATTCATTTGATTTTTAGATTCACTTGATAGATATGTATTTGTTGTCACTTTGTTGTTCATAATTTTTATATTTACCTTTTTCTTCTTCTTCATCTTCTTAAAGAATACCCTTCAACATTTCATATAATACTAGTCTGGTGGTAATGAATCCCTTTAGCTTTTTCTGTGAAGCTCTTTATTTGACCTTCAATTTTAAATGATAGCTTTGCTGGGTAGAGTAATCTTGGTTGTAGGTTCTTGCTAGTCATCACTTTGACTATTCCTTGCCACTCCCATCTGGCCTGCATAGTTTCTGTTGAGAAATCAGCTGACAATCGTATGGGTGCTCCCTTGTAGGTAATTAACTGTTTTTCTCTTGCTGCTTTTAATATTCTCTCTTTGTCTTTTGCTCTTGGCATTTTAATTATGATGTGTCTTGGTGTGGTCCTCTTTGGATTCCTTTTGTTTGGGGTTCTCTGTGCTTCCTGGACTTGTAAGTCTATTTCTTTCACCAGGTAGGGGAAGTTTTCTGTCATTATTTCTTCAAATAGGTTTTCAATATCTTTCTCTCTCTCTTCTTCTGGCACCCCCATAATTTGGATGTTGGTAGACTTGAAGTTGTCCCAGAGGCTCGTTACACTATCTTCATATTTTTGGATTCTTTTTTCTTTTTGCTTTTCTGGTTGGGTGTTTTTTGCTTCCTCATATTTCAAATCATTGACTTTATTCTTGGGATCCTCTAGTCTACTGTTGAATCCCTGTATATTATTCTTTATTTCAGTCAGAGTATGCTTAATTTCTGACTGATCCTCTTACCTTTTTTTTTTTTTTGTATTCTCACTAAGATCTTTGAAGGTCTCACTAAGTTCCTTGGAGGTTTCTAGAAGATTCTTGAGTAACCTTATAACTGCGGTTTTGAACTCTATATCCAGTAGTTTTCTTTCTTCCATTTCTTTCATTTGTGACATGTTTGTTTGTTTTTTTGTCTCCACATTTTGGCTGCTTCCCTGTGTTTGTTTCTATGTATTGAGTAGCTCATAATGTTGTACCACAAATCAGCGAGCTGGACAAGACGCTTTAATGAGCCAATTAGTTAGGAGTCATCTTTATTGCTCGCAGGTTCAGAGCAGATTACCTCTGTCAAATTCTGAACCAACACAGGAAGGAGTACTTCTTTTTTATATTCTTCTAGTTTTTTGTGTAAGTTATGTTTGTAGACAGTTTGTAACCTTGAGTACATATCATATCTAGCAAACACCTGTTATATCTCTACAGACAACTTGTAACCTTGAGTACATATCATATCTATATAGACACCTATAACCTTGGATACAAACACTTGGCATGAGAATATGGGAATTATTAGCAGTATCAGTATATCAGTCCCTTTAGATGGCTAGCTTGCAAGGTAAGACAGTTAAGTTTATCTTTTCTATTATTCAAGCTAAAAAACAAAGTTATATTTTACAGAATAAGAGACTATTTAAAAATAACAGATTAGTTCAAATATCAGTTTTAAACAGCAGTTTTCCAAAGGAGGGACCACCATGCTTCATTAAGTCTCCTTGAGTTGATAGAGTAGCCTTGTGTAGTAGGTGTCCTATAGGGCCCATTGACTCAGCCTCCCCAATCACCTGAGGCAGACACTCTTGGTGCACCCCTTTGTGGGCTGTGTGTACAGTCTTGTTGTAGTTGGGCCTTGATAGCTGTTGGTATCACTTGGAGGAATTGACCTCCAGGCAAATTGGCTGTGGGGATCAGCTGTGACTACAGTTGGAGAGCTGCTGTGCAGGAGATGCCCTTATGGGGCAGGACTTTTTTCAGTGGGGCTTTGGTGCTCACTGGGTCTGCCCCTTGAGTGTGTCGCTTATGGATGTGAAGAGTTGTAATCTGGTATGTTCTGACACTGACCACTGGGTACACTGGCTCTTGGATCTCCAAGGAGGTTCAAAGTCAGCCACTGCCTGGGGCCACCCAGCAGGAGCTACAGAGAGATCTGCAGATTCCTCTTCTTTGTATGAGTTTGGAAGTACCCAGATAAGGCCCAGCTTTGAAGTAAGGCAGACTGGTGCTGTTGCTAGCCTTGAGCCTTTTATTGATAGCTTTGGGGCTCCCTGACCCAGCTGCAGCTTGTTTGGCAGGTTTGAGGCTGAGAAAGAACAGGCCATTCATATGCAAAAGCCACTGCACACAGCTCAGGTGGGGTTGCAAATTGGGTGGGGCAGCGTCTCAGGGAATCTCCAGGGTAGAGCAAACAGAAATGGCTGCCAGTCAGCCCTGCACTGGGGAGGTCCCAGCACGAGAACAATGACTGCTGTGAGCACCTCTGCCTGGAAGAAAGCCACCCCCACATGCCTGCCCTGATGCCAGACAGTCCCGTTTCTCCCCTCATTTGTCTGGGTCACCCAGAACCTTGCCTGGCACTGGAGCTCAGAGCAAGTGGGAGCTTGTAAATTCAGTTAGTGGTGCCGGCCTTTTAAGAGGGGCAGCTGGGTCTCCAGTAGCCTGTGTGTCACTCATCCCCAATCTGCACTGATTTTTACAGTCCGTAGTTCTTACTGCCTGTAGGGACATCTTTCCCCAGCTCTGGGACCCTGGGCTGGGGTTTGGTGTGGGGCTGGGACTCCTTACTCCTTCAGGTGGCCTCCAAAGAGGCAATCTCCCTCCCAATTAAAAAAGCAGCACACCTGGGTGCCCAACCATCCCGTTCTGCACCTCCGCACCTCCTACCAGTCTCAATGCGCTTTCTTCTTTACCTCCCTAAATTGTAGTACTTCCACTCAGCCAGCTTTCCTGCAGTTCTAGATGATAGTTTTTCTGTATTTTAGTTGTAATTTTGATGTGGTTGTGGGAGGCAGCAAGTACAAACGTTTACCTATGCCGCCATCTTGGTTCTCCCACTTTTTGATTGGATTGTTTATTGCCCTTTTGTTAAGTTGTATGAGTTCCCTGTAAATGTTGGAGATTAACCCCTTATTGGAGATAACATTGGAAAATATGTTCTCCCATGCAGTGGGATTTCTTGTTGTTTTGCTGATGGTTTCTTTTGCTGTGCAGAAGCTTTTTATTTTGATGTAGTCCCTTTTGTTTGTCTCCTCCTTAGTTTCCATTGCCCTAAGAGCTATATAGGTAAAGATATTGCTATGGCATATGTCTGATATTTTGCTGCCTATGGATTCTTCTAATATTTTTATGGTTTTCCTTCTTAGGTTTAAGACCTTTATCCATTTTGAGTTTATTTTTGTGTATGGTGTAAGTTGGTGGTCTAGTTTCATTTTTTTACATGTATCTGTCCAATTTTCCCAACACCATTTATTGAACAGACTCTCTTGACTCCATTGTATGCTCTGTCCTACTTTGTCAAATATTAATTAAGCATAATGGCTTTGGTCAATTTCTGGGTTCTCTGTTCTGTTCCACAAGTCTATATGTCTGTTCTTGTGCCGGTACCAGGCAGTTTTGAGAACAGTCGTTTTGTAATATAGCTTGATATCTTGTATTGTGATCCCTCCAACTTTGCTTTTCTTTCTCAGGATTGCTGAGGCTATTCAGGGTGATAATTTTTTTTTTTAAATTTCAGATGAATTTTTGGAGAGTTTTTTTCTAGGTCTGTGAAAAATACCATTGGTGTTTTAATGGGGATTGCATTGAATCTATAAATTGCTTTGGGTAGTATGGACATTTTAATGATTTTGATTCTACCAATCCACGAATATGGTATATTCTTCCATTTGTTTATGTCTCCCTCTATCTCTTTTTTCAATGTCCTGTAGTTTTCTGCATACAGGTTGTTTACTTCCTTAGTTAAATTTATTCCTTGGTATATATATTTTTTTTGGTGCACTGGTAAATGGGATTTTTTTTTAGTTTCTCTTTCTATGAGTTCATTATTGGTGTATAGAAACACCATAGATTTCTGTGTGTTAATTTTGTATCCAGTGACATTGCTGAATTCATTTAAGTCTAGTAGTTTTTTGATGGACTCTTTAGGTTTTTCTATGTATAATATCATGACATCTGCAAATAATGATAGTTTTACTTCTTCTTTTCCCATTTGGATGCCTTTTATTTCTTCATCTTGTCTGATTGCTATGGCTAGCACCTTGTATTATGTCAAAAAGGAAAGGTGAAAGTGGGCATTCCTGTCTTGTTCCTGTTCTTAGGGGAAATGGTTTTAGTTTTTGCCCTTTGAGTATGATGTTGGTTATAGGTTTGTCATATAAGGCTTTTATTATATCAAGTTACCATATCATCCCTTTATTCCCACTTTGCTGACAGTTTTTATCAGGAAAGGGTGTTGGATTTTGTCAAATCCCTTTTTTGCATCAATTGATAGGATTATGTGATTTTTGTCTCTCAATTTGTTTATGTGATGTGTCACATTTATTGATTTGAAGATATTGTACCAGCCTTGCATCCCTGGAATGCACTGAGTGGCCAGATTATCATGATCTCTGAATGCATAATAATCTGGCCACTCAGTGTATATCCTATATAATAAAAGGCTAATATGCAAATTGTCCCCTTGACCAGGAGTTCGACCAGCAGGCAGGCTGGCCAACCACCCATGTCCCCTTCCCCTGGCCAGGCTGGCCAGACCCCACCCATGCACGAATTCATGCACTGGGCCTCTAATAGCCTATATAATAAAAGAGAAACATGCAAATTGACCATACCTCCACTACGCCCACCAGCCTATCAGAGTGAGTATACAAATTAACCCAACAAAGATTGCAGTGGCCACGGAGCTGGAGTGAGCAGGAGGCTTGGGTTGCCCCGGTGATGGAGGAAGCCAAGCTTCCCGCCCGCCCTGGCTGGCCCTGGCCTCTGCTCAAAGGTACAAAGTTTCATTTATAGAAGAGAAATAAATCCCAGATACCTGCTTCCAGCCGGCCCTGGCCTCCACTCAAGGAGGCGCTGAAAAAAAAAAAAAAAGAAAATAGGAAGGGCTGGGAGCTTGGGTCGCTGGGGGTCGTGGTCAGCCTGCAAACAGCAATCAGCCCCTCACCCAGACTGGTCAGGCACCCCAGCAGGGACCCCCACTCTGAAGGGGGTGAGGCCAGCCTGAAAACGGCCCTCAGCCCATCACCCACACTGGCCAGGTACCCCATAGGGTGAGGGTCCTCGTTGGGGGGCTTGACCAGTCTGCAAAAGCCATAAGCCCCTCACCCAGGCTGGCCAGGCACCCCAGTGGGGAACCCCCACTCTGAAGGGGGTGTGGCCAGCTTGAAAACAGCCCTCAGCCCCTCACCCAGGCTGGCCACGTCCCCCAACCAGGGACCTTCACCCCATGGGGGCATGGCCGGCCTGAAAACCACCACAGGCCCCTCACCCAGGCTGCCCCATGCCCCAAGGGAACCCCCACCCTGATCCGGGGTGAGGGTTCCCTTCACTCTTCAGGGCAAACCAGCTGGCCCCCACCTGTGCACCAGGCCTCTATCTATACTAATAAAAGGGTAATGTGTTAATTAGACTGGGAGACCTTCCAGACATTCTTCTGGACAAAGCCATGGTGGCGGGGCTGAGGTAGAGGTGGTTAGAGGCCAAGAGGGGAGGGCAGTTGTGGGTGATCAGGCCAGGATGGGACAGCAGTTGTGGGTGATCAGGATGGTAGAGGCGGGGCCGTTGGGGGTAAGGAGACCAGCAGGGGGGCCAGTTGGGCATGAGCAGGCCGTCAGTGAGGGTCAGTTGGAGGTGATCAGGACAGTGGGGTGGGGCAGTTTGGAGTGAGCAAGCCAGCAGCGGGGTAGTTGGGGGTGAGCAGACCAGTGGGGAGGGAAGGTGGGGATGACCAGGCCAGCAGGGGAGGCAGTTGGGGGCAAGCACACTGGCATGGGGGGCAGTTGGGGGTGATCAGGCTGGTGGGGGCATTTGGGGGCGAGAAGGTCAGCAGGCAGAGTGTTTAGGGGCAATCAGGCAGGTAGGCAGGCAGGCAGGTGAGTGATTAGGAGCCAGCAGTCCTGGATTGCGAGAGGGATGTCCGACTGCTTGTTTAGGCCCGATCCTTGTAAACCGGCAGTAGGACATCCTTCAAGGGGTCCCAGATTAGAGAGGGTGCAGGCTGGGCTGAGGAACACCCATGCATAAATTTCGTGCACTGGGCCACTAGTATATATATATATATATATATATATATATATATATATATATATACACACACACACACACACTGAGTGGCCAGATTATTATGCGTTCAGAGATCATAATAATCTGGCCACTCAGTGTAAATCCCACTTGGTCATGCTGTATGATTTTTCTAATGTAATGCTGGATGGGATTTGATAGAATTTTGTTGAGGATTTTAGCATCTATGTTCATCAGTGACATTGGCCTATAATTATCTTTCTTTGTAGTGTCTTTATCTGGTTTTGGAATTAGGGTAATGCTAGCTTCATAGAAAGAGCTTGGAAGTATTCCTTCCTCTTGAATTTTTTGGAAAAGTCTGAGGAGGATAGGTTTTAGTTCTTTGAATGTTTGGTAAAACTCTACTGTAAAGCCATCCTGACGGGGGCTTTTGTTTGCTGGAAGATTTTTTATTACTGCTTCAATTTCATGGATTGTTATCAGCCTATTCTGTTTTTTTTTTATTCTTCCTGATTGGGTTTTGGAAGCTTGTATTTTTCTAAGAATATGTACATTTTGTCTAGGTTTTCCAATTTTTTGGAGTAGAGTTGTTTGTAGTATATATATATATTTTTTTTACAATCCTTTGTATTTCTGTGGTGTCTGTTGTTACTTCATCTCTTTAATTTTTTATTTTGTTTATTTGGGTCCTCTCTCTTTGTTTTTGTTTTTTTTTTTTTTTTGTAAACCTGGCAAGAGGTTTATCAATCTTGTTTAACCTTTTAAAGAACTAGCTCTTGGTTTTATAGATCTTTGTTACTGTCTTTTTTTTTTTTTTTTTTTTTGGTCTCTATGTCATTTATTTCCACTCTGATCTTTATTATTTCCTTTATTCTGCATGCTCTGAGTTTTTCTTGTTGATCTCTTTCTAATTCTTTAAGTTGTAGGTTTAGCTAATTTATTACTATTTTTTTCTTATTTTTTGAGGTAGGCCTGTGGAGCTATGAACTTTCCTTGTAGGACTACTTATACTGTGTCCCATAGATTTTAAATTGTTGTGTTTTCATTGTCATTTGTTACCAGGATGCTTTCTATTTTTTTCTTTGATCTCTTTTGTAACCCAATAATTGTTAATAGCATGCTATTTAGCCTCCAAGTGTTTGATTTTTTTCATTGTTTTTATTGTAGTTGATTTCTAATATTATGCCATTGTGATCTGAGAAGATGTTTGATATGATTTCAATCTTCTTGAATTTGAAGATACTTTGCCTGTGTCTCAATATGTGGTCTATCTTTGAAAATGTCCCTTGTGCACTTGAGAAGAATGTATGTTCTGTAGCTTTGGGGTGATATGTTCTGAAGATGTGAATTAATTCCATCTGATCTAGTGAGTCATATAGGATTGATGTTTCTTTTCTGATTTTTGTTTAGAGGATTTATCCAGTTGTGTCAATGGGGTAGTAAAGTTCCCTAATATGATTGTATTGCTGTCAATGTCACCCTTGATAACTTCTAGAAGTTTTTTTTTTTAAATATATTTGGGTGCTCCTGTATTGGTTGTATATATGTTTATAAGAGTTATATCTTTTTGTTGAATTGCTCCCTTTGGTATTATGAAGTGGCCCTCCTTATGTCTTGTTATGGCCTTCACTTTGAGGTCTATTTTGTCAGATATAATTATTGCTACACTAGCTCTTTTTTTTTCATTTCCATTTGCCTGAAAAATTTTCTCCATCCCTTCACCATCAGTCTGTGTGAGTCCCTTGTTCTGAGGTGGATCTCTTGTAGACAGCAGATATATAAGTCATGTTTTCTTATCCACTGAGTTACCCTATGTCTTTGATTGGAGTATTTAATTTATTTACATTTAAGATTATTATTGACATGTACTTGTTTGTCATCATTTGTATTCCTTATGCCTGTGTTCCTTCTTCCATTCCTATTTCTTCCTTTTACAGCAGCCCCTTTAGCATTTCTTGCATTTCTGGCTTGGTGGTAATAAAGTCCCTTCCCCCTTTTATTTTGTTTGTAAAACTCCTGATTTTACCTTAAATTTTGAATGATAGCCTTGCTGGGTATAATATTCTTGGATTCAGTCCTTTGCTTTGTATCACTTTGTATATTTCATTCCATTCCCTCCTGCCCTATGTGTTTCTGTTAAGAAATTGGTTGATAGTCTAATGGGAGATTCCTTGTAGATACCTTTTTGTCTCTCTCTGGAAGCCTTTAAGATTCTTACTTTGTCTTTGGTGTTTTCAAATTTAATTATGATGTGTCTTGGTACCATCTTGTTTGGGACTCTGTGTGCTTCTTGAACTTGTGTGAGTTTTTTCTTCCCATTATCAGGGAAGCTTTCTGTCATTATTTCTTCAAACAGGTTTTCTATTAATTGCTCAGTTACATCTCTTTCTGGCACCCCTATTATGCTGATGTTTCTTTTCATGTTGTCCCAAAGCTCCCTTAGGCTCTCCCCTTGCTTTTTAATTTTCTTCCCAGGTGTTGCTCTGCTTAGGTGTTTTTTTCTACCGTTTCTTTTAGCTCGCTGATGTGGTCCTCCTCTTCTAGTCTACTGTTGATATTTTCCATTGTGTTCTTTATTGCAGCTATGTCATTCTTCATTTCTTCTTAGTTCTTCTTCATTTCTTCTTGATTCTTACACGTGTTGTTGAATTTGTTTTCCATCCTTTTCAGCATCCTTATGACCATTGCTCTGAATTCTTTCTCTGAAAAATTGCTTCCCTCCATTTCTTTTACTTCCTTTTCTGGTGATTCCTCTTTTCTTTTGTATGAGGGCTGTTTCTTTGTCTCCCCCTTTTTGCTCTTCCTTTGTGGTTGTTTCTGTGTATTAGATCAAACTCCTATGTCACCTAGATTATTTTGAGTTTGTCTTATATAGTAGATATTTTGTGGGACACAGTGGTGCAATCTCTCAGGTCTTCTGGGCTGGTTATTCTGGGTATGCCCCCTACTTGGGTTATTTGTGTTCTTGTGGTGTAGTTGGGTTTTGAGTGTTATTGTCCATTTGTGGATGGAGTCTCCTCTCAGGTTGTCTGGTTATGTGGCTCACTTTCTGCCACGTTGACTGAACAACACAAAATACAACTCAATAAGACATGACATGAAGGGAACAAAACATGAATGCACTCATGACACTTATAACCCCAATAAAAGTGACCTCCAGAGAAAATAGAATTAGGAGAGAGAAAATAGAGCAACAATTATATCAGTAAAATGAAAAAAAAAGTAAGACAAAAGAAGGGGAAAAATATACATATATGGGGTGAAAATACTGCAAAACAAACAAATAAACAAAAAAATGCAAACAACAAACATCCAGAAAAAAGGAGGGATAGAATCTGTAGAGGCAGAAGTTATATCCAGAAAGTAAGGTTAAAGAATTAAATGAATAGGGGAATGGCCACAGTTCAGTATAGAGGAAGTAGAATGAGAATGAGTGGATAAGAAGAAAATTAACAAAATAATCAATCAATAAAAATTTTTTAAAAAATATTTAAAAATTTATCTATATATTTATCTATTTTTGGAAAAGAAGAATAGAGCAAAGAGCATATACACTGAGTGCACAGATTATTTAGAAGCCTGGTGCATGAATTCATGCATGGGTGGGGTCCAACCAGCCTGGCCAGGGGGAGGGGACATGGATGGTTGGCTAGCCTGCCTGCTGGTCGAACTCCTGGTCAAGGGGACAATTTGCATATTAGCCTTTTATTATATGAATATACACTGAGTGGCCAGATTATTATGTGTTCAGAGATCATAATAATCTGGCCACTCAGTGTAGGTTTGAACTTATTGAGTGAAACTAGTTAAGCAGTTAGGAGAAGAAGAGAGCAAGAGAGGAGAGGAAAAACAAAAACATAAAAATTTGGCTAATAAAGAAAGAGAAAAGAGAAGGGTGCATGGACTTGGAGCAGGGGAGAGGAAATTAGATACATGAGTAAGCCAACAGAGACTACAATAATAATAACATGTCAATAAAGCAGTAAAGAGGATCGATTTTTAACAAGAGGTAAACAGAAAGGAGAGAGAAAAACTAAAGCAGGTACAGGAGAAGAAAAACAGGATGCAAAAGGGAGATGTGAGGAAGAAAAGGGTGGGGGGAAAAAGAAAATAAAACAATGAAAAAAATAAAAATAGAATGAAGAAACATCATACAAAAATAAAAGATTATAAAAATATATAAAGAAAAACAATTTTTAAAGTAAATGATAAAAAAGAAAAAAGTGATG
This sequence comes from Cnephaeus nilssonii, assembly GCF_951640355.1. NCBI lineage: Eukaryota > Metazoa > Chordata > Mammalia > Chiroptera > Vespertilionidae > Cnephaeus > Cnephaeus nilssonii. The sequence goes on from NC_137079.1 coordinate 97,214,811, forward strand.
TTTCATTCATTTCAGCCCAGTTTTTATGTCACAGGGCGGCTGGTTTAAAACCCCTCTCTTCTGCTCTGTCTGCCACTTCTCAGTTTCCTGTTAGATAGTCAGCACCATGTTGAAGTTCTCAGTGATCCACCGCTCCTGAGTGTTCGTAATTTAAAGCTCCTAGCAACTGGGTTTAGCAAATAAAAGCCAGGAAAATATAAAAGCAAAACAATTGCACCACTGTAAGTTTCTCTCCCCTCAGTACTATGTGGCTTGAGCAGTTCTTCAGGCTGCCTTTCTGGGCATAGCTTCTCATGACTGTGGACTTAGATCTAGATTACCTGGCTGCCAGCAGCACTGTAGACCCCCTTCCACAGTCGAGTCTTACAGTGTCCCCAAGGGACGCAGACTTGGTGCAGCACAGGTTCCTTCTGACCCCCTCATCCTAGTGGTTGTGCTTTTCTCTCTCCATCCCAGATCCCTGCTCCTACTGTTCTCCAGGTTTCCTCTACCCTTTCCAGCTGAGGATTGTCTCACCAGCTGTGTTTAATTCACCAATTCCAGGTGGATGTTATTCAATTTAGTTGTTCCTTCTATCTACTCTGTAAGAAGCTTCAGGACACATCCGCCTATTCAGCCACCCTACATGCTAATTTCAAGATTTGTTATAGCAATAATAATCAACTTGATTTTAGTGTGACATTGAATTAATAATATCGGTATAGTGATCTTTCTTCCAACAAGCATGTTAATTGTTGATTGTAGAATGGCTTTGCAAAGAGAAGAATTATGACATTTTCATATTTGAGATCACAAATCATTGCAGTTCATTGCAATGGAGGCAATTTACTTTGTAAGGACAAATACAACTCCATTTAGAAACTCCAATGGTGTCTTGCCAACTCAAGCTGCACCAATTATAGTAGGTGACCTTTGCAGTAAAACTTACCTTGAAAATGTAAAAAATTGTTTTTATGAGTAATAAAAATGCCTATTTTGGGGGCTTTAAAAAACATTAAATTTTATTTTAGGTGTAGAAAGACACCTGCAAAACTGTGCTTTTTGTTATTTCATGTTATAATATAAAAATATAATCCACAAGCTTATTGAGAAAGTGTTATTCAACAATCCTATATAATATAAGGCTAATATGCAAATAGACCAAACAGTGGAATGACTAGTTGCTATGATGCACACTGACCACCAGGGGGCAGATGCTCAATCAAGGAGCTGCTCCCTGGTGGTCAGTGTGCTCCCACAGGGGGAGCACCACTCAGCCAGAAGCGAGGCTCACAGCTGGCAAGCACAGCAGCAGTGGCGGGAGCCTCTTTCACCTCTGCAGCAGTCAGACATCTCCCGAGGGCTCCCGAACTGCGAGAGGGTGCAGGCCAGGCTGAGGGACCCCCTCCTAGTGCATGAATTTTGTGTACCGGGCCTCTAATGTTATATATTTATTTAGTTCCACATGTCTCATTTTTAGATATTTTAAGATGAAGTGTTGGTCTTTTTAATCAAAATTTTTGTTCCCTTCCAGTTAGCTAGGGCACTCAAGGTCTCTATTCAGTCAGCATTTTCACTCAGTTTGGGTGATTTTCATTACTGAAGAATTAGGTCTGATAATTAAATCCGATCTCAGCAAAGTTTATTTTAGGCAGTTTATTTAGGTTCTATGCAAAATGGAATCTCATAGGGACAGAGAATTAACATCATTTGAAGTACAATTGCAGTGAAATATATTTAACAGCTATTTTTGAAAGAAGAGCTTAGAAACTTCCCTGGAGTTGACTCAGCTTCAGTGTCTTCATGCACCCTTTTCCACTTATAGTTCCCATTCTTTATAATTAGATGTGTTCCTATATTGTCTGCTGGTTTTCTACTCAGTATGTCTTCCACTGATTGGTACACATACATACACACATACACATTAAAATACTTAAAAAGTGATACCAAAATATAAAAAGTTACAAAAATATACATGTAAATATATAATACATAATATTTATACTTACATATTATACTAGAGGCCCAGTGCACAGATTTGTGCACCAGTGGGGTCCCTCGGCATGGCCTGTGGGGATTGGGCAGACACCAGCAGTCCAATGCCGCCTGCTGCTCCTGCCTGCTGCTCCTGCTCATCCCAGCCCCACTGCACCTGCTGCCACTTCTGCTGCCATTCAGTAGGCTCGCTGCCTCTCCATTGAGGTCTCAAGGTTGCAGCGGTCAGCCATGAGCCCTGCATCTGGTGCCTGTAGGTCAGCTGAGTGGCGCTCCCAATGTGGGAGCACACTGACCACCCGGGGGCAGCTCCTGCATTGAGCGTATGCCCCCTGGTGGCCAGTGCGCGTCATAGTGACTGGTTGAACGGTTGCTTAGGCTTTTATATATATAGATATTTATGTATTTTAACATTCTGTATTTATTTTTCTTAAATATATTTTTATTGATTTCAGAGAGGAAGGGGAGAGGGAGAGACAGCGCATAACGACTGGGGCCAGTGCCATCAGTGCATGGGAGTGGTAGTGGCAGGAGCGGGGCTGCCTGCAGAGAAGGGACTGGGGGACACGGTGGGAGGGGTTGAGTGGGGGCACGGAGGATGGGCCAAGACCTGCCCCTGTGCCCACCACAGCCTCATGGCCCACAGTTCCATTCAAGGTGCACAAATTCATGCACTAGGCCCCTAGTTTAAAATAATGTTTCTTCTAGTCACAAATTCCTTTTACTGAGATTATTTTTTTCACCATTTTATAACCACATTGCTATGGCCTGAATGACTGTGTGCCCCAAACATTCATGTGTTGAAACCTAATTCTCAGAGTGATAATAATTTGGGGTGGAGCTGTTGGGAGGTGATGAAGTCATAAGGGTGGAGCCTTCAGGCATGGGATTAATGGCGTTTTAGAAGAGACCTAAGAAAGTTCCCTTGCCCTTCCTTCACCGTGAACACAGAGTGAGAAGGCTGCTGTTTATGAACCAGGACGCGAGTCCTTACCAGACAAGGAGTCTGTCGGTACTTTGATCTTAGACTTCCTAGACTTCAGACTGTGGAAATAAATTCCTGTTGTTTATAACCACCTAGTCTATGGCATTTTGTTATAACTTCCCAAATGGACTAAGAAACATATTGATGATCTATGACTTTTTGAAAAATGTATATATACATAATATGCAGATATAGGTAAGAAATGACTTTTTAAAATTTTTTGTAACTGAGTTTAATTTCTGTTCAGAGTTCCCACTCTGCTAGCTAGCAGATGTTACATCTTCATCAATTTAGCACCCTTGTACTCCCCTCCCCAGGAAGAGTTCATGGGAGGAGTGATGGGGCTGAGAGAAGGTAGAGTAAGTGGCTTTATATGATATTCAGGCCCTGAGAAAGGCCATATTCTATGTGGATCTTTGTCATTGAACCACTCTAGCATCATATGAGGTTCCCTTTTCCCCTGGTCTTGGGCCATGTCACTCAGGTAATTGTTGTATCTTTCTTGTTCACACTATAAGAATGCTGTCAACCACTAAGGGGCTGTCAGTACCAAATCATCTCTTCCATGCTGTTTGCTTTTGAAATGCTCTTTGGCACAATGAAATCATTCTCTTGTTTGATATTGAACGTGCATTCAAGCCCTCTATGAGACCACTTAAAGCTCTTGTTCTAGATTCCCACTCCACTGCTATGTCTGTTCTCCCATACACATTGAGGTTGGGGACACTGGGATCTTGGCAATTTTCAGGGTTCTACTGGGCACAGGGCACAGATTCCCTCTGCTTAAGTCTCCCAGACATCTAACCAGAGGTTTTTGTCATTTTCTTTCCTTCCTTATCCCTGTTACTTAAGAAAGGAGATGGCTAAGCATAGGATACCCTGTCAAGGACATTATCAACATCTAATTGTTGCATCCTCTCCCTCTGGGCCTTTTATTTATCCTGAAGTTCTTGGGTTCTTTACACATCCAGCTGAGAGGGGAGGGTTTGGAGTTGCAAGGAGGGAATAGCATGACCAGAGATGATGAAGTCAATTTATGAAGGGTGAATATGAGAAATAATAGGCACTGAGATTACATTGGAAGTCATCAGATAAACTGGACATCTGTTTTAGAGAGTGATGGGGCTAGAAAAAGAGTCAGTAGATCACTAGTAGCCTAAAGTTTTAAACTCTAGAGATTTTTTCCTCAAGGCAATGGGAAGCCTTTGAAAATGTTTTTAGCAGAAATTATATAATCAAGGAAATAAGATGGATTCTAGAAACTTTATGGTGGTATTTGAAAGGAAATGGCATAGAGGGGATGTATGAATGAGGGAGAACAACTCAAATATGATTCCAAGAACATAACCTGGCTTATGCTGAGCTTGTTTTGTGGGAAGAAGAGGGGGTTCAATCTTAGAGGTATTAGGTTGCAGTGGTAAACTTTGAGATGTCTGGCATGCAGCTGGAAATATGGGAATGGAGTTTAAAAGAGAGATAAAGGCTAATCATGTAGCTATAAATGAAAAAATATGACTATTGATGAAACTATGAAAGAAAAGAAAGAAGATAGAGAAGATAAAAGGTCATCTTGGAATAGTGAGGAATGGTCAGAAACTGAGGAAGAAAAGCAAAATTAGGAGAATGAAATGACACAGAAGCATAGAAGGAGGGAGGTTTCCACACAGAGAAGAGGTTACTGAATCAAATGTTGCAGAACAGTTTCTAGGAATATAGTGGTTTGCTGTCCAGGGTCATCCTTTCAATTCAGAGGACCTGAAAATTCTGTAAAAAAAAATATGCCCAGCCAGTGTCACTCAGTGGTTGGGAATTGACCTATGAATTAGGAGGTCATGGTTTGATTTTTAGTCAGGGCACATGCCTAGGTTGTGGGCTTGATCCCCCGTGGGGGGCATGCAGGAGGCAGCCAATCAATGATTCTCTCTCATCATTGATGTTTCTCTCTCTCCCTTCTCTCTGAAATCAATAAAAAACATATTTTTAAAATATGCAAAAATATTTCTATAAGCATTTTGGATTTCAGAAAACAAGGGGAGGGCTTCCAATCAAGATGGTGGTGTAGGTGAACATGATACTAAAATCCTCCCACATCCATATAAAAATACAACTAATCTTCAGAACCTCCTGAAATCTAGCTGAATGGAATTCCTACTTACAGGGAAATTAAAGAAGCCATACTGAGACTGGTAGGAGGGGCGGAGGTACGGAATGAGCTGTTCGCACACCCATGTGTGATGTGTTTTAATAGGGATGGATATCTTGCCTGCAGAGGTGCCCCCTGAGAAGCAAGGGCTCCTAGCACGACATTAGACCCCTCAGCCCAGGGTTTTAGTGCCAGGAAGAGAATTCTCCATAATTTTGGGCTGTAAAACCCAGCAGGCATTGAGGCTTAGGGAGACAGAAGGCTTCTGGAGGCCAAGGCAGTTCCTCTTAAAGGGCTCATGCATGGACTTATTTGGACTCACTCCCTCTGAGCTCCAGCACTGAAGCAGAAGCTTGAAAAGCACCAGGAACATACAAGAAGGAACTGAATTGTCCAGCATCAGGGCTGAGGAGTTAGTTTTCTGCCATACAAAAATTCTGGCAGAGACCATTGTTCCTTTGATGAGCCCTCCCCCACAGAGCTGGCAGGATGGAGTCATATCTGAGTCTCCATCAACCTGGCTCACACAGTTCACCTGGTGATTGCCTGAGACCCTGACTCACCCAACTTTCAGACTCATCCAATCCATTTCCACTATTTTTTTCATACAACTGGCCTCTCTTGCCTCATGCTTCAGACTTTACTAAAATATCTCAAGTAAGCAACAACTGGCCTCAGCAAGCTCTGTACCTTTTGCTAGGTACTAGTGGCCACATGCCTTGGTCCATGGCCTGGCCTCTCCTGGACATATCCATACCCATCATAAATAGCAGCTGTCTGCAGATTTTTCACTAGCTCATGCCAGGTGGCCCTAGGCAGGACATGGCCCCAGGCAGGGCACAGGCAGCGGCTAACTTTGTACCTCCCAGGAGGCCCTAGAGCCAGTGCACCTGGTGAAGATCTTCAGGTCATGCTGGATTACAATCCTACCACATCAATGAGCAACACAACCAATGGACGTACTCTGTGAGCACCAAAGCCCCACTGAAGTAAGTCCTGCTCTATTGGGCCGACACCTGCACTCAGCTCTCCTGGTGTAGTTGCAGTTGGTTCTCACAGCTGATTAGTCTGGGGATCAATTCTTCCCAGTGATGTCAATAGCAATCAAAGCTCAACTACAATAGGACAGTGCAGACAGCCCACACCTGGGTACATCTGGAGCACCCAGCTCAAATGACTGGTGAGGCTGCACCACTGGGCCCTTCAGGACACCTACTATACAAGGCCATTCTATCAAGTAAGGGAGACGTAGCAGCTCTACCTCATATATAGAAACAAACACAGGGAAGCAGCCAAAATGTGGAGACAAGGAAACATGTCACAAATAAAAGAAAAGGAGAAATCTCCAGAAAAAGAACTAAATGAAATGGAAGGAAGAAAACTACCAGATATAGAGTTCACAACAATGATTATAAGGAACTTAGTGATAACTTCAAGAAACTTAGTGGGAACTTTAACAGCATGAAAAAGGACTTAGGAACCATGAAAAAAAAAAACCAGTCAGAAATGAAGGCTACATTAACTGAAATGAAGAATAATTTTCACAGAATCAATAGTTGAGTAGAAGACACCAAGAATAAGATCAGTGGTTTGGAATATGAGGAAGCATAAAACACCCAATTAGAACAGAAAAAAAAGAATCCAAAAAATGAAGATAGTGTAAGAAGCCTCTGGAACAACCTTAAGCATACTAACATTCTCATCATAGGGTTGCCAGAAGAAGAAGAGAAGAGCAAGAAATGGAAAGCCTATTTGAAAAAATAAAAATGAATCCTAGTTGGTTTTGCTCAGTGGTTAGAATGTTAGCCTGCAGACTGGAGGGTCGTGGGTTAGATTCTAGTCAAGGGCATATACCTGTGTTGCAGGGTTGATCCCCACCCTGATCAGGCACTGTGGGAGGCAACCATTTGATGTCTCTCTCACATCGATGTTTCTCTGTCTTTTCCCCTTCCTTCCGTTCTCTCTCTAAAAACAAACAAGCAAATAAATAAAGTCAGAAAACTTTCCTTACATGATGAAAGAAATAGACATTTAAGTCCAGGAAATTCAGGAAAAACAACATGAATCCAAGAAGCCCACACCAAGACACATCATATTTAAAATACCATGGGTTAAAGACAAAGAGAGAATGTTAAAAACCGCAAGAGAAAAGCAGTTAGTTACCTACAAGATACCTCCCATAAGACTATCAGATTTCTTAACAGAAACTTTGAAGGTCAGAAGGGAATGGCAAGAAATATTCAAAGTGATGGATAGCAAGGACCTACAACCAAGATCACTCTACCTATCATTTAGAATTGATGTCAAATAAAGAGTTTCACATACAAGAAAAAGCTAAAGGAGTTCATCACCACCAAACCAGTATTACATGCAATGTTAAAGGTTCTTCTGTAAGAAAAAGAAGAAAAAAAGATAAAAATATGAACAATAAAGTTCAATAAAAATATCTATCAACAATTGAATCTAAAAATAAACTTACAAGCAGAACAGAAACTGACTCATAGACACAGAGACAGTTGCCAGATGGGAGGGCGGTTGGAGGAATGGGTGAAAAAAGTGAAGGGATTTAGAAGTATAATTTAGTAGTTATAGTATAGTCATGGGGGTGTAAATTACAGCATAAGGAATATAGTCAATAATATTATAATAACCAGGTATGGTATCAGATGTGTATAAAATTTTGGGGAATGATCACTTAGTGTTATAGTGTCTAATCACTGGGGTGTACACTTGAAACTAATATGATATTGTATGTCAACTATAATTGAAAAATGATTTAAGAAATGAAAAAAGCGGGAATTTATTTCATAGTACCTTTGTTTCACCTACCCTAGTGATGTTGCTAAGGCTGGAACCAGATTGCGTGTTATGAGTATGGATGATAGAGAAGTGGGTGCTTGGGAAATTACAAAGGCAAACCTAGTATAAAGTGATGTATGATAAGAACTACAGTCCTTTGCTAATTTATGTCAGCAGAATATGCTGGGAAATGATTTCTGAAGAAGCTCTATCAAGGAAGAGAGAGTGTAATTACAGATCAGATTGAAAGTATCAATGCAGGCCCACACCCCAGAGATTCTGGATCCTGTGTCCTAAACCCAGTGGCTAGAAATGATTCTAAATGACTTGCCTGTTGAATGAAAACTTGGTTCCACAGGGGACTAGAGTAAATAGACTTTATCTGTCAGAAAATAATCAAGTGTGACTCCTATAAGTATACCCTCTGAGAGGTCTCAGGAGAAACTTTCTTTACCAAGGCCTTGAATAATACATTGAAGAGGTGAGCACCTTTGCGAAGTGGTTCAGGGGTTCTTTTTTATAGGTTCAAATTGCAATGGGAAGTGCTTCAGGGGGAATAGTTTTATAAACTCAGTGGGGATAGGAAATACCCATGCCCAAGCCAAGTAATGGCATTTGATTGGCACAGGTAAAGTGGTGTGGTTGCCTTCATGGGCATCTGGGATCATGGTCAGTTGGAAGAGTGTGACCATACAGAATTTGGAAGTGGATAATTGATCATGGAATCCCTAATTGGAAGCAGATATGTTTTTGTCTTTATGTATTTAAGTAAAAAACAAAAATATCTCTAAGTGTGGTGGTAAGAGGTCTGACTTGAGCTTGTAAGTCATCTCTCCTTACCCAATTCCCATACTACTTCATATACTTGGAATCCCTTGAATGAAGGCAGATCTGGGACCCCTAAGAAAGGCAATAGTTTTCTTTTAAGGGCTCATAGCCATTTACCGTGGGAGTGGACCCTGGGGAAAGAGACATACCCAGATATTCCAGGGAATACTTCACAAAGGTTCTAACTCAGGCTAATTTCTGGTGACTCCAAATTCCACTGAGGCCTACCAGGAAGAGTGGAGATTTAAAAAAGCCAGATAATAGAGTTTTGACCCAGATCTATCTCACAGTAGGTCCAGTATGTTTCTGGACATGCTTATTTACCAGGTTCTTATATAGATAGATGATAGATAGATAGATAGATAGATAGATAGATAGATAGATAGATGTATTTTATACAGTCAGGATAGGTATCCTAAATGATTGGCAGATATATTCGTTAGTTTTATGACTCATGAAGCAAGGACTATTATGTAGGAAGGACAAATTGGATGTTAAGCTACAGTAAAATAAATGAGGCAATGGTTGATGCCCATGGAATTTACTGAATTTATATCTTCAGCACTAGAAGCAGTTAGCTTTATAGTATGGTGCAATGGACTCTGTTATACTCAATTTTAGTGCTAATACCTTGTGAATTTGGCTACTATCTTACAAAATTCAAAATGCTATCTGAACTGGCAAGTGAAATATGCTGCTCTTTCTCCCTTAGCCAGAATGTGTATATCTATGAATAATGAACTGGAAGAGGGATGGATTCACTACCTAGTACATCTAATGATCCAATTATAAAACTTTCTTTCTATCATTGTGGCTCTGGATTCTGTCAGTTTAATAATTTTAGTACCCCATGGAGAAATGCTTTTTCCAGAGGGTATAACAATAGGTTTCAGTTTAATTGGAAGTTAACGTTAATCACTTTAAGCCACTCATGCTGCTGGGAGAACAGAGGAAAAGGAGGAGCATGGTTGTAATTGGAATGATGGGTTCTGACTATCAAGGAGAAAAAGGGTTTCACTTACTCAAAAAAACAGAGATGAGTGTAGATAATTTCTGGAGCAGCATTCTACTTTTATGCTATTGGGTAGTAAAATTTAATGATAAACTACAGTGCCCTCGCACCCACCCCAGGCTAAGCCACAGGGCTGAGACCCTCCAGGTGGAAAAAAGAAGGTTCGGTTTATCCATTTGGCTAAAGAGACCACACCAGTTACAGTGCTGGCTGAAGACAGGGAAAATGAACAGTATATAAAATCTACCCCTCTGTAAGACTGAACTTTCTATTTCAATCTGATAGAGGGGAGAAATCTTAAATATCTGTAAATCTCATTACTAGTATTTTCTTCCTTGCCATGTCATGTATGGATTTATATATTTTAACTAATTTTCTTCTTTCCTATCTCTGTCCCATGTCATTTTGAAATAAATTTTGTTGGTTAACTGCCGCAGTCTTTCGCAGCAAGAGTACAAGGATCTGGAGAAGGGGCTGCACATTAATGGATACACTAGACAAGAATTATAAATTTGGAAGGCATTGGGGGAAGCCAGGCAGAGGCTTCACTCTAGTGGCAAAGCTCCCTGACTTTTCCATCCCCTTTGTGCCGGAAGCTAATTCCAGCAGGTCATAAATGCAAGAAGTTCATCAAATGGTTGGTGGACCTTGAGCCTTCATCAAGGGCTGGAAAATACATATTATTGCCTGTTGGAAATGGCTAAGGGCACTTCCCCAAACCTGAAAAGGATGCATAAATGATTGCTTGCTGCCAGACAGCTGAGGGCATTTCAATCTACATGTTATTGCCTCCTGCTGGCCAAACACCTGAACAGCCATAGGCAGTTCCTCCAATCTGACAATGGATTCTGTATACTAAACCTTGCCTTTGATATGTATATCTACTTTGCTTTAGGACAATTTGTGTTAATAAAAAGCTCTGGGTCCAGAGAGACAGGAAGACTTGGTTTCTTTAGCTAAGTCTCCTCTGGCTCCCCAAAATGCCTTCCAAAATTATGTTTCGTCTCTAGACTCTTTATTAATTTACCACAGCCCCTTCTCCAGATTCCTGAACCCTTCTAGATTTGGACAAGACTCCCGACACCTTTGCTTTTATTTACTAGAATATACATATGCCCTTTAGCAAAGCAAACACACATCAATGGTAAGGTTTGGTAAACAATAAAGGATTATCAGGTTAGGGGAATTGCCTTCAGCTGTTCAGCCCTGCTGACTATCAAAGTCCATTAGCCTTCTGACGGACTTCTCGCATTTATTATGCTAACTACTGTTGGTCTTTGCCTCTAGCAGTTAACTTTATATTTTAGGTCACAGGCTGCAGAATATTAAATAGGTATTCAATAGAAATCAAGGAAAAAACATTATGCGGAGATTTTAGACTTTGATCTAATGGCAATAACTGGCAAGGCTGAGGGTCACCTTCCTGTGCTGGAAGGGGATGAGAATCTCTTAACTGGGACACACTCCATTATACCAGGCAGGAGTATTTTCAAGTGAAGAGTATATGTAGATATCAGGAAGAGTCCTGGACTATGTTAGACATCTGCTATTGTTTGGCTGCTCGGCATCCAAACACCCTTTTAGTTGTGGGAAATCCCCAAAGTGTAAATAGGCCTCACTTCATATTATAGAAGCTGAAATGGCCAGACACTTCTCCCTGTCCCCTGGTGCTGTGGTATAGATGCCTCCATGACCTAGGCTTAAACATTTCAATGTTCCTGGGAGAATGACACAAAGTCACAGACCCTGTGAAAAATGTTTCCTGGTGCTACTTTGATCATTGTGCAGAGCTCAGCAATAGCGGTGGTTAGTGTCAAAATTCTAGAAAAAAGGACATGAAGTGTCAGGTGGTGGCACTGTAAGTTGTTGTTGGTGGTGGTGATAATCCTGGTGGCATCCTGACAGAATGTTTCTGGTTCCCTGCTGTTCACTCTACTCTGGTCCTGCACATTTTCTCAGCCTGGGCTACATAGTCTTCCTGTTGATAGAGTTAGTAGCACAATATTCTCTCAATAAATGCCTTTCTGCTTTACTAAGTTTGTGATATTTGGTCCCATTGCTTGCAACCAAGAGCCTTGACTTTTACAAGACTGATTCATGGATAACATTTGATTTCTAGCTAGGGACAGTGAGCCAGAAAAAATGAGGGCTACATGAAAAACACTGCAGATTTTTTATTTGTATGATTGTTGTTTTCTTTACTCATCTACTTTTTCACATGAAGTAAAAAATAGAAAAAAGAATAACTCCCACTAGTAGAAAATTAAAAACTTCTTAGGGAGACAAGAAGGATATAGCTAAGTTTCTTTAGTGCTTGTGCCTGCAGAATTCTGCCTTTGTGTCTCCAGTGTGGGCCCTTTGTCCTTCTCATCTTCATCTAGTTCCACTGCTGTGCATCGCCTGCCTGCTGGCATAGGAGAGGGAAAGTAAGGCTTCAGATCCTGCAGGGAAAGGGGGAGGGAGAAAAGGATGTCATTATAATCTGACCTTCAGGAGAACTGTCTCAAGATTAGACCTTTCCACACTGTGAAGGTTAATATTTTTCCAGCATATCTCTAGTTCTTAATATGCAAAATAATTTCTATTACTTCTTAACAGCACATTTTAAAAGGCTCCCATTTTATGATGCAAGCTTTCCCTCAAGATAATCAGTATATAAAATTTACCCCTCTGTAAAACTGAAACAAAGGAATATAAATATCCAACTCTCTATTCTTATGTCTGCCAGCTTCACAAAGGGAAGGAGCAATTCCTTGTCAAGTTGACAAAATACAGTGAGCACTCTCATGTCAGAATTGTTAAGTACATGCAATCTGGTTCTTAAATGAATACTCAGAATATTTTGGTTTCTATTTTTATTTTGGTGAAAGTGTCCTCACTTAATTTGGCAGGTTGAATGCAATTTAAAGCTCAGTTTCAGATAGGAAAAATCCTTTTCACAGGGTGAGTGAGGAGTAAAGCATCACCTAGCTGTTCTTAGCTCATTTCCAGTGGCAGGTGAGTGGGTGGGCTTATTTATTTTGAAGAAGATAAAACACAGATAAAGCAGTGGGATTCCTTTAATCCATTAGTCTTGTGTATGTCTAGAATGGGGAGTGGTGCCAACAGGAATCTATTTTGCTGGAAAATCCAAGTCACATGACATCTCAAAGATGGCAAAATAAGAAATAACTGACATCATGTTTCTAAATATACATCATTTTGCAACAGCTACCTGGAGCACAAGCAGAAAGGTTATGAAGACAAAATAATGACTTTAGTTACTGGAAGGCATCTGTGTTCAACAGTATGTAAGGAAGACAGGTGGGGCTGGCTTACCACCTAGGATGAGGGCTGGTACAGGACTTTTATTAAAATTACTGTACATCGGTGGAGAAAATAAACACTTGGTGGGTGCTGTGTAACTGCCAGGCCATATGTTTGACCAAAACTAAGAAGCCCTGCTCCAAAATAAACCTACCTGAAACAGGCACCATGTTTGTGTTTTTTTTTTTTGTTTTTTTTAAATCGATGTATTAGGCAAATTTGGAAAGACAGTTTATCTCTTGCTATGTCTTCAGTTCCAATGTCTGGGATTTATGATCTGGCCATAGAGTCACTTGAGGTGTGGTATTGATGGGGGAAAATAAGACATTTTTTCGGGGCTAGCAATCTGTATCTGTGCCAGTAACCTAATGCACATTCTTATTAGCCTATAGTCTAGTCACTGCCCCTTCTTTAATTATCTGGTCCTGAAAGACCTGTTTACCTACTCCCATTTTAGAGAGACCATAAACCATGAACAATACACAGCTCCCACACAGGGTTATCAGCACTGGCGCCAGGCCAGGCCTTTAGGTGTGGTCTCATGGCCCCCATCCCAACACACGGGACTTTTTGCAAAGCCCGTGAAAGGTCCGGAAGTATGATCCATATTTGGGGGACAAAGAAACCAAAGGGTATAAAGGGAAAGCTTCCTCCATATTGGCTTGCTTGGGATTTGGAGAAAAACAGTCTCCCCTGAGTAACTGTACCGGTACATGTGAAACATCTAAAAATAAATGAGTTTTTCCTGTGTCTCCTAGTACTCCTATGTGTTCTTCGGTCACCTGATAAATTCTCTAACAGTATGGCATGGCAAGGAGAATGTAAACACTACTTTAGAATATCATCAGGAGGACAAAGAGGATGTTAAGCGGTTCTGTACACTTAGCATTGTGACCATCCTAGACTCTCAGAGCTAGAAGGGACTAGGAGTTAAACAGAGTTAAACTCTCTGGTGTATGGGTACATTAAGGTCCTGAAAGGAAATGGGAATTGTTTAGGATCCCACAGCTATTAGTTAAAAACTTAAAAACAGAACCAAAGTCTTCTGAGCTTCACTCCTTTGCTCTTTTTAATGAGAGAACATAGCTTATCATTTGTATTAGTTTCACATGGCTGCTATAACAAATTACCACAAATTTAGTGGCTTAAAACAATGCACGTTTATTTTCTTGCTGTTCTGGAGGTCAGAAACCCAAAAACATTTTCACTGCTGATGCCAAGTTATTAGCAGGGCTGGGTCCTTTGGGACACTCTGAGGGAGAATCTGCTTCTGTGCCTTTAGCAGCTCCTAGAATCTCTTGCATTCCTTGACTTGGAGCCCCATCCGAGAATCATTCCAACTTCTTGCTTTCATAATCCCATCTTCTACTACTGACTCCAACCCTCTGACCTCCCTCTGATAAGGTCACTTGTGATTACATTAGTCCTAGTCAATTAATCCAGGATAACCTCCCATTTCCAGATGCTTAACTTAATCACATCTGCAAAGTCAATTTTTCCATGTAAGGTTTCCAGGGATTAGAATGTGGACAGTTTGGGGGCATTATTCTGCCTACCACTCCATTCTACCTTCCCTTATACCCTTTCCAATTCTCTGAAATCAAATAATATAGAAGGCAGAAGAGATTTCTGGAGTCAAAACTATGCAGTAAAACTTAGAACAGTGGGTAGTTCTCTTCATTTGACACAGCACTTTTGCTTCAATTTCCCTGAGACCTCAGATGAGAGGAAGGGCCAGTATAATTTCTATTTTACGGATTAGTAAAAGAGGGAAAAGTTAAGGACTTTTTTCAAGTATAGATTGGTTCTTAAGACATATCTGCTTGTACCAAGTAATATTGAACTGCTCTTAGTACTTAAGTATTTTAAATCCTTAGGTTTCTAATTTTTTTGTGTTAATATTTAGAGCAAGTGGCTTAATTTGTTCTTTCAATCAATTTTTCCTAATACCTGCTTGTTTGTTTGACTTCGTGTCCTTAGCCTATGCCAATGGAAAGAGCATTGGTAAAGAAAACTTATTCATAATCCTAAACACATTATATAAGTGGCTGGATCAAAACAGGGAGATGCCTGTTACCAAAGGCAATCCAGTGAGGAATCCCTGGGAGAGGAGGAAGCCTCATTCGCAAGGGGTGGATGGCCCTTGAAGAGGTCAGTGATTTCTATGCCATTTGAACAGGAAGATTAAGCTCATTACTCTTTGAGTTTCTTTCTTGCAGATTGATGGAGAGGGAATAAACATATTTACAGTTAACATGAACTTTACCAGTTTCCCAATATTCTGAACACCTGGCATTTTTAATTAAAAACGAATATAGTAGATACTCAATAAATGTTTACAAAGTATCGAGTAAAGTAATCTCATTGTTATAGGATTCTAGGGCAGAAGGGAGAGATAAACTGAGACAAGAAAGTTAGAACAAGGTCAAACAGTGTAGGTAATTTGCAACCAGCTTGTAACTAACAAGCCATTATCTTCCCCAGCCAAGGACACTTGATAGCAAATGTTTAAAATATTTCTAAGGAGAATGCAGAAGGGAAAAAAAGGAAGTTTTTCCCCCTAAACAAAAAAGCCAGCAGTCTCAAGGTTTGGCTAGATAAAGTTGTCAGGTGCTTCTCATGATTTCTGGGAAGGTCACAACAAAGTAAAAAGGGACCTTGAGAATTAATCTGCACTCAAATATTCAGCAGAGGAATTTTGAAGCCTATAGACAGGAGGGTATATAATGCCTCAGACCCCCACCCAACTTGCTCTTCAGATTAACTGAGAGTCTGTCTGCACTTCATAAGCCAGATGTATAGGTTTGCTTGCTTTGCCTTTTCAGTAAATGTGCATGCTTTAATAAATTGGCTTTTTACAATACAGTTAAGGTCTCTCGTATACATTTATTTATATGAGAAGACAAGGATTGAGGTTGGGGACAGCCCTCTCCCACTGACTCAGGGGGCTGTCCGTTAACATATCTCTGGTGTTGGTGAGAGGTGACTCTAACATCATCATTTGTTAATTGACTTCCTGAAAAATAAATGAAGAATGTTTTCATTTGGGCTTGTTTGCTTCCTCTACATTCAAGGATGACTAAAAGAGTCATTTATCTTTTAAAATTGGACTAAACAAACATAGGCCTGTGGTTAGAAAATTGCTAGATTTGGTTTACTTGGAGACAAAATAGAGGGAAAATGTATTATTGGACTAGACAGGGTCTTTAAGTGTTAAAAAATGGTCACAATGAACTTCTTTCTACCATTCCAATGGTTCACTGACCACCTCCTTACATCCTGGAGGAGATATTTCAGAGGGTATGTGGAACCTAAGGACAATCATTGAGCCAAAGTCAGCAAATATTTGAGCCCCAACCATGACCCATGCCTTTTTCAAACATATTACTTCATTAAATCCTCTCAACAGCTTTGTGAAGTAGGTGTTGCTCCCATTTTACAGATTAAGAAATTTTGAAGGAGGTTAAGTCACCTGGTAAAGAAAAAGATCCAAGTATTCCAATGCCCTTATTTTTCAACTCCAAGTCTAGTGCTGTTTAGACCTCACTGTGGCTTTTTATTGTGCCAGAAATTTCTGTTAAGTGAAAAGACTAAGAAAACATCCATGGAATGTTCGAAAAGTGAGGTCATAAACTTAATACATCTCCCAAAGAAGAACTTAGGGTGACAAACTGATAGAAAGCAAGGGCTGAATTTCTGGTTTTGCAAAGGGACATAAAAGCAGGAGCTGTACACTTTGGGAATCTTGTATCTCAGGTCCGCCATTACTCATGAGATTCTGAACAAGAATCCTTAACCCTCCTCTGCTCTGCCTCTTCAGTTTTAAGACAGGATTAATGATGACACCTACTTACAGGGTGGTTGTGAGGGCAATGGCATAAGACATGTAAATTCAGTTTATGCCATTTAGGAAGTTCTTCAATAAATGCTAGTGATAGTTACTTTTGGGAAGTCAAAACCTTTTTCACCACTTATTTATTCTTTTAAATTAGAGCTAATCTTTCTTTAAGCCTCATTTGTCTTTAAACGGTCCAAGATTCTAAAATTTTAATTATTATTTTTAGAATAATTACACTTGTAATTTTAATATCTATACAGAATTTTAATGTCATTATTCTTTTTCTAAAACATTTTTAAAGCCATCCCATTTTGGGCATTGCTTTAATTTATGTGCCACCATCTTTTTCTAGATCACTCATAGAGAGAGGAGTTACATACTGTAACTTCTGCCAAAAGAAATATGTCTGCCAAAAAGGATTTCTCCTGGTTAACTGGGCCTAAATTTATAACTAGAGGCTGGCAGCCATTGCTGCCTTTCACACCCTCTGCATTTCAGGGAAAGCCACAGACTGAACTTTCTTTTTCTTTATTTTATTGTTTAAAGCAGGGGTCCTCAAACTTTTTAAACAGGGGGCCAGTTCACTGTCCCTCAGACAGTTGGAGGGCCGGACTATAGTTAAAAAAAAACAAACTATGAACAAATTCCTATACACACTGCACATATCTTATTTTGAAGTAAAAAAACAAAACGGCAAAAACACCCCCATGTGGCCCGCGGGCCGTAGTTTGAGGATGCCTGGTTTAAAGTATTACATATAGTAGTACATCATCTCCTTTTTTCCCCCCATTGACCTTCCCCCAGCCTCCCCTACCCCCTATCGCTTGCCCTCATCCCACCCCCTCAGTGTCTTGTGTCCACTGGTTGTGCTTATATGTATGCATACAAGTCCTTTGGTTGATCTCTTTCCCCTGCTCCCCAACACTCCCCAACCTTCCCGCTGTAATTTGACAGTCTGTTTGGTGCTTTACTGCCTCTGTATCTATCTTTTTGTTCATCAGGTTATAATGTTCTTTATTTTCCATAAATGAGTGAGATCATGTGGTATTTTTCTTTCATTGCCTGGCTTATTTCACTTAACATAATGCTCTCCAGGTCCATCCATGCTGCTGCAAATGGTAAGAGTTCCTTCTTTTATATAGCAACATAGTATTCCATTGTGTAGATGTACCATACTTTTCTAATCCACTCATCTGCTGATGGGCATTTAGGCTGTTTCCAGATCTTAGCTATGGTGAATTGTGCTGCTATGAACATAGGGGTGCATATACCCTTTCTGATTGGTGTTTCTGAGTTCTTGGGATATATTCCTAGAAGTGGGATCACAGGGTCAAATGGGAGTTCCATTTTCAGTTTTTTGAGGAAACTCCATACTGTTCTCCACAGTGGCTGCACCAGTCTACATTCCTACCAGCAGTGAAAAAAAGGGTTCATTTTTCTCCGCATCCTCGCCAGCACTTGTCGTTTGTTGATTTCTTGATGATTGCCATTCTGACAGGTGTGAGATGGTACCGCATTGTCATTTTGATTTGCATCTCTCGGACAATTAGTGACTTTGAGCATGTTTTCATATGTCTCTTGGCCTTCCTTCTGTCTTTTTCGAAAAGATTCTATTTAGGTCCATTGTCCTTTTTTTTATTGGATCATTATCTTCCTTTTATTAAATTGTATAAATTCCCTTGTAGATGTTGGAGATTAAACCTTTATCAGTGATAACATTTGCGAATATGTTCGCCCATACAGTGGGCTTTCTTGTTGTTTTGTTGATGGTTTCTTTTGCTGTAAAAAGCTTTTTGTTTTGATGTAGTCCCATTTGTTTATTTTCTCTTTAGTTTCCATTGCCCTAGGAGCGGTATTGGTGAAGAATTGCTTTGGCATATGTCTGAGATTTCTCTGACTGTGGATTCCTCTAATATTTTTATGGTTTCCCTTCTTATGTTTAAGTCCTTTATCCATTTTGAGTTTATTTTTGTGTATGATGTAAGTTGGTGATCTAGTTTAATTTTTTGCACGTATCTGTCCAATTTTCCCAACACCATTTATTGAAGAGACTGTCTTGACTCCATTGTATGCTCATGCCTCCTTTGTCAAATATTAATTGAGTTGTTCATAGTATTTCTTAACAATCTTTTGTATTTTGGTGGGATCTGTTGTTATTTCTCCTCTTTCATTTCTGATTTTGTTTATTTGGGTCCTCTCTCTTTGTTTCTTGGTGAGCGTGGCTAGAGGTTCATTAATTTTGTTTATCCTTTCAGAGAACCAGCTTTTGGTTTTGTTGATCTTTTGTATTGTTTTTTTGGTCTCTATATCATTTATCTCCGCTCTGATCTTTATTATTTCCTTCCTTCTACTTATACTGGGCTTTTCTTGTTGCTCTCTTTCTAACTCTTGGAGTTGTAGGGTTAGGTAATTTATTAACATTGTTTTTTATTTTTTGCAGTAGGCTTGTAGAGCTATGAACTTCCCTCTCAAGACTGCTTTCGCTGTGTCCCATAGATTTTGGATTGTTGTGCTTTCATTGTCATTTGTTGCCAGGATGTTTTTTATTTCTTCCTTGAACTCTCTGGTAACCCAGTCATTGTTTAATAGCATGCTGTTTAGTCTCCATGTGTTTAATTTCTTTGGATTGTTTTTATTGTAGTTGATTTCCAGTTTTATGCCACTGTGATCTGAGAAGATGCTTGATATTATTTCTATCTTGAATTTGAAGAGACTTTGTCTGTGACCCAATATATGGTCTATCTTTGAAAATGACCCAGGTGCGCTTGAGAAGAATGTATATTCTGTTGCTTTGGGGTGAAATGTTCTGAAGATGTCAATTAATTCCATCTGGTCTAATGAGTCATTTAGCATTGATGTTTCTTTGCTGATTTTTTGTTTAGAGGATTTGTCCAATGGTGATAGTGGGGTATTAAAGTCTCCTACTATGATTGTATTGCTGTCAATCTCTCCCTTGATATCTTCCAGGAGTTTTTTTTATGTATTTAGGTGCTCCTGTATTGGGTGCATATATGTTTACTAGAGTTATTTCTTCTTGTTGGATTTCTCCCTTTAGTATTATGAAGTGGCCTTCCTTATCTTTTGTTATGTCCTTCACTTTGAGATCTAATTTTTCAGATATAAGTATTGCTACCCCAGCTTTTTTTTCATTTCCATTCACCTGAAAAAACTTTTTCCATCCCTTCACCCTCAGTCTGTATGCGTCTTTTTTTCTGAGGTGGGTTTCTTATAGACAGCAGATATATGGGTCATGTTTTCTTATCCAATCCGTTACCCTATGTGTTTTGATTGGGGCATTTAATCCATTTACATTTAAAGTTATTATTGATAGGTATTTGTTTGTCGCCATTTTTATTCTTTACCCCCGTGTTTCTTCTTCGCTTCTCATTTCTTTTTTCTTTTTTTTTTTTTTACAGTAGACCCTTTAGCATTTCTTGCATTACTGGCTTGGTGGTAATAAACTCCCTTAGTCCTTTCTTGTCTGTGGAGCTCCTGATTTCACCTTCAATTTTGATTGATAGCCTTGCTGGGTACAGTATTCTTAGATTCAGACCCTTCCTTTGCATGACTTTGTATATTTCATTCCATTCCCTTCTGGCCTGATGTGTTTCTGTTGAGAAATCAGTTGCTAGTCTGATGAGGGATCCTTTGTAGGTACTTTTCTGTCTCTCTCTGGCTGCTTTTAAGATTCTTACTTTGTCGTTCGTGTTTGCCAATTTAATTATAATATGCCTTGGCGTCGGTCTTTTGGGGTTCCTTTTGTTTGGGACTCTGTGAGCATCTTGGATTTGTGTGGGGTTATTTCTTCCCTATATCAGGAAAGTTCTCTGTCATTATTTCTTCAAACAGGTTTTCTATTCCTTGCTCAGTTTCCTCTCCTTCTGGAACCCCTATTATGTGGATGTTGTCCCAAAGTCCCCTTAGGCTCTCTTCCTGCTTTTTAATTTTTTGTTTCTAGAAGCTGTTCTACTTGGGTATTTTTTTCCTACCTTGTCTTCTAGTTCACTGATGCGGTCCTCTGTTTCTTCTAGACTACTCTTAATGCTTTCTACTGAGTTCTTTACAGCAGCGATGTCATTTTCCATTTCTTCTTGATTCTTCTTCATTTCCTCTTGGTTCTTACACATATCGTCAAATTTGTCTTCCATTCTTTTCATCCACCTTATGACCATCTCTCTGAATATTTTTTCTGACAGGTTGCTTGCCTCCATGTCGTTTATTTTCTTTTCTGGTGATGCCTGCTTTTCTTTCATATGCAGGCTGTTTCTTTGTCTCCCCATGTTCTCTCTTCTTCATATGTCTGGTTATGTAGTCTCTCTCTCCTGTGTTGATTTAAAGGCACAAAATACAACACAACAAGGCACAACACACAAGGTACTGAACACAAATGTATTCACGATATTAATAACCCCAAATAAAGGTGACCACCAGAGAAAGGTGAATTAGAGGATAAGAAAGAAAGAAGAGAAAAAAAAAGGAGTGCAAAAATGAAATTAGGAAAAGGAAAAAAATAAGAGAGAAAAGAGGAAGAATAAGAAAGAAGAGGGGAAAAAACTATATATATGGGGATAAAACTCTAATAGAACAGCCACTAACCCCAACACATGACAGCAACAAGTACCTGGAGAGAAATGCAAACTACAAACAACAACTAATATCAAGTGAGGCGAAAAGCAAAAAGCAAACAAAAACAAAAACAAAAAAACGAAAAGAAATAGCAAAACAATCTCACAAACAAGCATAAAAAATCGATATAATCAACAATCAAGCAAACAACAACAAAAGGACAGAGAGTAAAAAAAATTTTGGACAGTGAAGAAAGAGAAGAGAGAGGTGTGTATGGACTTGGAGCAGGGGTTTGGAAATTAGATATATAAGTAGGGTGAAATGTTAACAGGGGGTAAAAAGAAGGAATAGGGAAAATATAAAGCAGGAATAGGATAAGAGAAACAGGATAACAAAAGGGGAAAAGTGAGGAAGAGAGTGATGGTGTAAAGCAAAGTTGAGATAGAGTAAAATGATGCTAAAGGAAAGATGAAAATAGAATGTAGAATACTAATCTCAAAGTAAAATAAAGGGAAAATAAAATGACACTTTTTTATTTATTTTATTTTTTAAAATATATTTTATTGATTTTTTACAGAGAGGAAGGGAGAGGGATAGTGAGTTAGAAACATCGATGAGAGAGAAACATCGATCAGCTGCCTCCTGCACACCTCCCACTGGGGATGTGCCCACAACCCAGGTACATGCCCTTGACCAGAATCGAACCCGGGACCCCTCAGTCTGCAGGCCGACGCTCTGTCCACTGAGCCAAACTGTCTAGGGCAAAATGACACTTTTTTTTAAAAAAAGGTAAAATAGTAGTAGTAATAATACTGATTGAAAATAAAAATGTAATAATTAAAAAGGTAAAGTCAAGTGAGGAAAGAAGAAAAAAATAGTTTCTTAATTAAAAGACGAAAAAAATAAAAATAAAAATGTGCAGTAGTGAAGGTCATTCACTTCCTCTACTGTTCTCTTTGGCACGCCTGTTTTCTAGTCAGGGCAGTATTGAAGTTCCCTGCATTCCACTGCTCCTCAGTGTTGTAAGCCAGTCCTGATTTTTAAACAGGCAGTTTATTAGTGTTTACATAAGAGTCAATTTGGGATTCAACCCCTGGGTGGCAGTGTTTCTGGATTGACCTCCGGGTCTATATGTCCTCTCTAGCTAGTGTTTAGATTTTGTTTTCCCTGTGGCACTTAATACCAGTTTGGGGGAGTAGGTTGCCCCAGAGCTGGTTCTCTGATCCCCAGGTTCTAGTAAAACAACTTCCCCTTGCAGTCTCTTACGGTGTCCCCAATTGGGTGATCCTATGTATTGGGCTTAGTAATCAGAAGCAAGGATTTAAAGAGGAAAAAAAAAAAGAGCCAGAGTTAAGTGTGCGAACTCCGGGGCTGCGCGCAAGTCTGTGCAGTCTTTTTTCCCCTTGGGTCTAAGCAGCTGGCGCACTTTTAAAATTTATTGGCTGTCCTTTTGCGTCAGATCAAAATGGGTTGCTTTTTAGAGTTCCCTTCGGTTAGCAGCTCTGTGGACCCCTTCTACATTCATGGATCACACCAGCCCCAACAGATGCAGATTTTTCTAAGTGCAGACTTCCCCAGGTCTCTAGCTCCCACGTGCACGTTTCTCTCTTCTGCTGAGACCACAGACCTCACTATCCCAGGTGAAATCTGACCTTTCTGTGGTGGAGTGTAGAGCTCCTCTGAATCCGTGTGCTTGTGCCAATTGGGAACCGGTGTTTTCAGGTTCGCAGCTGTTTGCTGGGTGCCGTAGCTGTAGATTTTCAGGTTTCCGATAACATCCACTCTCCCCTTCAAGATGGTGCGGTCTCCGTGTCTAAGCCAGTTGCTCCGGGAGGGAACCCAGCAGCAGTGGGGGCTGCCCAGTCAGGGGAGCCCTGTTCGACAGTCCCCCACAGTCTCCTGGAGTATAGCTGTCCCTCAACTCACCAAAAAACACTCCCTGTGCGACCACACACTCTCCCTTTGTTTTCTCACTCACATAGTATCTTGCAGTCTGCCTTCCCGTCGGCAGCCATCTTCCACAGACTGAACTTTCAACCTCCTGTGCTGTGCTCCTGCTGTTTGAGTCAACTGTTATAAGGGAGTTAGTTCCTGGTTTTGTCTTTCAACCAAGGGACTGAGACCTGCCCTATCTAATCAGAAGTTCATTATTATATCTTCATCTGTATCTATACCAACCAATCAGGACTGAGAATTTAGATATCTCATTTGCATAAAACTGGACCAATGGGAAACCTGGGCAGGCACTTTATGAAAGGTGGCCTCCCCTTTGTCTTGGAAAGTGCATTTTCAGTGTCCACTGGAGGCTGCATTTCCATTTTGCAAACTATTCACCTGAATGAAGTTTCTCCTTTTCCACACCTCAAATTGGGGATTTTTGTTGAAAATACTAATTATGATGAGTCCATAAAAAAAAGTCATTATTCCATTTCACAGGCACAGTAACTAATCACTGTTCAATTATTAACAAATCCAATTCTGGTTTAACAGAGGCAGCATGACACCAGACAAGCATTAGCTGGTTTGGGTTCTGGCCTGGCATTGCCACTCACTTACTGGGTGCTTTTTGTTTGAAATATCTGCTCTTTTCTCCCAGATGAGGTGTTAAGATTCTAAGAAGGTTGTGAATTTGACTGGGAATGATTCAGTCCATGAGGAAATACATTCTTGGAAAATGTCCTTTCAGATGACAAACCTGTGTAAAATCCTTTGCTTCAAAAATGCAAGTAGACAAGGTGACTGGTTTGTTTGGTTTGGGTGTCCTTTTACTTCTGTTTACAACTTTACTCTCAGGTTTATTCCATTTCAAATATTTCTTCTGCTTTCTGTCAACTAAAGGAGGAAATATTGACCTAACAGGTGAGATCTCACTTTTGCTTTCATTTCCTCCAGTGTCTGGAAGCAAGTATTGTGAGTGCCCACCTATGCTTTTGGTATTGAAAACACAGCAGGGTATTATGACTTACTGGAGTCTTCCAAAAGACCACAAGATGGGGATATTACTCCACAAAATTAGATCTTCTATATGTTTGGCAGTGGAGCAGGCTCTGAGATTGCAATAATGAATAAAATAGACCTTGCTCCATGGAATTTTCAGTTTCATGGAGAAGGTAGATGTTTGAATGTGGATTTAGCAGTTCACTTAGTACTATGGTGAGAGAAATGCAGGGGGCTATGGTTATGCATGGTAGGGACCCTAAATGCAAGTCAAGAAGGCCTGTATGATGCTCTTGGAAGCTTCCCTGGAGAAAACAATGTCTAAGCTGAGACCTGGAGAATAACTAAGCATTACCTAGGAGCAGAGTTCTAATCTAGACAGAAGAAGGGCATTCCCAGAGTCCCAGCATGGAAATGAATTTGGAAGGAGTCTTTAAAGCAACAGAAAAAATGTCAAATTATAGTTGAAGCCATAGGAGTAGAGAGTGATGAGAGACAGGGCTGGACCATATCATGAAGAGTCTTTTAGGGCAATTGGAAGGCAGTTCCTCATATACTGGTTTGTCCACCTCAAAGGTCTTTCTTGCTCTTTCTAACTGGCACAATCCCTATCATATCTCAATGGAACACATTGTGTTCTCTAGGAAATGGTCCCTGATCCACCAGAACTGGGTTAGGAGCCTCACCTGTAAGCTCCATTGCATCTATCACTTTTGTAGTAATTGACATTATAAACAGACAGGACTTGGACTCAGCTGACTAGGAATTGAGTCCTACCTCCTCTAATTTCTAGTAAATTCCTGGCCTCAGATTCCCGATTTGGAAATGAGGCTAATGGTAGCAACCATCTAACAGGGTTTTGTAAAATGACTTGCAAGTGCTCAGTATATTCCTTGGCATATATTATGCATAGAATAAATATTAGCTACTGATATTACTGATATCCACTATTCTAAATGTTAGTTGCGGATGGCCATTATTTTATCTTGGATTGTAGTTTCTTAATCACATGTCTGAGGATATTCATTGTATTACTCAAGATGAACCTGTGTCACATTTAAAGCTATTAACGCAAAGAAGATACCGTTGAAGACTGTGGTGACGCTACTCTGTGATTTCCCCTATTGTGAATTGGGATCCCTAAGGGTAGAAACATGTCAGAATCAGGATTTATATATCCTTAGTTGATTTTTGAGGTTTCTGTTGACAGTCTTAACTTTAATCAATCTCTGTTGCTTTCTGAATTTATTTATTTATTTATTTATTTTTAAAATGTCTTTATTGATTAAGGTCCTCAGCCCCCATTACCCCTCCCAACCACCCCCCCCACCTCATGCCCTCACCCCCCCTGGTGTCTGTGTCCATTGCTTAGGCATGCATACAAGTCCTTGGGTTTATCTCTTCCCCTTACCCCCACCCTCCCCTACTTTTCCTCTGAGGTTTGACAGTCTGATCGATGCTTCTCTGTCTCTGGATCTGTTTTTGTTCATCACTTTATGTTGTTCATTATATTCTATAAATGAGTGAGATCATGTAATATTTATCTTTCTCTGTCTGGTTTATTTCACTTAGCATAATGCTCTCCAGTTCCATCCATGCTATTGCAAATGGTAAGAATTCCGTATTTTTTACTGCAGTGTAGTATTTCATTGTGTAGATGTACCACAGCTTCTAATCCACTCATCTGCTGATGGGCACTTAGGCTGTTTCCAAATCTTAGCTATGGTGAATTGTGCTGCTATGAACATAGGGGTGCATATATCCTTTCTGATTGGTATTTCTAGCTTCTTGGGATATATTCCTAGAAGTAGAATCACAGGGTCAAACGGGAGTTCCATTTTTAGTTTTTTGAGGAAATTCCATACTGTTCTCCACAGTGGCTGCACCAGTCTGCATTCCCACCAGCAGTGCAAAAGGTTCCTTTTTCTCCGCATCCTTGCCAACACTTGTCCTTCGTTGATTTGTTGATGATAGCCATTCTGACATGTGAGATGATACCACATTGTTGTTTTGATTGCATCTCTCGGATAATTAGTGACTTTGAGCATGTTTTCATATGTCTCCTGGCCTTCCTTCTCTCTTCTTTCAAAAAGTATCTATTTATGTCAGTTGCCCATTTTTTTAAATTTTTTATTGAGGTATTATATGTGTACATATCTTACCATTACCCCCACACCCCACACCCACACTTGCCCTCACCCCCCAGAGTTTTGCGACCATTGTTTATGCTTATATGCATGCATACAAGTCCTTCGTTTGATTTCTTATCTCCCCCCCTCTCCCTAACTTTCCCCCTGTAATTTGAAAGTCTGTTTGTTGCTTTACTGTCTCTGTATCTATCTTTTGGTTCATCAGTTTATAATGTTCTTTATTATCCATAAATGAGTGAGATCATGTGGTATTATTCTTTCATTGACTGGCTTATTTCACTTAGTATAATATTCTCCAATTCCATCCAGGTTGCTGCAAATGATGAGAATTCCTTCTTTTTTATGGCAGCATAGTATTCCATTGTGTAGATGTACCACAGTTTTCTGATCCAGTCATCTGCTGACGGGCACCTAGGCTGTATCCAAATCTTAGCTATTGTAAATTGTGCTGCTATGAACATAGGGGTGCATATATCCTTTCTGATTGGTGTTTCTAGTTTCTTCGGATATATTCCCAGGAGTGGGATTACTGGGTCAAATGGGAGTTCCATTTTCAGTTTTTTGAGGAAACTCCATACTGTTCTCCACAGTGGCTGCACCAGTCTGCATTCCCACCAGCAGTGCACGAGGGTTCCTTTTTCTCCGCATCCTTGCCAACACTTGTTGTTTGTTGATTTGTTGATGATAGCCATTCTGACAGGTGTGAGATGGTACCTCATTGTTGTTTTGATTTGCATCTCTCGGATAATAAGTGACTTTGAGCATGTTTTCATGTGTCTCTTGGCCTTCCTTCTGTCTTCTTTTGAAAATATTCTGTTTAGGTCCGTTGCCCATTTTTTTATTGGATCATTTATCTTCCTTTTATTAAGTTGCATAAGCTGCCTGTAGATGTTGGAGATTAAACCTTTATCAGTGCTAGCATTTGCAAATATGTTCTCCCATGCAGTGGGCTTTCTTGTTGTTTTGTTGATGGTTTCTTTTGCTGTAAAAAAGCTTTTTATTTTGATGTAGTCCCATTTGTTAATTTTCTCTTTAGCTTCCATTGCCCTAGGGGCAGTGTCAGTGAAGAAGTTCTTTTGGCATATGTCTGAGATTTTGTTGCCTGTGGATTCCTCTAGTATTTTTATGGTTTCCCATCTTATGTTTAAGTCCTGTATCCATTTTGAGTTTATTTTTGTGTATGGTGTAAGTTGGTGATCTAGTTTCATTTTTTTGCATGTGTGTGTCCAATTTTCCCAACACCATTTATTGAAGAGACTGTCTTGATTCCATTGTATGTTCATGCCTCCTTTGTCAAATATTAATTGAGCATAGTGGTTTGGGTCGATATCTGGATTCTCTATTCTGTTCCATTGATCTATATGTCTGTTCTTGTGCCAGTACCAGGCTGTTTTGAGAACAGTGGCTTTGTAATACAGCTTGAAATCTGCTATTGAGATCCCTCCTACTTTATTCTTCTTTCTCAGGATTGCTGCAGCCATTCGGTGTCTTTTTTTTATTCCAGATGAATTTTTGGAGAGTTCTTTCTAGGTCTGTGAAATATGCTGTTGGTATTTTGATGGGGAGTGCATTGAATCTGTAGATTGCTTTGGGTAGTATGGACATTTTAATGATGTTGATTCTACCAATCCATGAACACGGTATGTTCTTCCATCTGTTTACGTCTTCCTCTATCTCTTTTTTCAGTGTCCTGTAGTTTTCCGTGTATAGGTCTTTTACCTCCTTAGTTAAGTTTATTCCTAGGTATCTTAATTTTTTTGGTGCGATGGTAAATGGGATTGCTTTTTTAGTCTCTCTTTCTGTAAGTTCACTATTGGTGTATAGAAATGCCATAGATTTCTTGGCGTTAATTTTGTATCCCGCTACATTGCCGAATTCATTTATTAAGTCTATTAGTTTTTTGATGGAATCTTTTGGGTTTTTTATGTACAATATCATGTCATCTGCAAATAAGGACAGCTTCACTTCTTCTTTTCCAATTTGGATGCCTCTTATTTCTTCTTCTTGCCTAATTGCGGTAGCTAATACTTCCAGTACTATGTCAAACAGGAGTGGTGAGAGTGGGCATCCCTGTCTTGTTCTTGTTCTTAGGGGAAATGGTTTTAGTTTTTGCCCATTGAGTATGATGTTTGCTGTGGGTTTATCATATATAGCTTTTATTATGTTGAGGTATGATCCTTCTATTCCCACCTTGTTGAGAGTTTTTATCAAGAAAGGGTGTTGGATTTTGTCAAATGCTTTTTCTGCATCTATTGATATGACTATATGATTTTTATCTCTCAATTTGTTTATGTGATGTATCACATTTATTGATTTGCGGATATTGTACCATCCTTGCATTCCTGGGATAAATCCTACTTGGTCATGATGTATGATCTTTCTGATGTATTGCTGGAGCCGATTTGCTAGGATTTTGTTGAGGATTTTGGCATCTATGTTCATGAGGGATATTGGTCTGTAATTCTCTTTCATTGTGTTGTCTTTATCTGGTTTTGGTATTAGGGTGATGCTGGCTTCATAGAAGGAGCCTGGAAGTGTTCCTTCCTCTTGAATTTTTTGGAATAGTCTGAGGAGGATAGGTTTTAGTTCTTCCTTGAAAGTTTGGTAAAACTCTCCTGTGAAGCCGTCTGGCCCCGGGCTTTTGTTTGCCGGAAGCTTTTTGATGACTGCTTCAATTTCTTCCATAGTTACTGGCCTGTTGAGCTGTTTAGATTCTTCCTGATTGAGTTTTGGAAGGTTGTATTTGTCTAGGAATATGTCCATTTCCTCCAAGTTGTCCAGTTTGTTGGAATAGAGTTGTTCGTAGTATTTTGTAACAATCCTTTGTATTTCATCAGGGTCTGTTGTTATTTCACCTCTTTCATTTCTGATTTTGTTTATTTGGGTCCTCTCTCTTTGCTTCTTGGTGAGCCTGGCTAGAGGTTCATCAATCTTGTTTATCCTTTCAAAGAACCAGCTCTTGGTTTTGTTGATCTTTTGTATTGTTTCTTTGGTCTCTATGTCGTTTATCTCCGCTCTGATCTTTATTATTTCTTTCCTTCTGCTTACACTGGGCTTTTCTTGTTGCTCTCTCTCTAACTCTTTGAGTTGTTGGATTAGGTAATTTATTACCATTGTTTCTTGTTTTTTTGCAGTAGGCTTGTAGAGCTACGAACTTCCCTCTCAGGACTGCTTTCGCTGAGTCCCATAGATTTTGGATTGTTGTGTTTTCATTGTCATTTGTTGCCATGATGTTTTTTATTTCTTCCTTGATGTCTTTGGTAACCCAGTCATGGTTTAATAGCATGCTGTTTAGTCTCCATGTGTTTGATTTCTTTGGGTTGTTTTTATTGTAGTTGATTTCCAGTTTTATGCCACTGTGATCTGAGAAGAAGCTTGATATGATTTCTATCTTCTTGAATTTGGAGAGACTTTGCCTATGTCCTAACATATGGTCTATCTTAGAAAATGTCCCATGTGCACTTGAGAAGAATGTATATTCTGTGGCTTTGGGGTGAAATGTTCTGAAGATGTCGATTAATTCCATCTGGTCTAGTGAGTTCTTTAGGATTGATGTTTCTTTGCTGATTTTTTGTTTAGAGGATTTGTCCAATGGTGATAGTGGGGTATTGAAGTCTCCTACTATAATTGTATTGCTGTCAATCTCTCCTTTGATATCTTCCAGGAGTTTTTTAATGTATCTTGGTGCTCCTGTGTTGGGTGCATATATGTTTACCAGAGTTATTTCTTCCTGTTGGATTTCTCCCTTTAGTATTATGAAGTGGCCTTCATTATCTCTTGTTATGTCCTTCACTTTGAGATCTAATTTGTCAGCTATAAGTATTGCTACCCCAGCTTTTTTTCATTTCCATTCGCCTGGAATACCTTTTTCCATCCCTTTACTCTCAGTCTGTATGCGTCCTTTTTTTTGAGGTGGGTTTCCTGTAGACAGCAGATATATGGGTTTTGTTTTCTTATCCAATCTGTTACCCTATGTCTTTTGATTGGGGTATTCAATCCATTTACATTTAAAGTTATTATTGATAGGCACTTATTTGTCGCCATTTTTATTCTATACCCCTCTGTTCCTTCTTTGCTTCCTATTTCTTTCTTTTTTTTTTACAGCAGACCCTTTAGCATTTCTTTCATTGCTGGTTTGGTGGTGATAAACTCCCTTAGCCCTTTTTTGTCTGTGAAGCTCCTGATTTCACCTTCAATTTTGATTGATAGCCTTGCTGGGTACAGTATTCTTGGATTGAGACCCTTCCTTTGCATGACTTTGTATATTTCATTCCATTCCCTTCTGGCTTGATGAGTTTCTGTTGAGAAATCAGTTGCTAGTCTGATGGGGTTCCTTTGTATGTAACTGTCTGTCTCTCTCTGGCCACTTTTAAGATTCTTACTTTGTCGTTGGTGTTTGCCAACTTAATTATAATGTGCCTTGGCGTCGGTCTTTTGGGGTTCATTTTGCTTGGAACTCTGTGAGCTTCTTGGATTTGTGTGGGTTTTTTCTTCCCTATATCAGGGAAGTTTTCTGTTATTATTTCTTCTAACAGGTTTTCTATTCCTTGCTCCGTTTCCTTTCCTTCTGGTACCCCTATTATCCTGATGTTGTTTTGTTTTGTGTTGTCCCGAAGTTCCCTTAGGCTCTCCTCATGCTTTCTAATTTTTGTTTCTAGAAGCTGTTGTAATTGGGTATTTTTTTCCATCTTGTCTTCTAGCTCACTTATGTGGTCCTCTGCTTCTTCTAGTCTACTCTTGATGCTTTCTATTGAGTTCTTTACAGCAGCGATGTCATTTTTCATTTCTTCTTGGTTCTTCTTCATTTCCTCTTGGTTCTTACTCATATTGTCGAATTTGTCTTCCATCCTTTTCAGCCACCTTATGACCATTTCTCTGAATTCTTTCTCTGATAGGTTGTTTGCCTCTAGTTCGTTTACTTCCTTTTCTGGTGATGCCTGCTTCTCTTTCCTGTGGGGGCTATTTTTTTGTCTCCCCATGGTCTCTCTTCTCTGGATGTCTGGTTATATAGTTCTCTCTCTCTGGTGTTGATTTAAAGGTACAAAATACAACACAACCAGGCACAACACACAAGGCACTGAACAGAATTGTATTCATGATATTAATAACCTCCAATAAAGGTAACCACCAGAGAAAGACAAATTAGGGAATAGGAGTGGAAGAGGGAGAGTAAAAAGAAAGAACAACAACAACAAAAAAAGAGTGTGAATCTGAACTTGGGAGAAGAGCAGAAAAAAAAGAAGAAAAATAAGTAAGAGAGACAAGAACAATACTAAGAGAGAAAAGGGGAACAAACTATATATATGGGGAGTAGACTCCACTAGAACAACCACTAATCCCAGCAAATTCCAGCAACACGAGCCTGGAGATTAATACAAACTGCAACACCAACTAATATCAAGTGAGGCAAGGGAAAACAAAAGTAAAAAACAAACAAAAACAAAGCAAACAATAGAACCAACCAACCAAACAAAAAGAATAATCAAAACAGTCTCATAAAAAAAGCATAAAAATTCAATCTAATCAACATTCAAGCAAACAACAACAAAAGGCCAGAGAGAAAAATAATTTTTTTTTAGGTAGCGTAGAGAGGTATGTATGGATTTGGAACAGGGGGTTGGGAATTAGATATATAAGTAGGGTGAAATTTTAGCAGAGGGTAAACTGAAAAAGTAGGGAAAATCTAAAGCCAGAAAGAGTTAAGATAAGCAGAAGACCAAAAGGGGAAAGGTTAGGAGGAGAGTGATGGCAAAATGTTAGCGTTGAGATAGGGTAAGGGAAAGATTAAAATAGAATGTAGGACACTAATCCCAAAATAAAGAAAGAGAAAGTCTAATGACATTAAAAAAAAAAAAGTAAAATAATAGTAATAATAATGCTGATTGAAAATAAAAATGTAATAATTAAAAAGGTGATAATCGAGTGAGGAAAAAGAAAAAAATTTTGTTTCTTAAGTAAAAGATGCAAAAAATGAAAATAAAAAAATTAGAATAAAAAAATTGAAAAAAAAATTGAAAAAAGAATTAAAAATTAAAAAATAGGAAGACTAAAATGTGCAGTAGTGGCTGTCATTCACTTCCTCTATTATTCTTGTTGTTTCCCAGTCTGGGCGGTATTTCAGTTCAGCTTCGTTCTTCTGCTCCTCCGTGTTGTAGGCCAGTCCTGCTTTTTGAGCAGGCCATGTCTTAATTTCTGGTATTTATTTTTGATTATACCAGAGACAATTAGCGTTTCAGCCCCTGAGTGGCAGTGTTTCTGAATTGACTTCCGGGCCTTTCTAGCTTTTTTTTTTTTTTTTCCCCTCTATGGCACTCACTACCGGTTTGTGGAGGTGTGTGCCTCACAGCTGCCTCTCCCATGGTCACACCCAGCTCTGTTCCCAGGTTCCGAAAAAACAACTTCCCCTGCAGTCTTTCAGGGTTTTTCCACCTGGGTTTTCCTATGCGTTGGGCTTAGTAATCAGAGTCGGAAAAGCCCAAGTGCGCGGACAGTGGGTCTGTGCGCCAGACTAAGAAGCCTGCACTCCTTTGAAAATTCTTAGTCTGATCCTCCTCGTCAGATTAAAATGAGTTGCTTTTAAGAAGTCACTTCAGTTAGCAGCTCAGAGGACCCCCTTCCACATTCACGGATCACGGCAGCTCCAACTGCCGCAGATTTTTCTAGGCACAGACCTCCCGGTTCCCGCCGGTCCCACCACTCGCGCGCTTCCCTCCCACCGCGGGGATTAGAAACCACACCTTATTTCAGGCGAAATATGACCTTTCCATGGTTCAGTGAAGGGTTCCTTTGAATCCGAATGTTTGCGCCGATAGGGGACCGGTGTTCTGGTGCTCGCAGCTGTTCAGTGTTTTGGGGATAGGCTCTTTGACTCACGGAAATCTGCCGGGAAGTCTGGATTCTTGTTGTTTGTTGGTCAGAAGCTGTGATAGCATTCTCTGTCCCCAGTGGCTGCAGGGTCCTGGTTTGTGTCAGAAGCCAGGATTCGAGTTTCAGGCAGCTCTGTTTCTCAAGATGGCGTGGTCTCCGCGTCCGCACCAGCCGCTGAGAAGTGTCTGCTTTGTGCGCGGGGCTCCGCCGTCTAGGACTGCCCGGTTAGGCAGCCCCTTGGAAGACCTGCAGAATCTAACTGACCCTAGCTCATACACACACACACACCACACACGTCTACACTCTCCTCTATGGGTTCCTCACTCACACTCTCTCTCTCTCCCTACCTTCCTGCCGGTTGCCATCTTTCTCTTCAGTTGCCCATTTTTTGATTAGATTTTTTATCTTTCTTTTGTTAAGTTGTATGAGTTCCTTGTAAATGTTGGAGATTAAACCCTTATTGGTGATAATATTGGCAAACATGTTCTCCTATGCAGTGGGCTTTCTTGTTTTGTTGGTGGTTTATTTTGCTATGCAAAAGCTTTTTATTTTGATGTAGTCCCATTTGTTTATTTTCTCTTTAGTTTCCATTGCCCTAGGAGCAGTATCAGTGAAGAAATTGCTTTAGCATATGTCTGAGATTTCTCTGCCTGTGGATTCCTCTAGTATTTTTATGGTTTCCAGTCTTATGTTTAAGTCCTTTATCCTTTTTGAGTTTATTTATTTATTTACTTATTATTTATTTATTTTTAAATATATTTTATTGATTTTTTACAGAGAGGAAGGGAGAGGGATAGAGAGTTAGAAACATCGATGAAAAGAAACATCGATCAGCTGCCTCCTGCACAACCCCCACTGGGGATGTGCCTGCAACCAAGGTACATGCCCTTGACCAGAATCGAACCTGGGACCTTTCAGTCCACAGGCCGACGCTCTATCCACTGAGCCAAACCGGTTTCGGCTTGAGTTTATTTTTGTGTATGGTGTAAGTTGGTGGTCTAGTTTCATTTTTTGCATGTATCTGTCCAATTTTCCCAACACAATTTATTGAAGAGACTGTCTGACTCCATTGTATGTTCATGCCTCCTTTGTTGAATATTAATTGGGCATAGTGGTTTGGGTCGATTTCTGGGTTCTCTATTCTATTCCATTGATCTATATGTCTGTTCTTGTGCCAGTACCAGGCTGTTTTGAGAACAGTGGCTTTGTAATACAGCTTGATATCTGGTATTGAGATTCCACCTACTTTGTTCTTCTTTCTCAGGATTGCTGCAGCTATTCATGATCTTTTTTTATTCCAGATGAATTTTTGGAAAGTTCGTTCTAGGTCTGTGAAATATGCCATTGGTATTTTAATGGGGATTGCATTGAATCTATAGATTGTTTTGGGTAGTATGGACATTTTGATGATGTTGATTCTACCAATCCATGAACACGGTATGTTCTTCCATCTGTTTATGTCTTCCTCTATCTCTTTTTTCAGTGTCCTATTGTTTTTTGCATATAGGTCTTTTACCTCCTTAGTTAAGTTTATTCCTAGGTATCTTAAATTTTTTTTTGGTATGATGGTAAATGGGATTGCTTTTTAGTCTCTCTTTCTGTAAGTTCACTATTGGTGTATGCTTTCTGAATTTAATGAGACTTTTTATGAAACTCATTTAACCTGGATGGAATCAAAGATGCGGGTCGACAGGACAGCAGTGATGGAGAGAGTGTGAGTGAGTGAGGGAGCAAAAGAGGAGTGTGTGGATATGTGGGGCGTGTGTGTGTGTGTGTGTGTGTGTGTGTGTGTGTGTGTGTGACAATTATATTCCACAAGACTTTTGGGGGCTGGCAGACCAGGCTCCCCTAGCCAGGCAGCCTCTGCCATTGTTGAAATCTCTCCCAGGGCACTGGCTCTGCTGCAGAGGCCACGTCATTTTGAAGGGGAGAGCTGCTATGACTGGGAGCCCAGCCTCACCTACACCCGGGGAGACGTTGAACACCACCCGGGACCCTACAGCCACACTGGCCAGGGACCTGCTGCCTTGGCTGTGAACCCATGAACACCAAGACTCCAGCCTCCCTGGCTGCAGCTCCTAAAAAATTTGTCTGGAGGGAGATAAAATGGTGGCTGGATAGGCGGTTGTGTCCTTCGCTTTCTCATGGAGCAGATAGAAGAAACAACTAAATCAAATAACATCCACCTGGAATTGGTGAATTAAACACAGATGGTGAGACAATCCAGGGCCAGAAAGGACAGAGGACACCTGGAGAATGGTATGATCGGGGATCTGGGCTGGAGAGAGAGATGTGCAACCACCTGGACTAGAGGGTCAGAAGGAAACTTCATTGCACCAAGTCCGCATCCCTTGGGGATACTGTAGCACTCGATTGTGGAAGGGGTCCACAGGGCTTCTGACAGCTGGGGACTTTAGATCTAAGTCCAAGCCATGGGAGGCTGTACCCAGAAAGGCATCCTGAAGTTCTGTACTGGCTGTGCAGTGTCAGGGGAGAGAATCATACAGCGGTGTGGTTGTTCTGTCTTTATATTTTCCTTGCTTTTATTCACTAATCCCAGTACATAAGATCTTTCAATTACAAACACTCACCAAGGCTGCGGTGCAGGTGGAGGTAGTTTTGGGGAGGCTGGAGAGAAAAGCAGTGAGAGATTATCAGGAATCCAGCTCTGAGGCAGTCTGGTCCTTCCAACCCTAAACAACCATTTTTCTCTTGAAAAATCAGTCCCTCCTAGCAGCACAGCCACACCCAGCCTCGAGCTCCACAGGGAAACATGGATTCTGAATACCCACAGGGAGCCCTCCGGGACTGGGTTCAGGGGCCATTTGGTCCTGGAAACTAATACAGCAACACCCCCCGCCCCGCCGCCAAGAGCCTGTGTCAGAAATAGATGCTTTTGTAAATATGACTGAAAGCAGGCAGACAAACAAAGAGGGCAGATTGGTCCCACCTGCCTGAAACCAAGGTTGGGAACACAGACAGGGAGGAGCAGTGGATAGCTGGGAACTTCAACACAGTGCTGACTACCTAACAGGAAGCTGATAGATGGCAGACAGAGCAATAGAGAGGGGTCTTAATCCAGCTCCCATGAGACATTAAAACTCAGCTAAAGTGAATGACACTTCACTACTTCGCTTTTTTATTTTTTATCTTTTACTTAAGAAAGAAAAGGAAAGAAATTTCTTTATTTTATTTATTATTATTATTATTATTATTATTATTAACTTCTTTAAAAAACCTTTTTTTTCTGGATTAGTGTTCTACATTCTATTTTTATTTTTATTTTTTATCATTATCTTATTTTATCTCATGTGTTTCTTTTTGCCAACCTTTTCTTCCTCACTTTTCCCTTTTTTATCCTGTTTCTCTTCTCCTGTTCCTGCTATAGTTTTTCTCTCCTTTTTTCTTTTTACTCCTTGTTAAAAATTGATCTTCTTTATCTGCTTTATTGATGCATTACTATCTTGCTCTTTTCTTCTTCTAATCACTTAGTTAATTTCACTCACCAAGCTCAAGCCTATTTGATCTCTACTCCATTCTCCTTTTCCAAAAATAAATGAATATATAGATAGATTAAAGAAAGGAAAAATGATTTTAATCATTTATTTTATTATTATTATTTTTTATTTGATTATTTTGTTTTTTTACTTTTCTTCTTATCCATTCATTCTCTTTCTACCTTCTCTATACTGAAGTGTGGCCATTACCCTATTCATTCAATTTCTTTACCTTACCTTCTGGAAATAAGCTCTGCCTCTTCAGATTCAGTTTCCCCATTTTTTTCTGTGTGTTCATTGTTTGCATTTTTTTATGGAGTTTTTTCCTCATACACGTATATTTTCCCCCTCCTTTTTGCTACTTTTTCTTTTTTCTCTTACCTTTTTTCTTTTTCTCAATATCATTTTTATGCTCTTTTCTCTCCCCTAATTCTCTTTTCTCTGGGGTTATCGGTGTTATGAATACTTACATATTTTGTTCCCTCTGTGTTGTGTCTTGTCGAGTTGTATTTTGTGCCTTTTGGTCAATGTGGTAGAGAATGGGCCACATAATTAGACACCCTGAGAGGAGCAAAAATTGGGAGACAAAGGAACAGCCCTCATACAAAAGAAAAGGAGGAATCACCAGAAAAGGAAGTAAACGAAATGGAGGGAAGCAATTTGTCAGAGAAAGAATTCAGAACAATGGTCATAAGGACGCTAAAAAGGATGGAAGACAAATTCAACAACATGTTTAA
Source organism: Cnephaeus nilssonii (assembly GCF_951640355.1). Lineage (NCBI taxonomy): Eukaryota > Metazoa > Chordata > Mammalia > Chiroptera > Vespertilionidae > Cnephaeus > Cnephaeus nilssonii. Next base: position 97,252,450 of record NC_137079.1, read on the forward strand.
GAATCAAGAGGAAATGAAGAAGAACCAAGGAGAAATGAAGAATGATACAGCTGTAATAAAGAACACAATAGAAAGCATCAATGGTAGACTAAAAGAAGCTGAGGACGGCATCAGTGAGCTAGAAGACAAGATGGGAAAAAACACCCAAGCAGAGCAGCAACTGGAAAAAATATAAAAAACACACACACACACAAAAAAACAGGAGGAGAGCCTAAGGGAGCTTTGGGACAACATAAAAAGAAACAATATCCAGATAATAGGGGTGCCATTAGGAGAGAAAACTGAGCAAGGAATAGAAAACCTGTTTGAAGAAATAATGACAAAGCTTCCCTGATAATGGGAAGAAAAAACTCACACAGTTCAAGAAGCACACAGAGTCCCAAACAAGATGAACCCCAAAAGACCATCACCAAGACACATCATCATTAAATTGGCAAACACCAAAGACAAAGTAAGAATCTTAGAGGCTGCCAGAGAGAGACAGAAAGTTACCTATAAGGGAGCTCCCATTAGACTATCAACTGATTTCTCAAGAGAAACACATCAGACCAGAAGGGAATGGAATGAAATATACAAAGTAATGCAAAGCAAGGGATTGAATCCAAGAATACTATACCCAGCAAGGCTATCATTCAAAATCAAAGGTGAAATCAGGAGGATCATAGACAAAAAATGGCTAAGGAAGTTTATTACTACCAAGCCACCAATGCAAGAAATGCTGAAAGGACTGTTGTGAAAAGAAGTAGAAAGGGAAGAAGGAACACAGGCATAAAAAATAAAAATGGTGACCAACAAGTACCTATCAATAATAACCTTAAACATAAATGGATTAAATTCTCCAATCAAAAGACATAGGGTAGCTGAAAGGATAAGAAAACATGACCCATATATCTGCTGTCTATAAGAGACCCACCTCAGAACAAAGGACTCACACAGACTGATAGTGAAGGGATGGAAAAAAAAAATTCAGGCAAATGGAAATGAACAAAAAGCTGGGGTAGCAATACTTATATCTGACAAATTAGACCTCAAAGTGAAGGCCATAACAAGAGATAAGAAAAGCCACTTCATAATACTAAAGAGAGCAATTCAACAAGAGGATATAAGTCTTGTAAACATATACGCACCCAATACAGGAGCACCCAAATACATTTAAAAAACCCCAAAAAACAACTTCTGGAAGATATCCAGTGAGAGATAGATAGCAATACAGTCACAATAGGGGACTTTAATACCCCATTGACACTACTGGATAAATCCTCTAAATAAAAAATCAGCAAAGAAACATCATTCCTAAAGGATTCGCTACATCAGATGGAATTAATTGACATCTTCAGATCATTTCACCCCAAGCTACAGAATATACATTCTTCTTAAGGATACATGGGATATTTTCAAAGAATGACCACATGTTGGGACACAGGCATAGTCTCTTCAAATTCAAGAAGATTGAAATCATATCAAGCATCTTCTCAGATCACAATGGCATAAAATTAGAAATCAACAACAATAAAAACAATGAAAAAAATCAAACACTTGGAGGCTAAATAGCATGCTATGTTGGAAAATGAGGTCAAGTGAAACACTCAGCCACAGTCTAGAATTATAGCTGTAAACACTGGGAGCTACTTAGAAATGATCCTGATTTAGAAGAGCAGTCTTTGAAATCCCCAGAATGAAATGACCCAGTTACACTGATTTCTACTATTTCTTCAAAGGCACCATCTTTTGAATTATCCCTGACTGTCAGAATAATGTTCAAAATGAGTTTTATAAGGGTGTCAAGACTGTTTTGCTTAGAAAAAAAAATTCTTTCTACAATCCATCCAACCAAACCTTATAATAATAACCAGAGCTTTGCTCACCATGGTGACTGTGGAAGCTGGTATTGAAGGTTAAATCTATTGAACTTGAACATAGAGTCCATCTCACAGAGTTTTCAAATGGGCCATAAAGTCTTCCCTCAGGCATTTTAGTTTCTTGTGGGTTTCTAAAGACTCATCTCTTGGTATGATGAGTCCTTTAGATTTGCTGGTGATTTTGTTCTTTTGATGGAGAGATGCAAACCAGAGGACAGAAGGAGGAAAATGAGTCCAAGGAATATGGAGTTCTTACTTTCCAAGTCACCTTTCCTACGCTCTGTTGCCCTCATACCCAGGTCATTTGCTGAACTCCTCTACTCTTTCTTAAAAAAATATGTTTTTATTGATTTCAGAGAGAGGAAGGGAGAGGGAGAAAGGAATAGAAATATCAATGAGAGAGCATCCTGCACGTCCTCCACGGAGGATCAAACCCCAAACCTGGGCATGTGCCCTGACCGGAATCTAACTGTGACTTCCTGATTCATGGATTGATGCTCAACCACTGAGCCACACTGGCCAGGCCTCCTACTCTCTTTTTTTGCTGGTTTTCTAATCTTCACCAGAGGATATATTTTCCATTGTTTTTGAGAGAGAGGGAGATAGGGGGGGAGAGAGAGAAAAAAAAAAACCACACATTGATGTGGTTTCTTTCTGCATGTTCCCCCAGGGGAGTGAACCTGCAACCCAAGTATATGCCTTTGACCAGGAATGGAACCCTTGACCCTTTGGTGACTGGCCGATACTCTAACCACTGACACACCAGCCAGGGTCTGGCCTCCTACTGTTAGAATGAGAGACAACTATTTTATTTCTCTCAGGCTGCCTTGAGAAGATGGTGGGCTCTTGGGACAGAGAGTGCTCTGTTGAATAGAGCTACCTTTAAGCTTATAATCCCTATAAGGCTGATTAGTCTATCTTGCGCTTCACTAGTTAGTTTGAAATATGGCAGAGTAACTATCACACTATGTTAAAGTATCAAGCTATACTATAGTGTATATAATTAAAATACCGTATAATTATATTATTATGAAATACTGTGATAATCTGCTATGACAATATAAATATCACAAGATGTTTGCTCTCAGAGTCAGGAGGCTGAGAACCAGTACTGGGCTTCATTATTAAATAATTTGTTAGCTGTGCTGCTTAACCCCTCCTTGCCCCAATTTTCTTCTCTGCAGATGGAAATTAGCTATAATAATACCTATTTCATAGTTATCTTGGTAAAATAAAAATAGGATGTTTAGCTGAAGAATACTACTCTTGAGGAAGAAAAAATAATACTAGAAGTTATTAAAAACTAAGTATATTTTAGCAGACACTGACAAGAAATCATAATCATATTGTCAAAATGTCTAGTTCTAGAGGCCAAAAGTCTCACCTCTTTTTTACCATAGAATAGTCTGGAGACACTGTGGGTTGCCTACCCTCCTTTTTTCTCATAGTTGAGAGTTATTCCCACAATAGAGGACTACTTTCTTGGGTTTTAAATCTCCCTTGTAGCTAGTTAGTTCTTACCATTGAGGCAAAAGGGTAAATCTTCTGGGTGACTTCTGTAAGGATTTTCCTTCCTTAATATAAAAAAGAGACATTCAAAGAGAGTTTTCTCCCCTGCTCCATTTCCTTCCTATATTTGGATGGTTTCCAAGAACGTTAGAAATCATCTTATGGCCATGGGGTGATAAACCCCATAACAGATCCAACATGCTGAGGACAACAGAGTGAAATGATGGAAAATTCTGGCTGAAATATCCATGCACCATTGGATTGTGAGAAAATAAAACCTACTATTTAAGCCACTTTTTGTAATATTATTTACTTGCATCTGAAAGCATCCTAACTGATATACAAAAATAGTTTTTTCCTTAGGAGGACAAGCTCTGGGATCGCCATGTATACACAATGTAGTGATGCTCCTTGGAGTTGTACACCATGGTGACTTTGGTCTTGGCGAGCACATACTCATCCTTTATACTATCTCACATAATGCCTCTTCTGGAAAGTTCTCATACACAGAGTAACCACTTCTACTTAAACACAGTATCTTGTAATTTTGTATTGTAGAAATGGTAATTTTTATAATATACTGAATTGCAGTTAAATGTTTATGAGTCTGTTTCTCAAGCATTGTCCCTGTGCTAATAGAAGAACAAAGCATTTACCTCAAATGATTTAGCAGATTTCCCATCATAGTTCCCATCTTTCTTCAGAAAACCTATGAATCTTTGGAACCCTAATGTTTATGTACCAGTCACTATGTGTCAGATATTGTGCTGAGCTTAATTTAAGTATCTCCTTTGAGCTCATTAAAAATTGATGAGATATGTAATACTACCTGGACTTACTGATAATGAAACTAAATCTCCAAGAGCTTAGGTTACTTGTTCAAGGTCACACAGCTTGTAGGTAGGCCAGCTGAGACTCAAACAAGGTCTATGCAACTTCTAAGTCTATTCTTTTTTCTAGATATACCAATATATAAAATTAACTTAATTTTTTATAATAAGACATCCTTAGGAAACAACATACTATTGTGTATAAATCACATAATTGAGAAATAACAGTGACTTTGTATTACACATAATTTAATCCATACTAGTATATAAAGTGAAAAATCCTAGAAATTATTATAATTTTCAACTTTTCGGTCCTTTTAGGTCACAGTCACTTAAAAAACACGAGTCCATCACATTTAGTGGTTGTAAAAATTAATAAACTAAGGTCCTAGCTGGTTTGGCTCAGTGGAGAGAGCGTTGGCTGCAGACTGAAGGGTCCCAGGTTCAATTCTGGTCCAGGGCACATGCCTGGGTTGTGGGCTTGATCTCCTGTGCAGGAGGCAGCCAGTCAATGATTCTCTCTCATCATTGATGTTTCTATCTCCCTCTCCCTTCCTCTCTGAAATCAATAAAAATATATTTAAATTTTTTTAAAAAAATTAATAAACTAAGGATCTTTCACAATCTTATTTGATGGGACTGATTATAATACACAATTAAGAACAGCAATAGTACTCTTAAACATTCAGTATGCATCTAAAATACTGGAAAAATTTCATATGTAGGAACTCTAATAACAGAAACAGATCCACCAACCTTGGTTTTAATGCATTCCTTATATTCATGTGCCAGTTTCCCTAAAGGTTTTATCTTGAAGTGTTAACAGGGAAATTTGTCACTAGTAGAGGACTAAAGGAATTCACAATCATACAACAAGCAGAACAGAGAAGTAACTTTCAGTTGAATACTTAAGAAAATACTGGCAGAAACCCTGATATAATCAATTTGCAAGTAACTTGAAGACAAGGAGGTACTTAATGGATAATGACTAATGTGTCTTACTTAAAATCAAGTCCTTTTAAGCTAATCTAATATGGTAGATGAAGGAGAAATGGATAGATGAACTCTGTCTTAATTGCAACAAATCTTTTGATTATCTGAATATTATACCAATCTGTGAACAACAACAACAAAAAGTAACCTAAAGTACACAGCTGGTTGAATGTTAATGACTATAGAATGTCAAACATCTGAATGAAAATTCTAGATGCTCTATTTCTACAATATCAAAAATATATGTTTGGACACAAAATGTACACATGCATGGAATGTATATATTTGGAAATATCTGATTTTTTTGGCCTTTGTATTATATCAGTTGCATCATATAAACTTGTTTAATGTTCTATATCTCAGATATGAGAGATATTAATACTTGAGAGAAAGTTCACAGGAATGCAAGAAATATTAGTAAGACATCAGACAATAATTGTCTGGCATAAAAGTTAAAGGTATCAGGACAGCCCTATCTGGTTTGGCTCAGTGGATAGAGCATCGGCCTGCAGACTGAAGGGTCTCGGGTTCAATTCCAGTCAAGGACACGTACCTTGGTTGCAGGCTCCTGGTCTGGGGCATGCCAGGGGCAACCAATTGATGTGTCTCTCTCACATCAGTGTTTCTCTCTGTCTCTCTGTCTCTCCCTCTCCCTTCCACTCTCTTTAAAAATCAATGGAAAAAATATGCTCAGGTGAGGATTAATATATATATATATATATATATATATATATATATGGACAATTTAATCTGGAAAAAAAGCAGGTAATCGATAACTTAATTATATTATTTGACTCTGCCTGTTTGGTACCAAAAAAATCAAATTTGGTCATATGGCTATTCAAGCAAGCCAAATGAATTTTTGGAAAATACAATGATGCCATCAAAATAGTAAATGATAGCTACACACGTGTTAATGGAACTTTTACTAATAGCTGAAGCATCAATAATAATAAAAGCATAATATGCTAATTAGACTGATGTCCTTCTGGACGAAGCCAGGGCTGCAGCGGCCGGATTGAGGCAGCCACCTCGGCTGCGAAGGCCTACTCTTGCACAAATTTTGTGCATTGGGCCTCTAGTCTTAAATAAAAGGATTTTCTCGCCTTTGGTTGGAGGTGGGGGAGATTGGTTAGCAAGTAGATAGGTTAATAAGATCTAAGACAAAAATTAGGGGAAAGTTAAAGAAATAATCAAAGAGAGAACATAAAAGCCACAGATCCATGGGCCAGAACAAGGGATATGAATCCTCCTCATGCTAGTAGAAGGTTCTACCCATCTGAAACCAGAGGGCCTTAGGACATAAGGAAAGATTGTTTCAGCCTGGGAGCATTTTATGTTCTTTGTGCTCCAATAAAAATCATAAGGTTTACAAAATGGGGTGTTGGTACCACACGTTTCTCTACTGTATTCTTCCTCTTTTCTTTGGTAGTTTCATTAGTGACCCCTCCTAAGGTGTCTGCCTCACCTCATCCAATTATCCAGGACCCTTGGATTTGTGCATTTGTTCCTCCTCCCTTAATCCCAGCAATGACCACCAAGATTTCCCCTCACCACACTTTCACTCATGGGCATATTTCCCTCCAGTTTCAAACCTCAGCATGAAACTCTTCACAGCTTCTAAAAAAGTAATTAAACTAATTCATTTGAGGCTGCTTAGTGGGAAGAGGTCTGAGGAGAATACTCCCTTAGCAGAGAAATGTCTGCCCACATTCCAGACCCTGACCCTCGCACTGCTTTGGGTACCTTTTTCAAAATGACTGTTCTTGCCCGACTGGTGTTGCTTAGGAGGTCACGATTCAGTTCCTGGTCAGGGCACATGCATCCTGTTCCGTGCATCCAGGCCTCTGGACCTATTTTGTCAGTTTACTTTGTTCAATCCCCACTAGGGGGTGTGCAGGGGACAGCTGATCAATATTTTTTTCTCGTCAATGTTTCTATCTCTCTTTCCTTCTCCCTTCCCCTCTCTCTAAAAATAAAAAGGGGAGGGTGGGGGGAAGTGGGAGAGATCAACCAAAGGACTTGTATGCATGCATATAAGCATAACCAATGGACACAGACACTAGGAGGGTGAGGGCACGAGCAGGGAAGGGGGTAGGGGAGCATGGGGAGGATAAGGACACATATGTGATACCTTAATCAATAAAGAAAAAAATAAAAATGACTGTCCTTATTTTAAAATTAATTTATTTTTTATTGTTGCCAGTATTTTAGAAGTCCCCCATTTTCCCCCGTCCACCCAGCCTGTGCCCCACCCCAGGCCTTCACAACATTATTGTCCATATCCATGGGATATGCGCATATGCATATGAGTTCTTTGGTTAATCTCTTTTCTCCCCCGACCCCCATCCCCTCCCTTCTGAGATCTGTCATTCTGTTCCATGCATCCAGGCCTCTGGACCTATTTTGTCAGTTTACTTTGTTCATTAAATTCCACATATAAGTGAGATCATGTGATATTTGTCTTTCTCTTATTTTGATCAGCATAATAATCTCCAGGTCCTTCCATGCTGTTGCAAAGGGTAAGATATCCTTTTTACAGCCTCATAGTATTCCATGGTGTAAAAGTACCACATCTTTTTTATCCACTTGTCTACTAATGGGCACGTGGACTGTTTCCATATCTTAGCTATCTATACTAATAATAGCCTAGGTGGCATCATGCCCTCACGTCATCACAAGATGGCCACACCACAGCGGAGGCAGGGTCCGACGGCTGCTCTGCGCGGTGAGTCCTGGGGTCCCATGGCTCTGCACAGCATGGAGGAGGCCAGTCCCCGTGTCTTTGCTGCCTCACGCGGAGGAGGCGGGTCCCGGATGAGGAGGCAGGTTGAGGCAGGGGAGGGCAGTTGGGGGCGATCAGGCCAGCAGGGGAGAGCAGTTGGGGGCAATCAAGCCATCAGGCAGAAGCAGTTAGGGGCAATCAGGCAGGCAGGAAGGTGAGCGGTTAGGAGCCAGTGGTCCCGGATTGTGAGAGGGATGTCTGACTGCCGGTTTAGGTTCGATCCCCATGGGTCCCAGATTGGAGAGGGTGCAGGTTGGGCTGAAGGACACCCCCCCATGCATGAATTTCATGCACCAGGCCTCTAGTTGTAAATAACACTGCTATGAACATAGGGGTGCATATATTCTTTCTGAATGGTATTTAGGGATTCTTACTATAAATTCCCAGATTGCTGGGTCAAACAGCAGTTCCATCTTTAATTTTCTGAGCAAACTCCATATTGTTTTTCACAGTGGCTGCAACAGTCTGCATTCCTACCAGGAGTGTACTAGGGTTCCCTTTTCTACACATCCTCACCAGCACTTGTTGTTCGTTGATTTATTAATGATAGCCATTCTGGCAGGTGTAACATGAAACCTTATTGTAGTTTTAATTTGCATCTCTTTGATGATTAGTGATGTTGAGCATCTTTTCATATGTCTACAGTCCATCTGTATGTCCTCTTTGGAGAAGTGCTTAATCAGGTTCTGTGCCCATTTTTTAATTGGATTGTTTGTCTTGAGTTGTATAAGTTCTTTATATATTTGGGAAATTAAACCTTTATCAGATGTACCATTGGCTATTATGTTCTCCTATACAGTGGATTCCCTTTTCATTTTGTTGATGGTTTCTTTAGTTGTGCAGAAAAAAAAAAGAATATATGAAAAGCACCCAGCTCTGAGTTTGGTCCAATATAGGAGCTAAAGAAAATATTAGTCCCTGTGGTATTCCCACAGCATTATAGGTGGGGGGGCTTACATTTAGTAGGAGCTCAATAAATGTATGAATAGATTAATGTGAAAATAAAAAATAATTGACTGTCCCAATTTTCAAATATAAGACAATAGCAGTTCCATGGAGTAACACTGATGCTAGGAATATCATGCCAGGGAAAGAATGGTGAAGATAAAGGCAGAAGACAGGATGAATGTGATGGGAGAAATATGGGGATATATTTGGAGGCCGGTAGAGCATGATGAAATTCTGGGCTCCTGTTAGAATTAATCTCCTTGCTTGCTCAAACCTAAGGCTGACTGAATCTCAAGCCTGTGTGATTCTACCATAATAAAATATTGTAGTCAGATTTCATGCATGAAGAATAAGATTGTCCAGGATCAAATCTTGGGCAAGCTACTTGATTTCTGTGCCTCAGTTTCCTCAGCTGTAAAATGGAAATAATAATAGTGCCTCCCTTAGGGTTAGTTAAGTAAAGGTAAAGTAAGTTCATGTAAATTGCTTAGAATAAATAGTACCTGGAGAATAAGAAGTGCTCAATAAATAATATGTAATTACTTGTAATTAAGACTACCACCAGCACTACTACACTACTATTACTCTTTCAACAGTGCTATGAGAGTCCATCTGAAGAAAATGAGCTTAGTCATTTCTTTCTTTAAAAAAAAAATATTTTATTGATTTTTTACAGAGAGGAAGGGAGAGGGAGAGAGAGTTAGAAACATCGATGAGAGAGAAACATCGATCAGATGCCTGCAACCAAGGTACATGCCCTTGACCGGAATCGAACATGGGACCCTTCAGTCTGCAGGTTGACGCTCTATCCACTGAGCCAAACCAGCCAGGGCTAGTCATTTCTTTCTTAATTACCAAATAATTACTAAATGCCTGTCATATGCCAAAGATTGTTGTTGACACTTGGTTGAAATGGTGAACTATACATGAATCATTATTGTTCTAGAGGGCAGAAAGGCAATATAAATGCACACAGAATAATCAAGTAAATAATTATAAATTGTGGTCATTACTATGAAAGCAACAAACATTATATGAAAATTAAAAAATGATGGAGGAAAATGTACTGTTCTTCTACTGGTCAGAAAAAGGCCTCTTTCTGGAATAAAATTTAAATGAGACCTGAAGTTTGAGAAGGAATCAGCAATTTGAAAAAGCTGAATAAATGTAGGTGTAGAGACATGGGGATCTACTTGGAGACTGACAAATCATGATTGGATTTACAGGTCATCAGAATTAGCTCTGAAATCGGCAGTGGACTGTTTTTGTTTACATTTCACTTCTTATTAATGAAACAGAGATCAGTAATAAAGAGATTTGCACCTGGAAGTAAAACCTTGTACTTTAATGTTTTGTCAAACAGCATTTAAAGATTACAGTTTGATTTTATTGTGTTTATTCTTTGTCAGGTAGTTTATCTGTGTATAATGCCAAAATTGTCAGTTCTACTTTCAAAATTTACTCCATATTCATTCACCTTTCTTCATCACTAGTGGCAATCTCCCCAGGCCAAATCACCAGTCTGTCACCCAAACATGTGCAGTATCATCTCTAGGCTCACCCTGTGTCCCCACGGTCCATTCTCCATAGGACCACCAGAGGTAGCTTTGCAAATGTCAGTTAGATGATGTCTTTCCTTTGTTTTAAACATTTCTGTCCTCCCTTTTTCACTACAAATAAAATTCAAACTGCTTTCCATCACCTGAAAGACTATGCAGTCCAACCCTTGCTCAACTCCTGCTGAACTCCAGGTTACTTTCTCATGCCAGCCTACTGCACTTTCTCTATCACTTTCCTATGTCTAGACATTCAACAAAACAATAAATAAAGCTTGATTTATAACATTTGCCAATTTTTATGTTGTAAATACTCCCATTTTGACCATTTCCAAGCTACCAATGAGATGTCGCTAAATGCGGAGTTGGACCAGACATGTGCCGTCATACCCCATTGAAGTATTTCTGCTAGACAGGTGCAAAAACCTCAAGAGCGGAGATAATAGTAAAATTTATAATATAAATAGAAAGTAATACATTTAGAGTATTTATTGCCTTTGTTTTAAATGAAATTTAATTGGCCTGGCTGGTGGGGCTCAGTGATTGAGCGTCGACCCAGGAATCAGGATGTCATGGTTTGATTACAGGTCAGGGCACATGCCTGGGTTTCGGGCTCCATCCCCAGTGGGGAGTGTGCAGGAGGCAGCTGATCGGTGATATTTCTGTTATCGATGTTCCCATCTCTCTATATATTACTCTCTCTAAAATCAATAAAAACATTAAAAAAATGGAATTTAATTGTAAGTTTAAATTTATTTTTTACTAGTGCTAATTTCTAAACCCTGACTTGCAAAATTCCTGAAAATTTAACAATTGGCTCTCAGGAGCTGCTACATACTGGCTCCAGCACATTCCTATATGTACCTCAAAAGTTCTTAATCACCCCTCCTGGTCTTGCAGCTTGGACCTCCCTCTGGATATGCTACTTTCCCTGGGCCTTATTAAGAAAGCTTATTTCATATGTTACCTTTGTCATGTGGGAGTTGCTTGGGGTCCTAAGTCCCCATGCCTGGCCCCTGTGCTGTTATTTCTTGATGATAACCCTAATGGTAATTGGTTTTCTCCTAAGAGTGAGGCAGAAATTCAGTATCTAATTTTCCTTCCAATTATGCATATGTGTTAAAAATTATGCAAAAAATCAGATATTTACTTTCTGTTGTATGTTTTAGACATCTATGCTTATTACATCTGCCTTTTTAGTTTTCACTGATTTTACATTTGTGTATGTGTTAAAGAAAGTATATCCTGCAGTTGATTGGAATGTTCTGTATATGTCTATTAGTTGCAGTTGGTCTAAATTATAGTTCAAACCCAATGTATCCTTATTGATTTTTTTGTCTGGATGATCTATCCATTGTTGAAAATGGGGTAATGAATAAACTGTCTATTTCTCCCTTCAGATCTATTAGTATTTGTTTACTATACAGGGTATCCTCCAAAAATGTAGCCACACTTTGAATAATTATTAATTCCAATGGGTTAAATCTGAAAAGAAACATCAATTTAGATATTAGCTGTTAAAGTGTGTATATATTTTGGGGGGATACCCTGTATCTAGATGCTTTGAAGTTGGGTGTATAAATTATAATTATATAATTTACTAGAAGCCTGGTGCATGAAAATTCGTGCACTGGAGGTGGGGTCCCTCAGCCCAGCCTGACCCCTCTCACAGTCCAGGAGCCCTCAGGGGCAGGAGGCAACCTGGCGATCAGGGGAAGGTGATGCCCCATCACACATCTGCTGCTGCCACTGCCAGAAGTGCAAGCCTCGGGCAGCCCTGGGTGGCTGGGCAGCTATCATCCAAGGCTTGCCTGTGCCTTGGGCCGGCCCTGGACAGCTGGGGGGCTGAGGGGACTGGAGGACTCCAGAGGCAGGTGCACGGAGTGGCGGGGCCCTCCTGGGGGCTGGCCTGGCCTTGCCACGTGCCTGCCACCCCGGTGGGGCTCAGGGGACTGGGCGCCGCCATCTTGTGGCTGTGGGAAGTCAATTAGCATATTCCCTCCTTATTGGCTGTGGGCACCACCATCTTTGAGGGCGGGGCAGCAATTAGTATGTTCCTTCCTTATTGGCTGTGGGTGCTGCCATCTTTGAGGTAGGGGCAGTCAATTAGCATATTCCCTCCTTATTGGCTGTGGGCACCACCACATTTGAGGGTGGGCAGTCAATTAGCATATTCCTTCCTTATTGGCTGTGGATGCTGCCATCTTTGTGACTGTGTGAGGGTCAATCAGCATATTCCCTCTTTATTAGATAGGATAATGATATCTTCTTGATTAATTGATCCCTCTATGATTATATAAAGATATTTGTCTGTTGTTACAGTTTTGTCTTAAAGCCTATTTTGTCAGATAGCTACTTATGCTCTCTTTTGGTTTCAACTAGCATGACATATCTTTTTTCACCCATCCACTTTGAGACTATGTGTGTTGTTATAGCTGAATTGAGCCTCTTGTAGGCAGTATATAGTTGGGTTTGTTGTCTTTAATGCATCAGGTAATTCTATACAATTTTTTTAGAGAATTTAATCCATTTACATTAAAATTAAATATTGATAAGTAGGGATTGTTTTCTGTCTGCTCTGTAGTTCTCTTGTTCCTTTTTCTTCTCTTGCTGCCTTCCTTATAGAATTGATGATTTTCTGGAGAAGTATGCTATTTTATATTTTGTGTATCCACTGTAGATTTTTGCTTTGTGGTTACCACAAGACCTAAGTAAAATATATTATAACTATTACAGTCTATTTTATGATAACTACTTAACTTTGATCATATACAAAAACTCTACCCTTTTAATCCTGTCTTGTTTTTATTTTTAGTGTCAAATTTTAACTCTTATATTGTGTATTCATTAGCACATTATTATAGCTATAGTTATTTTTAATACTCTTGTTCTTTAACTTTTATGGTAGAGTTAAGTGGTTAACACTTCATCATATTAAAGTATTTGAATATCCTGAATTTGACTATTACTTACTTTTACTAGAGTGTTGTATATTTTCATGTTAATAATTAGTGTCCTTTTATTTCAGCTTGCAAAACTCCTTTAAGCATTTCTTGCAAGGCAAGTTTAGTGGTGAATTCTCTCAGTTTTTATTTTTCAGGATAGTCTCTATTTTTTAAATTTATCATCATTGTTGAAAGTATTACAGATGTCTCCACCCCCTTTTTATTAATTTATATTTTATTGATTTTTTACAGAGAGGAAGGGAGAGGGAGAGAGAGTTAGAAACATCAGTGAGAGAGAAACATCAATCAGCTGCCTCCTGCACACCCCCTACTGGGGATGTACCTGCAACCAAGGTACATGCCCTTGACCGGAATCGAACCTGGGACCCTTGAGTCAGCAAGCCGACACTCTATCCACTGAGTCAAACCGATTAGGGCTCCCCATTTTTAATCTCTCCTTCATTTATGAAGGATAACATTGCTGGATGGAATATTCTTGTTTGGCATATTTTTTTCTTTCAGCACTCTGAATATATTATCCTACTCGCTCTTGGCATGCAAGATTTCTGCTAATATAATACATTTTATTATAATGTATCTTGGAAAGGATCTATTTGAGTTATTTGGTGACCTATGAAGTTCGTGAACTTTGATATTCAAGTGTCTTCCCAGATTTAGAAGATTCGTGATGACTATTATTATTTTTAAAATAAGCTTCCTGGTCCCTTCTCCCTCTATCCTCCTTATGAAAATTCAATAATTCTCAAATTGGTTCTTCAGATGATGTCTTATATATCATGTAGACTTTTCCTACTCTTTTTCTTTATTCTCCCCTGATGGGATAATTTTAAAGTTCCTGTCTTCTAACTCACAAGTTTTTCTTTCTTTTATTTATTTATTTATTTATTTTTTTAAAAAAACAGCATATGATTATATTTAATACACAAGTTTGATACAACCAAAAAGTAAAACACCAGAGTAAAATAGTAACAAAAACATGGTATTTCATTTGCAATGCATGAGAAATGGTTAACATCTTTAGTCATAAACAAGCTCTTAAAAACCAGTGACACTATAATAATGCAAGGAAACTGGGAAAATAAAATGAAAAGGTGCAGGTGATGAGGAAGCAGTGAGCATGTGATTTTGCTGAGCAGTGCTGGAGAAGAGCTTATGAGTTACAAGAAAACACATAAAGAAAATTTTACTATACAAGTAGTGTGATATGCACAATACATAAACAAAATGGGAAGTTTAATAGAAACATAGAATTCATGAAAAAGGAACCAAATAGATTCTGTGGTAGAAAAATAAATAAATAAAAAGAAAAACGCACCAGAGAGCATCACTATCAAAATGGAACAAGTTTTTCTTCTGCTTGCTCCATTTTTTAAAATTTTAATTAATTTATTTTTTTAATAAATCTTTATTGTTCAGATTATTACAATTGTTTCTCCTTCCCCCCCCCATATCTCCCCACCACCCGGTTCCCACCTCCCCTCTGTCCTTACCTCCCCCCCATTGTCCTTATCCATAGGTGTATGATTTTTGTCCAGTCTCTTCCCGTACCCCCCACACAGACACCCCTTTCCCCCTGAGAATTATCAATCCACTCCCATTCTATGCCTCTGATTCTATTATGTTCACCAGTTTATTCTGTTCCTCAGATTTTTAATTCACTTGATTTTTAGGATCACTGTTGATAGATATGTATTTGTTGTTCATAATTTTTATCTTTACTTTTTTCTTCTTTTTCCTCTTTTTAAAGAATACCTTTCACTATTTCATATAATACTGGTTTGGTGGTGATGAACTCCTTTAGCTTTTTCTTATCTGTGAAGCTCTTTATCTGCCCTTCAATTCTGAATGATAACTTTGCTGGGTAGAATAGTCTTGGTTGTAGGTTCTTGTTATTCATCACTTTGAATATTTCTTGCCATTCCCGTCTGGCCTGTATAGTTTCTGTTGAGAAATCAGCTGACAGTCGTATGGGTGCTCCCTTGTAAGTAACTAACTGTTTTTCTCTTGCTGCTTGTAAGATTCTCTCTTTGTCTTTTGCCATTGGCATTTTAATTATGATGTGTCTTGGTGTGGTCCTCTTTGGATTCCTCTTGTTTGGGGTTCTGTGTGCTTCCTGGACTTGTAAGTCTATTTCTTTCACCAAGTGGGGGAAGTTTTCTGTCATTATTTCTTCAAATATGTTTTCAGTATCTTGCTCTCTCTCTTCTTCTGGCACCCCAAAAATTCGGATATTGGTACGCTTAAAACCATCCCAGAGGCTCCTTACGCTATCCTCACACTTTTGGATTCTTCTTTCTTTCCGCCTCTCTGGTTGGGTGTTTTTTTCTTCCTCATATTCCAGATCTTTGGTTTGACTCTTTGGGTATGGTGGTCTACAGTTGAGTGTCTGTATATTCTTTATTTCAGACTGTATGCATAATTTCTGACTGGTCCTTTTCCATTTTTTTGGTATTCTCATTAAGGTCCTTGAAGGTCTCTTCAAGTTTCTCAACTGTTTTTAGAAGATTCTTGAGTAACCTTATAAATGTGGTTCTGAACACTGTGTCATCCATTAGTTTGCTTTCCTCCATCTCTCCTACTCGTGACATACTTCGGTGTCTCCGCATTTTGGCTGCCTCCCTGTGTTGATGGAGTGGCTTTGTGTGGTCAGTGACCTATAGGGGCCGGTAGCTCAGCTTCCCCAATCACTCTAGGTGGTCGCTCTTGGTACACCCCTTTGTGGGCTGAGTGGAAAATCTTGGTGTAGTTAAAAGCCTTGATTGCTGTTGGTACACTGGGAGGAATTGACCTCCAGGCCAATTGGCTGTGAGGACCTGCTGTGTCTATAATGGAAGAATTGCTGTGCTGGAGACACAGTAGGGCTTTGGTGTTCACTGAGTCTGCCTCTTGAATGTGTCCCTTATGAGAGTGGTTGAAATCTGGTGTCGTCCACACCAACCACTAGATACCCTAGTGTCTGGATTTCCAATGGGGTGCAGGTCTGAGGCCTCCCAGCAGGAGCTACAGCAAGAGCTACAGTTTTCTCCTCTTTGCTTGGGCGGTTTTGGAGCAGTCTGACTGGAGCTGCAGTTAATTTGGTTGAGCTGCCACAGAACAGCCATTTATATGTAAAAGCCGCTGTGTGGAGCCTGGGCGGGTTTGTAGAATGTGCGGGGCGGGGTCTCAGGGTGGGGCAGGGTCTCAGGGCATCACTAGGCTGGGGCATGGCCAATGGCCATGGCTGCCTTCAGCCGTCTCTGCCTTTCCGCATTTCCAAGTTCCCGTGTCCCGCACTCCAGCGCAGCAAACCCTGATTGCTGGGCGTACCTCTGCAGAAAAGTCACTGTCACTCTCCGACCAATGGCCGAGAGTCCAGCTTCTCCCTGTAGGCATCTGGGTCCCCCGCGTGTCCCCAGAAACTGGAGTTCAGAGTGATCGGGAGTTTGTCTCCCTTCGGTTTGAAGAAAAGCCGCGCACCCAGTCGCCCACTGCCAGCCCACTTCACGCGCACCTCTGTACCTCAGCTTTTCAGCGTTTGTGCTCCTTTCTCTTCTTAGTTGTAAATCTACCACTCAGCCAGCTTTCCCGTGGTTCTGGCTGGTAGACGCTTTGTTTTTTAGTTGTATTTTTGAAATTGCTGTGTGAGGCGGCAGTTTAGTTGTTTAACTTTGCCGCCATCTTGGTTCCTCCCGCTTGTTCCATTTTGATAGTGATGCTCTCTGGTGCATTTTTCTTTTTATTTATTTATTTTTCTACCTCAGAATCTATTTGGTTCCTTTTTCATGAATTCTATGTTTCTATTAAACTTCCCATTTTGTTTATGTATTGTGCATATCACACTGCTTTTATAGTAAAATTTTCTTTATGTGTTTTCTTGTAACTCATTAAGTTTCCTTTAAACAGCATTTCCTATTCTTTATCAATTAAATTGTAGATATCCATGTCTTTGGTATTGATTACTCAAAGACAATTGTGATCCTTTGGTAGTTATGTTTTCTTCATTTTTCATGTTCTTTTAATTTTGCATTGCTTTCTTTGCATTTGAAATAGTGATTCTCTCTTTCAGTCTTTACTATCTGCCTTCTCCAATGCATCCAAACTCATAATTTGTTACAATGGTTTGCTGGAATTTCTCTTCTGGAAACTTGGACTTCCACAGAGGTTGTTTCATCCATGGGTGATTTTCTAGGACAGTCTGGAGATGGTTTATGGGCCACTACAGAGTGCACAGCCAGGATTGAATCTATATGCCTATTACTGGATTCATGGGTCAGGGAGAGTCCTCCTGGGTCCATTGTCATATAGTGCTGCATCTCACAGATTTCAGAAAGTCACTTTTGTTTGTGTATGGATACCAAATTGTTGTTGAGGGAACACAAATCAGGGACATTTTCAGCCATGATATTTGACACTTAAAAATTATTAAATTAGCTGGGGCAGAGTGGCTCAGTTGGCTGAGTGTTGTCCTGTGCATCAAAAGTTGCCAGTTCGATTCCCAGACAGGGCACATACCTGGATTACAGATTTGATCCCTGCTTGAGGTGTACAGAAGGCAATCAATTGATGTTTCTCTCTCTCATTTCTCTCTCTCTCTCTCTCTCTCTCTCTCTCTCTCTCTCTCTCTTTCTCTCCATGTCAAAAGGTACCACTTTTTAAAAAATCTAAACTCAAGATCTCTGAATTGTCTTTTACATGTTCATCTCTTTACCTACAGTTTGGTAAATGTAGTTAAAATGTCTACCTCCTCTACTTGTTTATATCTGTATTAACTGCGCCTCTGGCATAGCTCATGCCTTTATCACCTTTTACTGAGCTAATCTTAATTGTCTTCTAATTAGTTTTACTAATTCTAGTCTCTCTCCACATTAATCCATCTTTCTGGTGCCAGTAGAACCCTTCTGAAACACAAGTCAGTTCACACCATGTCCTTTAAAATAGACCAGATGGCTATGACACCATCTGGATAAAATACAAATTTCCCCTTGTGCCATTCAGGCCCTTCCACCATCTGGCCTCAATCTGCCTATCTAGCCTATCCTCTCAGCAATTCCTTTCAAATTTGACATGCTGATATTTTCCAAGTGAATTCCTCAGGACCCTATTTTCTCAGCTATTAATAGATGTTACATTAAACACATTTCCCATGGCCAAATAATCTGGGGTGGCAATGCTGACATAAGCAGATCTTTTTAGGACTTCTCAGAGCTAGCTGTGTTGAAAAATATGAACATTTGCTTAAACTGTAGAGAAAATAAAAGGAATGATGAACACAAAATTCAGGGTCATAGTTATCTTGTGTGGAAAGGAGGAAGGTGTGACAAGCGAGGTATATACAAGAGGCTTTAATGATGTTCAGAATTATTCTGTTTCTTAAGTTAGGTAGTATGCACATGGGTGGATGTTATTTGTTGTATTTCCCCCCACATTTTAACATCTCTGAAATTAGGATGGTCTTATAATTACTGAGCGCCAAGTGACAGTTGTGATGTAGTTGTCTTTACCTTAGAAATTTCTTTCTTTTTTTTGTTATTCTCCACCTGAGAATATTTCTCCCATTGATATTTAGAAATAGTAGAAGGAAAGGGGGAGACATAGAGGAACATCAATGTGAGATAGACATATTGATTGATTGCTTCCTGCATGAGCCCCAACCAGGGTCAGGGATGGAGCCTACAATCAAGGTACATGTCCTTGACTAGAATTGAACCTGTGACCCTTCATCCCATGGGCCAATACTCTTATCAGTGAGCAAAACTGGCTAGGGCTACCTTAGACATTTCTTAACAAATTTATTTTACTAAGGTGTTCCTTGTTTGTATATATGAGTGACATGTGACAAAAAGCTAAGTCTGAAAAACCTATTTGTTTAAGTACAAAATAAAAATCTAAATGGCAAGAAAAAAATCATCCCTAAGCTTGTAACAATATCTCCATTCAAGCTTGATGGTAACATAAGGATCTTCATGGCTGAAGCCAAACTCCCATGACTTGTTTTCTCATTTGGTCAATGTAGATTGTAAAGAGGTTAAACTAGCAAGCTTAGTGACTATTAATATTCAACTCAAATGAACCACTAACATTCTTCACCCAATCTGGCTTTTTTCAAAAACAACCAGCACCAATTGGAAATTGACATCTTCAGAACATTTTGCCCCAAAGCCACAGAATATACATTCTTCTCAAGTGCACATGGGACATTTTCAAAGATAGACCACATATTGGGTCACAGGCAAAGTTTCTCCAAATTGAAGAAGATTGAAATCATATCAAGCATCTTCTCAGACCACAATGGCATAATATTAGAAATAAACTACAATAAAAACAATAAAAAAGTCAAACACTTGGAAGCTGAACAGCATGCTATTAAACAATGATTGGGTTACAAAAGAAATCAAAGAAGAAATTAAAAACATCCTGGAAATGAATGAAAATAAAAACACAACAATCCAAAATCTATGGGACACAATGAAAGCAGTCCTGAGGGGGAAGTTTATAGCTCTACAGGCCTACCTCAAAAACAAAACAAAACAAACAAACAAAAACCCAAGAAAAAAATGGTAGTAAATCGTCTAACTCTACAACTTAAAGATTTAGAAAGAGAGTAACAAGAAAAGCCCAGAGTGAGCAGAAGGAAGGAGATAATAAAGATCAGAGCAGAAATAAATACATAGAGACAAAAAAACAAACAATACAAAAGATTGATAAAACCAAGAGCTTGTCCTTTGAAAGGATAAACAACATTGATGAACCTCTAGCCAGGCTCACCAAGAAGCCAAGAGAGAGGACCCAAATAAACGAAATCAGGAATGAAAGAGGTGAAATAACAACAGACCTCACAGAAATACACAGGATTGTTAAAAAATACTATGAACAACTCTATTCCAGCAAACTGCAACCTAGAGGATATGGACAAATTCCTAGAAAAATAAAACCTTCCAAAACTCAATCAGGAAGAATCTAAAAATCTCAATAGGCTTATAACTATGGAAGGAATTGAAACAGTCATCAAAAATCTACCAACAAACAAAAGCACGGGGTCAGATGGTTTCACAGGGGAGTTTTACCAAGCATTTAAGGAAGAACTAAAACCTATCCTCCTCAACAAATCCAAAAAATTCAAGAGGAAGTAACACTTCCAAGCTCATACTCTGAAGCCAGCATTACCCTAATACCAAAACCAGACAAAGACAACACAATGAAAGAGAATTATAGGTCAATATCCGTCGTGAACATAGATGGAAAAATCCTCAACAAAATTCTAGCAAATAGGATCCAGAAAGATCATACACCATGACCAAGTAGGATTTATCCTGGGGATGCATGGATGGTACAATATCCACAAACCAGTAAAGGTGATACATCACATAAACAAATTGAGAGATAAATATTACATAGTCATATCAATTGATGCAGAAAAAGCATCAATGTAAATCTATTTCTTTCACCAGGTAAGGGAAGTTTTCTATCATTATTTCTTCAAATAGGTTTTCAATATCTTGCTCTCTCTCTTCTCTTGGCACCGTCAGAATATGAATGTTGATACCCTTGAAGTTGTCCCAGAGGATCCTTACACTTTCTTCATATTCTTTATTCTTTTTATTCTTCTGATTGTGTGTTTTTTGCTTTCTCATATTCCAAATCATTGATTTGATTCTCAGAATCCTCTACTCTACTGTTGAATCCCTGTAAATTGTTCTTTATTTTAGTTAGTATATGCTTAATTTCTGACTGGTCTTTTTTCATGTCTTTGACATTCTCATTAAGATCTTTGAAAGTCTCATGAAGATCCTTGAGTAACCTTATAACCATGGTTTGAACTTTGTATCCAGTAGTTTGCTTGCTTCCATTTCATTAATTTGTGACATGTTTCTTTGTCTTCACATTTTGGCTGCTTACCTCTGTTTTTTTCTATGTATTAGGTATTGTGTTATGTCTCCTGAAATTGGTAGAGTGGCTTTGTATAGTAGGGGTCCTGTAGGGCCCAGTGGCTCAGCCTCCCCAGTTACTCTTAGTGTGCATAGTCTTGTTGTAGATGAGCCTTGATTGCTGTTGGCATCACTGGGAAGAATTGACCTCCAGGCCAATTGGCTGTGAGGACTAGCTGTGTCTACAACAGAAGAGCTGCTGTTCAGAATACACCCCTGTGAAGCAGGGCTTGCTTCTGTGGGGATTTGGTGTTTACTCAGTCTGCCGCTTGAATGTGTTGCTTGTGGATGTGTATAGTTGTAATCTGGTATGGTCTGAAGCTGTCCACCAGGTGAACTGGCTCATGGGTCTCCAGATAGGTGCAGAGTCAACCATTGCCTGGGGCCACCCAGCAGAAGCTGTAGTTAGATCTATGCTGGAAACCGAACATTGAGACATTGGAAGTTAAATGTGAAAAGGAAATCCGGAATGCTGGTCAACCTTAATCGCTCTGAATGGTCAGAGCCATTCACTCATTGTTTAGTTGAGACATTGGTAGTTAAAGCAACTCTCACCTGTTAATCATATGTAAATTTTTGCTGATTGTCTATTATTGGAATTTCCTGCCTAAAGGATATGGGTGTATCTCAGAACCCCAATAAAAGGGATGGCAAAAGCCAGAGCAGTGAGTAGTCCTCCCGCTAGAGGTGGACTCCCGCCTGGCCCCCCATCTACCCAAATTAACTCTTTTCTAGTCTCTTTTCATTTTGATTGCGGCCTTCTTCAGAAACCAAACCTGAACGGGAATCTGAAACACGCGGGATGTGAAAGGGGCTCCCACATCTGGTGCCCACGCGGAACTTCTGGAGGAGATGATATTTTTCGCCTAGAGCGAAGCAGGAAAAATACACCGAGAAAAGGTGTGGAAAATTCACCGGGAAAAAGGTGAGGGAAATTCACCGCACTCAAAAGCCCATGGTCAGCTGCAGAGTCGCGATCTGTAAGTAGGATGGGAACGTCTTTTTCAGCCAGGCTAATGGGGAAGAATTAGGTTTTAAATATAAAGTAAACTTTATTATAGAATTTTGGTTTGTATGCTTAAAGAATGTGGTTTCTTGTTCAAATTAAAATCTTAGATTGTATTTGGAATTTAAAATCTGTAATAAGAAGTGAAACTCCACTGCTGAAGCCGCCTCCGGTGCGGAGAAATTCAAAGGTGGCAGGAGAGGGCAAGACTATCTGCTCTCCTGCAATGTGATTACTCAATGCTTTGTTTAAAAATTATAAAAGAACTCGCAGAGAAGTTCAAATCTTGGCCAAATTGGGTGTTAGTTATTATTTTGGAAAGCAAAAAAGAAAGAAAAAAATTTAAGATCTGTCTGTCTTTTAAGCATGAAAAGAAATTCGGCCAGATCTGTTGCTGAAATTTCCCCCGAAGCAAGTAGGATGTGGGTGAAGGGAGACACGTGGTGATCCAATATGGACGCCACTCCCCAAGAAAGCCACTTCTTCGCCTCATCTTCGCCATCTTTATCTTTATCTTTTTTTTCCCCCAGCTAATGACTTAAAGCTTTTTACAAATTCATAAATGCATCAGGGATTTCTGTGCACATGTAAGGGGAAAGGGCTAGTTTAAAAATGAGTACGCATAGTTTTGAGCTGAACTTGACCTTTTGCTGTGTACAGAATAAAAACCCGAGACTGTTTTGGCCTTAAAAATGGCGAAGATGAACCGGGGAAAGAAATACAGGTTAGTTTCTCAAGGCATCTAAAGTAGCTCTTTTGAAATTTCCCGCCCAGTAACCACCAAGAAGTAGAAAGCAAGTTTACATGTGAATTGCTATGGGTTTGCTTCTTGACTTCCCCAGCAGGAAAATTGTGACCGTTTTTGAAATTTAGTGGCTGGGCCAAGCCTATCGGCTGGAAATTTAAAAGAATTTGGAACTTTACTAAATCAAATGATAAATTTAAATTATCTAAATGTATTGAAATTAATAATACTGAAATGTTGATCTAAGTATGCCTAGTATGAAGTCTAGATGATATAAGTTAATCTATTAATTGAATATGCCTTATATTTTATTTGAAATGTATCCTTAAAAATGTAAAAGTATTATTGATTTGAGAAATGCTAAGTATTTAATTTTGCTACCTAAAATTTAAAGCTCTGGAAGTTTAAGGTCCCTTTCCTTGCAATGAAAAAGTTTTTAAAGCTACACCCTTTGTTAATGGCGGAAGGGGTAGACTACGCCCTTCCCCCAGAAGAACAGGTAATCCAATTCCCACCAGCAGCCATCTTTTAAAGAATGTTAATTTGCATTTAAATGGCTACACCTTTTGCTAGCCCACCTTCCCAAAAAAGGGCAAGTGGCTAGGCCAAAAGGTTTTTCCTGCAAAAGTGGCTCCTTTAACCTACAAGTTTGGTTTGCAGTTTCCCGGGCAGAAAAAAACATGGTTTAAAGTTAATTTTTAGATTTTAAATTTTATTCTTAAAAATATAAATGGTTATTAATAAAGAATTGCTAAATATTTGACTTACAAACTCTGAATGTTTAAGGTTCAGATTGAATTGGGAGAACTTACATAATTGTGGTAACCAAATGCCTAGAGTATAATAAAATGTGTTTTCTCTTAAATAATTAAGAATTCAAAAAATGTTACTTGTTGGTCTGATTTAAAAAGGAGAATTAATTCTGTGATACAGTTTGAATGTAATTGATATTCTTTACGATAATTTAAGTATATTATCTTTAAATCATATATGTATATATTATATATTATATGTTTGATCTTTCCAAGTGTATTTCAAGACTGAGAGTAACTTAGACATTTCACGGGCCCCGAAATCTTTCAAAAGTCTATTCTCTCTTAAAAGAAATATTTTTTTTAAATTAAACTGATTGATACTTGAAATCGCATGGAAAGCTTTATCAAATAAAAATTAATTAATATATTTTACATATATATATATATATATATATATATATATATATATATATATATATATATATATATATAAATGTTTTGAAAGTTTTCGCCTGTAAAAAAAGGGCAAAAACAATATTTCTTAAATATAGCCAAAATTTTCAACAGCAGTAGTATTTCAATAAAGACAAAAGTATGCTTTTAGATCAGACCAATAAAGTATCAAATAAGTTTACTGAATAAGTTTCTTTGCCTTTTTAAATTAAAGATACTTACTTAAGTTAACTTTATAAATTAGATTTTTAAATTATAATCAAGGTCTCATATAAATTAAGTTACATGATAAGCCAATGTTTAAATAATTGAATTCAAGTAAAATTTAAGAACAGATTAGAAGCCACCATTTACTGCTTGACATGGTAGCCTGCATTCTTAATTAAGCTAGAGGTGGGGCAACATTTGCAGCTTGTGAGACAGCCGCCATCTTGCCTGCCCCTCTGGCCACATGGCTTACTGCCCGCCATCTTGAAATAACAAAGGCTATTTGAATAAGCCAATGTCTTTTAAGCAATTTAAACAAGTTTTTTAAGGAAGTTACTGAAGCATTCCCATGATCCTTCTGTATATGCAAATAAGCCTAAGAGGATACTTTAAAAATATAATTATAATTTTAATAAAAAGGAGAAATTTTAAAATTTTAAATTCTCTTTCACTAATATTTACAGTGTAAATCAAGATTGTTGTTAAAATGTTAAATCTGTAAGTAAATTAGTAGTCAGCCTTACTGTAAGAGTACTTGTAATATCGCTAGCTAGTCGCCTGAGGTGTGCCTTTCAAGCTGTAACCATACAGGTTGCTTATTATATAAAAGAAAGACAAAGATTCTTAAATGAAACTCTCTGTAGCCTGAAAATTATCTTGGAAGGAAATAAAGAGAGGTTTCCTTCAAATATCATAGGGATTATAATTGATAACCAATGCATTAGGTCTCCGAAGGTGGAGATAAGAAAAAATTGTCTTAAAACTTTAAATAACTTTCAGAAATTATTAGGGGACATTAACTGGTTAAGACCTTATCTGAAGATCTCTACAGGAGAAATGAAAATTTATTTAGTTTACTTAGAGGTGACTCTAATCTTTCCTCTCCCCAAACTTTAACAGATGAAGCTAAGAATGAGTTGCTAAGGGTTGAGCAGGCAATTTCCTCAGCTCAAGTAGCACGGGTACAGCCAGAATTACCTTTATTGGGACAAATTAACACTACTGCAAATAGTCCCACTGGAGTCATCTTTCAAAATAAAAATTCTCCTGCCATTATTGAATGAGTCCATCTAGGGCATCAATCCTCTAAAACTGCAGTTACATATGTAGAACTATTGGCCCAATTATTATTTCAAATTAGAAAACGTTGTAAACAGCTCAGAGGGGAAGAGCCCCAGTGTATCTACCTCCCCCTCACTGGGAAGCAATTAGAAATGTTATTTCAGACTGATATAAATTGGCAAATTGGGTTAAGTGGATATTCATGGGAACTTAGCTGTCACCTATTAAAAGATAAATTACTACAATTTTTGTATAATACCTTCATCATTATACCAAAAAATACTAGGCAGGAACCTATTCCTGGAGCTTTAACTGTTTTTACTGATGGATCATCAAATGGGAAAGCTGCCTATCATATAATAAATTCAGACCGAGTCATACTGACCAGTCATACTTCTATACAAAGAATTGAACTAGAAGCTATTAAAGCTGCATTGCAGGATTTCCAAGAGCCTCTTAATATTGTCTCTGATTCCTTTTATGCTGCGAACTTAGTGAATAGAATTGAAACTGCCCGGTTGAAATGGCTTAGTGACCGTTATTTTTTTTTTTGCTATTCAGACAAGTTCAGCAGATTGTACAACAGAGACAATATCCCTTTTATATTACTCACATCAGGGCTCATAGTGTCTTACCTGGTCCTTTAACAAAAGGAAATGCACAGGCTGATCAATTGGTTGCTTTATTAAAAGAAGCCTTAGAATCTCATCAGCTTTTACATCAGCCTGCCAAAATGCTGTCTAAACAATTCTCAATCACTCGACAACAGGCAAAACAGATATTAAGGAATGTCCAACTTGCATGTTACATCTACAACCCCAGAGGTTTGCTAAGAGATCATATCTGGCAAATGGATGTAACGCATTGTAATTCCTTTGGACACCTTGGGGCATTACATGTCTTTGTAGATACATTTTCAAAAGTCCTATGGGCTACTGCATATACAGGAGAAATGGCAAAACAGGTTATTAATCATTGCCTAGCTGCTTTTGCCATCATGGGAGTTCCAAAAATTATTAAAACTGATAATGGGCCTGCTTACACAAGTTGTCAATTCCAGGAATTTTGTAAAAGGTGGAAAATTCAGCATATTACAGGAATACCATATAATTCACAAGGACATGCCATTATTGAACGACAGCATCAGTGGCTAAAATCCCAACTTGAAAAACAAAAAGGGAGGATGATGGAGAAATCACCTGCAGGTAGGCTGCACCAAGCCTTAATTACTTTAAATTTTTTCACTTGTGATGATGAAGGAAGGACACCTATGGAACTACATTGGTGCCAGAATAAAACAAAAGAAAATGGTCTAGTTAAGTGGAAGGATCCCGAATCTGGTTTATAGAAGGGACCTGATCCATTATTAACCTTTGGCAGAGGGTATGCTTGTATATTCCCAGAGAATTTTTCCAAACCCGTGTGGATTCCTGCTAGAAATATTAAACTGCAACAGGAATCCAAGAGAGAAACTAGCCAGACTAATGAGGACCTTGCGCCTGGAGTCACACCATGCAGCTGTAGACAATCAACTACCTCAGCCACAGAGAGCAGCGACTCCCATCAGTCCACTGAAGATGAGAAGCAGGAGGAGAACGAGCCAGACAACAAACAGCCCAGAGACCACCTGGGGCATGGTAAAGAAAATGGTACTGACGCCTGAGAACGTCTTTCTTGCCATGCTAGCAGTAATCATCTGTACGGTAATATTACCTGGGACAAATGTGGAAGTGTTTTGGACTTATGTTCCTGACCCTTCATGGGTAAGACCCCTTACATGGGCTGATCCCCCGCCTAATGTAGTCAACAATAATACCAAACACCTTGGTCATCCAGGAGGAAAATGGGTGGGGCAAGGAAGTATAATTACACAGGTGTCGCCACCCAGCTTCCCTTTTGTATGACACAAAATCAAACCACTGCCTCTTTGTGTGTAAAATTAAAAAGAGGTGCAGAAAATGTAACTAAGACCTTTGTCTATACAAAGAGAAATTGACAGCCAGTTTGAAATTGAATTGCCATGCCTAGAGCAAAGAATATCCTTACATGATATTATTCTACAATGTCATTATAATTTTTGATATTTTACAACAGCATATTGTACAATTATCCCAAACAAACTTAAAAATCTAATTTTTTTGAATGTTTGGCAGCAATTTAAAAGGACATGAAAGGATTTAATCCCTTCCACTGTGTGGAGGGCCCCCTGGGAAGGCACTTGAGCATTCTATATTGGCCCTTCTTGCCCTTTTTGCCAAGAGGGACCCTCTTCTCACAATCCAATTGCCCACAGCTGTTGCCTGAGTTTTCTGTTCATGCTGAGGTTGAAGCCTCATGGTGGCTGGTACCATGGATCTGTCTCTCACCCAATGGCGGTGAGCTGGGCTCTCCATGGAAAAGAAACTTGGGTTCCACAAGATATGTGATCAGTGCCAAGGCCCCGCCAGCTGGAGAGGAGATCCCAAGGCAGGTACTGGGCATGGAGGCCATGGGAGCATAGGCTACCTAGGAGACAGAACTGAACCTCACATCTGAGGGGAACCGTTGGGGAAATGCAGGGCCTTCCCCGAGGCAAAGATTGTTCGGTAATGCCTGCCTTGAAAGAGGTTTGGCGTTTAGCTGAGATCTTTGAGTTCACTTCAGGATGAAGTGTCCTCGGCATGGGGTCCAGCAGGAACCCAGCTGCTCCTCCGGTCATGGGATAGATTAGGTGTTCCTTGAGATTGCTGAGAACAAACATTCTCCAGAGTACAAAGAACTATTCAGGCACGCAAGCACTCCCTAGATAATAATGGTATGTAGCCCAGTGCTGGCTTTACGCCCAGCCAGTTTGTATATAAAAATGTTGAAACCCTGAATAAAGTTGCCGTTCAGCAGCATCCCTGCTTGAAGGTCCTCCTGGCCCCGCTGTTCTGTGTCTTTCATTTCCTCAACTTCGGGGTCTTCGCCCTGGGGTCGTCGGAGCTGGTCTCCGACACACATCACCCTGCTTGGCCCCGGAGGATGGCTGGTTAGCCAGAGACGGGTAAGATTCCTTAGGGGAGGAACAACCTAAGACAGGCACAGTCGCAAAGGGGCCATCAGGAGAGAACTTGGGGGTCAACAGAGGTGGGGCACAGATCCTCACATCCCCCCCCCCAACATGGCAGGGGCTTGAACACTCACCCCTTCTGAGGGAGGTCTCCTGCCCCATGGCTGCTTCACACTTCCCATGCCCAGCTCAGATCGGGACCCAGGCAACAAACAGAGACTTGGCCCAACTCAGATCTGGAAGAGACCCAGATAACAGAAAGAGACTTGGCCAAACTCAGATTGGGACCCAGGCAACAGAGAGTTGGCCGATGGCAGCTGCCCTATATCTAAATCCAGCCTAAATCCAGGAATGCTCAGGGCTTTCCCAAGGATGCAAAATAATCCTTTTCATTAATATTTACATTGTAAACTAAGATTTTTTTGTTAGAGTATTAAATTTGACAGTAAAATAGTAGTCAAGTTTTCAGATTAATTTAAATTGGCTAAATGAAATACGTGAATATTCAAGAAAATTTAATTGTACAAAAAGCTGTTCCTAAAGTATTAACCAAAATTTCTATTGGTAGTTCATTTCATGGTAAAATTGCTTAACATGCAATGAACCTAAAGCAGTCATATTTTTGTGCAAAAATTTAAAGTTATCAAGACTGTATTATAAAAATTTTCCAAAAGCCTCCTAAAAATTAAATAAAAAAGGGGGATAGTGGAAAAATACCATGTAAGGAAAAAATATCCTGTAAGTAAATTACATCTAGAAAAAAATTTTTTACTTTGAAAATTAATTTTCATACAGCAGGACACCCATGAAAAACATACATGGTGTCAAAATAAGTCAAAGGAAAATTGTTTGGGCAAAAAATAATAAGGATCCTAAGTAAAATTTATAGAAAAGATTCCTTTATTAACTTTTATTGAGAATATGTTTGTATATTTTCAGAAAACAACTCCAAGACCATGTGGATTCCTGTAATAGAGAGGAATTAACAGGAATGATCCAGCCAGGAAGACAAGAGGAGAAATAGTCCAGAGATGGAGGACGCTGACAACGCCTTGCCATGCTAGCAGTCAGCAGCTGTGCGTCACTGCAGGTTGCCCAGGACGAAACCACAGGTCGGACCTGCATCGCCACCGTTTGTCCACCATCCAGATATCGTTGCTGACATGTACACTTGAAGAACTTTTGGACATTGAAACTTTGGACTCAGAACTTTTGGACATTGAAACTTTGGACTCAGAACTTTTGGACATTGAAATTGGGACTCAAACATTTTTTGTTCTTATATGTTTATTTCTGGTCTGTAAATGCAAGAATTTTTTAAGGAAGGAATTGGGGGGAGATGCCGGAAACCGAACATTGAGACATTGGAAGTTAAATGTGAAAAGGAAATCCGGAATGCTGGTCAACCTTAATCGCTCTGAATGGTCAGAGCCATTCACTCATTGTTTAGTTGAGACATTGGTAGTTAAAGCAACTCTCACCTGTTAATCATATGTAAATTTTTGCTGATTGTCTATTATTGGAATTTCCTGCCTAAAGGATATGGGTGTATCTCAGAACCCCAATAAAAGGGATGGCAAAGGCCAGAACAGTGAGTAGTCCTCCCGCTAGAGGTGGACTTCCGCCTGGCCCCCCATCTACCCAAATTAACTCTTTTCTAGTCTCTTTTCATTTTGATTGCGGCCTTCTTCAGAAACCGGACCTGAACGGGAACCCTGAAACATGTGGGACGTGAAAGGGGCTCCCACAGACCTACAGATTCCTCCTATTTGTATCGGGTTTGGAAGTGCCTAGGCAAGGCCCAGCTGTGAAGCAAAGAAGGCTGGTGCTGGTGCTGGGTCTTGGGTCTTTCATTGATAGGTTAGGGGCACTCTGACACCAGCTTCAGCTTGTTTGAGAGATATTAGCTAAGTCTGAAGCCTGAGCCACAACAGGCTATTCATATGAAAAAGGTGCTGCAAACAGCTTTGGTGGGGCTGTAAATTGGACAGGGTGGGGTCTCAGGGAACCTCCAGGGCAGAGAAAACAGTGTGAGCTGTGCTGATGGAAACTCAGATATGGCACCTGTCAGTCAACTTTGCAATGGGGGTGGGGGTCCACACAGGAATAATGACTCCTATCTGGGAGAAAGCCATCCCGGAGTACCTGCCCTGATGCCAGACAGTCAAGTTCCTCCCTGTATATCCCTGGATTCCCCCAAAGCTGCTGTCTGGTGCTGGTGCTGGTGCTGGAACTCAGAGGAAGCAAGACCCTCTAATTCTGTGGGCAGGCAACCCCTGGGACTCCAGCAGCCTCCGTGTCACACAGACATAATCCCCACTGGTTTTTAAAGCCTGAAGTTCTGGGGACTTTTCTTTCCAGTTCTGGAACTCTGAGCTGGGGGTCTGGTGTGTGACTGGGAACCACTGCTTCTCATGGGAGGCCTTGGAAATATCCCTCCTGATTAAAAGAATGCCGCATGTGGGTGCCAGCCCAGCCCATTCCATGCCTACAGCCCTCCTACTAGTCTCAGTGTACTTTCCTCTTTACTTCTCTAGTTGTAGAACTTCCACAGCCAGCTTTCTGTGGTCCTGGATGATGGTTGTTCTGTATTTCAGTTATAATTTTGACGTGGTTGTGGGAGGCAGCTAGTGCAGTTGTTTACCTAAACCACCATCTTAGTTCTCCCTCCATCTTTCTTCTCAGAATTGAGATTTCTTATACAGTTACTATCTGCCTATCACTGGACTAGGACATACATATATAGCTATACTTCAATTTGGCAACAACCCAATGACATCCTGACTTTCATTTGACACACAAAGAAATTGAAACCAAGGTAAAGTACCCACAGTTGATACCAGGTGGACCTAATATTTTACCCCAAACAATGAGACCCTAGAGATTTTTTCCTCTACATACATTACCCTACACAAATTCCATTTCTCAGGAAAGATGCCCATGGGATTAATAAGAAGAAGATAACACTCTTTAATATAATTGTTCCACTTTTGAAAACATTTCAGCAAATAGTATTTTAAAAGCATACATATAGCAATAAAATAACACAAGCATTTTAAAGTAAGTTAATTTTTTTTTTCAGAATCATCTGGTTCACATCAATATTTCTGGCAAAGAAACAGACAACTGGTTTTATTAATGTTTGTAGGTGATACATTTACATTTGAAGCAAATTGATTCTCATACCATAGTACAAATATAATTGGTGTAACAGATATATCAAGTATCTTAACTCAGAGCAAGTGTCTTGTGAGCATACGTATAATAGCTTTCTAGAGGAGAAACTTCAATGTCATCCAAATAAATAATTGCTTACAGAGGAAAAAATAGATTGGGTAAGTTGGTCTAAGAACCTTAAGGGTTTCTATGACAACCACAATTAGTACATTTAACAACAACAACAACCCACAATGTATTTGCAGGCTCAGAATAGTAGTCAAATATATGCCTCCTAATTTATTTCTACTATTAGAAATAAAAAGAGATAATTGAATAGGGTAATGTGACTACTCCTGCAAATGCTTTTCAGAATTTCTGATGTGGTGGGCAACCACATTATTAGCATAAAAGATATTGATTGTGTGACCTGTGGGTGGACTAAGATAAATGCTCTCTGAA
This sequence comes from Cnephaeus nilssonii, assembly GCF_951640355.1. Lineage (NCBI taxonomy): Eukaryota > Metazoa > Chordata > Mammalia > Chiroptera > Vespertilionidae > Cnephaeus > Cnephaeus nilssonii. The sequence continues at coordinate 97,284,677 of NC_137079.1, forward strand.
CACTTACCACCATCCCAAATCAATTACCTTCTCTAGGATAAATAAGAACTGACAAGTTTTGTCCCAAGATGACCAAAAGACAAAAGGTATTCTCCTGCTCTACCTCTGTTTTTTGGCTGGGCTGATCACTCTGAATTACAGAGGTTAACTAAAAGCAAATCAATAAGTCAGAGCTGTCAGCATTTCATGATTGCCTCATAAGAACTTTCTGATTGTGCTTTTTTCCTGACTTTATTTTTGAGAATGTGGAAATATGACCACGTGAATTCTCGAGCATAAAAACTTGGCTGTTATTACTGCCTGCCTTTGGCTGAGTCAACTTGGAGTTAGACTATGAAGTAATGGGCCATGACAGCCTCTGCTCTTATTATATGGCACATGTTTTGTTATAAGACTCTCGACCACTGGCAAATTTCGTACATCAGCCTTATTTATGTAATTGGTACTATTATTTGAGATTTCCAGCAAGCCAGTTAATTTACTCCAAAATTTTCCCATATATATTATTTCCCATATACAGGGTAGGGAAGACAGAAACCTTTACATACAATCCTATATAATAAAGAGGTAATATGCAAATTGACCATCATGCCCTCACACAAGATGGCCGCTCCCATGTGGTCACAAGATGGCCGCCACAAGATGGCCGGCAGTGGAGGGCAGTTGTGGGTGATCAAGCCAGCAGGGGAGGGCATTTAGGGGTGACCAGGCCAGCAGGGGAGGGAAGTTGGGGGCGACCAGGCCTGCAGGGGAGGGAGGGCAGTTGGAGGAAACCAGGCCAGCAGGGGAGGACAGTTGGGGACGATCGGGCTGGCAGGGGAGCATAGTTCCTTTCAAGGTGCACAAATTTATGCACTGGGCCCCTAGTTTTAGTAATAATAATGGTTACCTTGTATGGAGTACCCAACAGCACTTTGCAAGCATTTTCTCATTTAATCCTCAAAACAAACCTATGAGGAGTATATTATTATTATCCTCATTTTATATCTCAAGAAACCTAACCCCAGGGAAGTAATAGCCCCAAATCACACAGCCACCAGCGGCCATGTGCCAAATAAATGTAAGTGTTTGGGTTCATTAATAACAATACTCCACTTGCTTCAGTCTGAAACCACTTGGAATTCTTTGTTCCAAATAAATATTGTTAATGAAATGTATTCACACAAAACTAATATGTCTGCAGCATGTTAATGCAATAAAATGAGCAAAGCCAGGGGACCCAGCTTTAAATACCAGCTCTGAAACTCACCTGCTGGATGACCTTGCACAAGCTTCTAGATCTCTTTGAATTTGGATCTCAACTGTAATACCCATCCTGCAGAGATAGGTGGGTAGTAGCAATAACATGTGTAAATGTTTTATAGGCAATGGGCACTCAAAAAATGGAGTTGATAGTTAATATGAGCTTCTTATAATCAGAGCCCTTTCAGATCCATTTCTGACCCAAGTACTACCAGCTGACCCCAAAACAATGTTTTTTTTCTAGCAAAATGGAGGTGGATTGTCTGTATGCTCTGAATAGGGCTAGTGGAGTAATGATAATATTACCCAAACACCTTTATACACAGTGTTATTGGGTAAGGTTATAATCCCAGGAAGCCTGCCATCTACTAATGAAAAATTTAAACACCATGAAAAGTTCAACTTAAATGAAGCAAGATGGTATGAGACAGAAAATAAATAGTGTGTGTGTGGTGATCACTGGGCTGTGCCTGGCCTGGAATGTGAAGATTATAGAAAGGGCCTGATATGGCACACAAAACACAACTAAGAATCCAAAATGGGACTATTGGCAGCATTTGATTAACTCCAAGGAAACAGGAGGGCTCTTTGATCCTAATATATTCAAACTAGAGGCCTGTTGCATGAAATTTGTGCATGGGTAGAGTTCCTAGGCCTGGCCAGTGGTCATGGCTGATTGGGTCTTCCACCTTCTGGCCAGGGCCTCCCTTCCCTGGCTGCCGGCCACCAGCAGGGGCCTCCCTTCATTCTGCGCTGCCCCCTGGTGGTCAATGCACGTCATAATGAGCGATCAAACTCCTGGTTGCTCAAACTCCCGAGGGGACACTTTGCATATTAGGTTATATATATATATATATATATATATATATATATATATATATATATATATATATATATATAGTATAGATAGATCCTGAAGAAGTGTTGAAAACAGCAGAGTGTTCTGCAGTATTCAAAGGATACTGCAGAGACTCAATCCTAAAATTAGAACTACAGGGTGTTTCCTGCACTTCAGGCTAAACTTCCTTTCCATGTCTATGATTATCTTTCTGGAAATAAAGGTTCTGGTTCATTTAAAAATCTACTCTGCTTATAATAAAGAGGGCCAGCCACAAGAAGCCTGAGCTCTCCTGCCTTTCTCAGAGACTATGTATGCAGGACTACACCAGTGTTCTCTGAAAAGTGAGGGTTAACATATACAGCCTTGGCCTATCACACAAGGACTTTACAGAGAAAATTTGGACCCTGTGTGCCTTGCAGATTCCTTCACGTGATGAGCACATGAAAACAGAAGCTTATGTCTAGGATCTTCTTCTTTTCAGAGTTTTAAATTTTTAAAACATTGAAATTCAACAGATTAATGTATTTTTTTCCACATATAATCTTTATTGCTAAAAGTATTACATACTGCTATGTCCAATTTTTAGCCACATTACCCCTTCTAGCTCACCCCTACCCTCCGCCCCAGGCCTTCACCATACTATTGTCTGTGTCCATAAGTTACACATATGAATACAAATTATTTGGTTGATCTGTTCCCTCCCACGCACCAAACCCCCAATTTCCCTGAGATTTGACAGTGTATTCCATTCTTCTATGCCTCTGGATCTATTTTGTTCAATACCTTATTTTGATCATTATTTTGTTCACACATATGAGTGATCTCATATGATACTTATCTTTCTCTGACTGGCTTATCTCACTTAGCATAATACTCTCCAGGTAACATTCATGCTGTCTCAAAGGGGAAGAGATCCTTCCCTTTTACTGCTACATAGAATTCCATGGTGTATATGTACCACAGGTTTTTGTTCCACTCATCTACTGATGGGCACTTGGGCTGTTTCCAGATCTTAGCTATTGTAAATTGTCCTACTACGAATATAGGGGTGCATACATTCTTTCTGATTGGTGTTTCATGTTTCTTAGGGTATATTCTCAGAAGTGGGATTATTGGGTCAAATGGCAGTTCCATACTTAATTTTGTGAGGAAATTCCATACTGTTTTCCATAACAGCTACACCAATCTGCATTCCCACCAGCAGTGTACTAGGGTTTTCTTTTCTCCACATCCTGGCCAACACTTGTCATTTGTTGATGGTAGCCATTCTTGCAGGTATGAGGTGGTACCTCATTGACATTTTAATTTGCATCTCTCTGATGATCAGTGATTTTGAGTATCTATACTAATAAAAGGGTAATATGCTAATTAGACCAGACATCTTCCAGACATCCTTCCGGACGTCCTTCTGGACAAAGCCACGGTGGCAGGCGCTGAGGCAGAGGTGGTTAGAGGCAATAAAGTTGGTAGGGGAGAGTGGTTAGGGGTGATTGGGCTGGCAGGGGAGAGTGGTTAGGGGCGATCAGGCAGGCAGGCAGGTGAGCAGTTAGGATCCAGCAGTCCCAGATTGCGAGAGGGATGTCTGACTGCTGCTTTAGGCCCGATCCTAAACTGGCAGTTGGACATTCCCAAGGGGGTCCCGGATTGCAGAGGATACAGGCCGGGCTGAGGGAACCCTCTGTGCACGAATTTCATGCACCAGGCCTCTAGTCTATACTAATAAAAGTGTAATATGCTAATTATACCAGACATCTTCTGAACGTCCTTCCTGACAAAGCTGGGGGTGTGACCGGCCTGCAAACCACCCCAGGCTCCTCGCCCAGGCCAGCCCTGCCCCACAGTGGGGACCCCGACCCCAATCCGAGGCCCCCTTCAGGGCAGGCCAGCCAGCCCCCACCTGTGCACCAGATCTCTATCCTATATAATAAAAGGGTAATATGCAAATTGACCTTAACGGCAGAATGACCAGAATGACTGCTGGACCAGTCACTATGAGGCGCACTGACCACCTCTTGGTCCCTTTCCCCAGCTGGCAGGCTCCAATCACCTGATGGCCATCCGTTGCAGGGGCAGGGCCAATGAGCAGGCAGGAACAGCCAGCCTCTTGGTCCCTTCCCCCAGCCATCAAGCACTGATCACCCAATGGAACTGGAGGTGGATGGCAGCAGGGGGCGGGATGAGGCTGGCTGTGGGCAGCTGGGGAAGATGGCCCTGATCGCAGGCCAGGCCTAGGGACCATACCCGCGCACGATTTTGTGCACCAGGCCTCTAGTTTTTTCGTATGTCTCTTGGCCATCAGTATGTCCACTTTGGAGAAATGCCTATTTAGGTCCTTTGCCCATTTTTTAATTGGCTTGTTTGTCTTCTTTTGTTAAGTTGTATGAGTTCCTTATATATTTTGGATATTAACCCTTTATCAGATGTGTCATTGCCAAATATGGTCTCCCATACAGTGGGCTCCCTTTTAATTTTGTTGATGGTTTATTTCACTGTGCAGAAGCTTTTTATTTTGATATAGTCCCATTTGCTTATTTTCTCCTTAGTTTCCCGTGCCCTAGGAGATGTATCCCCAAACACATTTGTAAAGAAAAGTCTGAGATTTTGCTGCCTATGGTTTCTTCTAGAATTTTTATGGTGTCACATCTTCTATTTAAATATTTTATCCATTTTGAGTTTATTGTTTATGGTGTAAGTTGGTCGAGTCTAATTTTTTTTTGCCTGTATCTGTACAATTTTCCCAACACTTAAAAAAAAATACTGTATGCTATTGCCTCTTTTGTCAAATATTAATTGAGTGTAATGACTTGGGTCAATTTCTGGGGTCTCTGTGCCATCAATTTATATGATTGTTCTTGTTCCAATACCAGGCTGTTTTGAATACAGTGACTTTGTAACATAACTTGGTATCTAGTCTTGAGATCCCTCCAACTTTATTCTTTCTCAATATGTTTGCAGCTATTTGGTTCTATTTGAATTTTTGGAGTATTTATTCTAGATCAGTGAAACATGCTATTGGTATTTTAATAGGGATTGCATTGAATCTATAGATTGCTTTAGTTTGTATGGACATTTTAATGATGTTGATTCTGCCAATCCATAAACATAATATATTCTTCTATTTTTTTATATCTTCTTCTATCTCTTTTTTCAATGCTTTTAGTTTCCTGAGTACAAGTCTTTTACCTCCTTGGTTAAGTTAATTCCTAAGTATATTAATTTTTTGTTGTTGCAATGGTATATGTGGTTGTTTGTTTAGTTTATCTATCTGAGAATCTATCATTGGTGTATAAAAATGTCATCAATTTTTAGATGTTGATTTTGTATCCTGCAACATTGGAAAATTCATTTAGTTTCTGATTTAAATTCAGTAGTTTCTGATGGAGTATTTAGGATTTTCTATGTACAATATCATGTCATCTGCAAATAATGACAGTTTTACATTCTTCTTTTCAATTTGGAAGCCATTTATGTTTTCTTCTTGTCTGATCAGGGTGGCTAAGACTTCCAATACTATCTATACTAATAATAGAGGAATATACAAATTGTCCAGGATGCTGTCACAGTAACAGTAACGACTGAACAACAGGCTGCATGGGGTGACCAGGCCAGCAGGGGGGGTTAGTGAGGGATGACCAAATGACTGAACAGCAGGCTATGTGGAGAGACCAGGCCAGCAGGGGGGGCAGTTGGGGGTGATCAGGCTGGTGGGGGGGGCAGTTGGGGGTGACCAGGCTGGCAGGGGAGCAGTTGGGGGAGACCAGGCCAGCAGGGGTGGCAGCTAGGGATAGGCAGGCAGAGGGGGCAGTTGGGGGCAACCAGGCAGGCAGAGGGGGGCAGTTAGGGGTGACCAGGCAGGCAGGGGGGCAGTAAGGGGAGACCAGGCCAGCAGGGGGGGCAGTTAGGGGTGACCGGGCAGGCAGAAGGGGGCAGTTAGGAGCAACCGGGCTGGCAGGGGGGCAGTAAGGGGCAACCAGGCCAGTGGGGGGGCAGTTTGGGGCAATCAGGCTGGCAGGCAGAGGTGGTTAGGGGTGATCAGGCTGGCGGGGGGGGGCAGTTAGGGGCGATCAGGCAGGCAGGCAGGTGAGTAGTTAGGAGCCAATAGTCCCGGATTGTGAAAGGGATGTCCTGGATTGGAGAGGGTGCAGGCTGGGCTGAGAGGACCCCCCTCATGCACTGGGCCTCTAGTGTTGAATAAGAGTGGTGAAAGCGTACATCCCTGTCTTCTTATTCCTGTTCTTAAAGGAAATGGTTTTAGTTTTTGCCCATTGACTATGAGGTTGGTTGTAGGGTTGTCATTATGTTGAGGTATACTCACTCTATTTCCACTTTGCTGAGAGGTTTCATCAAAAAAGGGTGCTGGATTTTGTAGAATGATTTTTCTGCATCTATTGATATGTTCATGTGATTTTTGTGTTGCAATTGGTTTATGTAATGTATCACGTTTTTTGATTTGCAAATATTGCACCAGCCTTGCGTCCCTGGAATAAATGTCACTTGATAATGGTGTATGGTCTTTTTAATGTGTTGCTGGGTGTGATTTGCTAATACTTTGTTGAGGATTTTATCATCTATGTTCATCAGGGATATTGGCCTGTAATTCTCTTTATTTGTAGTGCCTTTATCTGGTTTTGGAATTAGGATAATGCTGGCCTCCTGAAAAGAGGTTGGAAGTGTTCATTCCTCTTGAATGTTTTTAAAAAATAGTTTGACGAAGATTGCTGTTAGTTCTTCTTTGAATGTTTGGTAAAACCCCCCTGTGATGCTGTCCATACCAGGCCTTTTTTTTTTGCTGAGATTTTTTTTATTACTGCTTCTATTTAATCAGTTGTTATTGGCCTTTCCAATTTTTATGATTCTTCCTGATTCAGCTTTGAAAGGTTGCATTTTTTTAGGAATCTGTCCATTTCATCCACACTGATCAACTTGTTGGCAAATAGTTGTTCACAGTATTTTCTTATAATCCTTTGTATATCTGTGGTGTCAGTTGTTACTTCATGGCTTTCATTTCTTATTTTATTTGTTTTGGACCTTTCTCTGTTTCTTCATGACTCTTGCCAAAGGTTCATCAGTCTTGTTTATCTTTTCAAAGGACCCACCCTTGGTTTCATTGATCTTTTGTATTGGTTTTTCAGTCTCTATGTCATTTATTTTTGCTCTGATCTTTATTATTTCCTTCCTTTTACTTACTCTGGGCTTTTCTTGTTGTTCTCTTTGTAATTGCCTAAGTTGTTGGTATAAATTGTTTATTAATAATTTTCTTGTTGTTTTTTTTTGTCTTTTTAGGTAGGCTTGTAGTGCTATGAACTTCCCTCTCGGGACTGCTTTCACTTTGTCCCATTAATTTTGGTTTGTTATGTGTTCAAATATCAGGAAGTTTTTGATATTTTTCTTGATCTCATTGGTAATGCATTTATTTTTAAATAACATGCTATTTAACCTCCATGTGTTTCAATGTTTTTGACAGCTTTTCAGTAGTTGATTTCTAATTTCATGCCACTGTGATCTGAGAAGATGCTTGATGTGATTTCAATTATATCTAGGATCTTGAACTTGTAGTGACGTGTTTTGCGTCCTTACATGTGATATATCTTTTAGAATGATGCCTGTGCACTTGAGAAGAATGTACATTGTACAGTTTTGGGGTGAAATGTTCTGTAAATGTCAATTAAATCCATATGATCATTTAGAGTCACTGTTTCTTTGTTGATTTTCTGTCTGGAAAATCTATTCAGTGAAGTCAGCAGGGTGTTAAAGTCCCCTACCATTACTGTATTGCTATCAATCTCTCCATTAAAGTCCTCTAGAAATTTCTTTATATATTAGGTGCTCCTATACTGGGTGCATATATGTTTACCAGAGTTATATCCTCTTGTTGAATTGATCCTTTTAGTATTATGTAGTGACCTTTGTTGTCTCTTGTGATGGCCTTTATTTTGAAGTCCATTTTGTCAAATATGACTGTTGCAACCCCAAGTTTTTTTCCCCATTTGCATGGACATTTTTTCCCCATACAATCACTCTTTTTCTGTGTGAATTCTGAGGTGGGTCTCTTGTAGACAGCATATATTTGGGTAATGTTTTTTTAATTATTCAGCTACACCATGCCTTTTTAGTGGAACATTTAATCCATTTACATTTTAAATTATTAATAACAGTTACTTATTTACTGCCATTTTGATTCATTATACTTATGATTCTCTCTCTCTATTTCTTCTTCTCATTACAATAGTTGTTTTAGCATTTCTTAAAATTCTGGTTTGGTGGTGATAAACTCCTTTAGACTTTTTCTTGTCTGGTATTCTCTTTATTTCATCCTCCATTTTGAATGTTAGTGTGCTGGATATAGTAATCACTCTCCTAATATATTATTTTAATTTTTGTTTTCTCTTTCTTTGTCATTTTTATATAAAATGTTTAATCTTCATATAGCTGTAAACCTTGAACAAGTAAATTCTTGCAAACTATTTCATCTAAAAGATGACCGTGTTTTCCGGCATATAAGACGACTGGGCGTATAAGATTTTCCTGGGTTAAAAAGTTGTCTTATACGCCGGAAAATATGGTAGTACAATACATCTAATCCATTATATCTAATCCCATCAATATAGTCCAATATACCATATTTTCTGGCATATAAAAAGACTTTTTAACCCAGGAGAATCTTATGAGCCCAGTCATCTTATATGCTGGAAAGTACGGTATTAATTTTGTTCAGATTTCTGAGGAGAATTTGCAAATATTATGAATAGTTATATAATAGTATGTAGAATTAATACAGGATTGTCATTATTATCATTTAATATTAGACAATTTATTTTCAGTTTTTTTTATTATTGTAGATGCTATAATAAATATCTTCATACAAACAGTTGTTTTTTTTCTTCCACTGAATTATTTTCTTCAGATAAATATTCAAGGAAGGGAGAATGCTGGATCAAATGGAATACTAGTTTGTGCTTGACTTACGGAGGTATATGGCTTTCTTAAAAGGTATTGGGGGAAAGCCTTAATTTAGGATTGATTCTGAAGAACTGACATGGAGCCTTATTCAAATTCATAAGAGCTTTAATAGGAGAAAATTACATACAAGAGCAAAGCAGTTGCTCCCAGTGGTGGCCAGCCAGGAAGAATCTACACCCCTCCCAGGACAGGGTCTCTTTTTATAGGGGGTTAATAGTAAGACCATATGGTGGGTAGTCACATAGACCACCAGAAAGAACAATACATTCCTAAGTTAGTAGATAACTTCTGGGAGTTACCACACTCTATACATTCATTAATCTCCTTCCTGGGGGCATGACATTTACCTTTGGGCAGCATTCTGGTTTTCTGTGTAGTCAGTCAAGACTGAGGCTACAAAGAGTTAAGAGTTTGACATTTCCCAGGTGTTTTTACTGCTAGAACCATATTGCATTTCTAAGTGAGTTCCCCTACTCTCCACCCCAGATGTAATTTGGATCCCTACATTTCACATGCCAATCTTCCAGAAATTCCCTCAGGCCCATAATGGTTTGGAGTTGGATGGCACAGCAACCCTATATGCCACAGATGCCCAGCATAATTAACAAATAAACAACAATAATGCCTATCAGAGCCCCCTTCCAAGGTAGCGATATAGAATGAAACCAAGTGGGATAGAGGGGGTCAATGGGAAAACAAACAAACAAATAAACAAACAAACAAAAACAAAGGGGACATCTGTAATACTTGCAATAATAAAGATAAATTAAAAGAAGGGGGAAAAGAGGATCAATTCCTAACTGCTGAATAGTTGAGATTTGGTTAGTCATTTGGGTCAGAGCAAGGGATATGTTATGATGATTATCAGGAATGTATACTCAACAGTCAGTATGTATAAGCATGTAAGTTCCTCCCTGGGCAACAGTAAGTATATCTAAAGCCATGTGGTTCTGAAACACTCTTTTCTCACTTGAATAGTTTCTTGATCTAAAAAAATCTATAGCATAGTTAGAATTATTAAGAGCTTGGGCAGTATGGTTAACTAATACAATGATCTGCCATTCTAGACTGAAGTGACTACAGGTGGGGAGAAAAATGATAAAGGATACATCTACCATCCCACATGCTTGTATCTCCCCCTGAGCATAGGGATGGCAGGCAATTAGCTGGGAGGTTGCGGGGGTGGGGTATTCAGAGTCTTCCAGATATAACCAGACAGTATGGGGGCTGTCCTAGAATACATATACCTGTTCAATTGTATGGTAGGTAGGGTCAGTCATAAGTGCCACATGTCCACAGCTACCCTGCAGGCACTGGATAGGCTCCAGTTCTAGTAGGTGTTTGGCGTTGGAGCCACTGAGTGGCATTTAAGGTTATTTTAATCAATCAACAGGGGCTGAAAAATGTTTTCGTCCTTGCCAATCCCCAAAAATGCCATTGTTCATTAAGTCCAAACAATGGTGGTCGAATTCTAACAACTGATCAACAATGCGAACTTTGATAAGCAGTTCTCGATAATCAGTTCTCAACAATTATTTGTTATTATTAAAGTTTAACATTATAAAATTAACAAAAATAATATAAAACTCATATCCTGGCTAAATAGCCACATGGCCGCCGAAAACCGTATATTCCCTTCCCGTTCTCCCGCCATTCCCTAGCTTGTCGTGCATTCTTTCCAAAAATCGGGACTTTTTTAAAACGCCGCGGGATGCGGGACAAATTGTTAAAAATCGGGACTGTCCCGCTAAAAGCAGGACGTCTGGTCACCTTACCTTAGTGTCACTAGTGAGGCTTTCATGATGCTTTCTACATGCTGCAGACTAAGGTATCCTTCTAGGTGCTCCAGAAGACTCTCCAACACCTAATGGTAAAATAGCAAGCAAATTACCAGTTAGCATAGTGTCATCAATACAATGATGTAATGCCACCCCCTGACACACACCTTTCTGTGTAGATATATTTTTCACTACTAAACCATGACAGGTGGTGGGGCTATGCAGGTAGCCTTGTGGTAGCATCTAAAACATCCAGTATTCTTCATTCCAGCAGAAGACAAGCTGGTCTTTGCTTTGAGGGTCTATGGAAATACTGAAGAAGGCATTGTCACGATCTAATAAAAAGTGATATGTCCCTAGAGACTCACTGACTTCATTCTATAATTGGGCAGTATTAGGAACTGAAGCATAGATTGGGGGGTACTACTTTATTGAGCCGCCAGTAGGCCACAGTCATCTGCCAAGATCTGTCTGGTTTACAGAATGACCTCACAGGGCTGTTCAAAGGACTATGGGTAGGATGGATTCTGCCCACTCTATATAGCTTTTTAATCATATAGGTCATCTCTGCATGCCCCCAGGAAAGCAATTGTCTCAGGGATATTACCCACGTAGGTACAGGGAGCTTCACAGGTGTTCATTTCACTTTTCCCCTAGAGCATGGGCTTGATTGCTCATATTCACAAATGGAACTCTCCTATTGTGAATATTTGGCCTAATTGAGCTAAGACATCAATGCCCAATATATACTCAAGTAGGGGCAAAATGAATACTTGATAGGACATCAAGGGCAATTAACCAATCTACATGAAGAGTGAGACTTGCTTCACCTTTATGAAACTACCCCCATAGCCATCTATAGCAGTAACATAGCTGGTACACTTATGAATATTACCATAGATCAGTATGCATTCTGCTCCAGTATCTACAAGAGCCAAGACCCGCTGTTTATTTTGTATTGTCCAATGGATGGTTAACTCTACATGGGGCCTCCAACCTCTCTGCACCATTCTTAGGAGGGATATCCACCATTTCCCTCGTCCAGCTGCTCAGGCTCCTCACATTAAAGGGCAGCAGAGAGAGGAGCTGATTCATGTGAGGACCTTTCTTAGGTGGCAGCTTCTGAAACTGCTGTTCAGGCTTTAATTTCTGCCATAATTGTACCAAAACAGCATTTAGCTGTTTGTCAGTTCTCTCTAATGGCATGCCTTATTTCATTAAATCAAACACAATTGTCAGTGGGAGACCTTGATTGGGCCCTTTTCTCCACACTTCCCACCCTTCTTGCTGGTTGCCAGAAGGCAACCATCTTCTTCTGGTTCTCTCAGTTTCTCCTAAGTCTGCAATAGGTTGGCCTACTTGATCCACCAGCAGTCTAACCATAGGGTTCAGGATCAACACCAGGGGTCCTGTAGTATACAGTCAGGGGACGACTGTAGTATATCTTTCATGCAAGAGGAAAATAGCTTATTATCAGGCCCCCAGGAACGCTGCGCATAAATAGCATTTTTCATTCCTAACTCTCTGATCAATTCCTGTACCTCTTCTATGGTCTGCCATCAGGGTGGGGAGAATGGCAGATTGCCCACATTCATCCAAGCTCCCTGGCATGCCCCCCTATATCCATGCCAGCATGGATACCACCTGTTCTTTGTTCAAAGCTCCATAGAGGTGCTGTCTCAGAGTTGGTCATGTGGTAACCAATGCTAATTTAAATATTTCTTCCCCTGTTAGGAGGAGGCCTTCAGCACCTGAATCCCACAAGTATAGCATCCAGCCTGCCACAGATTCCTTCCCTCTCTGCCTATACCTGTATATTCCCTCATGGAAGTGAACCGACTCCTTTCTGGTGCCAGGTTCACTCACAGCGGCCATGGCTGTTCTGTCTTAATCTCTGTGATCATTACCAGTCATACTTGGAAGTCCAGTATCTCTATCATGTCCCCTCTTCCTCCTCTGATGGGAGGGATGAGAGAGATGAATCCTTCATGGGGTCCCAAGTCTTGTGGTCCCAATTTGCCTTGACCATGACCGCCCAAACCTGGAAGTGCTGTACTTGCTTTCCTTTCAGTTTCGCCACCCTGCAGGCTAAGGTTTCTACCTTCTCATCACTCTCACACAGATGTTGTGAGAGCCCTTCAGTAGTAGCCTCCTATGCCAGGCAGATTTCCCTTTCTAATTGGAGGTCCTCCTCCAAACAGTGATTCCTAGCGGCCAGTGCTAATGCCTCTTCCCAAGAAAACCTCCAGCACAAGGAAAAACCAGGCCACAGTGGCCACCATACATAACCTTACCATCTTTCCTTTCTTTATCTCTCTTCAGCCTCTCCCATAACTCTGCTATCTGGTGGACATTTTCAGGGCATCCTCATATGCACACTCTAGTCCTCAAGACTCCAGTGCTTGTGTCAGTTGGCCCAAAGCATGAGTACTTGGCCAACCTGGGATTTTCTCCTGTTTTGACACCATTTTCCCCCTAGGTTTAGTGGGGTCTTTGAAATTCTGCTCACAGCACCAATTGTTGGGAGAAAGCCCCAAAAGTATAAATTCAGGATTGATTCTGAATAACTGACACAAATTCAAAAGAGCGTTAATAGGAGAGAATTACATATACGGGCAAAGCCTCTGCTTCCAGTGGTGGCCAGCCATGAAGAATCCACACCCCTCCCAGGGGCAGGCCTCTTTTTATAGAGGGTGACTATTAAAACCATATGGTGGGTAGTCACATAGAGAACCAGAAAGAACAATGCATTCATAAGTTAACAGTGTGATAACATCAGGCAGTTATCACGCTCTATACATTCATTAACCTCCTTCCAGGGGCATGGAGTTTATCTTTGGGCAGCATTTTGGTTTTCTGGGTAGTCAGCCAAGCCTGAGGCCTAGAAGAGTTAAACAGTCACAGAGAATTATAGAGTCCAACATTTCCCAGATGCCTGTGCTGCTCGAGCCGTATTGCATCTCAATGAATTTCTCTACAAAGGTGTTCCAATTTATGTTGTCATCAGCAAGTGTGTAAAATGTGCTCATTTCTAAATTTTTGTGGTACTTTGGAGTATATGGGGGCAAAGTGGAAAAAGAAGGTACTGAGTAGGAAAGAAGAGAGGTATATGAAAGAATAGTTGGTGTTCAATAGTTTGATGGACTTTTGGACTTTTCAAATGCTGAACTCCTTCCTTAGAAGAAAAATGAAGCACAATAAGTGGTTTCGTTTTTTCCCCAAAGCTTGACACAATACTAGAGCAAGCAGGGGCTTCCTATTAGCTTAAAAGTGGAAATAACATGCTGTTTTCAATGTGATTTTTAAAATTATAATGAGCCATGAACTGCCTTAATGAACCGCTATCATATGAACAATACACTCTATCATCATTTCGAATCTTCAAATCCATTTCTAAGGCAATTACCTGTCTACTATAGATCAGCCATCTGTTTTGCAGTAATTACATGAGCATATCACTTAGCAACAGGATGGATTTCTCGTCTATATTTCCATAGAACAGCATGGCTATGGTTTTAAAGCAAGAAATAACAAAGTCCTCTGTTATTACAAATAAATATGTAGACACATGGTCTGTGCACATCTTTGTGCGTGAGTGTGGCTATGCACTTCGTTGTTGTTTTTTACCCCTAGTTGCCATAGTAAATAGGGGTGGGTGGGATGGGGGGGGGGGGAAGAGGATATTTGAAGAGGATGTCTCATAATAACAACTATTGCAGCTGCAGTAATTACTAGACTTACTATTTGCCAGAAATAGAAATTTGCTAAACCTTTACAGATATTATTTCATTTAATTCTTACAACAATATGATGAGGTAGATATTTTTATACCTAACCACATAGTTTTAGCTCATTTGCAGATAAAGAAATTGAGGCTTAGAGAGAATGAGCTCCCTAAGGTCACAAAGCAAGTGGCATAACTGAAATTATAAACCAGAATTATTTGTTCAAAAGCCCATGTTCTTAACCACAGTGTCCTTTGAGATGGTCACAAAATTTGTTCATTTATTACATGGGTAACTTGGTGCTTTCTGGATAATTTCATATAGGTTAACAATAAAGAAGAGATTTAAAGTACCTCTGGCTTCCTCTTTTGCTCCTCTGGATGTCTCATGGTTCTCCCTCAGCACCATGCTCAGTGCTCTGGGTTCAGTTTAAGGCCTGTGGGGACTGCTTTGGGTGCTGAGACACTCCCACAGCCGGAAAACACTGATGTCCCAGCTCAAACAGCATACATCACACATGTCTTTGTCGAGAGAACTTTATCTCCTTATCCAGAGATTGTCTTAATAAAATAACTAGTTATTAAGCTCTTGTACATAAACAGACGACTTTGCTTGCCTGCTTTTTGCTGGACAGCCTCAGTTGGGTGATCACAAGCGTTTTAAATTCAAAAGGACCAAAATTAAACTCACCTCATTTTCTTTCTCCATACTTCCAAACTCACCTATAATTTCTCTCCTTCATCCGCCCACACATTCATTCAATTACCAAGCCAATTACCACTCCCAACCTTCCCCCACCTTCACCCCCAGGCCACAGATATGTCTTTCCTTAGCTATTATAAAAAAATCTCAGTTCCCTAACTCATTTCTTTGCACCTAGTTTTGGCCTGGACCACTTAGTCACTCACTGCACTGCAACCGAAAGGATCTTTCTAAAATTCATATCTGATCTTTTCAAACCCCTGATAAATAGTATATGTTTCCACATTATCCTTTGAATGAGCTTTCAACTCCTTTCTTGGATTCATATAGTCCTTCATATCTGGTTCCTGTATCACTCTGCAGCCTCACCTCTAGAGATGAATGAGTTCCCTCCATTCCAACATATTGATTCACTTCTTAGTCCTGAATATGTCCTCTTATCTTCAGGCCATTGCACTGGTTGTTCCTTAAGCCTTCACCCAAAATGCCACCCCATTATAACTCACTAACTCCTACCCACTTCAAAATTCAATGCAGAAATTACTTCTTCCAGAAAGCCTTCCTGGGTCAGAATAGAAGTCCCTCCCAGAAGCCCTCATAAGAGCTTAGATTTCCCCCAATCATTGCATTTGTCACACTATTTTGCAGCCATTCATTTACCTCTCACTTGGTTCCTGGTTCATAATTCTTATCTTCTTGCTGAAGGGGTGACTAAAAGTTTACTGCAGTTTTATGATGGAATTTCCCAGACCTCTCTCCTCTGGCTAACTGAGCTAAAGTGTTTAATATAACACCCAACATATAGTATGTGCTCATCAAATGTTAATTTTACTGAGTAAATGCCCCAAACAATCTTTCTTGTGAGATGCTAAAGGTCACTACAGATGTAGTCCCAAGTCAACAGGAACACACGTACATTGTAAGACCTTGGCTCAAAAGATAAGCCATCATAAGGAGATGACCAGTATAACCTTTGCCTTCAGGCTGAAGATGGATTACTAAGATAAGGAAATCTGCTTTCTTTTGTATTCCAATCCTTAAGTTTTCCACACGTGAAAAAAGAAGACAACAGAACAGGAAGAGGAGAAATAAAGAAGAGGAGGAGGAAGAGGTAAAGAAAGGAAGAGAAGAGAAACAGGAAGGAGAGGAAAAGAAGCAAGGTAAGTAGGAGAAAGGAAAAGAATCAAGATAAGTAGGAGAAGAAAAAAGAATTATAGGAAGATTATAGAGAGTAGGAAGAGGAGGAGAAAGAACAGGAGCAGGTGAAGGAGCTAACAAACCTCTCCCTAAATGACACCTTCTTTGACTTTAGGAGAAGTGCTATGAACTGTGGGGGAAACCCTAGCCTGAAAGCAGGGGGACAGGGACTAGCTGGGCCTCTCATTATCTCAGAGACCCCAAGACAGTTATCTTTGTGAAAAGAGTTGAACTAAAATTTTCTTCTAGGTCTAAAATATTAATGCTTTATAGAAAACCATGCTTTTGATGCTTTTAAATCCTGCCTGAAGAATGAATATTACAGATAATTACAATGTCTTTTAGGCAACATGAGAAAAAGCTATCAGTAGAATCAGATTGTGCCACGATATTTGATCAAACATTATTCTGGATTTATCTGAGAGCGTGTTTCTAGATGAGATTAGTATTTCAGTCAGACTGAATAAAGCTGATTGTCCTCCATAATACAGGTGGACCTCATCTAACCAGGGGAAGGTTTGAATAGAACAAAAAGGCTGACCATCCCCAAGTAAGAGAACTCTTCCTGCCTGTTTGAGCTGGGACATTAGTGTTTTCTTGCCTTTGAACTTGAACTGAAACATAAGCTCTTCTTAGGTCTTGAACTATAACTTATACCACTTAATTGGATTTAGATGGGAACTATATCATTGGCTCTCCAGAGTCTCCAGCTGGCTAACTGCAGATCTTGGGACTTCCCAGTCTCCATAATCACATGAGCCAATTCTCTCTCTCTCTCTCTCTCTCTCTCTCATCTCCATCTCCATCTACATTTTCATTTCCATCTCCCTGTATCTCCATCTCTATCTCTATCTCTATCTCTATCTCTATCTCTATCTCTATCTCTATCTCTATCTCTATCTCTATCTCTATCTCTATCTATCTTTATCTCTATCTCTATCTCCCTCTATCACTATTTCCATAAATATATATAATTAGGACTCTCCAGAAACAGAGAGTTCAGCAATACCTGGTTATTTCCCTCCTCTCTGGAACAATAAGATTTTTCCCAGCTAATTTTGTGGAGCTAATAATCTCTACAAGAACTAGGATTCAAGTAACAACAGCTTTCTAGATCATGGAGCACTCTGTACCATCCGGAAAATCACAGATAACCAGAGCTCCTCTGGCACTCAAATTAGAATTTCCTAAAACTTCAGGGCCCAAAGCCACAAAAGGCCTGGTTCTATGGTTCCAGGATGATGTGGAGTAGTTTCCAAACACTGAATCTCAGTGTGTCTTTCTCTTTTAAGGAAAACACTCATCCTTCTTATGAAAACAGATACTGAACTGGTCAATTTAATATTGGTGTGTTGTTTTTATTCTTCAGACAAATGCATTGCAAACATTAATCATTTAAATGGAAATATTTTGAGAATTCTTTGAGTAGTTTAATATTTGATTATTTTAACCTTTCTAACTTTCAGCATATCCTTAGAAAAAGAATAAAATTTTATATTCTAAATTCTTATTCCAAACACATTGAAGACTTTTTATAAAGGAACTGTCAGCGAGAAAGTGACATTAAGCAGAGAAATTTTTTTTTTTAATAATGATGCTCTGATTCCCAAATGCTTTTCAAAGATTTGTGAAAGGCATTGACTTTATTTTTATTTATAATTCCTTATTGTTGAAAGTATTACATATGTCCCCTTTTATGGACCTCCTCAGTCTTTACTTAATTATAAGGCATGGCAGGAGAATTATTTCTGATTACATGTTTTCTTGCCTTTCAACAAGATTTAAATTGGATCAGTGATCAAAAATTTTTGAAAATTATGTTGCAAAAAATAAGATTAAATAGTTGACACTTTTAACTGTTGTCTTTAGAGACAGCTAAATGATATTAAAGCTTGTCCATCATTGTCATTTTGTACATTTAAGTATTTTATTCATTTTGAATTTATTCTTCTCTATATATTTTTGCCCGTGTCTGTACAATATTCCCAATATCACTCCTTTGACAAATATTAATTGAGCTAGGATTGATTTTTGGGGTCTCTGTTCTGTTCCATTGACCTATATGCATGTTCGTTTGCCAGTACCAGGCTGTTTTGGTTATAATAGCTTTGTAGTATAACTTGATATCTGGTACTTTGATTCCTCCACCTTTTCCCTCCTTTTGCAAGATTGCTTTGGCTATTTGGGGTCTTGTTTGGAGTATTTTTTGTAGATCTGTGAAATATGCTTTTGGCATTTTAATAGGATTGCACTGAATCTGTAGATTGCTTTGGGTAGTATGGACATTTTAATGATGTTAATTCTACCAAACCAAAAACATGGTATATTCTTCCACTTGTCTATATCTTCCTCTATCTATTTTTTCAATGTCTTGTACTTTTCTGAGTACAAGTCTTTTAACTCCTTAGTTAAGTTTATTCCCAAGTATCTTAGTTTTTTGTGTTGTTGTTGTAATGGTAAATGTGATTGTTCAGTTTCTCTTTCTGAGAATTCATTATTGGTGTATCAAATTACCATAAACTTCTCTGTGTTAATTTTGTATCCTGATACATTTCTGAATTCCCTTATTAACTCTAGTAGTTTTTTGGTGGAGTCTTTAGGTTTTTCTATGTACAATATCATGTCATCTGTGAATAATGACAGTTTTACTTCCTCCTTTCTAATTTGGATACCTTTTATTTTATTTTTTTCATGTCTGATCACTGTGGCTAGGACTTCCAGTACTATGATGAATAAGACTGGTGAAAGCAGACATTCCTGTCTTGTTTTGTTTTTAGGGGAAATGATATTAGTTTTTGTCCATTAATATGATGTTGGCTGTAGGTTTGTCATATATGGCCTTTATTATATTCAGATATGTCCCTCCATACCCACTTTGCTGAGAGTTTTTATTAAAAACTATAGGCCTGGTGCACAAAATTTGTGCATGGAGGGGGGGTGTCCCTCAGCCCGGCCTGCACCCTCTCACAATCAGGATATCCCTCTCGCAATCTGGGACTGCTGGCTCCTAACCGCTTGCCTGCCTGCCTGCCTGATCGCCCCTATCTGCTTGCCTGCCTGCCTGGTTACCCCTAACCCCTCTGCTGGCCTGCTTGGTCATCCATAACCACCTCTGCCTTGGCCCCTGCTGCCATGGCTTTGTCTGGAATGATGACTGAAAGGTCGTTTGGCTGTCCAGTCTAATTAGCATATTACGCTTTTATGATTATAGATTGATGTTGGATTTTGTCAAATGCTTTTTCTGCATCTATTGATATGGTCATGTATTTTTGTCTTTAAATTTATGTTATTTATCATATTTATCAATTTGCAAATATTGTACCAGCCTTGCATCATTGGAATAAATCCCACTGTTCATGGTGTATGATATTTTTATATATTGCTGGATCAAATTTGTCAATATTTTGTTGATGATTTTAGCATCTATGTTAATCAAGGATAGTAGCCTATAATTTTCTTTCTTTGTAGTGTCTTTATCTGGTTTTAGGATTAGGATAATGCTGGTCTCATATAAAGAGCTTGGAAGTATTCCTTCACATGCTGTTGAGCATCTTTGCCATCATTATTCTGAACGCTATGTCTAATAAACTTCTTATTTCATTTCATTCTTCTTCTGGAGAATTCTCTTGTTATTTCATTTAGGTGTTGTTTTGTTATCTTCCCATTTTGACTGCCTGTTTTGGTTTGTGTCTGTGTATTAACTATATATGCTATGACTTCCAATCTCTACTGCAGGACAATGTCAGACACTGTTTATGATTGACCCAGAGTACTATTTGTTGCTATCAGCAATCCACATCTTGTGGCTCTCTCTGCTTGGGCTGGATGCCTTTGGAAAGGATCACAGGGTGGGGCTAGAGATCATCCATCAGGGTTGGGCAACTGCCTTTGCCCCAGTGAAAAATCACCTAGATAGCAAACACCCATGGGAAAAATATCTGCTCCACAGTGTAAGGGAATGATTTAGCACAGTAAACCTGAATGGCTTCTCTTTGAACTTCAACCCCAGAGTCCTCAACCCTGGACTCTCTTACACAACTCCTGTACACTCTTCCCTATCTCTGTCAGAGCCTCAGGTGAGTGGGCTGCACAAATGCAGGTCTCATAATATCCTGAGCTATAGCTGTGATCAGCAGGTAATTTATTAAGATTGAGAAAGGAAGATAGTACTTGATTGAAGTTCATTTAATGTAAGTGCTTCCAGCTAAAAGAGAGAACTACTGAGAATTCCCTTCAGGTTTCTGGTTAGGAATGTGTGAGAGCCAATTACCAAAACTGAGAAGTGGGCTTGCTAGGTTATGGGTGGTGATGATGAGTTCAGGTTTGGGCACATTGAGTTGGATGTTTAGAAATATAAGCTATCACTAAATGTGGAAGACTTTCATCTTTTATCAATTAAAGCAAAAAAAGGTTATGATGAATTCTAAGAGAATTACCAATAATATCAGTGCTTTGGAGAGAAGTTTTATGACAATCTATAATAATAAAAGTGTAATATGCTAATTAGACCAGACGTCATTCCAGACATCCTTCTGGACAACCTTCTGGATGAAGCTGCGGGGGTGAGGGCCAAGGCAGAGGTAGTTAGGGGTGATCAGGCAGGCAGGTAGAGTGGTTAGGGGCGATCAGGCAAGCAGGTGAGTGGTTAGGGGTGATGAGGCAGACAGGCGAGTGGTTAAGGGGCGATGAAGCAGGCAGGCAAGCAGTTAGGGGCAATGAGGCAGGCAAGCGAGTGGTTAGGGGCGATCAGACAGGCAGGTGAGTGGTTAAGGGCAATGAGGCAGGCAGGCAGGCAAGCGGTTAGAAGCTAGAGGTCATAGGTTGCTAGAGGGATGTCCGACTGCCAATTTAGTTCTGATCCTGCAGGGATTCTTGTGGGATTGGGCCTAAACCAGCAGTTGGACATCCAAGGAGGGGTCCTGGATTGCAAGAGGGTGCAGGCCGGGCTGAGGGAACTGCCTCCTGTGCACAAATTTTGTGCACCGGGCCTCTAGTTAGAATATAAAATATGTACTATGTTAAACCCTATGAAATTGCTAATATTTGGCTATTTTTTAAATCTACTTGTATGGCAATTTCATATGGTTTGACACATAGTTTGCCTGCTTTGAGAAAGAACCTTACAAGGGATCATCCTTATATTTCTCTAAGGAAATAATGATTATTGTTAAGTCTTGAAATAATTTTCCAAGGGAAATGAAACAGGTGATAGAAATTAATCAATACAAATATCTATCTTCTATTCTTTAACTTTCAGGACAGGTGAATGGTGCTCAGGTAAGCTAGTATATAGCTCTTACCTGGGTGGCAAGTGGCAGTAGGGGTGGGGGGACACTTTTTAGGACTCTAGTCTCAAGAACTCTGCTGGAGAAACTGTATTGTATCATCCTCATTCTCCCTAGTCCACACACCAGTATTCTACAGAAGTTACCATTTAGAGCAGCATCTCTTGGAACTTCAAAGAAAAATCTAAGGACTCATGAAAATATCATTTACTTTTCATGTAAGTTAAATTGAAAAATTCTTATTTGTTAAACAAAAGGAGGAGTAAAATATTTTCAGGCTGTTCAGATAGAAAAAATATATATAAAGAAATGTTATTTTTATTTTTGTATCATACTTTATTTTTCAATTACAGTTGACATACAATATTATATTAGTTTCAGGTGTATCCCCCAGTGATTAGATATTATATAACTTACTAAGTGATCATCCTGATAAGTCTTATACCCGTTTGTTACCATATAATAGTTATCACAATATTATTGACTATATTCCCTATGCTGTATTTTACATCCCCATGACTATTTTGTAACTACCAATTTGTACTTCTTAATCCCTTTACCTTTTCCACCCATCTATCCAATCCCCCTCCCATCTGGAAACCGTGAAAATATCCTCTGTACCTATGAGTCTACTTCTGTTCTGTTTGTTCATATAGTTTGATTTTTAGATTCAATTGTTAATAGATATGTACTTATTGACATTTTATTGCTCATATTTTTAAAACTTTTTTTTCTTTTTAAGAAGACTCCTTAAGATTTCATGTAATACTGGTTTGGTGGTGATGAACTTATTTAGCCTTTTCTTGTCTGGGAAGCTCTTTATATGTCCTCTGATTTAAATTATAGTTTTGCTGGGTAGAATAATCTTGGTTGTAGGTCCTTGCTACTCATCACTTTGCATATTTCTTGCCACTCTCTTCTAGCCTGAAAAGTTTCTGTTGAGAAATCAGCTGACAGTCTTATGGGAGCTCTTGTAGGTAACTAACTACTTTTCTCTTGCTGCTTTTAAGATTCTCTCTTTGTCTTTAACCCATGGCATTTTAATTATAATGTGTCTTGTTGTGGGAATATTGGGTTCATCTTGTTTGGGACTCTCTATGCTTCATGAATTTCATGTCTATTTCCTTCACCAAGTTAGGGAAGTTTTCTGTCAGTATTTTTTCAAATAGGTTTTCCATTTCTTGCTCTCTCTCTTCTCCTTCCTGCACCACCATGATGTGAATGTTGGTATGCTTGAAGTTGTCACAGAGACTCCTTATACTATCTTCATTTTTTTTCTGTTCTGATTGGGTATTTTTTGCTTCCTTATATTCTACATCACTTACCTTACCCTTAGCATTATCTACTGTTGATTCCCTGTAAATTATTCTTCATTTTATTTACTGTATTCTTTATTTTTGACTGGTTCTTTTTATAATTTCTATGTACTTTTTCATGCCGATAAAATTCTCACTAAGTTACTTGAGCATTCTTACAATCATTGTTTTGAACTCTGTATCTGGTAGTTTTCTTCCCTTTATTTCATCTAGGTTTTATTCAGAAGATTTCTCCTGTTCTGTCATATGGGACATGTTTCTTTGTCTTCATGTTTTGGCTGCTTCCCTATGTTTGTACTAGGGAAGGGGTGGAATGTTCAGCCCACGGGCTGTATAAGGCCCACAAAATCACGTGGTCTGGCCTTGCCAAGGCATTAGGGGTGAGTAAATGTTTGACCAAATAAAGCAGGCTAATTTTAAGTTGATAATTTTGTATGACCCACTAATGATATTATAAAAGTCCAAATGGCACTTGGCAGAAAAGTTTCCCCACTTCTATATTAGATAGAGCTTCTATGTCTCCTGGATTTGGTAGAATGGCCTTGGGTAGGAGGTGTCCTGTAGGGCCCAGTGGTGCAGCCTCTCTAGTCACCTGAGCTGGGCACTTCAGATGCAACCTGTGTGCACTGTCCTGTTGTAATTGAGCCTTGTTTGCTGTTGACGTTACTGGGACAGATTGACCCCAAGGCCAAAAAGCTGTGAGGACCAGCTGAAACTACAATGGAGGAACTGCTTGAGGAGTCAACCCTATGAAGCATGACTTGCTTCAGTGGGACTTTGATGCTCATTGAGTCCATCCCTTGGGTGTTTTGAACATGGATGTGGTCCAGTAATCTGAAGCTGTCCACAAGGTACATTGGTTCTGGGGCCTCCCAGGAGGCCACTACCTGTGCTCTGCCTAGGGCCACCCAATATAAGCTAAAGAATGATCAGCAGATGGTTGCTACTTGTGCTGGGCTTAGAGGTGTCCAGTAGAGGCCAAGCTGTGAACTGAGGCAGGCTGCCACTTAGCAAGAGGTAGGGGGTACACAGAGGCCAGATGCTGCTTGTTTAAGAGATTTTAGGAAAATCCAAAGCATGAGGCAAGAGAAGCCAGTTGTATGGAAAAGCCTTTTATGGGCCCACAAGGTGGGTGGGGCAGGATCTCAGGGCATTACCAGGTGGGGTGAACAGTGTGAGCTGGGTTGATGGAGACTCATATATGGTGCCTGCCTATCATCTCTGTTGGGGTGGGGGAGGATATCTTAGAAAAGGAACAATGACCTCTGCTAGCACTTTTGTCTGGCAGAAAGATATCTCCCCTCCCCCTCAGCTTTCACCCTGATGCCAGACAATTCAGTTCCTCCCTGTATGTCCTGGTTTCTTCCTTTTTCTTTTTCTTGGTTCCTTTCAAGCTACTGCCCCATGCTGGAGCTCAGTTGGAATGAGTCTGAGTAAGTCTGTGAGTGGGCCCTTTAAGAGGAACTTCCTGGGACTCCGGAAGCCTCTGTCTCCCTCAGCCATAATCTCCACTGGTTTTTATAGTCAGGGCATTTACCAGGCACTGGAATCCTAGGCTGGATTGCCTGAGGTGGAGTTGGGCCCCTCGCTCCTCAGGGGAGACCACCAAGCTGAGATACCCCTCCCAATTTTCAACTGCCACACATTGGTGTGGTACCAGCCCTTTCTGTATCTCTGACCCTCCTGCCAGTCTCTATGTGACTTCTTTATATTCTGAGTTGTAGGACTTCCATTCATCTTGATTTTAGGTGGTTCTTAATGATGGTTGTTCTATAGTTTAGTTATATTTTTGATGTGGTTGTTGGAGGATTCAAGTACTTCATTTAACTACACTGCCATATTAATCAGAAGTCTGAATGTTATTTTTCTTGATGACTGATGTCACAAACTTTTTGTTTTGAAAAGTTCAATTCTGTCATCATTACATTACAGTCAAAATATAGTTTCTGACTGAATTATACATATCTTTCCTATGCTGCTCCTTCTCTCTGGAACTGAGATACTTTCAATTCAAATTTATTTCTGCCTTTCAGATTTATACCGACATTAGTATAAACCAAATGAAAAAAAAATTAAAATATATCCATGCAAGTGTTTCTGCACATCACCTTCAATCTTTCATGCACTTTAAAATATGTGTTTCTCAGAGAGGAAGAGAGAGAGAGAGAGGAAGAGAGATCTATTTTTGCTTTATGTGGATATAAAAATAATTTGTTACCATGGCAATATATTTTTTTCTATCCTATGTGTTTCAAACACAGCCTTTGGTGTAGGTTTTGGAGACACAGTCATTCTATCTGTCCTCCATTTACAGAGCCATGTTCACCTGACCACTTCAGGTCAGGCACATTTGACAGAGATTTTTGTTTTTTTTGGTGCTTGTTGTCAATATGAAGCTCTTAACAGAGTCAGGGAGAGGGCATTTCAAATTTCTGATATCCTTAATTTGGCAAGTGCTAAAGTTTAATGTTCCAGTTTCCATGGTTGTGTTTAATTTTGTTTTGTTATTTTATGCCCATCTCTCAAAGAACCACTTTATTTTAACCCTATGCAATCTAATCGGATCTCTATTCACTTAGCATTACATTCACCAGCCTACCAGTCTACAGTGGATGTTATTCTATTATTTCTGTATTTATAAAAATTTACAAGTTAGTAACTTCATTGTTTTGTTTCTTTTTTTGTTGTGTTTTTTTTGTTTGTTTGTTTTGTTTTGGCATTAGAATATCTTTTTTGTTTTTATTATTCTTTAAAAAAATCTTTTTGTTGAAAATATTGAATATGTCCCTTTTTCTTCCCCCATTAACCCCCTCCAGCCTGCCTCTGCCCTCCACCCCAGATCTTCAGCAACCTATTGTTTGTGTCCATGGATTATGCATATATGAATACAAGGTCTTTGGTTGATTACCTCCCACCCACCCACGCTCCCCTGCCTTCCCTCTGCGATTCTTCACTCTGTTCCATGCTTCCAAGTCTCTGGATCCACTCCATTCATCAGTTTATTTTGTTACTTAAATTCCACATATGAGTGAGATCATGTGATACTTATCTTTTTATGACTGATTTATTTTATTTAGCATGATATTCTCCCTCTTCTCTGTTGTTTTGTAAACAAACAGAAAATCAGTGGCCTAATTATTTTTTACTTAAGGAAGGTGTAGTAAAGCAAAAAGTAATTAGGACATGGAAAGTCAATCTTTAGGCTCAAAGAAATTATGAATTAAGATAAACTGCCTTAAAGACATGGCTGGTTAGGGAAGACAGAGAAAGAAAAGTGTGATCAGAGAACTATATTGGCTCAATTTCTGAGGGTATATTGTCTACATGGTGTTGATGGGAGGTGGGGAAGAGGGATTTGAAGGGGGAAATAGAAGAGAATCAGTCAAGGAGGAAAGACAACTGCAAACACAGAAAGTTGTGCAGTATGTGAGCAATTTAATTCTAAAATGTTAAAAGAGCTGACCAATAGTTATTGGTCAAAATGTTAAATCCCCAAAGTTGAGGGTCACTTATAAGCTCCTCTGTATAGCCTGCTCTTGGATAGGACAAAAACATGAATACACAAGAATAGATCATTTATGTTTAAGTTAAATATTTTTTTAATATCCACCAGGACAGGACATTGTGTTAGCCTTGAGGAAGGTAAACCAAAGTTGAGTAATATAAAGACTGAATAAACTGAAAGAGGCAATAATATGGAAACACATAAAAGGTAGCTAATTATACAAAAGCCATATGCTCTATACAGATAGAGTAGGTTTAATAAAGTTGAAGGCAGGAGAGATTCCTTTTACTATAGGGGATCACAGACCAAGATGAGAACTAGCTTTTTAAGAATGAGCTGAATTAAGAGAGAAACAACTCTGTGTACTACTCTGGGTACTGACCAATAGAGCATACACACAAAGGAAATTGTTGAATGGAATAGGAAGGTGGATTGTACACTATGTGTTTGAGTCAATGCTGAATAGGCTTCATATTCTCTACTCTGAATCTTAACACTAATTCCCACAGAGATCCTACTGGGCCTGAAGTACAAACTCAAAGCCCCTATACCCAACCAGGTGGATGAATGAGGACCTGAAGATTGCCTTAAACATCCATTTTGAGGCAGAAAATAAAGTGGAGTAATTACCTTAGGAGAAGAGGCAGCTCAAGCTTGACAGAGTGCAAGAGTGAAAAAAAATGTGGATTCTGCCCTAGCTTTTGTCACCATCAGCATGGCCACAATAAAAATGGGGCTCTGGATGACAATTTGTAACAAAACTCACCACTGCCTTTTCATTTATGAGCATCAGAAGACCTCTATTTTACCTTCAATATTCTCCAACCTAGAGAATGGGGATTTGGGCTATAATATAATGGATGAAATTAAAACCAGGAAGAAAAAAAAAAAGGAGCAAATATTCACTCTCTCTCCTCATGCCTGCAAAAGCCCAACACTATGGCAAGTTCTTTCCATATTCCACATCACTGGCTTTCACAATAACCCAATGATCCTATATAATAAAAACCTAGGTGGCATCACGCCCTGTGTGATGTCATCACAAGATTGCCACTACAAGATGGCTGGCAGGGGAGGGCAGTTGTGGGTGATCAGGCCAGCAGGGGAGGACAGTTGGGGCAACCAGGCCTACACAGGAGGGCAGTTGGGGGTGACCAGGTCTGCAGGAGAGGGAAGTTGGGGGCGACCAGGCCTGCAGGGAAGGGCAATTGGGTGTGACCAGGCCAGCAGGGGGGAGCAGTTGGGGGCAAGATCAGGCCAGCAGGGGAGGGCAGTTGGGGGCGATCAGGCCAGCAGGGGAGCGATTAGGGGGCGATCAGGCTGGCAGGCAGAAGTGGTTAGGGGCAATCAGGCAGGCAGGCAGGCAGGCAAATGGTTAGGATCCAGCAGTCCCGGATTGTGAGAGGGATGTCTGAATGCCGGTTTAGACCCGACCGCTGCAGGATTGGGCCTAAACTGGCAGTCAGACATCCCCCAATGGGTCCCATATTGGAGAGGGTGCAGGCCGGACTGAGGGACACCCCCTCCTTGTGCATGAATTTCGTGCACTAGGCCTCTAGTATAGGTATAATTGGCTCCATTTTACAGATAGACTGAGTCTTAAGGGCTAAAGTAAAGCAATTGGCCAAGGTCAAGTAACAAGTAAGTGGAAAGACTCAAAATTTAAATCCATATCCCTAACTCTGAAGCTAGGAAATAGGTAGCATCAGTGAGAGGCTATTCTGCAAGGGATTATAGCAAAGTTAAGAACTTAAATTGTTTTGTAGTAAATTTGGAGTTTCTGAAGCATTTCCTTTGAACAAGAAAAAGACACAACAAGGCTTACTTTAACTGATTTGGGTTAAAATTCACCCCAGAACATGTTTAGTAACATGAAAATAAGCCATTTTGGTTTTAAAAGTCTGCTAAAAACAATTTTTTTTAAAAAAAATTGCTTTAGAAGTAATGAATCATTCATCATTGCATGGTTCTCTATTGCTCACAACAAAGCATCCAAAAATTCAATGGCTCAAAACAACAGTCATTTCTTACTGCTTTAGCATCTACAGGACAGCAGGAAGTGTCTGAGCATAGCTGGATGGTTCTGTTTCAGGTTGAGGTTGCTAAACAACTCTGCTTCTAACCATACATCTGTGGGCTGGTGGATGGCTCTGCTCCATAGTCCCTCATGCTCCTTGGTCCAGTGCTTTAGATAATAAATGTCTTCTCGTAATGATGAGTGTGGTCCAAGTCAGTGAGAACACACCCACAGACCTTTTAAGGTACAGGATAAGATCTGTCTCACACACTGTAACTTTCACTTAAATCTATTGGACAAAGATGGTCACTTGGCTAAACTCAAAGCCAAGGAGCAGATAAATATACTCCATTCTTTTCCTTAAAAGTCACATGGCAAAGTGTGTGAATGTAAGGAAAGATGAAGAATTGAGCTAGTAATGAAATCATTATAATCATCATTATCATCACTATAAATCACTATGTATATACTCAGTCGGTTCTTAAATTTATAGGTTCTATTTGAAACATAGTTTATTTTATATAGCCCAATGTTTATAATAGAATGAAAATAATAAAATCTAATCCTTAGTACCTGACCTAGATTTTGTTTTCTCATCTGTAAAACCAAAGGTTTGAACTAGGCAATCTCTATTGTCCCTTCTAACTTCAGGTTTATATATTCTCCCTCAGATATTGTTTTAAGTTTTTAACATATAAAACATGGTCAAATAAAATTTCTGACGGAATGCATATTCTATAACAAATTACTGGAGAAATACTTAGGGAAATTTTCAATATTTTAAGTTTCAAGACTCCAAAGATATGTTAAATTTCATTTTATTAGAAAAACTGAATTATACTCTTCACAGACTAATCACAGCTAAGACTTTTGAGTCACCTGTATCTAATACATATTTAATGTCCTCTTGTATAAAGGGAAACATAAGTAGAATATCATATAAAGTCTGACAGTTCAAAAAGTTTTTATTTAACAAATGTGGGTAGGCCTTTTGAGAAGTATTTGAAACAACAAAATAGTGGGAAAATACATTTGGACAACCTCAATATGAGGCTTTTAAAATTGCTATAAAAAGCCCTGGCTGGTTTGGCTCAGTGGATAGAGCATCGGCCTGCGGACTGAAAGGTCTCAGGTTCGGTTCCGGTCAAGGGCATGTACCTTGGTTGCGGGCACATCCCCAGTAGGAGGTGTGCAAGAGGCAGCTGATCAGTGTTTCTTTCTCACTGATGTTTCTAGCTCTCTATCCCTCTCCCTTCCTCTCTGTAAAAAATCAATAAAATATATTTTAAAATTGCTATAAAAAGTTTTTTCCTTTCCCCACTACCTTCTGCTTTACTACAAGGACTTCCACTTTTGGAGATTTTTCTGACATGTGGGGACACACAAGCAATGAAAAGGAAGTCCAGGGCAAGAGTTGTGAGGGAAGTGATTGGCAGTATGCAGCAGTGGAAGGGATGGTGAAAACTATGTATCTACCACCTGCCCCTTGTCTTGTTCTGCCTTGCAGTCCCTTCAGTGCTATTCTCCTACTTTCTTCCACCTTCTCTTAATTTTTTATTTCTTTTTTGGTAATATGGCATTTCACTTGGATTTTATGAATGGATATTCTGTTCTCATGTTACCTTCTTATTTATTACCGAAGTTCTTTAGCTTTCTGAGTTTAGTGTATCCTTTAAAATGTAACTCAAACTGGTTTATATCCATTACACATGTGAGGGGGCAGGGGTGGGCACCGAATAATTTCCATTAACTCTAGGAGTTCATGGGGTCTCAATTTTTTCCAGCCACCCTGGCTCTGAGTTCCTACTGCTGCTGAATTCTTGATCTTGGTGAGCACTCCACCTTTAGGGAAGGCTTTCTCTTTCCACACCATGTTGTGCTGCTGCGCACTCATCACCCTCTATCCTTCTCTTCTCCCCTGAAGTTTTACACACACATAAGGCTGGTGGTTAAATAAACTTTGCTAAAAGTCTGGGAAGGTGGAAGAAAATGACTTTACATGTAATACTGGAAGTAATGTAACAGTAAGCACTAGATAGCCCTGTAACTAAAAGCACTTCAGTCATGTTCTGTGTCCAGACCTTTCTCACAGAGAATGTTTCCTGCCCCGACCCATGGGTAAAGTCAACGCGGACCCTAGAGGGGGAGTGGGAATGAAAGGACAAGAGGCACAAGAGATGGAGACAAGACAGGCTTTCTGATCAAGTCTCATTTATTGCAAAGTATACGGGGATAGATATAGTCAGGGAGAGTGAAGGAATTCCTCTAATGATGTCAGCGGGAGGGTAGTTAGGCCGTAAATATCAAGAATAGGTTATCTCAACAGAGAGGTCTTGTTGTGCCCCAGCCGCCAGAATGTCTGCCGCCAGGGTACCTAAGTAATAACTGTCAAGAGCCCCCTGTTGTGCAAACAATGTTATCTTTGGTCATCCAAATGCAGTTCTGGGAGCACGGTTTCCTACAGGTCCCCCTTTTTTATATTATATTGGCCAGGGAACGCTCCTTGAGGGGGCTGTGCCTGTCTTAGGTCAGGAGATCACATATACCCGGCCTACACACCTTACCCGTCATGGGCTGACTGGGCAGCTTTTGGCCCAGTGCCTGTCTTAGGTGGTGTGGAAGTCCCGTTTCAAATTTTGGGTATACTCTCCAGTTGCCCATCTTTGGCTATCCAGCCCAGCTCACCAAGGGTAGGAAAGAGGAACGTTTACCTTCAGACAGCGTCTGAGTAAGTTCCCATATACGCGTCCCTGTCGGCCATTTCAAGTTTGTGGTAATGGACCTGTATGGGTTTCATTTGGATGGCTTCTATTTGTTGCTTAAGAAATGCCATGAGTTTGTTGAATAAGAAAGGACCTAGCAATAGTAGGATCAACAGGCCGAGCAGGGGTCCTAATAAGGGAAGGAGATAGGGGAGGAATCCATTCAGCCCACTCCAAAGAGGGTTTTCGAACAGCTCCTTTCGCCTTTTCACCAGGTCTTCTTGTAATTTCTTTATCTTGTCTCGGACGATTCCGGATTTGTTGGCGTAGAAGCAACAGCGTTCCTGTAGGGCTAAGCATATCCCTCCCTGTTCTGCTGTGAGTAAGTCTAACCCCCTTCTGTTTTGTAGGACAACCTCAGCCAGTGAATCAATCTGGTCCTGGAGATCATTAATGGTACCAGAGAGAGCTTGGACATCGTCGATCAATTGGTTAGATAATTTTGTATAGGAATGTATTGCTACTCCTAGACCTGCTGTGCCAGAAGCCATAGCTCCAGAGACCCCTAGACCTACAAGTAAAGGGATGAGCTGGATAGCTCGCTTACTGCGTCCAGCAATGTAGTCAAGGCTGGGTAGGGGAATAGGCTCGTTCCCCGGAATAATATCAATATCGGGGAGAACAATGGCCTGTACGCATAGTCCCGTCCAGTTTGTAGGTAGGGCCGTGAAGGCCATGTTTCCTCCACACACAAACACTTGCCCGGGAGCGGGACAGAGAGATGAGGTATAGTTGACAATAGAGGAGCAATTTGTAAAGGTAGTGAATCTTACGTCTAAATCATAGTTATCATTTTGGGGGTGGCTTTGTAAGCACAGGGATGTATTAAATCCTATAGGTTGGATCCTAAAAGGCAAGCCAACACTACAGTTCCCCTTAGGTTGTACATCGGTAGTATTTGCTGGGATGGCAAGGGGCATGGGTGTACCAAGGGTCATACACAACCAGCAGTCCTCCGCAAGGGTTGGGTTGGTAACATTCAGAGCTCTGAGTGTAGCCTCCAAGATGTTGGAGGTTTGGGTGTCAAGATCTATGCCCCGAGATTTGGGCAGAGCCAAAGGGTGGTACTGTAGGGGAGGATACATGTGCTTAATAATTTCTTCAATCTGTTTCTGAACCATGGCTTCCCTTACCCTGTCTGTTGGCCCACCACCATCAGACACGTGGATCGGTGCTTGCGGTGGCCAGCAAATATCTTTGCCGACTGTGCCCCGGCAGGAGGCTTGGGCATATTTAGAGTGCCCTAGAGGGTGGCTATAATCATACTCGCCTCCAAAGGAACCACTATAAGTTCTTTGTAAGATGGCCGTTAGGTATATTTTGCCATCTGTGTGAGAACACTGCTGGACACTGTTATAACAGGTAGAGTGTAGCTCTATGGCCTCTTGACAATCGCTGGGGCAGGGCCCTGGTTCGCCATTAACCATAGGTATGATTTTGGGCTTCCCAACACATTTCCAGCTTTGTTCGTATCCTCCCCCTATTTGTCTCTTATAAATTAAAAAGGCTGTACTGCTGCCACAATCGGCTATCCGGGTGTAAGAAGTGGGAATCACACCACTCTTACCTCCTCTGCAGTCGCAAGGGTTTCCAAACAGCTTCAAAAGTAACTCTTGCTTGTTTATTGGGGGTCCCAGTCCGCCGTTAGTCATAGGTATCAGGATCAACATTATTCCTTGTAGTAGGATCTGGGTAATTGTCTCCATGACCTGTAAATAAAGAAAAGCTTGTCTCAGGGAGAGTCTT
Organism: Cnephaeus nilssonii; assembly: GCF_951640355.1. NCBI lineage: Eukaryota > Metazoa > Chordata > Mammalia > Chiroptera > Vespertilionidae > Cnephaeus > Cnephaeus nilssonii. Next base: position 97,317,753 of record NC_137079.1, read on the forward strand.
CTTCCCTGGAGTCTGTTAACTCGTTATCGTTCTCAATGCTCTTATCCACTTGTTTTACTAGGTGTTCAGGGAGCCATCTGGCTGATTTCATTTCTTTGGAGTAAATGCATACTGACCCTCGGCCCCAGATGAGCACAGGGTCTGGCCCATGCCATGAGTTGTTTAGGGGATCCTTCCACATTACTGAGGCGAATTGTTTCTTTGTTTCCGTTTGCCAAAAGCGAGTAGCCGCTGATGACCCATTGGCATCCAAGTTTAAAAAATTAAGAATAAAGAGTGCATGTGATATTAGATTTCTGGGGGACCCCTTGATGGGGTACCATTCCCCCTTTTTTATTTTATCTATAGTAATTTTGAGGGAAAGGTTAGCTCTTTCTACAATACCTTGGCCTTGAGGGTTATATGGGATGCCTGTTATGTGAGTAATATTCATTTGTTTGCAAAATTTAGAGAAGCCGGAGCTGGTGTAACCAGGACCATTATCAGTTTTAATTTGTTGAGGGCAGCCGAGAACTGAAAAGGTAGTTAAAAGGTGAGCTATTACTTTTTTTGTAGCTTCTCCGGTTTGTAGAGTTGCAAATATAAATCCACTATAAGTGTCAATGCTGACATGTATATATTTGAGATTTCCAAACTCAGGGAAGTGTGTGACGTCCATTTGCCATAGAGCATTAGGAATTAAGCCTCGTGGGTTTACCCCTAGATGAGGGGTAGGGAGATGTAGGGTGAAAATAGAGCAAGTTTTAACAATTTGTCTAGCTTGTTCTCTGGTTATTTTAAACATAAGCCGGAGGGTGCGAGCGTTAAGATGATGTAACTGATGAGCTTCTTGTGCTCGGGTTATTTGGGAGGGACTATCAACAATTAGTGAGTAGGCTGATGTGGAGGGACGAGTGGCCAGGTCTGTTAGCTGATTACCTGTTGTCAGTGGCCCAGGTAGGTCAGAATGGGCACGGAGGTGTCCGATAAAGAAAGGGTCAGACCTTTTTCTGATCAAATCCTGTAATTGGCTAAATAATTTGCCAGTCTGAGAGCTATGTTTTATCTGTCCACATGTCTCTAATTGAGGTACAGCCTGGGCGATATAAGCACTGTCTGTGTACAGATTAAAGGCTTTCGTGGGGAAGGCTGAAAAAACTGCTATGACAGCATGTAGCTCGGTTATTTGGGCAGAGGAGCTGTTAGTCTGAAATTGGATAGTGCTGGAGTCCCAAACATAGGCAGCTATGCCTGTGGAAGAACCATCCGTGAAAACGGACAATGCTTTAGGAAGAGGTTTAGTGGAAGTGATCTTTGGAAAGATAAACTCATGTCTGTTGGCAAAATCAATAAGTTTGTTTGGAGGGTAGTGATTGTCTATAGAGCCCGTATAAGAGGCAAGAGCGACTGGCCAAAATTCGGTGGCTTGCATTAGCCAGTCAACTTGCTCTTTAGGGTAAGGTTGAATGATAATATCAGGTTCTTTTCCAAAGTAACGCTTGCCATGATCTCTACCTATCATGATTAAGTCAGAGACTGCTCTATAGTAAGGGTTTAAGACTCGTTTGGGAGATGCTGGGAGATGAACCCACATAAGAGGTGCTGTCTGCCAGAAAACTGCAGTGGGGGAGAGGGTGGTCCTACATATGATGTATTGTAACGGAGAATCGTAATCCATAAAGGTGATGGTTTGATTTTGGATAGCTTGCTCTACTATGGCAATGGCTTTGCGTCCCTCAGCAGTAAGTTCCCTCGGTGAGGTGGGACAGCTATCTCCTTGGAGGATGTCATAAAGAGGCTTAAGCTCATGTTTGGTGAGTCTTAAGTAAGGCATTAGCCAATTTATATCTCCCAATCGTTTTTGGAAGTCATTCAGAGTTTTTAAACTATCTAGTCTGAGGGTTAGTTTTTGAGAGGAGATAGTGGACCCTCTCATTTGGAATCCAAGGTATGTATAAGGGTCTTTTAGCTGGACTTTATCAGGAGCAATTTGTAGGCCATGAGATTTTAATGCCTGCTGGAGATCAGTATAGCCGCTTAGAACTTCCTCTCCAATTTTGCCTGCTACCAAGATGTCATCCATATAATGAATGATATATAGATCAGGCCATCGGTCTCGAATAGATTGAATAGCCGAGGCTACAAAAGACTGACATAGCGTAGGACTATTTGCCATGCCCTGAGGAAGGACTTGCCACTGGAATCTCTGCATAGGGGCACGGAAATTAATTGAGGGGAGGCTAAATGCAAAACGTTTTTGGTCGTTAGGATGTAAAGGGATGGTGAAAAAACAATCTTTCAGGTCTATGATAATTTTGTAATATCCAAGAGGTATGGCCACAGGGGAGGGAAGGCCTGGCTGTAAAGTTCCCATTAAAACCATAGTTTTGTTAACTGCTCTAAGGTCTTAGAGAAGCCTCCATTTTCCTGATTTCTTTTTAATGACAAAAATAGGGGTATTCCACGGGGAATTGCTGGGGATAATATGGCCAGCTTGAAGCTGTTCCTGCACCAGCTGCTGGGCTGCTAATAATTTTTCATGGGATAGGGGCCATTGATCAACCCATACTGGATCATCTGAGAGCCAGGTGATCTTATCAGCATGGCCTGCAGGAGTGTCAATGACCCCTATGGAAAATGGCCAAGTCCTGCCAGAGGGGGTCGTGGAATTGGCTCAATGGGGTGAGTAATACCTGTGGAATTTTTCCCTAATCCCCTCCCGGGTATATATCCTTGTTTAAACATTTGAAGAGTGACAATTTCATTAGGGCTACAGATGATCATTCCTAGCTGAGCTAATAAATCCCTTCCCCATAAATTAATGGGGAGCCCAGTGATAATATAGGGCTGGATAGTACCTTGGTTGCCTTCCTGGTCCCTCCAAGTCAGTACTTTAGAACTTCTTTTTGGATTTCTACTTTGTCCTATACCTTTAAGATGTGTGCGGGTATCTTCTACTGGCCATGTTTGGGGCCAATCTTCCTCTTTTATAATGGTTACATCAGCGCCAGTGTCTACTAAACCAGAAAACTCCTTCCCGTCTAACCATAAAGTCATTAGAGGTTTTTGGGCTGAAAGGACTTCAGACCAGTAGACATCAGATGAACCAAATTCTTGAGCACCTCGGGCACCAATGAGTGCTTTGTTAGTGGTAGAGATAAGAGGAAGGAGTAATAACTGAGTGAATCTCTGACCCAAGGGGACAGTATTAATATTTTTTGGGGAAGAGACCATCACTTTGATTTCTCCAGTATAGTCATTATCAATCACTCCGGGGTACACTAGAAGCCCATCCATAGTGTTACTACTTCTACCAACTATGAGCCCGAAAGTTTCTTTAGGCAAAGGCCCAAACACTCCCGTAGGAAGCGCCTGTACTCCCATCTCTGGAGTTAAGACTGCGTGGGTGGTGGAACTGAGGTCCAATCCGGCACTTCCTGCTGTTGCCCTGAGGAGGCTTGAAACGGATTGTGTGTTGCTGGAACAAAGCTGACTGCCCCGTAAATTTGTTTGTGTTTGGGGGCCTGGGCCTGGCCCCCATTCCCGTTTCCCTGGCTCTGACTTTGTGGCAGAGGGAGGGGTTGGCCCTGGGCATCCCTTTTTGATTTACATTCATTAGCCCAGTGTTTTCCCCTCTTACATCTAGGGCAGAGCCCTGGAGCGGGTGACTTGGAGGTAGTTGCTGTTTTACCTGCTTTGCAATCCTTTGCAAAGTGACCAATTTCTCCACAACTAAAACACTTATTTTTATTTTGGTGAGACAGAAACTGCCTGACTGTGTAACCCTGCATAGCAGCAGCCATAGCAAGACCTTGCTGATAGGCAGCCCCTATATCTGAGCAAAGGCGAATGTAGCCAGATAAATCAGTTTTCTTTTTATAAGGGCGAATGGCTGCTTGACAAGCCGCGTTAGCATTCTCAAAAGCAAATTGTTTAACGAAATCAGTCCCCGCCTCAGCACTACCGAAAATTCTACCTGCAGCTGTAATGAGGCGGTGGACAAAGTCAGCAAATGGCTCGTCAGGCCCTTGCTTGATACCAGTGAGTGAGGCGCTCACGTCCCCCTTTGAGGGGATTTTTCTCCAGGCTTTAGTGGCTGCCGCCTGGATCTGAGCAAAAAGACCTGCATCAAACTGCATTTGTTGGTCGCTGGTAGTATAATTACCCTCTCCAGCTAACATGTCATATGTCCAGTTATTGCCAGCTTGCGCATTGCGTCTAGCAGTGTCACGGCAGTTTTCAACATACTCTGATTTCCATAATAAGTAATCACCCCCCGATAGGGTGGCGCGAGCCAAGGACCGCCAGTCTCCAGGGGTAAGCCAATTTTCTGCTACTGACTCTACAATAGCCATAGTATAGGGTGCAGTAGCACCATACTGGGCTACCGCTGTCTTAATTTCTTTTATAACTTTAAAGTCAAAACCATTATGGTGCCTCCAAACCTGCCCCTGAGCATCAGTGGTCTCTGTAACGGGAAAAGCCTCTAAATCCCCATGCTCTATGGAAGCTTCAGGTTTAGGCTGGATCTTAGGGGTTGCCCCTCTAACGGGGGGCTTTGGTTTAGGCTTGGGCTCTATATTATTACTCTCCTCAGTTTTACCTGTCTTTAATTCTTCGAGTTGCTGGATTAGTTCTTGATGTTCCTTTTCTAATTTTATTTGTTCCTTTAAGAATTGAATTTTATCTCGAAGTAATTTCTGAGGGTCTATGGCAGGACATGCCAGGGCAGGCACACTGGGCGCAGGAGCATAAGGCGGAGGGTGCTGAGTGAGGGTTGGCCAGTCAGGATTATGGTATTTGGCTGCTTCCTCTTTAAGATCAGCCCAGTCATTATCTCCTAAGCCATCTGAAACCGGGAGAACTTGTTTAAGGGAGGGATAAAGTTTCTTTTCCTTAGGTCTAGCCTCCAGAGACCATTTACTGCTAGAGGGAGACAGAGACCTGAGGTTATGGCTAGGGGGTTTTTCTGGCCGCTCCGTTAAGGAGGGGCTTTTTCCCCCGAGTGGAGGCGTGGGTTCCTGAGGTTTTTTGTGTGAATCTTTTTCTTTTTTGGAGTGAGGACCTTCATCCTCACTATCAAATGACATTAAGTCTTCCTCCTCCTTAGGTTTAGAATTTTTAAGTTTTGGGGAAACTCTATCTCTTTTCCCTTCTTGTCTCAATAGCTCTTCTCCTGCCTCAATCGCTCCTGCTATGACAAGGTCTCTTTGTTTCTGAGATAAGATTTCATCTATGAGATTCCAATAGGAAAAAGCAGTAATGGGGACCTTCTCTGGCCCAAAAGTCTGATAATAGTCTTTAAGAGCGTCTCCTACCCGCTTCCATCTTTTTCCATCAATAGTACCTTCCTGTGGAAACCACGGACAAACATCCTTAACATACTCAAAATATTTTAACAATTGTTTTACAGAAACCTTTACCCCTCGTGCCTTTAAAGCCTGTTTTAGTTCCTCTACGAACATTTCATGCTGACTTATTTCTTGTCCCATAATCGCTGTTCACTTACCGAGGTTCAGAAGAAACGGCAGGTTCCCGTTTAATCTCCTCCTCCTTTTAATTTCTTTTTTGCCGGCTCTCCGAACAGCGTTCCTCCTCCGTGCTCGGACCCACACGTTGGGCGCCACCTTGCCCCGACCCGCAGGTAAAGTCAACGCGGACCCTAGAGGGGGAGTGGGAATGAAAGGACAAGAGGCACAAGACAGGCTTTCTGATCAAGTCTCATTTATTGCAAAGTATACGGGGATAGATATAGTCAGGGAGAGTGAAGGAATTCCTCTAATGATGTCAGTGGGAGGGTAGTTAGGCCGTAAATATCAAGAATAGGTTATCTCAACAGAGAGGTCTTGTTGTGCCCCAGCCGCCAGAATGTCTGCCGCCAGGGTACCTAAGTAATAACTGTCAAGAGCCCCCTGTTGTGCAAACAATGTTATCTTTGGTCATCCAAATGCAGTTCTGGGAGCACAGTTTCCTATTAAGACCTTGGTTATCTTAGGAAGCTATTCTCTCCTCTTCACCTTGGTTGCCTCTCAAAAGACAACAAAACAATTAAAAATGGCAGCAGAATAAATGGATGCTATATAGACACAATCCCAGGACCAAATTGTAATTACAACTAAAATACAAAAACAAAACAAAACAAAACAAAACAAAACAAAACAAAACATCCTGAATGATAACCTGAAGACTAGCTGGAAAGAATGCTAATAACCAAGTATGGAAAGTGGAGACCACATAGAGACTAGTAGGAAGGGCAGACGTGGGAAAGAGTTGACCGGGCTTACACAGATAGCAGCTGAAGTTCTGGAGGGATATATCAACTGTGGAGTGTAGCCACTGAGAACTTTAGGGTCTAAACCCCAAGTTGAGCTCCCCAGTAGAGAGCACCAGAACTGATAATGGTACCCACATGACAGTTGGCTGTGAAAAGCAGCAGGATTGTTGTCTGCCAAGGAGAGACAGCTGAATATGTAGGCACTCTATTAATGATCCAATGCACAAAATTTCATTTGCAGCCACTCATCTTGGGCTCTGGCAGAGGAAGGGCAGAGTGAACTAGAGCTGTGTGAGCAGAGGCCAGGTTTGGGGGCTTTGGCTTTGGAGCTCAGAAGGAAGACACCCTGGTTTTCTGTGCTGAGCCATTCCCTCATGCTGCAGAGGACATCTTTCTCAGGCCAACCCTTGTTATCAAGGTGGTTTTTGTCTGCAGAGAAGACAGTCACTCCACCTTGTTGGAAAACTCCTTGATTCACCCTGTGGTGTTTCTGAGGCTCATTATGAGACTGAGAATAACAATTAGTCTCCAGGCAGAGGCAATTGCTTCACCCTGTTGGAAAACATCTCAATCTACCTGTGGACAATTGCCTGAGGCTACTCGAGACTGAATCCAATCATTCTACAGGCAAAGGCAGGTCTGTGGAGGCTTTGAGTCTTTGCCTGATCTAATTAATCAGAAACAGCATTTGACACTGTCCTTCCCTAGGAATTGGGAGGCATAGCAGATCTACCTAATACATAGTCATAAACCCAATAGGCAGCCAAAATGGGGAGACAGTAAATAACCCACAAATGAAAGAACAAGATAATTCTCCAGAAGAAGAGCTAAATGAAATGGAGATAAGAAGTTTATCAAATATAGAGTTCAGAATAATGATGGCAAAGATGCTCAACAGCATGAGAAAATATGTAGTAACTATGAAGAATGACACAGAACTAATAAAGAATATAGTGGAAGGAATACACAGCAGATTAGGGGAAGCTGAGGATCAGATCAGTGAATTAGAAGATAGGATAGAAAAAATCACTCAATCAAAGGATCAAAAAGAAAAAAAAACAATTAAATAACAGGAGGAGAGTGTAAGAGAGCTGAGGGACAATATGAAATATAACAATATTCACATAATAGGTGTGTGCCAGAAAGAGAAGAAAGTGAGTAAGGGATAGAGAAGATGTTTGAAGAAATAATGGCAAAAAACTTCCCTAACCTAGTGAAGGAAAAAAAAATCACACAAGTCCAGGAAGCACAGAGAACCCCAAGCAAGAAGAACCAAACAGGCCCATGCCCAGACACATCATAATTAAAACACCAATAATTAAAGACAAAGAAAGAATCATAGTGGCAGCAAGCAAAGTGTTACCTACAAAGGAGCTCCCCTAAGGCTATCTGCTGATTTCTCATCAGAAACTCTATAGGTCAGAAGGAAATGACATGATGTACTCAAGATAATTAAAAGCAATGATCAGAAACCAAGATTACTATATCCAGCAAGGTTATCATTCAAAATAGGTGGTGAAATAAAAAACTTCCCATACAAAAAAAAGGCTAAAAAGGTTTATCACCAACAAAACAGCACTGTAAGAAATACTAAAAGGATTGCTGTAATGAAAATAATAAATATATATTGAGAGAAACATAGGCATACAGAATTAAAATGGCAATAAATAAGTACCTATTAATACTAACCTTAAATATAAATGGATTAAATGTTCCAATCAAAAGACAGAGGGTAGCTGAATGGATACAAAAACATGATCCAACTATATGCTGTATACAAAAGACCCACCTCAGAACAAAAGATTCACACACAATGAGAGTGAAGGGATGGCAAAAAATTTTCCATGCAAACGGAAACAAAAAATAAGCTGGGGTAGCAATACTCATATCTGACAAATTAGACAACAAAATGAAGGCCAACATAAGAGACAATAAAGGTCGCTACATAACACTAAAGGGATAAATCCAAAAAGAAAATATAACCATGGTAAACTTATAAGCACCCAATATAGGAGCACCTAACTATATTTAAAAAAAAAACCTAGAACTTTAAGGGAGTGATTAACAACAATACAGTCATAGTAGGGAACGTTAACAACCACTGACTTCATTGGAAACATCTTTCAGACAAAAAATTAACAAGAATACAATGACACACTGCATAAGAAATATTTAATTGACATTTATATAATAATGTACATGAAAGCAGCAGAATATACATTGTTCTGAAGTGCACATGGATCATTCTCAAGGATAGACCACATGTTAGGACACAAAACAAGTCTCTATAAGTTCACAACAACTGAAACCATATTAGGCATCTTCTCAGATCACAAAGGCATGAAATTAAAAATCAACTGCAGTAAAATCACTCAAAGATATTCAAACACATGGAGGCTAAATGCATGTTATTAAGTAATGAATGGATTACTAATGAGATAAAAAAGAAACCACAAACTTCCTGGAAACAAATAGAAATGAACACATAAAAACCTCAAATCTCTGGGACACAGCAATAGGAGTCCTGAGAGGGAAGTTTGTAGTGCTATAAGCCTACCTCACAAAATCAGAAAAAGTAAAAGTAAACTATTTAATACCACAACATAAAGAATTAGAAAGAGAACAACAAGAAAAGCCCAGAGTAAGTTGATAGAAGGAAATAATACATATCAGAGCAGAAATAAACAACATAGAGACTAAAAAACCAATATAAAAAAAATCAATGAAACCAAGAGCTGGGTCTTTGAAAAGATAAACAAGATTGATGAACTGTTAGCCAGACTTATCAAGAAAAAAAAAAGAGAGAGGACACAAATACATAAAATCAGAAATGAAAGCCGTGAAGTAATAACTGATATCACAGAAATACCAAGGGTTATAAGAAAATACTATAAACAACTCTATGGCTACAAGCTGGACAATGTGGAGGAAATGGGCAAATTCCTAGAAAAATATAATCTCCCAAAACTGAATAAGAAAGAATCAGAAAACCTGAATAAGCGAATAACAATTGATGATATAGAAGGAGTAATCAAAATAAAATCTCAGGAAACAAAAATCCTAGTCCAGATGATTTCACAGGAGAGTTTTACTAAACATTTAAAGAATTATCACCTATACTCCTCAAACTATTCCAAAAATCCACGAGGAATGAACACTTCCAACCCCTTTTTATGAAACCAGCATTATCCTAATTCCAAAGCCAGATAAAGACACTACAAAGAAAGAGAATTATAGGCCAATATCCCTGATGAACATAGATACTAAAATCATCAACAAAAAAATTAGCAAGTCAGATCCAGTAATATATTAAAAAGATCATACCCCATAACTTAGTGACATTTATTCCAGAGATGCAAGGCTGATATAATATTTGCAAATCAATAAATGTGATACATCATATAAATAAATTGAAAGACAAAAATAACATGATCATATCAATCGATGCAGAAAAAGCATTCAACTAAATTCAACACCCATTTCTGATTAAAAACTCTCAGTAAAGTGGGAATAGAAGGAGTATACCTCAACATGATAAAGGCCTTATATGACAAATCTACAGCCAACATCATACTCAATGAGCAAACACTAAAACCATTTCTCCTAAGAACAGTAACAAGACAGGGGTGTTCGCTTTCACCACTCTTATTCAACATAGAACTGGAAGTCCTAGCCACAGCAATCAGACAAGAAGGAAAAATAAAATGCATCCAAATTGGAAAGGAGGAAGTAAAACTGTCATTATTTGCAGATGACATGATATTTTACATAGAAAAACCAAAGATCCCCACCAAAAAACTAGGAGATTTAATAAATGAATTTAGCAATGTAGCAGGATACAAATCAACATCCAAAAATCAATGGTATTTCATACACCAATAATGAATTCTCAGAGAGAGAAACTAAACAAACTAAATAACGGAATTTACCATTGCAACAAAAAAATTAAGATACTTAGGAATAAACTTAATCGAAGTGGTAAAAGATTTGTACTCAGAAAACTACAGGACATTGAAAAAAGAGATAGAGGAAGATATAAACAAGTGGAAGGATATACTGTGTTCATGGATTGGTAGAATTAACATAAACAAAATGTCTATATTATCCAAGGCAATCTACATATTCAATGCAATCCCTATTAAAAACCATATTTTGCAGATCTAGAAAAAATACTTAAAAAAATGTATATAGAACCAAAAATGACTCTGGATAGTCCCAGCAATCTTGAGAAAGAAAAATAACATTTCAGGGATCACAATGCCAAATATCAAGTTATACTACAAAACCACTGTAATCAAAACAGCCTGGTACTGACATATGAATAGGTATATAGATCAATGGAACAGAATAGAGACTCCAGAAATCGACCCAAACCATTATGCTCAATTAATATTTGACAAAGGAGGCAAGAACATACAATGGAGTCAAGACAGTCTCTTCAATAAATGGTGCTGGGAAAATTGGATGGATACATGCAAAAAAATGAAACTAGACCACCAACTTACACCATACACAAGAATAAAATAAAAATTGATAAAAGACTTAAATGTAAGTTGTGAAACCATAAAAATCCTAGAAGAAACCATAGGCAGCAAACTCTCCAACATCTCTCCTAGCTATATGTTTATGGATACATCTCCTAGGGCAAAGGAGACTAAGGAAAAAATAAATGAATTACTCCATCAAAATAAAAAGTTTCTACACAACAAAGGAAAACATAACAAAATGAAAAGGGAGCCCACTCTACAGGAGAACATATTTACCAATGAGACATCTGATAAAGGGTCAATATTCAAAATATACAAGAAACTCGTACAACTAAACAAAAGGAAGACAAACAATTCAATAAAAAAAAATGAGCAAAGGACCTAAATATACATTTCTCTAAAGCACACATACAGATGGCCAAGAGACATATGGAAAAATGCTCAGTCACTGATCATCAGAGATGAAAATTAGAACAACAATGAGTTATTACCTCACACCTGTCAGAAATGGCTACCATCAACAAATCAACAAATGACAAGTGCTGATGAGGATATGGATAAAAGGAATCCCTAGTTCATTGCTGGTGGGAATGCAGACTGGTGCAGCCATTATGGAAAACACTATGGAGTTTCCTGAAAATATTAAGTATGAAACTGCCATTTGATGCTGTAATCCCACTTCTAGAAATATATCCTAAGAAACCCAAAACACAAATCAGAATGAATGTGTGCACCCCTATATTCATAGCAGTGCAATTTACAGTACAATAGCTAACAGCCCAAGTGCCCATCATTAGATAAGTGGCTTAAAAAGCAGTGGTACATTGATACAATGAAATACTATGCAATGGTAAGAAGCAGAATCTCTTACTCTTTGAGACAACATAGAGGAACTTGGAGACTATTATGCTAAGTGAAATAAGTCAGTCAGAGACGACAAGTATCACATGATGTCACCCATATGTGGAATCTAATGAAGAAAATTAATCCAGAGACATAGAAGCATAGAATAGACTGTGGAATCTCAAAGGGAAGGTAGGGTAGGGTGTGTGGGTGAGAAGTGATCAACCAAAGAACTTGTATGCATATATGCATAACCCATGGACACAGGCAATAAGGTGATGAAGGGCTAGGGTGGGGGTGGAGGCAGGCTAGAAGATATCAATGGGGTAAAAAAGGGGACATGTAATACTTTCAACAATAAAGATTTTTTAAAATAAGACAACAAAAGTCTCTTAGTCTAATACATAGCACAACTGGCTATTGTGCAAAGCCTATACCAACTTCCAAGTGACTTTATGTGCACACAGACCATAAAGTACTTTAATAAACAGAGGTTTCTCTTTAAGGACTAAATAATTCAGCAGTACAAAGCCTTAGGATGACAGTATTTCCTTAATCTAGGTAATCTCAAATGTTTGATAGGACCATTTTCCTTTAATATGAACATTGCCAATGCACCCAACCACCGTTCATTTCCCCCACACCGTCATTTACAGAAGGAGTAGCTATAGTGATTGTGTTCTTGTTGTTTTGAATAATATTTTTTATATCCAATACAGATAAATATGAAACACAGAAATATAAGTGAAGAGCATTCCCAGTGGGTAGAAGTCACTACAGTCCAGACATTGAAGCAAGGGTCCTAGGAGAATGTAGAAAGTAGTCTGATTTGTGCCTACAAACATATGGCATGTAGATGAACTTCCCTTTGTAAGTGGTCCCCATCACTCACAAAACCAACAATCATCCAAACTAATAATGGTTTTTGAGCAGAAACTTTTTTATCTTTGCAATTTTGATTTATGGAGATATTTCATGAAAGAGATGTGGTTGACCAGGGTGGCCAAGTGTGAAAAGAAAGACAGAAAAATCCATAAGAAGACTATTGCAGGAGGGCCTTTGTATGTATTACGTATATGACAAATAGAGAATTGAAGTAGTTTATTTTAGTACCTGTTATTTTCTGGGCATCTATAAAGGATATGGAGCCTGTTTGATTTATTGTTTCAATGAATCGAGGAATATCCTGTGGGTTGAAAAAAGTTATTGCTATTATTTTTGATGGTAACTCTCAAAACAAACAGACAAACAAACAAACAAAAACACAACCTGATGAGGAATTTAGGAATTAGAAATATCTTGTCCATTAATACATGGCAATACAAATACTTTTATATTTTCGACAAAGTGCTAAATTTGACCTCAATAAAACTAAGGGACATATTTAAAAGGGTTGGATGGCAGTCACAGCCAACATAAATATCAGAATTACTTTTCCATTAGAATCATTCCGATAAATGCCACAACCCTAAGTATTGTGAATGGTAAAATTGTCTTCCAGAGGAATGGATTTTACTCAATTCAGTCTATCACCTCCTCCATCCAAAAGGTGTGACCACTGTTTCTGACTTCTGCTTTGATACTGCTGAGCATTTGGCAGTGGAGTGGAGGTGAGTGGGTACTAAGGGAAACTATATCCAATACAGTATCTGAAGCTTCAGTACGTATTCTTTAGTCTACTTCATTTCTCTCAAGAGACCAACTGCTAAGATGAATCAACTTTAGTAATTTCATATAATTAGAGTGAAATCTGAGTTACAGATGTCTTGTGCCCTATTCTGCTTCTGCATTAGAGAGCATTGGGCCTGGTCAACACACTGAAACCTGGAAAGGAAGAGAGAGAGGCATATTTACCAAGTTTGAGAGAAAGTACACTTACCTATGTACTTGCTTTGATCCAAGCCCTGCGATAGGGCTTTACTTATGTCAGTGATGGGCAACCTTTTGAGCTTGGTGTGTCAAACTTTGCCAAAAAACTGAGCATAACTCGGGTAGTGTGTCACTTTGAGGAAAAAACTAACTCCAAGACTCTAGTCGCAAATGTCTCATCCTCAGGAGCAGCAAATGTTTCATCCTCGGCATGCGGCCACGTGTCATCAGAAATGGCTGCGCGTGTCAGTGCTGACACGCGTGTCATAGGTTCACCATCACTGACTTATGTTAACAAAGTAATACACATAAATATCCATTGTGTCAATGAGAAAACAAATTCAGAGAGGTTGGTTAATTTACCAAAAATTACACAGTAAGTGGTAGAGTAATTTATTAAAATCCTTTTTGTCTCTAAAGTTGCATTTTCCCTGTGAAATATGCTTCTCATTAGTTAAAGGACAATCCACTGTGATTTATCTGAAGTAACTGTGGATAGCCCAGAAGAGGCAGAGCCAAATTTGTAGCCCAACACCCAATAGCTCCCTTTTCTGGCAGAGCTCATCTTGGCAAAATTATTGCTAGAAGTTGGACTCTGGAATGATAAAGCAGTCACCAAGAGGAAGGTTATTTATTTATTTTTAATGAATTGGTACAATTGCTCATATTGAGCGCTAAGTAAACAACCTGCCAGAGAGACACTGCAAGGAAGATCAAATAAAAACAAGGTCTTGGTGCCTTTAAATTTGTTTGATGTAATTTTTTTTTTGGCAGTCCAGGGAGGATGCTGTTTTCCTATTGAGTTGTTATGATGATTGCTGTGCAATTGTTTGCCCAACTCTCTGACTTTTCATGTTCACTGTTCTCTAGGTTCAGAAATTATCACTGACTCATTTAAAGTGAGGAGAATAACTCCTGGGAAAATACCATCCTATCTAATAATCCTATCTAATAATAGAGTAATATGCAAATTAGGCGTCACTCTGCGACAAAATAGCGGCCCCCATACCCACAAGATGGCGGCGCCCAGTCCCCTCAGCCCCGCTGTTGGTCTCTGCGGCGATTGGGAAGCCACCAGGCCCCGAGCACAGGAGCCACACGGAGCCCGCGGAGGAGTGGGGCCTGGCCTCCCGTCGGTCTCCGCAGCGGCGATCGGGAAGCGGCTGGGCCCCGCGCGCACGCAGCTGGCCGAGCAGCTGGGCCCGGCCCTTCCCTTTGGTCGCAGAGGCTATCTGGAAGACTCCAGTGCCACCAGAGCAGGGCATGGTGGCTTCCTGATCTCGACAGCCAGGAAGCCGCCAGGCCCTGCAAAGCCGGGCATAGCGGCTTCTTTAGTGGGGCAGTGGCAGGGAAGTCCCCAGACATGGCAGACAGAGCCCAGACAGCAGGGCTTGGGGGCTTCCTTAGTGGGCAGTGGCAGTGGAAACACCCCCAGGCCCCGCAGACAGAGCCCGGACAACAGGGCATGAGGGCTTCCTTAGTGTGTCCGTGTCTGGGAAGCCCCCAGGCCTGGCAGACAGAGCACACTGCAGGGCATTGGGGCTTCCTTCACATGGCACATGGTGGCAGCAGGCAGAGAGCGACAGCAGGGCATGGGGGCTTCATCTCCATGGCTGCAGGGAAACCTCCAGGCCCCGAAGAGAGCAGAGAACCATGGGGAGTGGGCCTAAGCCATCAGTAGGATATCCTCTGAGAGCTCCTGGATTGTAGAGGGTGCAGGTTGGGTTGAGGGACCCCCGTGCACGAATTTCGTGCACCGGGCCTCTAGTCCTATCTAATAAGGAGGGAATATGCTAATTGACCATCACGCCCTCACAAAGATGGTGATGCCCACAGCCACAAGATGGCGGTGCCTAGTCCCCTCAGCCCCACCAGGGTGGCAGATGCGTGGCACTGCCAGGCCCACCCCCAGGCAGGTTCGGCTGCTCCATGCGCCTGCCTACAGAGCGCCCAGTCCCCTCAGCCCCCCAGCCACCCAGGGCTGGCCTGAGGCACAGGAAAGCCTCAGATGGTGGCTGCCCAGCCGCCCAGGGCCGCCTAAGGCTCAGGTAACCAGGGCCGGCCGAGGCTTGTGCTACCAGCAGTGGCAGCAGCAGAGGTGTGAGGGGGGAGTCGCATTCTCCTGATCACCGGGTCGCCTCCTGCCCTTGAAGGCTCCCAGACTGTGAGAGGGAGCAGGATGGGCTGAGGGTCCTCCCCTCTCCAGTGCATGAATTTTCATACACCGGGACTCTAGTATTAATATAACTAAACATATTCTATTAGCAAAACTGGAATGTTGAGGTGGTCACTTGCAACAGCAAGATGAACAAATTGATGCAGTGAGCAGACCAGCCATCCAGACCTCATGCTGAACCAGACTGTGTTTTCCTCCCAGTTATCTCTGTTCATTCACAGCCCTCACTCCATATTTCCTAGATTATTGACAGTCCTGGTTTTACAATGGTCAGGTCTCCACTCTCAGGGCAGAGATATGTGTTAATCATTGTACCTCAAAAATGGAG
This sequence comes from Cnephaeus nilssonii, assembly GCF_951640355.1. Taxonomy (NCBI): domain Eukaryota; kingdom Metazoa; phylum Chordata; class Mammalia; order Chiroptera; family Vespertilionidae; genus Cnephaeus; species Cnephaeus nilssonii. The sequence continues at coordinate 97,333,709 of NC_137079.1, forward strand.
ATGAAGTGCTTTTCCCCTAAATTACCTGGAAAATTGCCTCAATTTCCTATTTCATTTTTGCTAGAGTAGGCTTGGTCTTTAGCTGAGAGAGTCTAACCCAACTAAGCCATTACTGAGTGACTCCTGCAGGGTTGTTTTTAAAATGCCATTGTGTAGTCATTAAAGCCTTGTTTAGCTGCTAGAATATTATTGCTTTCAACTTCTTTAGTTTCTTCCCTCTGAAAAGCCCAAGCTACTTGTTAAATTTCAAAAGTATTCCATATTTACAATGGAGAGACTGATGAAAAAATTAGGTGCCACATATTTACAAACTTGAATATGCTCAGTTCAGCTGTACTTTTCATGTCAGGTTTTCTTTGGAGAGCAAGGTAAGCTTTCAGGCAAGATTCTATTGAGCATATTAAAATTAATCCAACTGTAACATATGAAAATTTCTAAATATTTGACACAGTGATTATACTGTATATTGATAGTCTACTATGTGCCACATGCTTTATTTACATTATTTCACTGAATTCTCAAAGAATTCTTATGGTCAGGAATTTTCCTCACTTTTTTATATGTGCCTATTGGACTAGACATCAAAAGCCTCATCCTCTTTTTTTTAATTTTTTTATTGAATCTTCCCTTGCTCACTTGCTTTCTGAGTCACCTTACAATGTCCTTTTGGTGGGTGCTGTTTCTTGGGGTTCTTAACTTGCCTCTAAGCACTAACTTCCTGTCTGTCCTTGGGCATGTTTCTTAGCTTCTATGTGCTCAGTTTCTCTGTTTCTGAAATAAAAATAATACTAATACCTTCCTCACTGTTTATTTGTATTATGAATGTCATGATCCTCACAACACATAAAGCATACTGAGCAGGGAATGGCACAAAAAAATAAACACACAACTGGGGCCCAACCTTGCTATGTTCTACTGCTGTGAGAGTGAAAGAAAGGAATCCTTTTTGAGAACTTTAAGTGTGTATATGTGCTTAGGTAATTGGGAAGCATTCATGTCCTTATCATGTAATTGTGCACTTTTTGCCTGCTTACTCATTTTCTTCAAATTGTTTTATGAATGGCAATTCTCCCTAAAGAAATAGGGCTCTGATATCAGGATCTCTGTGAGGAATTTCTTTTGTATTCTTAAATGTCACTCAACAATATTTATAACACTTGGCTGTTTTCAAAGACATCTTGGTCACTCTACAAGGCAATTCTGTATGGTATTTGTTGTAATTCTGCCTTTAAAGGTGAAGGAACTGGGGTTCAAGGAGATGATTTATTTAGCACCCCTGGAGGAGAGTGAGGGGTAAGAGGCAGATCTGTGTTAAGAACCTACAACTCTCTTTCCACCCTTTTTTATAGCTGCATAGTACTCTATTGTATAGATGTACCACAGTTTTTTAATCCATTCATCTGCTGATGAGCACTTAGGCTGTTTCCAAATCTGAGCTATTGTAAATTACACTGCTAACCAAGTTTTTGAAAATTTTAAAACAGCATGGATGGAACTAGAGAACCTTATGCTAAGCGCAGTAAGCCAGTCAGAGAAAGATAAGTATCACATGATCTCACTTATATGTGGAATCTAATGAACAAAAATAGACCCAGAGACATGGATACATTGATCAGACTATCAAACCTCAGAGGGAATGCAGGGGAGGGGGGAAGATCATGTGCGTATGTGCATAGCCCATGGACAAAGACAGTAGAGTGGTTAGGGCTTGGGGGGTAAGAGAACAATAGGGGAAAAAACAATAAAGATTTATTTAAAAAAAAAGAGTTGTTAGGAAACAATCCTATATAATAAAAGCCTAATATGCTAAGTGTCTGGTGGTCCAGTCATCCATTCAACCAATCAAAGCATAATCTATATCTATATCTATATCTATATCTATATCTATATCTATATCTATATCTATATCTATCAATCATCTATCTATCTATCTATCTATCTATCTATCTATCTATCTATCTATATCTATCATCTATCTATCTATAAAAGCCTAAGTGACTGTCACAACCTAAACAACCAAATGGATGACTGAACAAGCTGTGTGGGGCGACCAGGATGGCAGGGGGTTAGTGAGGGATGACCAAACGACTGAGCAGAGGGCTGCATGGGGCGACCAGGCCAGCGGGGGGAGGAGGGGGCAGTGAGGGGTGACCAAATGACTGAACAGCAGGCTGCATGGGGCAACCAGGCCAGCAGGGGGGGGTAGTTGGGGGTGACCAAGCCAGCAGAGGGGGGCAGTGAGGGGCAACCAGGCCAGTGGTCGGGGGGAAGTTAGTGGTGACCAGGCTGGTAAGGGGGACAATTGGGCAACCAGGCCAGCAGGGGGGGGGCAGTTGGGGGTGACCAGGCCAGGAGGGAGGGCATTTTGGGGTGACCAGGCCTGCAGGGGGGGGCAGTTAGGGGCAATCAAGCAGGCAGGCAGGTGATCAGTTAGGAGCAAGGATTGGGCCTAAACCGGCAGTCGGACATCCCCCGAGGGGTGCCAGATTGAAGAGGGTGCAAGCTGGGCTGAGGGGACCCCCACACACACATGGATTTTGTGCACCGGGCCTCTAGTTACCAATAATTTTGAACTTATTGAATTGTTTGAACTGGATGAATTATTAGATGAATTAATTAATGGAAAAATTGATTTTCAGAGATGCAGCCAACTTCTTGGTGGCACATGAAAAATGTCCAATAAATATTTGTAAAAAATACCCTACAACTTTTCTTTCCAGCTTCTGTGTTCTCCCCACCTTACCAAGTTGCCTCCTGTACTGGTAAGTATCTACTGATCCATGGCTACTGCTCATGGGTTTGATCAATCTAAAAAGTGCAAGGGGGCTGGCCTGCTCCAGAGAAGTTTCCTTAGCAAGGCAAGAGTCTAGACACATGGTCTGACTGATTGGGAACCCCCTGTGGCCCGTTTCCCTGAAGCTTTGGCTGAACCCACTGCTCACCTTCCACAGGTGCTGCACATGGTCACTTGGATGGCACAGTCAAGGCCAAGGACTCAGAGCACTTTTCAGAATTATTACAATAATCACAGTGCCTTCTATGTGCTGTGGTTGCCCTCCAAGGGCAGAGGTCAGCAGCTAATCATCTGTCCTCTGCCCCTCTGACAGATTTGAGCAGCCTTCCATAGCAGTATGATATTGGCCTCACACCTACATTGGGTCTTTGCCTGATTTCTGAATTCCCACCAAGGCACACTTAGCGCAGCTGAGGAGAGGGTCACTGTGGTCCTGTGCTCTCAAATCACTCCACATTAATACTCTTTATAGATACTCTTATTGTTAGAAGAAAACCATTTGGAGGCCTGTCTGATTATGGCAGGTGGCCAGCTGGAGGCATTTGAAGAAAATATCTTTTTATATTTTCTTTTATTGAGTTTGAAGAATTTGAGGTTTAATGCAGAGTTTTGTACTGCATTTCAATACAGAAAAACTTGAAAGAAAATCTCTCTTAAAGCTACAGATGGATCTTGGTAACACTTTGATTAAATAGCTGTTAGCTATCCACATTTTCCTACACTCACCATAGACCTTTCTTGAACCTTGGTAATTCCACCTTTGATTTCATTGTTTTATCAATGAACGTGGAAGGAAAAATGAAATACAATTTAATGAGTGTTTTACTCATCATCCAATATGCAATAAGAGAAATGTAGAACACACACACAAAAATAAATCTCACACTGCCAAGCTTTGTAGGCATGAGGTTTTTGTTTTATTTATTTATTTATTTTTAATATATTTTTTATTGATTTCAGAGAGGAAGGGAGAGGAAGAGAAAGAGAGAAACATCAATGATGAGAGAGAATCATTGATTAGCTGCCTCCTGCATGCTCCCTACTGGGGATCGAGCCCACAACCCAGGCATGTGCCCTTGACCAGAATCAAACCTGGGACCCCACAGGTTGATCTCTATCCACTGAGCCAAACCAGCTAGAGCTGTTGTTGTTTTAAATCTAAAATCACTGGTTATAGAACTAGCAAGTTAGTTTTCTGATTAAAATGTAATCAACCTTCAACAATTTATTCTTTATATCCATAAGACACTCTGATATGCTGTGTGCACAAGACATAGTGCTGCTTTTCCTGTTCTTACAATGAAAAGACATTTAATAATATAGTGTTATATTATTTTTATTGTGTTTATGATTATGTCTCCTTTACTCTAGAAACTCAGTTGCACACTCCTAGACAACAGAGATCATGTGTTCAGTGTCTTCTAGAGTCTCCATGCATAGACTGTAGTAGCATGTATCTCACATGTGAGAGGAGGCAAGAGAAAGGCAGAGGGTTTCTAAGTGCAGAAATGCTCTAAGACACAAAATTTGTAGCTCATATTCAAACACAGCTATTTGACCCTTTAACTAATGGCATGAGTACTACATAAGGTTTTTGAAATGGAAAATGGAAAAAAAAATACTGTATACATATATTGACTTCAGAGAGGAAGGGAGAGAGAGAGAAGCATGAATGATGAGAGAGAATCCTCGTTTGGTTGCTTCCTACACACCCCACACTGGGGATTGAGCCCACAACCTGGGCATATGCCCTGACTGGGAAATGAATGGTGACCTCCTGGTTCATAGGTCAGTGTACTGTAGCATTTCTTAAAATGCTATTCAAATTATGTCCAGAATAGAAGCTGAGTGGGCCATAGAATCTGCTGAAGCCTCATTGCTAAATTAATGATTATGGATGGAAAAGCAACACTTTAGACTCCAGGAAAAAAAAAAGCCAAATGACTCTAAAATGAATATAGGGCCCTGTGGGATGGACTTGGGTGGCTCAGAGTAATAATGATATCCATGTATGTCAGTGTGTGCCTATATGTATGTGGATGCTCAAAGCCCTAAAGTCCTTTCCCTTACCTTTCTTACTACTGCTTTTGCAACAGCCCTCTTTGATGGCCTTCCCCAAAAGCCCAAGGGAAGCAATATTTGCATATTAATTATGTATAACAAAAGCAAAGAGTATGTTTAGTAATTTTCTTTGTTATGGAGGATGTGGAATTGATATAAACTAAGAATTATTTAGTGCATTTGCTAGTATTTTCCAACAATGTCTACATTTTTCTGCTCTCTAACTTTATGCTTTAACCTAGAGAATTATAATTTTTTAAAATTTCTTTATTGATTAAGGTATCACATATTTGTCCTCATTCCCCCATTCGCATCCCAAACCCCTCCCCACACATGCCCCCATCCCCCTGTTGTCCGTGACCACTGGTTAGGCTCATATGCATGCACACAAGTCCTTTGGTTGATCTCTCCCCCTTCCCCCCACCCTCCCCTACCTTCCCTCTGAGGTTCGACAGTCTGATCTATGCTTCCTTGACTCCGGGTCTGTTCTTGTTCATCAGTCTATGTTGTTCATCATTTCCCCTAGATGAGTGAGATCATGTGCTACTAGAAATACACTTATAAGAACCGAAAATGAGACAAGCAATAATGGTTATGCTGAGAGGCAAATGAATCAGTCTGTAGTGAGTTTCTTTCTGGGCCAACAGTTCTTTTGAGTCCCAATTTTAATGTCAAACAGTTCCTTATGTGTACATGTCAGCAATGATATTTCAGTTCTGGATGGTGGACAGATGGTGGTATTGCAGGTCTGACCCTCTCTGGTTTGGTCCTGGGCAACCTGCAGTGATGCACAGCTGCTGACTGCTAGGAGAATTATCATTTTTATCTGAGGCCAAAAATAATGATTCACTGCCATGTCTAGATTTCTATGGTTAGTTATGAGACCTAGAGTCAATTCAAGATTTTTACTTTTTTAACACTGTACATAAAAATCTGATTAGCAAGTACTTTTCACTGATCTTGTTGTCTTTTAGAATCACCTCTGCTTTCTTGCATTTTAAATTATTCTCTAGAGGACGAAAAATGGCAGTCTAATAAGCATACCTGTCGTGCATCTTGTCCCAGAGCCAGACTGGAAATAGTACAACTAAATTGGAGAACAATCACCCAGAATGACCAACTGAGATCCAGTTGAGGAGGTGACTTATATCAAGGAAACACAGAAAAAACCTGGAAACCAGTAGGAAGGGCGAGGTCATGAGAGGAGTGGACCCAGCTCCCAGGGTTGCAGGGTGAGCCCAGAGAAGGGAGGGAGAGCTGTGCTACAGGAGAGTCTGTTCCCTCAGAAAACAGAGGCCCAGAGCCCAGGCTGGGCTCCAAAGCCCCAAGCACCAGAGACACAACCCATGGCTATGCAAGTAACATCCAACTGTGAAAGGGAAAGGCAGTGTGGTTGCTGGCTGCCAGGGAATCTAGAGCTGAGACCCCAGCTGGGAAAAGTGGCACAGCAGCTGTCTTTGTTTCATTGTTGCTTTTTTTTTTTTTTTTTCTCTAAACCTAGACCATGGGAGTTTTCATCTACAACTACTCACCCTAGGATTTGGTGCAGGGAGGGAGGTTCGGACTTGAGGTGCCTGAGGAGAGGCTGGGGAGGGAAGCATAGAAGAGAGTCTTGGAAAAGCAGTAGCCCGGAGTCCTGCATTGGGTCATTTATATGCTGTCAAAGGGAAATGACCATTTTTCCTGAGAGGAGCTAGCTGATGGCAGACAAAGGAAAAAACCCCTGCCCTAGGTGATACAGCCTGCCACACCCTGCATTTTGAGCTTTACAGAGTAAACAAAGGGAGAGGCCAAGCTTAGGGGTCTGAAGGGTCTCAAGGAAGCCCTCAGTGACTGGATTGGAGGAGAGACCATCCGCCCCACTATTCTGAGAAGCAGACTGATAAAAACTCCAGGGTCCCAGCTTGACCCCATGGTACCATACAAGAATCTCTGTCCAGCTAAGGGCAGTGTATATTTTGGGTCACTGGCAGAGGAGTAGCTCTGGGACAGGAAAAGACCCCATCATATTCTCTGAAAGTGAAACAGCACTTACCCCACCTAAAGCCCTGTCAGAAACAGACTCTTGAGTGATTAGGATTGACAGCTGGCCAACAGGCAAAGGCAGGCAGAAGTAAAGCCCAGGAAACCAGGGAACTTTGCTGAACCAGCCCTGGGCCCCATTCAACTAACAAACCTCCTTTAGAAGGAAGATTGATCCCTTCTTGCTTGCAGCCCAGGTCTGTGGAGACAGACACAAGCAGTGGATCAGTGGGTCACCTGGAGCTTCAAGCAGGACAAAAGACAGTGCTGGACACTGGTTAGCACCTAAGTACCTAACAGGAAGCTCAGAATTAGCAGACAGAACAGAGGAGAGGGATCCTAAGTGAGCTCTCAAGTGGTCTTAAACTCAGCTGAAACAAATGCCACTTCACTTTTTTTTCTCTCTCCTCTTTTTTGCTCCCACTTTTCTTCTCTTTTATCCTTTTTAGATTTTATCTTTCCTTTCTTTCTTTCCCATTTTTAATTTATGTTCTTTATCTACCTGCTTTATTGGTTAGTTATTATTCTACTCTCTATTATTTCATTCATATATCTAATTATCCTCTTCCCTTCTTCTACTCAATTTTCTTTTTCTCTTTTCTTTCTTTTTTCTTTTTCTCCTGATTTCTTATCCTTTGTCTTTTCCTTAATTTAGGTCTATCTGCTTTTTCCTCTATTTTCCTTTTCAAAAAATTTTCTTGTCTTTTAATTTTGTTTCTCCCTTCTATATTCTAAACTGTTTTCTTTCCCCTATTCCTCTAATTCTTTATTCTTATTTTCTTTATTTAAGCTCTGCATCTACATATTCTGTACCCCACTTTTCTTAATGTTTTTAGTTAGTGCTTTTTAAAATTTATTTGTTTTGTTGCATTTTCTCCCTATATTTTGTCTTTCTTCTTTCTTTCTTTCTTTCTTTCTTTCTTTCTTTCTTTCTTTCTTTCTTTCTTTCTTTCTTCTTTCTTTCTTTCTTTCTTTCTTTCTTTCTTTCTTTCTTTCTTCTTCCTATCATTCTTCCTCTTTTCTCTTTACTGATTCTCACTTCTCTGGTGGTGGGTTTTGTTGGTGCTATAGAGGTCTTGTTTTGTTTGTCCTGTGTCATGTTTTGTCTTGTATTTTGTCCTGTTTGTTCACCTCCACACCAGCTTACATGACAAGGTCAGGGCTTACCCACATAGTCAGACAACCTGGAAGGAGACTCAATCCACAAATGGGACAATAACATTCAAGACCCAACTACAACAGGAGAACCCAAATAACTCAAGTAGGGGGCTTTCCTAGAACACCCAGCTCAGGAGATCTGAAAGCCTATACCACTGGGTTCCACAAAACACCTACTACATAAGACAACCACCCAAAAAATCTGGGTGGCATAGCAGTTTTATCTAATGTGTAGAAACAAATACAAAGGGACAGCAAAAATGTGGACACAAAGAAGCAATCTCCAAAGGAAAGAAAAGGAGGAATCACCAAAAAATAAACTAAATGAAATGAAGGCAAATAATTTGTCAGATAAAGAATTTAAAGTAATGATATAAGGATGCTAAAACATCTGAAAGGAATTGCAAGCAACTGAATAAGAATTATAAGCAGCTGAATGAGAAATACACCAACATGGATAAGAATAAAGAAGAAATGAAGAATGACATACCTGTAATAAAGAACACCCTGGAACATTTCAACAGTAGACTATAAGAAGCTGAGGACAGAATTAGTGAGTTAGAAGACAGGTAGAATAAAAACACACAATCAGGGTAGCAATTAGAAAAAAAGAAAAAGAAAAGCAGGGGGAAAGTTTAAGGGAGATTTGGGACAACATGAAATGAAACAACAGCTGCATTATATAAGTGCCAGAAGGAGAAGAAGCTGAGAAAGGAATAGAAAACCTGTTTGAAGAAATAATGACAGAAAACTACTGTGACTTGGGGAAGAAAAAGTCACACAAGTTCAGGAAGCACACAGAGTCCAAAACCAGATAAACCCCAAAAGACCCACACCAAGACACATCATAAATAAAATGGCAAACAATAAAGTCAAAGAAAAAATCTTAAAGAATGCAAGAGGGAGAGAGAAAGTTACCTACAAGAGATCTCCCATTAGACCAGCAGCTTATTTCTAAATAGAAACAAATCAGGTAAGAAAGGGGTGGCATGAAGTATACAAAGTAATTAAAAGCAAGGGACTGAATCCAAGACTACTCTATTTAGCAAGTCTATCATTCAAAATTGAAGGTGAAATCAGGAGCTTCACAGACACAAAAAGGATAAAGGAGTTTATTACTATCAAACCAGCAATGCTAGCAATGCTAAATGGAATGTTGTAAAAAGAAAAAATAGAAAAAGAGGAGGGAACACAAGCTTAAAGAATAAAAATGGCAGCAAACAAGTACCTATCAATAATAACCTTAAATGCAAATGGATTAAATGTTCCAATCAAAAGACATAGGGTAGCTGAATAGGTAAGAAAACAGGATCCATAAATGTACTGTCTACAAGAGACTCACCTCAGAACAAAGGACTCACACAGACTGAAAGCAAAGGGATGAAACAAACTTTTTTTCAGGCAATTGGAAATGAAAAAAAAGCTGGGGTAGCAATACTACTATCTGACAAAATAGAGCTCTAAGTGAAGGCAATACCAAGTAATAACAAAGGCCACTTCATAATACTAAAAGGAACGATACAACAACAGGATATAACTCTAGAAAACATATATGCATCCAATACAGGAGCATCCAAATATATGAAACAAAACAAAACAAAACAAACAACTCTGGAGGATATCAAGGGAGAGATAGACAACAAAAGAATTATAGTGGTGGGGACCGTAATACTCCACTGACATCACTGGATAAATCTTCTAGACAAAAAACAATAAGGAAACAGCAATCCTAAACCACACACTAGAACAGATCAATCTATTTGACATCTTCAGAACATTTCACCCCAAAGCTACAGAATATACATTCTTCTCAAGTACCCAGGGGACATTTTCAAAGATAGACCACATTTTAGGACATAGGTTAAGTCTCTACAAATTCAAGAAGATCAAAATCATATCAAGCATCTTCTCAGATCCTAATGGCATTAAATTAGAAATCAACTACAATAAAAACACTCAAAAACAATCAAACACATGGAGGCTAAATAGCATGCTATTAAACAATGAATGAGTTACCAAAGAGATCAAAGAAGAAATATAAAACATCATGGAAACAAATGAAAATTCACACCAAAAAATACCAAAATCTATGGGACACAGTGAAATCAATCATAGGAGAAAAGTTCATAGCACTATAGGCCAACCTCAAAAAACAAGAAAACCTTGTAGTGAGTTATCTAACCCTGCAACTTAAAGAATTAGAAAGAGAACAATAAGAAAGGCCCAGAGTAAGTATAAGCAAGGCAATACTAAATATCAGAGTGGAAATAAATGACATAGAGTCACACACACAAAAAAAATGCCAAAGATCAATAAAGGCAAGAACTGGTTCTTTGAAAGGATAACCAGATTGATGATGAGGAGGACAATATGGTGGCAGAATAGATGTACATGTCCCAAGCTTTGTCCTGGAATAGATAAAATGAGCAGCTGAATCAAACAACATCCACCCCGAATTGGTGAAGGAGACACAGCTGGTGAGACAATTCACAGAGGACACCCGGAGAAAGGTAAAATCAAGTATCTGGGCTGGAGAGAACTGTGAGAACTTGTAGTAAGTTATCTAACCCTGCAACTTAAACACTTGAAAACTGAAGAGCATGCTATTAAACAATGATTGGGTTGCCAAAGAGATCAAAGAAAAAATTACAAACCTCCTGGAAACAAATGACAATGAAAACACAACAATCCAAAATCTATGGGACACAATGAAAGTAGTCCTGAGAAGGAAGTTTATAGCTCTACTGGCCTACTTCAAAAAACAAGAAAAAATGGTAGTAAATCATCTAAATCTACAACTTAAAGAATTAGAAAGAGAGCAACAAGAAAAGCCCAGACTGAGCAGAAGGAAGGAGACAATAAAGATCAGAGCAGAAATAAATGATATAGAGACAAAAAAAAAAAAAAAAGAAAAAGAAAAAAACAATACAAAAGATCAATGAAACCAAGAGCTGGTTCTTTGAAAGGATAAACAAGATTGATGAACCTCTAGCCAGGCTCACCAAGAAGCCAAGAGAGAGAACTCAAATAAACAAAATAAAAAATGAAAGAGATGAAATAACAACAGACCCCACAGAAATACAAAGGATTGTTAAAAAATACTATGAACAATTCTACTCCAACAAACTAGACAACCTGGAGGAAATGGACATATTCATAGAAAAATACAACCTTCCAAAACTCAATCAGGAAGATTCTAAAAATCTCAATAGGCTGATAACTATGGAGGAAATTGAAGCAGTCATCAAAAAGCTTCCAAAACACAAAAGCCTGGGGCCAGATGGCTTCACAGGGGAGTTTTACCAAATATTCAAGGAAGAACTAAAACCTATCCTCCTCAACAATTCCAAAAAAATTCAAGAGGAAGGAACACTTCCAAGCTCATTCTATAAAGCCTGCATTACACCAATACCAAAACGAGAAAAGATAACACAATGAAAGAGAATTATAGGCCAATATCCCTCATGAACATAGATGCCAAAATCCTCAATAGAATTCTAGCAAATATGATCCAGCATTACATCAGAAAGATCATACACCATGACAAGTAGGATTTATCCTGGGGATGCAAGGATGGTACAATATCTGCAAATCAATAAATGTGATACATCACATAAACAAAATGAGAGATAAAAATCACATAGTCATATCAGTTGATGGAGAAAAAGCATTTGACAAAATTCTGCACCCTTTCTTGATAAAAACTCTCAGCAAGGTGGGAATAGAAGGATCAGACCTCAACATAATAAAAGCCATATATGACAAACCCATAGCCAACATCTTACTCAATGGACAAAAATTAAAACCATTTCCCCTAACAACAGGAAGAAGACAGGGATGCCCACTCTCACCACTCCTTTTTGACATAGAACTGGAAGTACTAGCCATTGGTCAGAAAAGAAGAAATAAAAGGCATCCAAATTGGAAAAGAAGAAGTAAAACTCTCCTTATTTGCAGATGACATGATATTGTACATAGAAAACCTAAAAGAATCCATAAAAATTATTAGACTTAATAAATGAATTTGGCAATGTTGCAGGATACAAAATTAATGCCAAGAAATGTATGGCATTTCTATACACCAATAGTGAACTTACAGAAAGAGAGACTACAAAAGCAATCCCATTTACCATCACACCAAAAAAATTAAGATACCTAGGAATAAACTTAACTAAGGAGGTCAAAGACCTATACTAAGAAAACCACAGGACACTGTAAACAGAGATAGAGGAAGACATAAACTGATGGAAGAACATATCGTGTTCATGGATTGGTAGAATCAATATCATTAAAATGTCCATACTACCCAAGGCAATCTATAGATTCAATGCACTCCCCATTAAAATACCAAAGGCATATTTCACAGACCTAGAACAAACACTCCAAAAATTCATCTGGAATAAAAAAAGACCCTGAATAGCTGCAGCAATCCTGAGAAAGAAGAACAAGGTAGGTGGTATCTCAATACCAGATATCAAGCTGTATTACAAAGCCACTGTTCTCAAAACAGCCTGGTACTGGCACAAGAACAGACATATAGATCAATGAAATAGAATAGAGAACCCAGAAATTGACCCAAACCAGTATGCCCAATTAATATTTGACAAAGGAGGCAAGAACATACAATGGAGTTAAGACAGTCTCTTCAATAAATGGTGTTGGGAAAATTGGACAGATACATGCAAAAAAAAAAAAAAAAAAAAAGAAACTAGACCACCAACCTACACCATAAACAAAAATAAACTCAAAATGGATAAAGGACTTATACATTAGTTGGGAAACCATAAAAATACTAGAGGAATACACAGGCAGCAAAATCTCAGACATATGCCAAAGCAATTTCTTCACTGATACTGCTCCTAGGGCAATGGAAACTAAAGAGAAAAAATAAACAAATGGGACTACATCAAAATAAAAAGTTGCACAGCAAAAGAAACCATCAACAAAACAACAAGAAAGCCCACTGCATGGGAAAACATATTTGCTAATGTTATCACCAATAAGGGCTTTAATCTCCAACATTTACAGGGAACTCATACAACTTAACAAAAGGAAGATAAACAATCCAATAAAAAAATGGGCAATAGACCTATATAGATGCTTTTCAAAAGAAGACAGAAGGAAGGCCAAGAGGCATATGAAAACGTGCTCAAAGTCACTAATTATTCGAGAGATGCAAATCATACGACAATGAGGTACCACCTCACACCTGTCATAATGGCTATCATCAACAAATCAACAAAGGACAAGTGCTGGTGAGGATGCAGAGAAAAAGGAACCCTCATGCACTGCTGGTGGGAATGCAGACTGGTGCAGCCACTGTGGAGAACAGTATGAAGTTTCCTCAAAAAACTAAAAATGGAACTCCCATTTGACCCAGTGATCCCACTTCTAGGAATATATCCCAAGAAGCTAGAAATACAATAAGAAAGGATATATGCATCCCTATGTTCATAGCAGCACAATTTATAATAGCTAAGATTTGGAAACAGCCTAAGTGCACATCAGCAGATGAGTGGATTAGAAAGCTGTGGTACATTTACACAATGAAATACTATGCTGTGGTAAAAAAGGAGTTTTTACCATTTGCAACAGCATGGATTGAACTGGAGAGCATTATGCTAAGTGAAATAAGCCAGTCAGAGAAAGATAAATATCACATGATCTCACTCATTTATGGAATATAATGAACAACATAAACTGATGAACAAAAACAGATTCAGAGACAGAGAAACATTGATCAGCCCATCAAACCTCAGAGGGAAGGTAGGCGAGGGTGGGGATAAGAGGGAGAGATCAACCAAAGGACTTGTATGTATGCATATAAGACTAACCAATGGACACAGCCAATGAGGGGGTGAGGACATGAGTGGGGGGGATGGAGGGGTAATGGGGGAATAAGGACACATATGTGACACCTTAATCAATAAAGAAATTAAAAAAAACCCAGAAAGTAATGTCCATCGATAGCTACACATTTCCCCCATCTTTCAGGTAATTTGTGAATACCGTCCCCATAGAACTTTCCTTGTTTTGAGGCAAACCATACAGATACCCAATTTTCCACTTCTTCATATGTTTTGATGTGCTTCTCAGAATGTGCATGTGCCATAGATCAGAACAAGTGGTAATCTGAAGGAGCAAGGTCTGGTGAGTATGGGGGGTGGGTTAATACTTCCCAGGCAAGATCTTTTAACATGTCTTTAACTGGTCTTGAAGTGTGTGATGGTGCATTACCATGAAGCAAAATTACTTTGCCGTGTCTTCTGGCACATTCTGGTCATTTCAAGATCAAATCGTGGTTCAAATTGATTATTTGTTGTCAGTAGCAATCAGTATTAAAGGTTTCACCTGGTTTTAGAAGCTCATAAAACACCACACTTTCCTGATCCCACTAAACGCAGAGCATTGTCTTCTTTCCTAAGCGATTTGGCCTTGCAGTGGATGTTGATGGTTGACCTGCATCAACCCATGATTTTGTGCATTTGGGATTCTCAAAATAAATCCACATTTCATTGCCAGTCACAATTCGATGCAAAAAAAAGACTTTCTTTCATGCTGTTGAAGCATGACTTTTCGGTTTTCCATTTGTCTTTTGTTCAGTTGATGTGGCACCCATTTTCCTTCCTTTAAAATATTTCCATTCCTTGTAAATGATCAGAAATTGTTTGCTGAGCAACATTTAATCTTTCTGCAAGTTGTTTTTGAGTTTGACACGCATCTTCATTCAGTAATGCTTGTAATTGTTGGTCTTCAAACTTTTTTGTTTGTCCTGGACGTTCTTTGTCTTTCATATCAAAATCATCACTTTTAAAGTGTTTAAACCAGCCTTCACATATATCTTGAGATGGAGCATGTTCACCATAAGCTTCCCAAAATATATGATAACCTTTTCTTGAAAATAAAGTAATGAATTAAAACTTCCCCCAAATGCTCTTTTTTTTGGCATGAAATTCAACATTTTTAAGTGTAAAAATATCTATGATGTTAACACTTTCAGCCAATTTGACATATGAAGTTTTGAAGCTTGCTGTTAATACAACAAAATAGCATACATATCAAATCACATATATATCGACATATGTGTAACCCAATCTATTGAAAAAAAAATCCACATTATTAACAGGTACAACTAGTAAATGCCATATATGACAAACCTATAATGAACATCATACTCAATGGGCAAAAACCATTTTTCTTAAAACAGGAAGAAGATAAGATTGTCCACTTTCACCACTTTTACTGAACGTAATACTGAAGTCCTAGCCACAGTGATCAGAGAAGAAAAAAAATGCATTCCAATTGAAAAGGAGGATGTAAAACTGTTATTATTTGCAGATGACATGATATTGTAGGTAGAAAATCCTAAAATTTCCACCAAAAGTACTATATTTAATAAATGAATCCAGCAAGGTAACAGGATAGAAAATTGGCACCCAGAAATTGATTGAATTTTTATACACCAATAATGAACTCCCAGAAAGAGAAACAAATAAAAATCCCATTTACCATTGCAACAAAAATTAAGATACTTAGGAATAATCTTAACTAAGGAGGTAAAAAAATCTGTACTCAGAAAACTACAGAACATTGAAAAAAGAGGTAAAGGAGGATATAAACAAGTGGAAGTATATACTGTGTTCATGGATTAGTAAAATTAATATTAAAATGTCTATACTACCCAAAGCAACCTATAGGTTCAATGCAATCCCTATTAAAATACCAATTCGTACTTCACAGATCTAGAACAAATATTTTAAAAAAATTATATGGAACCAAAACAAACAAACAAACAAACAAAAAAATCTGAATAGCTGCAGCAATCTTGAGAAATAAGAACAAAATTGGAGGGATCACAATATTGGATATTAAGCTGTACTATAAAACCACTGTAATGAAAACCGACTGGTACTGGCACAAGACCAGGCATATAGATCAATGGAACATAACAGAGAACTAGAAATTGACCTATACTTTATGCTCAATTAATATTTGACAAAGGAGGAAACAGCATAAAATGGAGTCAAGGGAGTCTCTTCAATAAATGGTGTTGGGATAATTGGACAGGTACATGCAAAAAACTGAAACCACACCACCAACTTACACCATACACAAGAATAAAATCAGAATAGGTAAAAGACTTAAATGTAAGGCATGAAACCATAAAAATCCTAGAAGAAAACTTAGACTGCAAATTATCAGACACTCACAGAGCAGAATTTTCACTGCTACAACACCTAGGGGAAGAGAAACAAAGGAAAAAACTAAAAAAATGGGACTACATCATAATAAAAAGCTGCTGCACAGCAAAGGAAATCAGCAACAACATTAAATGGACACCCACTGCATGGGACAACATATTTGCCAAAGATACATCTGATAAGGTGTCAATTTCCTTTATAAAATACTAGAGGCCCGGTGCATGAAAATTCATGCACTGGAGGGTGGGGGTCCCTCAGCCCAGCCCAGCTTGCCCCCTCTCACAGTCTGGGAGCCCTCGGGGCGGGAGGTGACCCGGCGATCAGGGAAAGGCGATGCTCCCATCACACCTCTGCTGATGCCACTGCCGGTAGCTCAAGCCTCAGCCGGCCCTGGTTACCTGAGCCTCGGGCCAGCCCTGAGAGGCTGGGCAGCCGACATCCGAGGCTTGCCTGTGCCTCAGGCTGGCTCTGGATAGCTGGGGCTGAGGGGTTTGGGGGACTCAGAAGGCTTGTGCACGGAGCAGCCGGACCTGCCTGGGGTCGGGCCTGGCCGTGCCATGCACCTGCCGCCCCAGCAGGGCTTGAGGGGACTGGGCGCTGCCATCTTGTGGCTGTGGGCACCGCCATCTTTGAGGACATGGCAGTCAATTAGCATATTCCCTCCTTATTGGCTGTGGGCACCGCCATCTTTGTGAGGGCATGATGGTCAATTAGCATATTCCCTCTTTATTAGATAGGATATAAAGTACTCAAACAACTCAGCAAATGGATGGCAAGCAAATGAATTTAAAAATGGACAAGGGACCTAAATATACACTTTTCCAAAGAAGACATACAGATTGCCAAGAGACATGAAAAAATGTTCAACCTCACTAATTATCAGAGAGATTTAAATTAAAATGACAATGAGGTATCACTTCACACCTGCCAGAATTGCTACTATTAACAAATCAATAAACAACAAGTGCTGTTGAGCATGTAGAGAAAAAGGACCCCTACTACACTGCTAATGGGAATGCAGACTGGTGCAGCCATTATGGAAATAATGTGGAGTTTCCTCAAAAAATTAAAAATGTAGCTGCCATTTGACCCAGTGATCCCACTGCTAGAAATGTATCCTAAAAAGCCAGAAACACCAATCAGAAAGAATATATGCACCTCTATGCTCATAATTGTTATTTACAATAGCTAAGATCTGGCAACAGTCCAAGTGTTCATCAGTCCATTAATGGATTAAACAACTGTGGTACACTTACACAATGGAATACTATGCAGCTATTTAAAAAGGGATTTCCTACCCTTTGAGAAAGCATGGAATGCCCTGGAGAGTATTATGCTAAGTAAAATAAGCCAGTCAGAAAAAGACAAGTATCGTATGGTATCACTTATATGTGGAATCTTATGAACAAAATAAACTGATGAACAGAAATGATCCAGGGACATGACATATTTCAGAGGGACATGGCAGGGGTTGAAAGAGATCAACCAATGAACTGGTATGCCTATTTGCATAGTCTCTAGACAGACAATAGTGTTGGGAAGACCTGGGAAGAGGGTTGGAGCTGAGTGGACAAAGTCAATGGGGGGAAAAAGGAGACATCTGTAATACTTAAATAATAAAGATAAATTAAAAAATAATATAAAATAAAAATAAACCAATGTAAGTTGTTTTGTTTTTAATTAATTTATTTTTATTTCACACATCCTCTGCCATCCACCCCTTTGGCAACCATCAACTGATTCTTTTTATCCATGGGTATGCTTCCGTTTTGTTCCTTTTTATTGCAGAGTAATATTTCTGTGTCTGCGTGTGTGTGTGTGTGTGTGTGTGTGTGTGTGTGTGTGTGTGTGTGTGTGTATCTTATCATCTTTATCCATTTATATATCAATTAATATTTAGGAAGCTTCCACATCTTGGCTATTACTAGTACTACTGCTATGAAGGTAGGGGTACATATGTGTTTTTGCATTAGTGTTTTGGATTTTTTCATATAAATACCCTGAAGTAGAATTTCTGGGTATGGTAATTCCAATTATATATTTTTAATTGATTTCAGAGAGTAAGGGAGAGGAAGAAAGAGATAGAAACATCAATGATGAGAGAGAATCATTGATCAGCTGCCTACTGCCCTCACCCTATCGGGGATTGAGCCTGCAAACCAGGCATGAGCCCTCACCAGGAATGAAACCGTGACCTCCTGGTTCAATTATAATTTTTTTTAGGAATCTTCATACTGTTGAAAGTAAGCTACTCTATTTTAAAAAATTTCTTTTCTTAAGAGTGATGAGATGCAGGAGGAGGGGCCAATTAATGGTGAAACATGTCTATAATATGATAATTTAATGTAACTCAATGTAATTGCTTTGTGTTGTTAACTTAGTAGTTCAGGCCATCTTTTACAAAAAACCTGTGCAGTGGACTTGACTCCAGTTGCAAGTAGAAATTAATAATAGATACTGCTAAATAAATTTCTCCATTGAAAATTTATGGAGATTGGTTTTTTTTTATTCTTAAATTATTCAAATTAAATACCCTTAGCCTCAGATTTTCCAGGGAAAAAATATGTATCACTTTCCATCCTGGGTGTAAGAAAGTAACTTAAGCAAACTGTAAATTATTTAAATTGGTCACTTTGCTCTAATATATTCTAAGTAGCTCTTTAGAATAAGCAAAATCTGGGTGGAAAATAAAAAAATAAAAAGACAAATCTATGCTGCCTTCAATTACTTTTAAAAAATAGAATCAGACCCTGATCTTATTAAAACCACATCATAGGTACTCAGTAATTTAGAGCAAGAAAATAAATTGAGTTTTATACCACCCAAAGTTTCAATACTTTAACTATTATAGGCTCATGTATGTTGCCTTCTTTGTTCCCATAATATTTTCTACATTATTTCCATTAGTCCTGATAACAGCTATGGAGGTAGACATTGTAATTTCTCCTTTACAGATGAGGAAACTGTAAATTAAGGTTAGTGAGTAATTTAGAGATTTAAATTACTCACTAACCTTATATGTTTCTGAAGTGAAATTCATTTTGTGGACTATTTTTACACCAAAGCCCATACACTTTCCACTATATCATTCTGAAGCTTATGTTATTATGAACAACTTATTTAACTTTTTTGAGTCTGGTTCATCCAGAAAAGTGAAGCTAATAAGCACAGTGAGTTGCACACAGTAAATAACTTAGTAGTTAAATATAATTTATTACTAGTGGCCCGGTGCACAAATTCATGCACATTAAAAGGGAATTAATTAGAGGAAATATTTTAATATTGCTATTTGCCCTTTTTCTATAATAGAAAGTGTCCAGCCCGCCCCACCCCCATTGCACAACACCAATGTGTCCACATGAGGCAGCCATCTTTGACCACATGGGGGTGGACATCTTGTGTGTTTGAGTGACAGTCAATTTGCATATTACCTCTTTATTATATAGGATAATTACCACCCTTGATAGAGTGAAAATAAAAATTATGATGGTAATTATGAACATAAAAATCATGCTTAAGAGCAACATATTGATATTTATTTTGCAGTGAATGAGACGATGAGTGAAAATGTCATTCTATGTGCAAATTAATATAAATAGAGTATAAATGAGAGAAATATGATCAGAGGGTGCATAAAAACTTGTAATTCTACATAAAGTTAGACAATGTAATAAAATGAATGCATCTCACACTGGAACAATAGAGGTTATTATTTTCAAAATCAATTGGGTAATTATCAAATGGAAAATAATTTTTAAAATATTCTGCTTCACTTTTGTAATATCAATATGAAACTTATTAAACATGGTATTTTTAGGTGGCAGAGTATTTGAGAATGTGGCTGTCAGAATGGAAGACTTTTCAAGACAGGCTTTAAAGAATTAGAATCCCAGATATGTGTTCAAAATGAACATTAATTACTTGATTTTCAAGTTGTATTACCATATGTTCATAATAAGTCATTTGGTGTTCTGGAATACAAAGGTATTGCATAAAGTCTCATATTTTCTAATTCATCACAATGAACCCAAAGCAATTTATTTTATTTTACTTATATAGCCTCTGCTCCCATGGCCTCAGCTTTGGTGTTTCAAATGGAGGCAGAGTAGGAGAGTGATAGAGTTGCTGTTTTGGGAAGCTTGATCCTCAGCCTGGGTATGACTCTTAGTCATGGAGAACTCTCGCCTTTGAAAGCCTTCTTGGATGATTTGGCCCCAAATTCTAATTATGAATGTTCTGAGTGATTCTCTAACTCAATTTACACCATCTAATCTTAATGTACTTACTCTTGACATTTGGGGTTTGGTGACTATGTCATCTGTTTCAAAAAGGGAATTCTCAAATTGTCATGTGTATGTACTTGTGAGAACAATGGACTACAATATCTGAAATGTCAAAATCCTGCAAAATCTATAAGTTAGTTTCCTTAGGACAGGTAAGTATTTTCTCCATATTCTCAACCTATATATGGACTTGGCCCTCAGTAGGAGAAACTGCTACGTTCTCTGTCCAAATGTCCAGAAGACCCCACTATTTCCAAGAAAATGACAGATTGAAATATATGGTTTTTATATTTATATTTATTATAGTCTTAAATATTTATTAGTGTTAGATTCCTTGTTTGTAAAGTATGTGCAACAAAGCAAGTAACGGTAAAAATTTGCACACTATGGGGAATACAAAAAATGTAGATTCTCTGTTTTCTAAATCCAATTCTATCTTTCTCTAGATCCTTCAATCTTGTTGCTAGCAGAAAACAAACAAACAAACAAACAAAAAACCCCACTAACCTTTCTCATTAATGATAAATGCATCTGAAACAACAATCTCTTTTCAGCTAACTGAGACTCATTTTGGATAAATATTCAATCCATCAAATGTTTGAAAGAGGGCTGCTCCTCTTTTCTCAAGTGTTCCCTCCCCACTTCCTGACAATGACCAACATACATTAAAAACTTAACTCAGAAACCTACCCAGGAAACCAATCCCTTGTCTACAATAAACAACTCAGGCAGTCAGTCTGCTGTAAGTCACACTTGCAGAAACCACCATTGCTATTTCTAGTGGCAATCCAAGAAGCTAAACAGCCAGGAACTAATTAATAACTGACAGCTTCCTTAATTTTTGTCCCTGCTTCAAAATTAGAACAAGCTGGAGAAAGCAAAAAATACATTCCAAAAATGTAAGGTGCCCCACTTGTAGTTAGCCTGCTTACAGTGCCCCCATGCCAGCAGCCTTTAATGAGGGCACACCTGAACCCTCCCTTTCTTCTGCTCTTTGCCTGCTGTTAAATCTCTGCCAAAACGCAAGTGTCTATGACTGAGTCCCTTGGTATGCCAAAATCTTAAGAATTAGCATTTGCTTTTCTCATTTAGTTGGTATTTGTTTATTTCCATGGCTCCCCTGTCATCAATGGAGAATAACCAGTAGCATGCTGTTTTTTCTGCAGACACCTACTGACCTCCCACTGAGACACTATGGATGTTTCTGGGCTTTGCTCTTCCTCCTGGATGGCTTTGCTAATCAAATGTCTGGTATATCTGGGGTCTATCTACTTGGCACTGAAGGCTCTGTAGGTCTCACTCTGCTCTGCATCAAAATTGGCCTCACCTTGGCTCTCTTGGTGTGCAAATATCTGGAATCTTAGTGGAACACACTGTTGTTGTTTCTGCATAGTCTGTGTGCCCCACAGTCTGTGCCATAGGCTCTCTAATCCCTTGCCTCAGTGGCTTTTTTATTTTTTCCAGAACAATTTGGCTCTTAACTCCTAGCTACTTCCTCACAATCCCGAGCATGTGTGACTATCACTTAAGAACTAAGAACCACATAGGGGTGGTCTCCTGCCCTCTCTCTGCCAAACATGTCATACCATCATTTTTTTCTGCTCTGCCTGCAGTGTTAGCTTGAGGGCATCTTGCCAAGTGATATCTAGCAGGAAATGAGCTAAAGGTCCCTTTGAATTTTGTTGCCCCTTTGTATTCTCTGGGCTCTTTCCTCCTCCTCCTCCTCTTCCTCCTCCTCCTCCTCCTCCCCCTCCTCCTCCTCCTTCTCCTCCTCATCTTTCCTCTCTTGATTTTTTTTCTCTTCTTTCCATTCCCCACCCCCCCCCCTCCATTGCTCTCATTCTGAGGATCATGTCCAGGGAAGTTGACATGCTACTTTCCTGAGACCCAAGTTACACTTCTCTCCTCCTTTGTGGGTTGCAAACCTCTTCTTCCTTGCAAGGTATGTCTGATAAGATCCCCTGCCCCCTGTGTTATACCCTCATTTTCCCTAACTTCTTACCTTTAGGTGGTTTATTTACTTTTCTTCCTTGAGGGCAATAAGCCTTGTTACTAGTTTTAACAGTGGAAGAAGTACAGAAAATAAACCACTATACAGGCAAGAAGTAATATACCTGGAAATACTTAACAATCTTATCCCATCACTTACCACTTCTGATTAATCCATAGTGTGATAATGAGGATTAACTGTAGTTAAGTATGAAGAAACTAGTGCCCCAATGCATGGATTCATGCACATTGAAAGGAAATTATTTAGAAAAATATTTTAATATCACTGTTCGCCCATTCTCTATAAGAGAAGTATCAACCAAATTAATGATCAACAATGACAGATCGAAACACACGCATGCGATTGGCACCAGTGATATATATATATATATATACATTAACTTGCTTAATTAGACCTGCTTTCTGATTTAGCTAAACTTTTTCCAGCCCACTGAAGCACCCAAACTTCTCTTTCAGGTAATTATCAGCAACACGGTAGTAAATATCAACACAAAGCAGATTATTATTGTAGATCAAGCAGGGAGAACAAAGGGTAAAATATTTAACTGCAGCAGTGTTTGACTGTATTCTGCGTAGTGAGAAAACCTGAAGTCATTTTCAAGTTCCACCATTTTTTACTTCTTTTCAGTTGGGTGAAGTTTCTAAATCATCGTTTTTCAGCTAATGAAAAGAAAATAGAATTCTACCGAGTCTTCTAGCTACCTACTCCAGGACTTCTGTGAGGATCAAATGAGATGAGGCGTGTGAAAACACTTCACAGACAGTTGGTTAAATTGTAAAATGTTTGCACCCAGTAATAAAGCAAGTTGGGTTCTTGGGCTGAAGAAACTCCAATGAAGCTAGATTTTGCACCATGGGGTCTTGGCAGCATTGGCTGTGATTTGGTGGGGTGTCACTCTGGGGTGGTGGCAGGGCCTGTGTCCCACTTGGGGGAAGCCGAGTTTTGGTTTCTCGGCACCAGGTTTGTGATGCTGTTTATTTTTAAATGGCCAGTGTGCATCATGGCAGCTCCTGCATTGAGCTTTTTCCCCCTGGTGCTCAGTGCGCATCATAGCTACCAGTTGGAGGGAAGGATGGACTCTTAGCCTTTTATATGTATATTAGAGGCCCAGTGCATGAAATTCACCCTCTCGCAATCCGGGACCCCTCAAGGGATGTCTGATTGCTGGCAGTCAGACATCCCTCTTGCAATCTGGGACCGCTGGCTTCTAACTGCTAGCCTGCCTGCCTGCCTGCCTGATCACCCCTAACCATTCTGCATTCCTGCATCATCACCCCTAACCACTCGCCTGCCTGCCTAATCGCCCCTAACCACGTGCCTGCCTACCCGATCACCCCTAACTGCCTCTGCCTGCCTGCCTCATCACTCCTAACCACTCACCTGCCTGCCTGATTGCCCCTAACCACTCTGCCTACCTGTCTGATCACCCCTAACTACTCGCTTGCCTGCCTGATTGCCCCTAACTGCCTCTGCCTCAGGCCCTGCTGCCGTGGCTGTCCGATCTAATTAGCATATTATGCTTTTATTATTATTGATATAGATACTTTGTGATTATAAATGGTAGGCAAACATGAGTTGTTGTTATTAAAATAAGAACTTAGCCATTCAGTCTTGTCCTTAAAAGGGGTTTACCTCTTGTTTATTTAAAAAAGATTCCTTTTTTGCCCTGGCCAGTGTGGCTCAGTACGTTGAGCATCATCCCGTGCAACAAAAGGTTGTCAGTTCAATTCCCAGTCAGGGCACATAACCAGGTCGTGGATTTGATCCCCAGTCGAGTCACATACAGGAGGCAATTGACCAATGTTTCTCTCTCACATTGATGTTATCCTCTTTCTCTCTCTCTCCCTCTTCCTTTCTCTTTCCAAAAAAAAAAAAAAAAAATCAACAAAAACGTATTTTAAAAAACACACAGAAAACAAAGAAAAAATGATTTCTGTTCTTTCTATTGGTTTTTAAAGAGAAAGAATTTAATTTATACTTCAATTATTTCTATGCTAGTCAAAGGTGTGAGTTTATATTGCTTTTCTTGGATTTATTAGTTTCTCATGGATATTTTGGTTTACACTAATAAAAACCAGAAATGTGAATTCTGAAGACTTCCATGTAATATTATTTCCTCCTATTTAGAGATAGAAGAAGTCCACACAATACCTTCATAATTAACTAGTTAATAATAAAGGAAAGAAAGAAAAGGGAAGTTAGACACTGTAAGCGTGACCACTTGGGAATCTTCACCAGGAAGCTACAGCTTCACACAGCATTTGTCCTCCAAGAGGATTAACACCCTTCCCCTCCCCCATTTGGTACTAGATTATTGGGGGAGGAAGAGGGAGAAAGGCACATGTGCAGTAGAAGTGAGGGTGGCACAGGGAAGGTGCGTGCCTGTCAGTCTAGCCTGGGGAACAATGGATTGGCTAGAGGATGAACCTCCTCAGAAGCATGCAAAATCTTGAAAATAAATTGGTCCATTTGAAGAAGCTCCTGGTTAAAATCTTCAGAGTTCCATTGCTCTTATTCTCTCATTCTGTCACCAGTGTTGCCAGTGTGTTCATGTGTTCTCTCTTCATAGCCATGTGGCCTTAGCAGTCGCATGGCCATGGCCTTGTGGATTCCACACACAGGATGCTGGACTGTACTTTATTTTATTTTATTTATTTTTTACTTATTTTTGGACTGTACTTTAATATGGAGCAGAAACTATGGGCAGTTGCCTTTATTTTGGCCCTGCTGAAGACAAGATTGGACTTCTTCCATGGCAAGATGGTCAGAAATGGAACACTGGAACCACAGGGCTTTATTTCCACACCAATAAATGTTAATCATTCTCCCATATGGGTCTCAGGAAATTCCTTTCTTCTTGACATCACAAGAACTCCACTTCCACCAATAACACACAGAGTAGCCAGAGAAAAGCCCATATTCACTCTGGAACTGAGGTTCCAGACACTGAGGATGCTGCCTCTTCTCTTCCATAAATAGATAGGAGAGAAAGAATATTCAAACATGCTTAAAGAGGAACCAAGAGAGCTCAAAACAGATTTCCTGCTAATATGTGAGGACAATCTGTTCTGATGTGGAATAAAAACTAGAATTGGTATTCACATAACACTTTATAATTTATAAAGCTTTTTTCTTATTTGTTATGTGTCTTTTGAGCAATAGTTGATATTGACTTTGAACTAGTCTTCTGATCCTGAAGTATTTGTTCTTTCTACCATGTTTATGCTGTTATACCCTACAAGATGACTTGTGTGTTTTTTTTATCACTTTAAAATGTATATTTACATTTACTGAATTAGAAATATGTTTAAAAAGTAGATATTTGGAGTTCCATGTGCTGAAGAGATTGAAAACCCTGCTAAACTTAGCTGAAATAAAATCATGAGTGAGAATAACTTTTCAGTAGTCATTTCAAAACATATATGCCTCACAAATCATCACATTGTACACTACACATATAAACAATTATATTTTCATGTATTCCTTAGTAAAGCTGGAAATAAAGGAAAAAGTAGAATAACTTTTGGCATTGAGTGGTGGAACTGTTGGAAAGAAGGCCGGGATGTCCAATGCTTCTTAGAATGATTAAACAAGAAAGCGCTGAAACCGGTTTGGCTCAGTGGATAGAGCGTCGCACTGATGGGTCCCGGGTTCGATTCCGGTCAAGGGCATGTGCCTTGGTTGCGGGCACATCCCCAGTGGGGGGTGTGCAAGAGGCAGCTGATCGATGTTTCTCTCTCATTGATGTTTCTAGCTCTCTATCCCTCTCTCTTCCTCTCTGTAAAAAATCAATAAAATATATTTTAAAAAAAACAAAAAAAACAAACCAACAAAAAAACAAAAACAAGAAAGCTAGAAATGCTCCAGAAACAGGATTATTATTGGGCTATTTTCTTCTCCTTTAATTCATTTGTAGATATGCAATATTTTTGAAGTAAATTCTTATTGGCTGAATATTTTGATTTAATTATTATTCTATCTTCAACCTTAAAGTATTAGGGTGCTTTTTAGAGCACAAAGCTAACACTCAGTATTTTTATGAGCTAAACTCTTGAAAAATATGTCTGAAAAATATGTCTGAATAGAGTAACTGTTGAATTCCTCAGGACTCAGCACAGGTGTCACCTCCTCAGTGAAGCTTTCCTTGACTTCCCCAGCAAAACTAATAGCCCCCTACCCTTTACTCCCACGGCACTTTATTTCCCCATTGGTTGGTAAGCCCCTTGGAAATAGTTTATTGTTCTTTGTATGCACAGCACTTAACAGAATGATAGTCATGGTCACCCTTAGTAAGGAGCTCAATAAATGTGTGTTTGAATGAACAGCTGAATGACAAAAAGATCCCTGGAGTTTTGCTCCTGACTTATTTTGTGTCATGAAGTGGTGGTCATGATGGCTCTCTGAGATAGCCCAAATAGCTTCTACAGAGTAAGTCCAAGTGAAGGATAAATTAGCCATTAGCATCTTTTGACAACCCTTTGCTAGAGGCTCTAATGAGATTAGCACCTTCGGAGCACATTATGATGTGGTCCTACTCCAGATGCAATTAGATCAGAGCTCCCAGCATCCAGGATCAATTTCATATTGATGCCTAGGGAGATGGAACTGCATATTGCAGGACAAATGCCTCATAGTTTTAATTGGAACTTTCAGGATTCATAATATCTACAATGGTTCTAATGTGAGATGTAGGATTTTTTAATTAGTGCCTTTACTATGGATTTATTTACTTCATTCGAAAATAGAAAAAAATGTTGATTTCATAGTTATATTGAAAGGGACATTATCAACCTGCTTTTTATGTGGTAATTGTGATTTGAGAGTAATAATTGTAATTATATCACAAATAGATTTAAGAAGTATATTAATATGTTACTCTGCATCCCTGCCTATTTTGTCTTTGAGAACTGTATTTTGCCAAAATTATATAGTAAATTTACAATACAAAGTACCCATTTTGTTTCAGGAAACTGGATTTTACAACTAGGGCAACTGCCTATCTGGAATATGCTCAGGACAGTCTTAAAAGTCCTGCATCCCAGGACCCACAGTTATGGGCAGTCCTGACCAGTCGGTCATTCTATTTGCACTCCTCCTTTCTTTACTTCTTGTTGACTGCCTACTTACTTTCAGTCCTGTCAGTGTTCCCCCAGCATCTTTCTTTATCCCAACAGTGCTGCTCATTCTGAGCAGAGGCTGAATTCAGTTTGCCACTCACAGAACCAGCCCCAGAAAGCTGGCATCCTTCTCCTCAGAGGCCTGGGCCAGCCAAAGGGACCCTTCTTCCAGGGTCAGAGCCCCAGCATCAGCTGATTTCTGCCTCCTTCTCAGAGCTTCCTCGCCCAGGACCTCTTCCCAGGCCCAAGTGATGGTGAGTTCAGCTTATCCTTTCGTTCCTCCAGCTCAGGGCAGGTTGCTTCCTGCAGTTGCTCATTACGTGATAGCCATTCTTTCTGTGTTTTCGGTTGTTTAGTTAACAGCTCTTTATATTAACTTCTTTCTGTTGAAAAAAACAGCCTGTTTCTGTCTCCTCACAGAACCCCAACAATACATTGTGTGAATATGATTGCACTGATCCATGTTTTCCTCTAGACTATATTTTCATTTTATACTAAATCCATTTGCTTTGGTTTTCAGGTAATATGCAGGGTTTCCATAGTACTGGCCATATCACATATCATTTTAATTCATTTCTCTGAAATTCTTGTCAGCACAGCTGTGGTAGGTTCCTGGGTAAGTTTCAAGTTAATGTTTAACACATTCTATGGAGAAGTCCAGCTGGTTTCCTGGAGCTGGGAGATTTTCCTGAATCCCAACTGTAGGTAGACCCAAACTAACGCTATTTAAGAGGTTTCTTTTGAAGACCATTTGATTGGCCAGGATAAATGGGGGTCCGAAATTTCCCCTTGGAGTCATTTAATAATGTTGGGCTTTTACTATTACTATTATTATCATTACTAGAGGCCCGGTGCACAAAATTTGTGGCCGTAGGGAGTGTCCCTCAGACCAGCCTGCACGCTCTCCAATCTGTGATCCCTTGAGGGATGTTAGATCCTATCGGGCCTAAACGGGCAGTCAGATCCCTCTCACAATCCAGGACTGCTGGCTCCCAACTGCTTGCCTGCCTGCCTTCCTGATTGCCCCTAACTGCTTCTGCCTACCAGCCTGATCATCCCTAACCACTCCCCTGCCAGCCTGATTGATGCCTAACTGCTCCCCTGCCAGCCTGTTTGCCCCTACCTGCCCTCCCCTGCAGGCCTGGTCACCCTAACTGACCTCCCCTGCAGGCCTGGTCACCATAACTGCCCTCCCCTGCAGGCCTGGTCCCACCCAACTGCTCTCCCCTGCAGGCCTGGGTCCCCCCCAACTGCCCTTCCCTGCAGGGCTGGTCGCCCCCAACTTGCCTCTTCTGCCACCAGGTCACCCCTAACTGCCCTCCCCTGCAGGCTTGATCACCCCCAACTGCCCTCCCTTGCAGGCCTGGTCCCTCCCAACTGCCCTCCCCTGCTGGCCACCTTGTGGAGGCCATCTTATGTCCACATGGGGGCAGCCATCTTGTGTGTTGGAGTGATGGTCAATTTGAATATTACTCTTTTATTAGATAGGATAGAGGCCTGGTGCACGGGTAGGGGCCAGCTGGTTTGCCCTGAAGGGTGTCCCGGATCAGGGTGGGGGTTCCCTTGGGACATGGGGTGGCCTGGGCGAGGAGCCTGTGGTGGTTTGCAAGCTGGCCACACCCCCTGGTGACCCAAGTGGAGGCTCTGGTATCTGGGATTTATTTATCTTCTATAATTGAAACTTTGTAGCCTTGAATGGAGGCCTAGGCCGGCCAGGGTGTGCGGAAAGCTTGGCTTCCTCCATCACTGGGGGCAACTCAAGCCTCCTGCTCTCTCCAGCTCTGTGGCTGCCGCCATTTTTGTTGGGATTTATTTATCTTCTTTAATTGAAACTTTGTAGCCTTGAATGGGGGCCTAGGCCAGCCAGGGTGTGCGGAAAGCTTGGCTTCCTCCATTACCGGGGAAACCCAAGCCTCCTGCTTGCTCTGTGGCCGCAGCCATCTTGGTTGGGTTAATTTGCATACTTGCTCCTGATTGGCTGGTGGGTGTGACTGGTGGGTGTGGCAGAGTGATGGTTAATTTGCATATTACTCTTTTATTAGATAGGATTTTTATTCAGATATAGCAGAGTTCTCTTAAAGTAGGAGTGGTTAAATACCTACATTCATTTGTATATGTGCTCATTGCCTGGCATTAGAAAATGATTTTAATAAGAATTATTTTCTGGACTAGGCTCTCTTAAACAAGGAGGAAAACACTAGGCAAGATGTTTATGAACACTAAGAACACCAGTGGTGTTAGAAACATTTCAGAGGCACGGCACTTCAGTCTTGTTTCATTAATGAAGTGCAAGGCAGATTCACCTCTAGCATGGTAACAGGCTCAGGCTGTTTTCAACAATTGTTTCATAAAACATGCTAAGCACTGTTACCAAACCAAAGTTTGTGTGCCCAATGCTTTGAAAGGCCAAAACTCAAAATGTAAGAGGTAAGAAATGGTTTATTGATGGAGAAAGCACCAACCGAGAACATGGGAGACCTAATGGTATTTCAAATCCTTCCTGCTCTCTGAACCAGATTAAGGGTTTTAGGTGAATCAGGTATGTGGAAGCACTGATAGAGTACATTTTAACTGGAGAGCCTTGGAACTTGGCCATTTATGATAAAGGAGCACCAATACCAGATCTTCTTGGACAATGGGCCCTTGGATTCTTAGAGGAATCAGTGTTCAACTTCTGATTATGTCTTGGTCCTTTGTTTGGGGAGGATAGGGGGTAGAATGAGTCTTTGGTTCAGGTAGAGCTGGAGGTCAAAGTTCTCTCCTCTGCACAGGCTTCAGCTGCATGACTTGCAGTTTTGGTCTATTATCTCTGAAAAGCACCTTGATATTTCATTAAATAGGATTGGACCATTTTGAGCTGGTTCTGTGGTTATGAAACCAGATAATGAATGGGTCTGGGCTACCTGTCACTAACTGAGCCCATTAAGCAGGGATAGGGTTGATTCATGTAGGAGCATTTATCCCGATAATGCAGCAATATGGGAGAGAAGAATGTCATCCATAGAATCTGCTCTAACTCCCCCTTTTCCCCCCATAAGCCAGTTGCTTATATTGGGTAGAAGGACAAAGATTACATGGGAAAGTAGGAATTACAGGCATGGAGATGTAGGCAAGGTATAATGGTTACAGGTTACAGGCAATGCAGGCTGGGTACGGGAGGGGGTCACAGAGGGCAAGTGCCTCCAGGACTTCATTGTTTCAGCAACAGGGTTGTTATTCTTTCCACCATGATAGGCAGTTCTCTGATAAGAAGAATGAACTTCATTCCAAGATTAATTTCCGGGTCCCAGTGAGTAAAACTTCCAGCCATATCAGAATGTGCTTTCTTTAATCAGAATAGAACAATTATGGTTAACAGAGCATAATTAATATTTCTTATAACTATAAGTAATCCCCACTATTTTATTTCTGTTCCTAACAGTTACAGCATGATAACAACTTTCTTGTCTAACTTCATATGAAACAGGCACTTCTAAATTTTTTTATATGAAGTATTGTTGTATATTTCAACTTGATATACTATTATATTATCCTTATTTTATACAAGGCAAATAAAGCTAAGAGAGGACTTAACTTTGAATATACAAAACTAGATCCAGTGTAATTGTCATGTACTGAGGCCTTGTTCCTGCCTCTGATTTCTAAGTAGCACACGTGGCACCGAGGGAATGGTTCTGATAATAAGGTTTACTAAATAAATATATTATAAATAAGATTTTGTAGAAATCACAAAATTTATGGAGTGAAGTTTCCATATAAATATAAGATATATAAATTTTATGAGATACATATATATCATATATAATAAGAATTATATGTGTATGTGTGGGGAGGGATGTATAAATTTTCAGCACGATAGTGTCCCTGGAGTTGGCTGTATGAACTTGACAAGACAGTTCATTTTCTCCCTGTGAGTTTCCTCATTTGTAAAATGGGGATAATAGTATCTACCTCATTGGGTTGTTGTGCTGATTAACAGAATTAATTTTTCTAAAGTTGCTGGCACAGTGCCTAGCATATCATGTATATTCAATAAATTCTAGTTCTCTCTCCTTCATTTTAAATCATTAGGGCATAAAACAAAATAGGATAATGTATGTGAGTGTGTGCCATTAGCTGTATATATATATATATATATATATATATATATATATATATATATATATTACAAATTTGACATATTCTTATTACAAAGCTGTATTATTAGTAGAGCCAGCAAAGCAAGATGTTAATTACTTTGAGAACAATATGCAACTTTCAATTATTCAGGATGATGAGAAAAAGGTTGAAATAGATAATCCAAAACCAAGATTGAAATAAGCAAATTAGACTACATTCTATGAACATACTATTTATCTATTCCAACTCTGATAACTATTTTAATACAGTTGTTTCCAGAGAGAAGACAATAGAGAACAGTAAGCAGAGAGACAGAGACGTCTTCTTAAACTAAAGCTCTTTATCTGTGCCCAGAGGTAACTTCCACTTCCTTAGACTGCAGGGTCTGGAGAGTAATCCACTGTTACTGTTCTTTGGTGGCTTTCCTTTGTAAGGGTTTTCAACTAACTCACAGTCAGCTGGCCAGCTCCCTCCAAATGTCTCAATAGAACATGATGTGCTGCCTGTTTGTTCTCAGTTTCAATCTCTCCATGTGCCCTCTTCTTCTCCATATCTCAAGAAACAACTTTTCCCAGGGTCCCAGCACCTGGCTATCAGGTAGTATTGGCCAATGGGAGACACTGAAGTCTGGAAGGCAGCAGGAAGGGAAAAATAAGAGTATGTCATCTTAGGACTTGGCAGCAGCTGCCTCTCCTTCATGACTTTAACTCCTGCGAGTACTAATGCTCTCTTAGATTCCAACTACAACCCTTTCCCCCACTTCTGTTCCTGTAAATAACCTGCTCCTGGACTCTTGGAACAGCACCTTGTCCTGCTGTCACTCTAGTCTTAGGGGTCATATTGGTTTCTTGATACTGCTACTCCAAATTTTATCACAGGCCCCTGTCTTCTCAATATTCATCATTTTTGTAACCAGTTTCTTGTATTCAATTTACTTTGTTAAAGGACCTGAAGAGGTTTTGTGTTCTGAATAAATCCGGTGAAATGTATTTGAGGAGATAATGGACAGATTTTGGTGGGAAATGGTCTAGTAGGAGTCAGCATCCTATTCCCAAACCAGCTCCCTCAGCCCCTTCTTCACTTTACCCTCCACTGTTTTCCTCCCAGATCTAAGAGACATCATGTCCCTTCCAGCTGGATAGATGTAGAACAAATATGTCCTTTCACTAAAAAAACAACTCATGAACAGGTGGCCATTCTACATAAGCGGCAGAAGGCTGAATATTAACAGCAGAATTTAGTGAAGTAACCACATTAAACTTAAAACAGAATGGATCTGTTATGTATAAATGATATGCATTATCTGCCCTGGTGACTGGTGGAGTATGACTAGTTAGAAATGGCTGCTGGCTAACTGACACTATTTCTATTAGTTTCACAAAACCTAGCCAATATTTCTCAGGGTTTTTTTGTTTTAATTTCTGTTGGTTTTCTAGCCTTTGAAAATAGCATCAATGTTTATATTTTTTTTCATAATTCACTGTTTGTTTTAATTTTCATTATAGACATACACTCACTGAGTAGACTATTCTAATGCTCACATGCCACCTTGCACTTGGTTCCTTCTCCCCCACCCATAAGCACAAGGTGACGAGACTTTGGGCTCAGAGCATCAGCCACTGCAGGAATGGTGCCAATGTTTCTGCAAGGTTTAGGGTAAGCCAGATAGAGGGCATCCAATGGCATAGGCATTATCTCATTTAATCTTCACAACAGCCTGAAAAGCAAATAATAATTAACATTTCTATTTTAAACTCTCTTATAAAGGTTAAATAAGTTGCCCCAAATCATAACACCCTGTAAGTGGTAAGACTAAAATAATAATCCAAATTTGTCTTACCCCAATAAAAGATGTTCTCAATTTTGATAGAAAAAACAATATCAACATGGGCAAAAGGTGATAACTTTAGATAAAGAATAATTTCCAGATAAAACAAAACAATTATTTCCCTTCTATTGTGTCTGCTCAATATCGACCTCAGGTCTTGTTAACTCCAGTGACCCAACAATTAAGGGGCCACTTGGTACCTGAAATCAGATCTCTAACATGTCTTCATATGTAAGTACTTTCACCAATGAAGTAGAGGTTGCATAACAATGCACTTTGAGATGGAAGGCAATTCTTCATAAGCTGTATCCAATTGTCAGTGGTGTAGACAACTGTATTTCTGACTTTTTGTCCCATTGTTCTTTTCAGAAACGTTATACCAGGGAGAGCAGGAGTTTCCAGAAGACCCACACTGTTCAGCTATTCTCAGAATCCATTATTGAAGTCTGACTCTTTCCTCCCTATTCAGAGGCGTGCTTGCTAGTTCTAAAGAGAAGGTGGAGGTCCATGAGTCCTTTCACTTACTAGTTTCTAGGTGAACATGATTCAGGGAATGCTAATGACTTTCTCTAAACACCCTTTACAAGACACAACAGGAACAAAAGTCTGAATTCTAGTCCTTAAGGGTTCCAGTCATGCTTGCTAAAATGTAGATTCAAAGGACAACCTCCCCCAATTCCTGAAAAGTTATCCTCTAGTACCTGGATTTCACCACTATTTTCTTTTCTTTAAATTTTTTTATTGATTAAGGTATTACATATGTGTCCTCAAACCTCCATTAAGCCCCCAACCACCCCACCCCCGACTCATGCCCTCACCCCCCTGATGTCCGCGTCCATTGGTTAGGCTTATATGCATGCATACAAGTCCTTTGGTTGATCTCTCCCCCTTACCCCCATCCTTCCCTACCTTCCCTCTGAGGTTTGACAGTCTGATCGATGCTTCTCTGTCTCTGGATTTGTTTTTGTTCATCAGTTTATGTTGTTCATTATATTCCACAAATGAGTGAGATCAGGTGGTATTTACCTTTCTCTGACTGGCTTATTTCACTTAGCATAATGCTCTCCAGTTCCATCCATGCTGTTGCAAATGGTAAGAATTCCTTCTTTTTAATTGTAGCATAGTATTCCATTGTGTAGATGTACCATAGTTTTTTAATCCACTCATCTGCTGATGGGCACTTAGGCTATTTCCAAATCTTAGCTATGGTTAATTATGCTGCTATGAACATAGGGGTGCATATATCCTTTCTGATTGGTATTTCTAGCTTCTTGGGGTATATTCCTAGAAGTGGGATCGCAGCGTCAAATGGGAGTTCCATTTTTAGTTTTTTGAGGGAACTCCATACTGTTCTCCACAGTGGCTGCACCAGTCTGCATTCCCACCAGCAGTGCAAAAGAGTTCTTTTTTCTCTGCATCCTCGCCAACACTTGTCCTTTGTTGATTTGTTGCTGATAGCCATTCTGACAAGTGTGAGATGATACCGCATTGTCATTTTGATTTGCATCTCTTGGATAATTAGTGACTTTGATCATGTTTTCATATGTCTCTTGGCCTTCCTTCTGTCTTCGTTAGAAAAATATCTATTTAGGTCCGTTGCCCATTTTTTGATTGGGTTGTTTATCTTCCTTTTGTTAAGTTGTATGAGTTCCCTGTAAATGTTGGAGATTAATCCCTTTTTGGTGATAACATTGGAAAATATGTTTTCCCATGCAGTGGGCTTTCTTGTTGTTTTGTTGATGGTTTCCTTTGCTGTGCAAAAGCTTTTTATTTTGATCTAGTCCCATTTGTTTATTTTCTCTTTAGTTTCCATTGCCCTAGGAGCAGTATCAGTGAAGAAATTGCTTCGGCATATGTCTGAGATTTTGCTGCCTGTGGATTCCTCTAGTATTTTTATGGTTTCCAGTCTTATGTTTAAGTCCTTTATCCATTTTGAGTTTATTTCTGTGTATGGTGTAAGTTGGTGGTCTAGTTTCATTTTTTTTGCATGTATCTGTCCAATTTTCCCAACACCATTTATTGAAGAGACTGTCTTGACTCCATTTTATGTTCATGCCTCCTTTGTCAAATATTAATTGGGCATAGTGGTTTGGGTCGATTTCTGGGTTCTCTATTCTATTCCATTGGTTTATAGGTCTGTTCTTGTGCCAGTACCAGGCAGTTTTGAGAACAGTGGCTTTGTAATACAGCTTGATATCTGGTATTGAGATACCACCTACTTTGTTCTTCTTTCTCAGGATTGGTGCAACTATTCAGGGTCTTTTTTTATTCCAGATGAATTTTTGGAGAGTTAGTTCTAGGTCTGTGAAATATGCCATTGGTATTTTAATGGGGATTGCATTGAATCTATAGATTGCTTTGGGTAGTATGGACATTTTGATGATGTTGATTCTACCAATCCATGGACATGGTATGTTCTTCCGTCTGTTTATATCTTCCTCTATCTCTTTTTTCAGTGTCCTGTAGTTTTTCACATATAGGTCTTTTACCTCCTTAGTTAATTTTATTCCTAGGTATCTTAATTTTTTTGGTATGATGATAAATGGGATTGCTATTTTAGTCTCTGTTTCTGTAAGTTCACTATTGGTGTAAGGAAATGCCATAGATTTCTTGGCATTAATTTTGTATCCTGATACATTGCTGAATTCATTTATTAAGTCTAATAGTTTTTTGATGGAGTCTTTAGGGTTTTCTATGTACAGTATCATGTCATCTGCAAATAAGGACAGTTATACTTCTTCTTTTCCAATTTGGATGCCTTTTATTTATTCTTCTTGTCTGATTGCAATGGCTAGTACTTCCAGCACTATGTTGAACAGGAGTGGTGAAATGGGCATCCCTGTCTTGTTCCAGTTCTTAGAGGAAATGGTTTTAGTTTTTGTCCATTGAGTATGATGTTGGCTGTGGGTTTGTCATATATGGCTTTTATTATGTTGAGGTCTGATCCTTCTATTCCCACCTTGCTGAGAGTTTTTATCAAGAAAAGGTGCTGAATTTTGTCAAATGCTTTTTCTCCATCAACTGATATGACCATGTGATTTTTATCTCTCAATTTGTTTATGTGATGTATCACATTTATTTATTTGTATTTATTTGGATATTGTACCATCCTTGCATCCCCGGAATAAATTCTACTTGGTCATGGTATATTATCTTTCTGATGTATTGCTGGATCCGATTTCCTAGAATTTTGTTAAGGATTTTGGCATCTATATTCATGAGGGATATTGGCCTATAATTCTCTTTCATTGTGTTGTCTTTATCTCGTTTTGGTATTAGTGTAATGCTGGCTTCATAGAATGAGCTTGGAAGTGTTCATTCCTCTTGAATTTTTTGGAATAGTCTACAGAGGATAGGTTTTAGTTCTTCTTTGAGTGTTTGGTATAACTCCCTTGTGAAGCCATCTGGCCCCGGGCTTTTGTTTGCTGGGAGCTTTTTGATGACTTCTTCAATTTGTTACATAGTTATCGACCGATTGCAATGTTTAGAATCTTCCTGATTGAGTTTTGGAAGGTTGTGTTTTTCTATTAATATGTCCATTTCCTTTAGGTTGTCTAGTTTGTTGGAGTAGAGTTGTTAATATTATTTTTTAACAATCCTTTGTATTTCTGTGGGGTCTGTTGTTATTTCGCCTCTCTTATTTCTGACTTTGTTTATTTGAGTCCTTTCTCTTTGTTTCTTGGTGAGACTGGCTAGAGGTTCATAAATCTTGTTTACCTTTTAAAATAACGAACTCTTGGTTTCATTGATCTTTTGTATTGTGTTATTGGTCTCTATGTCATTTATTTCTGCTCTGATCTTTATTATCTCGTTCCTTCTGCTCACTCTGGGCTTTTCTTGTTGCTCTCTTTCTAACTTTTTGAGTTATAGTTTTAGATGATTTACTACCATTTTTTCTTGTTTTTTGAGGTAGGCCTGTAGAGCTATAAAGTTCCCTCTCAAGACTGCTTTCATTGTGTCCCATAGATTTTGGATTGTTGTGTTTTTATTGTCATTAGTTCCTAGGATGTTTTTAATTTCTTCTTTGATCTCATTGGTAACCCAATAATTATTTAATAGGATACTATTCAGCTTCCAAGTGTTTGAGTTTTTTGGATCATTTTTATTGTAGTTTATTTCTAATTTTATGCCATTGTGATCTGAGAAGATGCTTGATATGATTTCAATCTTCTTGAATTTGGGGAGACTTTGCTTGTGACCCAATATGTGGTCTATTTTTGAAAATGTCCCATGTGCACTTGAGAAGAACATATATTCCATGGCTTTGAGAGGAATTGTTCTGAAGATGTCAGTTAAGTCTATCTGATCTAGTGAATCATTTAGGATTGCTGTTTCTTTGCTGATTTTTTGTCTAGAGGATTTATCTAGTGATGTCATTGGTGTATTAAAGTCCCCTACTATGATTGTATTGGTTTTGGTCTCTCCCTTGATATCTTCCAGGAGTTTTTTTATGTATTTGGGTGCTCCTGCATTGGGTGCATATATGTTTATCAGGGTTATATTCTGTTGTTTTATCGATCCCTTTAGTATTATGAAGTGGCCTTCCTTACCTCTTGCTATGGCCTTCACTTTGAGGTCTATTCTGTCCAATATAAGTATTGCTACCCCAGCTTTTTTTTTTTTTCATTTCCATTTGCCTGCAAGATATTTTTCCATCCCTTCACTTTCAGTCTGTGTGAGTCCCTTGTTCTGAGGTGGGTCTCTTGTAGACAGCATATATATGGGTCATGTTTTTTTTATCCATTCAGCCACTTGATATCTTTTGATTAGAGCATTTAGTCCATTTATGTTTAAAGTTATTACTGAAAGGTACTTGTTTGTAGTCATTTATATTTTTGTGCCTGTGTTCCTTCTTACCTTTTTATTTCTTCTTTTTATAGCATTCCCTTTAGCATTTCTTGCATTGCTGGTTTAGTAGTGATAAACTCCCTTAGCCTTTTTTTGTCTGCGAAACTCCTGATTTCCCCTTCAATTTTGATTGAAAGTCTTGCTGAATAGAGTATTCTTGGATTCAGTCCTTTGCTTTGCATCACTTTGTATACCTCTTTCCATTCCCTTCTAGCTTGATGTGTTTCTGTTGAGAAATCATTTGATAATCTGATGGGGATCCTTTGTAGGTAACTCTCTGTCTCTCTCTTGCAGACTTTAAGATTCTCTCTTTGTCATTAACATTTGCCATTGAAATTATGACACGTCTTGGTGTGGGTCTTTTGGGATTCATCTTGTTTGGACTCTCTGTACTTGTGTAACTTTTTTCTTCCCCATATCCGGGAAGTTTTCTGTCATTATTTCTTCAAGTAGATTTTCTAATCCTTGCTGCTCTTGTTGTCCTTCTGGCAGCCCTATTATACGCATGTTACTTCATTTCATGTTGTCCCAAAGCTCCCTTAGGCTCTCCTCCTGTTTTTTAATTTTTTTTCTCCAGTTGCTATTCAGATTGAGCTTGTTTTTCTGCCTTACCTTCTAACTCACTAATTCGGTCCTCTGCTTCTTCTATTCTACTGTTGAAACGTTCCATGGTGTTTTTGATTATAGCTATATCACTTTTCATTTCTTCCTCATTCTTGCATAGGTTATTGATTTTCTCATCCATCTGGTGTATGAATTGCATGACCATTTCTCTGAATTATTTTTGGTCATGTTGCATGCTTCAATTTCACTAATTTCCTGCATGGACCTGGGCCATGTGCAGTGGGAGCTTCACACCAACCAAGTGTCACTGAAGAGCTCCAACACCAAGACGTGTGGCTGCCGTGGGTTGGTGGGAACCAGGCTCACCAGAGTCAGCGTTACCAGTGCTCAGTGTGGTCTTGTGTGCGCACCTAGAATCAGGAGCCCTGCCTGCACCATGCTGAAATAGAGACCCTGCTGGTGTGTGCTGAAAATCAGAGTCCTCTAGCGATTGCCAGGAGTCAGAGTTCCCCTGTGTCTGCACCAAGAATCGAGTATCAGAGTCTCTGTTGCTTCGTGCGGCCTCTCGCTGAGAATCAGGGTCCGTGTGTGCGCATGCACCAAGAATTGGAGTCACTGGTTCTTAGTGTGAATGCACTGGGAGTCAGGGATCTCAGGAGCACACAATAAGAAACAGAGTCAAGTCAGTGGTGCTCAGTGCTGCCTCCCGTCTGGAGAATCAGGGTCCTTGTCAGCTTGGGGGACTGGATTGCACAGTAGCACTGTGTCGGCAGGAGGTCCGCTCCTGCACTGCGGAAAACAGACTTCCGTGTGCGTTTGCCCAGAATCGAAGTCAGGTGGCACTGCCACCCTGTGTGGGCTTTGGTCGCTCTATTGCATTGCAGGGAACAGATTCCCAGTGCCTGTGTGCTCCCAGGCTCAAAATCCTGTAGTCGCGCTGAGGCCTGTGTGAGGGGCAGGTCTATCAGTTACTATGGCACTGTCAGCAAACCTGTGAGGAGGGGGATAGGCTCCTTGACTCACAGAAATCTGCGGCCGGGATGTCTGGATTCTTGTTGTCTGTGGGTCTGCAGCTGTGGTCGCAGGTCTCTGTCCCCAGTGGCTGCAGGGTCCTGGTTTGCGTCTGAGACCAGACTCAGTGGTGCTGAAGGTAGGCTCCTAGTCTCAGCAGCTCTGTTTCTCAAGATGGCATGGTCTCTGTGCCTGCACTGGCTGCCCCGGAGTGTCTGCGTTGTGCCCGGGGCTCCGCCGTCTAAGACTGCCAGGTTTGGCAGCCCCTTGGAAGACCTGCAGAATCTAACTGTCCCTAGCTCATACACACACACACCACACACATCCACACACTCCTCTATTGCTCCCTCACTCTCTCACACTCACTCCCTCCCTACCTTCCTGCTGGTCGCCATCTTCAATTCCCCTCAACACTATTTTCCATAAAGTTTTCCCCAAGCTAAAATAATTGTCCAACTGATATATTTCTCTTACCTATTTTTTCTAATTGTTTCTACAACATTCTAACTTGTATATTTGTTGAAAATCCTGTTCTCTAGGGTTATAATTCTTTTTCCTCTTTAGTCTAATGAGAAAATGTGATTAAAAAGGCAAGATTATATTCTTCAAAATATAAATTATATTATTGATTTCAGAGAGGAAGGGAGAGGGAGAGAGAGATAGAAACATAATGATGATAGAGAATCATTGATCAGCTGCCTCCTGCACTCCCCATTGTCTCAGGCATGTACCCTGACCAGTAATCGAACTGTGATCTCTTGGTTCATAGGTCAACGCTCAACTACTGAGCCACACTGGCTGGGCAGCAAAATTATATTCTTCAGTGTCAGTTAGCAAGGCAATTCTCCTAAAAATACATTTTTAAACTGCTGAATATATTTTTTGACATCCAGTTAAATTCTAGTTTTTAATCTTCAAACCTTAAATTTTCACAATTCTGAGTGGAAGATCATTCCCAAGGTTTGATGGGAAATCCTCCTTGAAAGCCAGTAGAGAACGGCAAACCATTTTGTGTCTTGGAGAGAAAGAGGAAAGTAATCAATGAAGCTCATTCTTTTCATTTATCCTCCCTTCATTTTTACTTCTGTCTTATTTTTTTTCCATATTTATTCCTTCCCCTTTCTGTCTGATCACATTCTATAAGCACATTATTATTAAAAATCTTTTTAAAATGATTAATGACATAGAGCACCAAATTTTGTATCAGTGGTTATTAGATTTTACATCTTCAAATATGATTTTACAATATACATGTAAGATTTGTGGATAAAAGGGGCCATATGCTAACCTGACTAGTTCAGGGAAGGACTGCATGGCAGCTGTGTAAATTCAAAGACCTAAAATAACCACAAAGGATGGTCTGAAAATTAAATATTTACCTACAAGCAGTTTATAGTGGGTAGTCATGTCCTAGGCCAGTATTTTTCCTGACAAAGATTAACTTCAATCTTTACTGAGCCTATTATCTTTTTGCATCTAAAATAACATATCTGTGAAATGTCTGGGTAACTTGTAATTTCCCTTTTTCCGGACCTCTCAGGGCACAACAAATGGCACCAGGGCATTCCCACATTGTTATTGTTAACAAGTTAATCATCAACTGTTAACTATGTTAACTATCATGTATCCATATATGTAAAAGAAGCATATGTCCATCATTTCACTTTTTATCTAAACCCAGAGGTTTCCCCTCTTTGCTTTCTCCTACCTCCCTAATCTATCATCAATGGATTTCATGTAACCCACTTTAGTCTTTTCCTTTTTAAATATAAATTTTTAGGGGTAAAAAAGACAGGTTTAGGGAATTTTTTAAATTAAGGGGGTCCATGGAAAAAACACAGGGCTACAGAGTTGCAAAAGGATACATTTCCATAAGACAAGGGAGCAGGAGGCCAGCAGAAGTTACATTTCCATAAGACAGGAAAGATGGGAGAGGAAGCAGTTACCTTTCCATAAGACAAGGTAACTGGGAGTAGCCAAAGGTGTATATTTACAAATTAAATAAGGAGGGCCTCACATGTTCCATGTGAGGTTTGACCTTTGAGCTCAGGAGTTGCTCTAGTGACCAAATCAAAGGGGAATAGTGACCAATCAGAGGGGATATTGAGGCACAAAAACTGTAGCCTTTATAAACCGGGGGAAAAGGAATTCGGTGGGACTCTTTCCTCTTCCCCAGGTGGGAGTCTGTGCTGTGAGATTTTTTTCCCCCTCCCCATGTGGGAGTCTGTACTTGTTTTTCAATAAATTTCCACCTTTGCTACACCATCTTCTATCCATGGTTTCATTCTTTGACTCTGACAGACAAAGAATCTGGGGGAGCCATCCTGCCCAGGGGAACACCGTGTGTTCCAGTCCAAAAATCCAGTATCACTTTTGATGGTAATTTATAAAAACAAGGTAGGAACTCGCCATTCTTTGGAGCATTATCCCAATCCATTGGGATTCTGCTTCCCGGCAATTGTCGACTGTTGGGCTCAAATAAACTCACTAAATTCTTTATAGGTTTGAATGGTTTTTTACGTTAACAGATTGCATGAATCAAAAGTAGTTTTTTGTTAGGATGAATTTAAAAAATTAAATGATCAACATAGGTCACCCTTTAAGAGTTTAAATAACTACTTATTTACCCTCAAGAAAGCTTGGTAAAACACAACTGAGTTTAAGTCAAAGGATTCCTTATCTTCATCAAAGATGTCTGTGTTTCAAAATCTGTTGCGTCTAATGAAAAACTGAGTCTCCATAAGATAGTATTCCCATATGTTTTCTTTGGTGAAACATTCTTTTCTGTTTTATTTGGCTAATAAATGGACATTTCATGGCCAGGGAAAATGAGAAAAGGTCTATAACAGCTAGCTGCTCTCCAAGTTGTTAGTGTCTTACTTCTGCAGATTAATCATCTACTTGAAATATGGAAATGGGAGTTAGCCCACAAGGGATGGCCACTCACGTCTTTTACAGGCTTTGCATGTAGAATGAGTCCACTATCTAGTTCACTTCATGTGATATCTTCTACCAGCAGGACTGATAAACCAATGGGGCTTGCTACAAGGTCTAGAACAAACCTGTGAGAACTAGAACTAATTTAGATATGGGCAGAATTTTGGGGCAGAAACCCTGGCCTTTACTCCCCTCTTTTTCCACATTTTACAAACCTAGGATGCTCTTCTCAGGATGTATCTTCTCTGGTTTTTAATTTTTCTAGCTTCTCTCATCAATTCAAATGCGTTTGATTATGAACCCACACCTTAAGGCCCTTCTAGGGAATCTGTGAAGTAAATTGGGTCTATGCATTAACAGTAATAAGTGAGTTATTCCTTGCAAATAAGGCAGTTTTATTTTAATTTGATTCATTTAAACAAGTATTTACTGCTACTTAAAATATAATCTACTTGCAGTTAGAATACATTCATCTTTGTCCGGGCTCCCTCATCTTCTACTGGGATTATTACAATAGATTCTTGAATGGTCTCCCTGCTTCCATTCTTGCTTACTTATAATCGATAATGATCTCTTTTGCCACAGATAAACCACTATTATGGTGAAATGAAGAATTTGTTGAGTCCTGGACAATCTAAGGAAAAAAGAAGAAAAGAAAAAAAAAAGGGATATTAAGAAATATTTTAAAAGGTAAAATTCCATAAATGTTAATACATGTCAAAAATGTAAGTTAATTTATTAATGAGAGAACCAGTAAGAAGTTACAACCAGTT
The DNA here is from genome assembly GCF_951640355.1 of Cnephaeus nilssonii. Classification (NCBI taxonomy): domain Eukaryota; kingdom Metazoa; phylum Chordata; class Mammalia; order Chiroptera; family Vespertilionidae; genus Cnephaeus; species Cnephaeus nilssonii. The sequence continues at coordinate 97,377,436 of NC_137079.1, forward strand.
CAAAGGTGAATTCAAAGTAGCACATATATATTAGCAATAGGTAATACTGAAATGAATTTATGAAGAGTTGTAAAATTGATTTATTGGAAAGGAGGAGGGAGAAAATCAAGTGTATTTCCGCCAGACAAAATTTATTTGTATCTCTAGAGGCAAGAATCATGTCCACTGCTAGCCATTGTATATAACTCACAGAGATATTTAACACTTCACAGGCAATGAAAGTTGCAGAGATCCCATAAAATCTGCTAATCTGGAAGGATGTGCTTAGGCAACATCTAGATTTTTATCAAAGATACCCAGTAATCTTTTTGGTTCATTTAAATTCTTTCATGGTTGTTTTCTTACATGGGGTAGAAAAGAGAGGGGGAGGGAGAGAGAAAGAGTGAATTTCTTGGACAGTTTTGGTTCATGCCTATTTTCCTGGAGAAATTATTAATAGCAAGTCTTTTAGTCTCAAAAATATCCTGGCTTGGAAGGTAAGATATGTTCTTACCCTGTCTGGGATTTACTGTCATTTCATTATTTTTCACATAAAACCACTTAAAATAGGAGATAGAGCAATGCTGTGAAGGATTAACAACAATTCAAATAGCACTTTAAATCTAAGTGATTGACTCTATGACAACAAGTTAACAGTGTGAGTTTTCAAATGGGCAAGACTGTGGAGTAGTCATAGCTTCTGGCTAGGCTGTCTCCTGCACAGCAGCCCTGATCCATCTCTCTGGACAGATTTAGTCTGTCACTGATTCTATTGTTTACAGAATCTTCTCATGGTGGGTGGCTAATCAAATGCTTGCACAGCTTCACTTTCCAAAACATTGGGGTTTTGTTTCCTGTTAACACGCAAAAGTTCACAATAATAGTTCTGAATATGTCTGGTTAAAGGACTTAGGGCAGACAATGAATGAAAGGGCATAGTATATTATGGCTGTAATCTACATATATAGCTATACCAGTAAAAGAGTAATATGCTAATTAGACTGGGAGACATTCTGGGAGACCTTCTGAATGTCCTTCCAGACAAAGCCATGATGGTAGGCCAAGGCAGAGATCAGGTTGGCAGGGGAGGGCAGTTGGGGATGAGCAGGCTGGCAGGGGGACAGTTAGGGGCGAGCAGGCCAGTGGGGTGGGGGGGCAGTTGGGGTTGATCAGGCCGGCAGGCAGAGTGGTTAGGGGTGATCAGGCAGGCAGGCAGGTGAGCAGTTAGAAGCCAGCAGTCCCGGATTGCTAGAGGGATGTCCAACTGCCCGTTTAGGCCCAATCCCTAAACAGGCAGTTGGACATCCCTCAAGGGGTTCCAGATTGGAGAGGGTGCAGGATGGGCTGAGGGACACAGCCCCTGTGCACTAATTTTGTGCCCCGGGCCTCTAGTATATCCTATATAATAAAAGAGTAATATGCAAATTGACCATCACTCCAACACACAAGATGGCCACCCCCAAGTGGTCAAAGATGGCCGCCCCCATGTGGACACAAGATGGCCGACAGGGGAGGGCAGTTGTGGGCGATCAGGCCTGCAGGGGAGGGCAGTTAGGGGTGACCAGGCCAGCAGAGGAGGACAGTTGGATGGGGCCAGGCTTGCAGAGGAGGGCAGTTGAGGCAACCAGTCCAGCAGGGGAGGGCAGTTGGGAGCGACCAGGCCTGCAGGGGAGGGCAGTTAGGGGGGACCAGGTTAGCAAGGGAGGGCAGTTAGGGGTGACTGGGCCAGTAGGGGAGGGCAGTTGGGGGCGACCAGGCCTGCAGGGGAGCAGTTAGGCATTGATCAGGCTAGGAGGGGAGTGGTTAGGAGGTGATCAGGCTGGTAGGCAGAAGCGGTTAGGGGCAATCAGGCAGGCAGGCAGGCGAGCAGTTGGGAGCCAGCAGTCCTGGATTGTGAGAGGGATTGTGATCTGGATCGGGCCTAAACGGGCAGTTGGACATCCCTTGAGCGGTCCCAGATTGGAGAGCGTTCAGGCTGAGCTGAGGGATACCCCCGACACACATGCATGAATTTCATGCACCGGGCCTCTAGTATATATATATATTTATATATATATTTATACATACACTGAGTGGCCAGATCATTATGATCTCTGAACGCATAATAATCTGGCCACTCAGTCTATATCCTATATAATAAAAGGCTCATATGCAAATTGTCCCCTCAACCAGGAGTTTGACCAGCAGGCAGGCCGGTCAACCACCCATGTCCCCTCCCCCTGGCCAGGCTGGCCAGACCCCACCCATGCACGAATTCATGCACAGGACCTCATATATATATATATATATATATATATATATATATATATATCCTACTTAATAAAGGAGTTATATGCTAATTGACCGTACCTTCGCTATGCCCACAGCCAATCAGGGTGCTATGCAAATTAGCCCAGCAAAGATGGCAGAGGGGGGAGGAGGCAGCACCCGCTGCCTGGCGGGACCCAAGCCAAGGCTCAATCGGGGACCAGGGCAGGCAGCGTGGGTCAGCGCCCACTGCCACAGGCGGGACCCAAGCCAAGGCCCGATTGCAGACCAGGGCAGGTGGCATGGGTCAGCACCCACCACCGCTGGTGGGCGCTGACCCAAGCCAGGCCCCACAGCGCCCGCCAACACAGGCGGGACCCAAGCCAAGGCCCAATCTCGGACCGGGGCCGGCGGGCACTGACCCAAGCCAAGCCCCGCATCATCCGCCCCCGCAGGCGGGACCCAAGTTAAGCCCTGATCGTGGACCAGGGCATGCAGCATGGGTCAGCGTCTGCTGCCACAGGCGGGACCTAAGCCAAGGCCCGATCGCAGATTGGGGCCAGCGGGCGCTGACACAAGCCAAGCCCCGCAGTGCCTGCCACCGCAGGCGGGACCCAAGCCAAGCCCTGATCGTGGACCGGCGCCCGCCGCCCGCCGCCATAGGCGGGACCCAAGCCAAGGCCCAATTGTGGACTGGGGCCGGCGGGTGCTGACCCAAGCCAAGCCCTGCAGTTCCCGCCGCCGAAGGCGGGACCCAAGCCAAGCCCGATTGTGGACCGGGGAAGGTGGCGTGGGTCAGCGCCCTAGCCACTGGCCTGATCCAAGCCGCCATCGCACGGCCTGCCAGGTCCAAGCCACAATGGGGGCCCAGGCAAGCAGCGGGGGGCAAAGCCCTAGGCCGGTGCTTGCCCGGATGGCTGACCCAAGCTGGCAGTGTGTGGCAGGGCCGCACACTGCTGGTGGGGTCCAAGCTGAAGCTGAGGGGACCTGGGCAACTTCTGCCAAGGCCCGCCTGTGGGCTTGAGCAGAGGGAGAAAGCTGGCAGCTTAGAGGGCATTACTCCCTATGGAGCCCCAGCTTCCACATCCCAGCTGTGGAAATTGACAACCGGTAGGAGGAAGTCCTACCCTCACAGAAACAGCCAGAATCAGCCGTTGGTCACACAACTCAAAGGCCTGACAGTTAAGACTCATTCACCTGTATCTCAGACCGTGGCAGTAGAGAGGTGGGACTATGTCCAAAGAAAAACTGTTGATACAACGTAGCTCTGCAGCAGAAAGATGCCGACGTTATGGACAGAAAATGTCTGAAGAGCAAAGGGCGTCTGATCTTGAAAGAAGGCGACGCCTACGACAGAATGTATCTGAAGAGCAGCTATTGGAAAAACGGCGCTCTGAAGCCGAAAAACACTGGCATCTTCGACAGAAAATGTCTAAAGACAAAAGCGCCTATGAAGTTGAAAGAAGGCGGTGGCTAAGACAGAAGTCTAGAGAACAGTCATCAACAAGTACTAGCAATATTGGTAGGAACTGCCTTCTCAGCAATAATGGAGTACATGAGGATGCAATTCTCGAACATAGTTGTGGTGGAATGACTGTTAGATGTGAATTTTGCCTATCACTAAATTTCTCTGATGAAAAACCATCCGATGGGAAATTTACTCGATGTTGTAGCAAAGGGAAAGTCTGTCCAAATGATATACATTTTCCAGATTACCCGGCATATTTAAAAAGATTAATGACAAATGAAGATTCTGACAGTAAAAATTTCATGGAAAATATTCGTTCCATAAATAGTTCCTTTGTTTTTGCTTCCATGGGTGCAAATATTGCATTGCCATCAGGGTATGGGCCATACTGTTTTAGAATACACGGACAAGTTTATCACCGTACTGGAACGTTACATCCTTTGGATGGTGTTTCTCGGAAGTTTGCTCAACTCTATATTTTGGATACAGCCGAAGCTACAAGTAAAAGATTAGCAATGCCAGAGAACCAGGGCTGCTCAGAAAGACTCATGATCAACATCAATAACCTCATGCATGAAATAAATGAATTAACAAAATCATACAAAATGCTACATGTGGTAGAAAAGAAAGCCCAATCTGAAGCAGCAGCAAAAGGTATAGCTCCCACAGAAGTAACTATGGCAATTAAATATGATCATAACAGTGACCCAGGTAGATATAATTCTCCCCATGTAACCGAGGTTGCTTTCATATTCAGAAACGAAGATGGAGAACCTCCTTTTGAAAGGGACTTGCTCATTCATTGTAAACCAGATCCCAATAATCCAAATGCCACTAAAATGAAACAAATCAGTATCCTGTTTCCTATATTAGATGCAATGACATATCCTATTCTTTTTCCACATGGTGAAAAAGGCTGGGGAACAGATATTGCATTAAGACTCAGAGACAACAATGTACTCAACAATAATACTAGACAAAATGTAAGGACACGAGTCACACAAATGCAGTATTATGGATTTCATCTCTCTGTGAGGGACATGTTCAATCCTATTTTAAATGCAGGAAAATTAACTCAACAGTTTATTGTGGATTCATATTAAAAAATGGAGGCAAATTTGATAAATTTAATTAAAGCACCCAATCTAAGTTGAGAGTTGAAAAATATAGTGGTTTGATGGATTATCTCAAAACTAGATCTGAAAATGACAATGTGCCGATTGGTAAAATGATAATACTTCCATCATCTTTTGAAGGTAGTCCCAGAAATATGCAGCAGCTATATCAGGATGCTATGGCAATTATAATGAAGCATGGCAAGCCTGATTTATTTATAACCATGACATGCAACCCCAAATGGGCAGTTATTACAAACAATTTACAATGCTGGCAAAAAGTTGAAAACAGACCTGAGTTGGTAGCCAGAGTTTTTAATATTAAGCTGAATGCTCTTTTAAATGATTTATGCAAATTCCATTTATTTGGCATAAATAGCTAAGATTCATGTCATTGAATTTCAGAAATGTGGACTGCCTCACGCTCACATATTATTGATATTAGATAGTGAGTCCAAATTACATTCAGAAGATGACATTGACCATATTGTTAAGGCAGAAATTCCAGATGAGGACCAGTGTCCTCGACTTTTTCAAATTGTAAAATCAAATATGGTACATGGATCATGTGGAATACAAAATCCAAATAGTCCATGTATGGAAAGTGGAAAATGTTCAAAGGGATATCCGAAAGAATTTCAAAATGTGACCATTGGAAATATTGATGGATATCCCAAATACAAACGAAGATCTGGTAGCACCATGTCTATCGGAAAAAAATTGTCAATAATACTTGGATTGTCCCTTATAACCCGTATTTGTGCCTCAACTATAACTGTTATATAAATGTTGAAGTCTGTGCATCAATTAGAAGTATCAAATATCTATTTAAATACATCTATAAAGGGCATGATTGTGCAAATATTCAAATTTCTGAAAAAGAAATTATCAATCATGACGAAGTACAGGACTTCATTGACTCCAGATATGTGAGCGCTCCTGAGGCTGTTTGGAGACTTTTTGGAATGCGAATGCATGACCAATCTCATGCAATCACAAGATTAGCTATTCATTTGCCAAATGATCAGAATTTGTATTTTCATGTCGATGATTTTGCTGAAGTTTTAGATAGGGCTAAAAGACATAACTCAACTTTGATGGCTTGGTTCTTATTGAATAGAGAAGACTCTGATGCACGTAATTATTATTATTGGGAGATTCCACAGCATTATGTGTTTAATAATTCTTTGTGGACAAAACGCCAAAAGGGTGGAAATAAAGTATTAGGTAGACTGTTCACTGTGAGCTTTAGAGAACCAGAACGATATTACCTTAGACATTTGCTTCTGCATGTAAAAGGTGAGATAAGTTTTGAGGATCTGCAAACTGTAGGAGGTGTAACTTATCATGAAGCTGCTAAACACCGAGGATTATTACTTGACGACACTATCTGGAAAGATATGATTGACGATGCAATCATCCTTAATATGCCCAAACAACTATGGCAACTTGTTGCATACATATGTGTGTTTGGATGTCCTTCTGCTGCAAACAAATTATGGGATGAGAATAAATCTCATTTTATTGAAGATTTCTGTTGGAAATTGCACCGAAGAGAAGGTGCCTGTGTGAACTGTGAAATGCATGCCCTTAATGAAATTCAGGAGGTATTCACATTGCATGGAATGAAATGTACACATTTCAAACTTCCGGACTATCCTTTATTAATGAATGCAAATACATGTGATGAATCGTATGAATGACAACAGGCAGAAGTTTTGATAAATTCTCTGAATGATGAACAGTTGGCAGCCTTTCAGACTATAACTTCAGCCATCGAAGATCAAACTGTATACCCCAAATGCTTTTTCTTGGATGTCCAGGTGGTAGTGGAAAAACATATCTGTATAAAGTTTTAATACATTATATTAGAGGTCGTGGTGGTACTGTTTTACCCACAGCATCTACAGGAATTGCTGCAAATTTACTTAATGGTGGAAGAACCTTTCATTCCCAATATAAATTACCAATTCCATTAAATGAAACTTCAATTTCTAGACTCGATATAAAGAGCGAAGTTGCTAAAACCATGAAAAAGGCCCAACTTCTTATTATTGATGAATGCACCATGGCATCCAGTCATGCTATAAACGCCATAGACAGATTACTAAGAGAAATTATGAATTTGAATGTTGCATTTGGTGGGAAAGTTCTCCTTCTTGGAGGAGATTTTCGACAATGTCTCAGTATTGTGCCACATGCTATGCGATCAGCCATAGTACAAACGAGTTTAAAGTACTGTGATGTTTGGGGATGTTTCAGAAAGTTGTCTCTTACAACAAATATGAGATCAGACGATTCTGCTTATAGCAAATGGTTAGTAAAACTTGGAGATGGCAAACTTGATAGCAGTTTTCATTTAGGAATGGATATTATTGAAATTCCCCATGAAATGAGTTGTAATGGATCTATTATTGAAGCCATCTTTGGAAATAGTATATCAATAGATAATATTAAAAATATATCTAAACGTGCAATTCTTTGTCCAAAAAGTGAGCATGTTCAAAAATTAAATGAAGAAATTTTGGATATACTTGATGGAGATTTTCACGCCTATTTGAGTGATTATTCCATTGACTCAACAGATGATGCTGAAAAGGAAAATTTTCCCATTGAATTTCTTAATAGTATTACTCCTTCTGGAATGCCGTGTCATAAATTAAAATTGAAAGTGGGTGCAATCATCATGCTATTGAGAAATCTTAATAGTAAATGGGGTCTTTGTAATGGTACCAGATTTATTATCAAAAGATTATGACCTAACATTATCGAAGCTGAAGTATTAACAGGATCTGCAGAGGGAGAGGCTGTTCTGATTCCAAGAATTGATTTGTCCCCATCTGACACTGGCCTCCTATTTAAATTAATTCGACGACAGTTTCCCATGATGCCAGCATTTGCAATGACAATTAATAAATCACAAGGACAAACTCTAGACAGAGTAGGAATATTCCTACCTGAACCCGTTTTTGCACATGGTCAGTTATATGTTGCTTTCTCTCGAGTTCGAAGAGCATGTGACGTTAAAGTTGTAAATACTTTATCTCAAGGGAAATTAGTCAAGCACTCTTAAAGTGTTTTCACTCTTAATGTGGTATACAGGGAGATACTAGAATAAGTTTAATCACTTTGTCAGTCATTATTTGCATCAATGTTGTTTTTATATTATGAGTTTGTTGTTATATCGTTTTGTTATTATTTATTTATTAATAAAATTATGTATTATTTTCATATGCATTGTACTCATTTCCTTTTATCTCTCACACTTTTATTATAAAGGGCAAATAGCAATATTAAAATATTTCCTCTAATTAATTCCCTTTCAATGTGCACAAATTTTGTGCACCAGGCCACTAGTATATATATATATATATATATATATATATATATATATATATATATATATATGTATTTCCTGAGTGCCCAGATTATTATGCGATCAGAGATCATAATATCATAATAATCTGCCACTCAGTGTGTGTGTGTGTGTGTGTGTGTGTGTGTGTGTATGCTTAAGTGACTGTTCAACCGGTAGCTATGAAGCGCAATGACCAACAGGGAGCAGATGCTATGACCAGTAGATTAGGTTACTGCTGGGGCCCTGTCAGCCCAGAATCTGGTTCACCCACACCTGGACCCGGAGAGGAGGGAGGAGGGAGCCTGGTTCCTTTCAGAATCAGCCGTGGGTTAGCTTGTTGCTGGGGCCCTGTTGGCCAGGAATCTGGTTCACCTGCACCAGATTCCCTTTCAATGTACACGAATCTATTCACCAGGCCACTAGTATTCTATATTCACCATTTCTCAAATTAGAGAAACTGAATGAATATATAAATGAATTTGCTTTAGATTTTGTCAGGTTTTAAAATACTCTAAGCTTCTTTTTTGTTTCTGCAGAATCTGACAGTTTTAAGAATCCCTTTTTCTTCTTTTTCCTCTGTTTTACACTTCGGAGAGATTTTAAACTTCTGTCACCTCTGCCTTCTTTGTGGCATCATGTTGGGAAGTAGGCAGCTTAATCACAGAATTTCCAAGAAAGCTCACAATATAGAAAGTGCTTTTTAAAATGTCTTAGAAGATTTGCATATATATATGCTTCTTCAAACTAGGATGTCACATTGTGAAATATAAACAGAACTTATTTCCAAAGGGATTAAAGTTAATCTTAGAACCAACTATTTATGAACTTTCTACAAATGGAACCACATTTTAATTCATTCTATGAACAATACTATGGACAAATGCAAACATGGCTACTAAAAATTTGTCAATTACAGTCTCTAATCAAAGATTGCTTTATTCTAGGAGCAAATGATGAATTTGTACAAGCTGTCAGCTCCTCATTTGGAAGCACTCCTTGAAATGTAAGGTCAGAGTGGCAGTCCTAATATAGGAGTGGACTTGAGTAATGGCCTCAAGTATCTAGTATTTTGGCTGAGCCTCTGATTTGTATGTGGTGAGAATCCCCCTAAGAAATATTTTGGAATTATTAACATTTGCAAAACAAGTCATTTTTTATAGATGGCAGGTCCCTAAAGTATGTTCTTAAATACAAAGGCAAAACAAGCAGTGCAGCACCAATTCAGGCCTTTCTCCAAGGAGAAGGTACATGCCACAAGCATTTTGCAAAAGATTTCTCTGAATAGCAACAATTATAACTAACATTTGTCTTGCCCTTTATGGTTTGTAAAGTGCTTCCAACCAAAGATGACATTTCAGAAGCTCTCAGCATGGATCTTCACAATACCACCTTGGGGGTGTAGAAGATGTCTCAGCAGCAAGTGTCAGGAGATGACACTTCCAGCTGTCATGTCCCTAACTTTTGCTTCAGTGAATCCTTAGGGATGAGATCCTCCTGGAAAAAACTATAAACTGGTTGTTATAATACTTCACAGTACCTTCCTTGCAGTTTCTGTTTTACATAAGTATTCATTGAGTTATATAGTATTTTATGACCAGTTTCAAAAGTGAGTGCTAATTAAACTTGAAAATGTTTTTTAAAATCACAAAGTATCTATGAATCTACATTATATCAGTACTAAGATTGTTCAGACTTTCAAGCAAACAGACTTATGTAAATCTCTATTTTCTGAAAACATGGTTAATTCATTTACATATTCAGTGAATATTTAAGTACCTATCTTGTCAATGCCTCCCATTTTTTAAGTATACAAAAATGAGTAAAGTCTTTGCCTTCTGAAAGCCTACATTTCACTAAAGAATGTAAGATTTGCACAGAAATTATAATGTGAAATGTCAATCTGAAAATATAAAGAATTAAAATCTACTCCTGAATAAAGAGAATCAGAGCAAACCTTATAAAGTAGGATTTGAACTGGGCTTTGATGAAGGAGTAGGCTTTGTGAAGATGGATGAGAAAAGGTTTTCTAAGGGACAGAAACAGCATGCAAAATGGGAAAATATGGGGTATGTTCCACTGTGGGGGGAGCACAGATGATGATAAAGAACCCGTCTGAAGGGGCAGCATTCTTGTGTGGCCCTGTCAAATATTTTTTTGTGAACAGTCTAAGAAAAACAATAACCTCAGATAAAATTAAAATTTAAGCCTATACTGCATATTAACATGGAATCATAGTCACATGTGTACATAAGTAATTTTTTCTGAGAGACAATTTTATTTTTTTAAACACAAATAACAAATGTCCTAAAAATTATTTAATTTTATTTTTCCCATCACCATTTATCCCCTCTATGCCCTTTTCCACCTCCACCCACCCCCACTCCCCCCTGAAATTACCACACTGTTGTACATGTTCATGAGTCCTCTTTCTTTTTTTTTCTCAATCCCTCTGATATCCCTCCCCCTCTCCCCCTGCACCCTCCCAACCCTGCCCCCAAACCAGAGCTGTCTACCTGCTCTCTATGAATCTGCATCTATTTTTCTTGGTAGTTCATTTTGTTCAATAGATTCCACATAAGATTGAAATCATATGGTACTTGTCTTTCTCTGACTGGCTATTTCAGTCAGATAAATAATACTCTCCAGGTCCACCCATGCTGTCTCTAAGGGTAAACTTTTCTTAGTAGTATTCCATTGTGTAGATGAGCCACAACTTTTTAATCCACTTATCTACTAATGGACATTTGGGCTAGTTCCAAATCTTGGCTATTGTAAATAACACTGCAATGAATATAGGAGTGTGTATATTCTTTCAAATTAGTGTTTCAGGTTTCTTTATTTTTTATTGTTTGAAATTACAAATAGTGGTACATATGTCTCCTTTTTTTCCCCCATTGACCTCCCCCCGGCCTCCCCTACCCCCGAGTACATGCCCTCACCTGCCCCCCGCCAGTGTCTTGTATCCTTTGGTTATTGCTTATATGCAAGCTTACAAGTCCTTCGGTTGATCTCTTACAGCCCCCGCCCCCCCAACCTCCCCTGCCTTCCCGCTGTAGTTTGGCAGTCTGTTCAATGCTTCTTTGCCTCTGCGTCTATTCCCCGCGCGCCCCCCCCCATCCCCATTTCTTTCCTTTAAAAAATTTTGCCTCTGCAGACTAGAAATAAACATATAATAAAAAAATGTTTGCGTCCCAATTTCAATGTCCAACTTTTGGTCGAGAATATGTTTGTATATTTTCAGAAAACAACTCCAAGACCAAGTGGATTCCTGCAACAGAGAGGAATTGACAGGCCTGCTTCAACCACAAAGACAAGAGGAGAAACAGTCCAGAGATGGAAGACACTGACGACGCCTTGCCATGCTAGCAGTCAGCAGCTGTGCGTCGCTGCAGGTTGCCTAGGACCAAACCAGAGAGGGTCGGACCTGCATTGCCAACATGTGCCCACCATCCAGGTATCATTGCTGACATGTACACATAAGGAACTGTTTGACAGTGAAACAGGGACTCAGAACTGTTTCAGGTTTCTTTGGATAAATTCCCAGAAGTGGATTTTCTGGGTATAAGGCAGTTAAGTTTTTAATTTTTTGAGGTGACTTCATACTGCTTTCCACAGTGGCTGCCCCAATCTGCACTCACACCAACTATGCACAAGGGTTGCTTTTTCTCCACATCTTCACCAACATTTGTTATTTTTGATTTATTGAAGATAACCATTCTGACAGCTGTGAGATGATATCCCATTTTATTTTTATTTTGCATCTTTCTGATGATTAGTGATGTTAAACATCTTTTGATATGTCTATTGGCCATCTGTATGTCCTCTTTTGAGAAGTGTCTACACAGGTCTTTTGTATATTTTTTAACTGGATTGTTTGCTTTTTTGGTTTTGAGTTTTAGAAGTTCTTTATAAATTTTGGATATGAACCCCTGTCAGATGTATCATTGGCAAATAGGTTGTCCCATTCAGTGGGTTGTGTTTTCATTTTGTTGATGGTTTCCTTGCTGTGCAAAAACTCTTTAGTTTGATGTAGTCTCACTTGTTTATTTTTTTTCTTTTGTTTCCATTCATGAGGAGATTTATCAGAACAAAATATTGCTACAATAAATGCCTGAGATTTTACTGTCTATGTTTTCTTCTAGGATTTTTGTGGTTTGGAGTCTAATATTTAAGTCTTTAATCCATTTTGAGTTTATTCTTATGTGTGGTGTAAAAAGGTGGTCTAGTTTTATTTTTTACATGTTATCTATCCATTTTTCTCCACACCATTTATTGAATAGACTATTTTTAGTACATTGTATGTTTTTGCCACCTTTGACAAATATCAATTGACTATAAATGTGTGTATTTATTCTGGGCTCTCTATTCTGATCTATATATCTGTTTTTATGCCAGTATCAGGCTGTTTTGATTACTATGACTTTGTAGTATAGTTTGATATCAGGTAGAGTGATTCCTCCAATTTTGTTCTTCTTTCTCAAGATCACTGTTGCTATTTGGGATCTTTTGTGGTTCCATATAAATTTTTTGAAACAATTATTCTAGTTCTGTGAAATACACAGTTAATATTGTGATAGAAATTGCATGAATCTCCAGATTGCTTTGGGTATTATGGACATTTTAATAATGTTAATTCTTCCTATCCATAAACACAGTATATTCTTCCAATTAATTATATCTTCCTCAATTTCTTTCTTCAGTGTCTTGTAATTTTCTGAGTACAGTTCTTTTACATCCTTGGTTAAATTTATTCCTACCTATCTTATTATTTTTGAAGCAATTGTGAATGGGATTGCTTTTTAGTTCCCCTTTCTAATAGTTAATCATTATTATTTAAAAATGTAACTGCTTTCTGGTTATTTATTTTGTATCGTACTTTACCAAATTAATTTATTAGTTCTAGTAATTTTATCATGTAATCTTTGGGGTTCTCTATATACATCATTATGTTATCTGCAAATAATGACAGTTTCACTTCTTCCTTTCTAATAAGGATGCCTTTTATTTCTTCTTGTCTGACTGCTGTGGCCAGGACTTCCTGTACGATGTCAATAAGAGTGGTGAAAGCATACATCCCTGTCTTGTTCCCAATCTTAAGGGGGAATGGTTGTAGTTTTTGCCCATTGAGCATGATGTTGGCCATAGATTGGTCATGTATAGCCTTTTTATGTTGAGATATGTTCCCTCTATTTAAACTTTGCTGATAGTTTTTATCATAATTAAGTGCTGGATTTTATCAAATGCTTTTCTGAATCTATCGATATGATCATATGGTTTTTATTATTCAATTTTTATGTGATGTATCATGTTTCTTGTTTTGTGGATATTGTAACAACCTAGCATCCCTAGAATAAATTCCACTTGATCATAGTTTATGACCTTTTTAATGTATTTCTGGATTCATTTTACTAATACATTGTTGAGGATTTGAGCATCATCTATGTTCATCATGGATCTTGGCTTATAATTTTCTTTATTTGTTGTATTTTTATCTGATATTGGAGTTAGAATAATACTGAAATTGTAAAATGAGCTTGGGAGACTTCCTGGCCTCTTGCGTCTTTGGAATAGTTTGAGAAACATAGATGTTATTTCCTCTTTGAATGTTTGGTAAAATTCACCTGTAAAGCCATACAATTCAGGGCTTTTTAAAAAAATTATTATTACTGCTTCAATTTAACTAGTTGTAATCTGTCTATTAAGATTCTCTGATTCTTCCTGATTTAATTTGGGAAGGTTGTATATTTCTAGCAATTTATCTATTTCTTTCAGATTGTCCACTTTGTTGGCATATAGTTATTTGTAATATTTTCTTACAAACCTTTGTATTTCTTCTCTTTCATTCTGATTTTATTTATTTGGGTCCTCTCTTTTTTTTCTTTTTGATAAATCTGGTTAAAGGTTTGTTAATTTTGTTTATCTTTTCAAATAATGAGCTCTTTGATTCATGGATCTTTTGTATTTTTTTAAGACTCTATTTCATACATTTCTGCTCTGATCTTTATTATTTCCTTCCTTCTACTCACTCTGGACTTTGTTTGTTGCTCTATTTCAAGTTTACACGTAAAGTTAGATTGTTTATTTGAGCTTTTTATTGTTTCTTGAGCTAAACATGTATTGCTATGAATTTTCCTCTTAGGACTACTTTCACTATGTCCCATATAGTTTGGGTTATTGTGTCCTCATTTTTATTTTTTTCCAAGTATCTTTGACTTCCTCTTTGATCTCATTGCTAACCCATTCATTGTTTAGTAACATATTATTTAGCCTGCTCTCTATCTAGGAGTTTGTCTCTACTTTGATTGTTAGTTTATTTTGTTTATTACATTCCACATAGGAGTAAAATCATATGGTGCTTGTCTTTCTCTGAGTGGCTTATTTCAGGTCCATCTGTGGTTGTCACAAATGGTAGAATTTACTTCTTTTTTACTGCCTAGTAGAATTCCCTTATATAAATGTACCACAGCTTTTTTATCCACTCATCTATTGATGGACACTTAGGCTGCTTCCAAATCTTGGCTGTTGTAAACAATGCTACAATGAACATAAGAGGGCATATATCATTTTGAATTAGTGTTTTGGGTTTCCTTGGGTAAATTCCAAGAAGTGAAATCACTGGGTGATAAGGAAGTTCCAATTTTAATTGTTTGAGGTAACTACATACTGCTTTCACAGTGATTGCACCAATCTGCATTCCCACAACAGTGCACAGAGGTTCCCTTTTTTCCACATCCTTGCCAACACTTGTTATTTGTTGATTTATTGATGATAGTCATTCTGACAGGTTTGAGGTAATATCTCATTGCGTTTTTAATTTGCATCTCTCTGATGATTAGTGATGTTGAGTATCTTTTCATATGTTAATTGGCCATTTGTATGACCTCTTTGGAGAAGTGTACATTCAGGTCCTTTGACCAATTTTTCATTGTTTGTTTGTTTTTTGTGTTGAGTTTTATGAGTTCTTTATAAATGTTGGATATTAGCCCCTTATTTGATGTATCAATGGCTAATACGTTCTCCCATTCAGTGAGCTGTCTTTTCATTTTGTTGATGGTTTCCTTGACCATGCAAAAGCATTTCAGTATGATATAGTTTCATTTGTTTATTTTTTTCATTTGTTTCCCTTGCAGAGATATATCAGAAAAATATTGCTATGAGAAATGTGCAAGATTTTACTGCTCATGTTTTCTTATACTATGTTTATGGTTTCAAGTCTAACATTCAATTTTTAATTCATTTGAGTGTATTCTTGTGTATGGCATAAGAAGGTGGTTTACTTTCATTTTCATGCATGTATCTGTCCAATATTCCCCATACCTTTTATTGAATAGACTATCTTTAACCCATTGTATGTTTTTGCCTCCTTTGTCAAATATTAGTTTACCATAAAACCAGGGTTTTATTTCTGGTCTATCTATTCTGTTTCTTGATCTCTGCCTGTTCTTGTGCCAATACCATGTTCTTTTGATTACTATGACCTTGTAATAGTATAGTTTGATATCAGATAGCAAGATTCCTTCAATTTTGTTCTTTCTCAAGATTGCTGTTGCTATTTGGGGTCACTTGTGTTTCCATCTAAATTTTGTTTTCCTTCTGTGATACAAAGCATTAGTATCTTGATAAGCATTGTATTGAATTTGTAGTGGCTTTGGGTAGTGTGGACATTTAATGGTTTTAACTCTTCCTATCCATGAACATGACATATTCTCTCATTTACTTGTATCTTCTTCAATTTCTTTCTTCAATGTCTTATAGTTTTCCAAGTACAGGTATTTTATATTTGTGATTAAATTTATTCTAATGTATTTTATTATTTTTGAAGCAGTACTGCTGGATCAAGTTTGTATTTTAGTTTCCCTGTCTAGTAGTTAGCTATTCCTGTCTCAAAATACAACTGATTTCTGAATATTTATTTTGTATCCTGCTACTTTACTGAATTCATTTATCAATTCTAATAGTTTGTTGGTGGAATCTTTAGGGTTCTCTACATACAGTATAATGACATCTGCAAATAATGACAATTTTACTTATTTCTCACCAATTAGGATGCTTCTATTTATTTATTTTTTTCTTGGCTGATTGCTCTATCTGGGACTTTCAGTGCTATGTGGAATAAGAGTGGTGAAAGCAAACATCCTTTTCCCACTCCAATGTTAATGGAAATGCTTGTAGTTTTTGCCCATTGAGTATAATGTTGGCTGTGAGTGTGTCATATATGGCCTTTATTATGAGGTATGTTCCCTCCATTCCCATTTTGCTGAGTTTTTATAGAAAATGAATGCTGAATTTTATCAATTGCTTTTTCTGCATCCATTTGTATGATAATGTGTTTCTTATCCTTAATTTTGTTTATGTGGTATATCAGGTTTATTGATTTGTGGACATTGTACCAGACTATAGTAAATCCTACTTGATCATGCTGTATGATCTTTTTACAGTACTGCTGGATCAAGTTTGCTAATATTATTTAGAGTATTTGAGCCTCAATGTTCATCAGGGATATTGATCTATAACTTTCTTTGTAGTGTCTTTACCTGGTATTGAATTTAGGATAATCCTAGCCTTGTAAAATGAGCATGTAAAATGGCCTTGTAAATGAGTCTTCCCTCCTTTTGAATTATTTTGGAATAGGTTGAGAAGTGTAGGTGTTACTTCTTTGAATGCTTGGTAAAATTCAACTGTGAAGCCATCTTGTACAGGACTTCAGTTTGCTTGGGGTTTTTAAATTATCAGTTCAATTTTATTAATTATAGTCTATCTAGTCAGATTCTCTGATTCTTTCTAATTCAGCTTTGGAAAATTGAATGTTTCTCAAATATATCCATTTCATTCTGATTGTCCATTTTGTTGGCATATAATTGATCATAATATTTTCTTACAATTTTTTTGTATTTCTCTTGTGTCAGTTCTATTTAATTTCTGATTATATTTATTTGGATCCTCTCTCTTTTTTTCTTGATGAGTCTGATTAAAGATTTGTCAATCTTTTTTATCTTTTCAAAGAACCAGCTCTTGGCTTCATTGATCTTTTTTTTTTTCTTTTTATAATCTATTTCATTTATCTCTGGTTTGATCTTCATTCTTTCCTTTTTTTGTATGTACTTTGTGTTTTGGTTGTTATTCTTTTTCAAGTTACTTTAAGTGTAAAGTTAGACAGTTTATTTGAGCTTTTTCTTGTTTCTTAAGGTAGGCCTGTAATTCTATAAATTTTTCTCATAGGACTGCTTTTAATGTGTTCCATGATTGTGGGTTACTGTGTTCTCATTGTCATTTGTTTCAAAGTGTATTTTGACATTTTTCTTGATCTCATTGTTAGCCCATTCATTGTTTAGTGCCATGTTATTTAGCCTCTATGTATTTTTGTGTTTTTCAGGTCCCCCCCCCGCCCCCGCCCCGCTCCATGGGATTGATTTCTAGCTTCATACCATTATGGTCAGAGAAGATGTGTGATATGATTACAATCTTGTTAAATTGATTGAGACTTATTTTGTGTCCTAACATGAGGTCTATCCAAGAAAATGTTCCGTATCACTTGAAAAGTATGCATATTATGCTGATTTAGAAAAAAATGCTCTGAAAGTGTCAATTAAATCTATCTGATGTAGTTTGTAATTTAAGGCCCCTGTTTTCCAATTGATTTTCTGTCTGGTAGATCTATCTATTTATTACAATGGGTGTTAAAATTCCTTACTATGTCTGTATTATTATCAATCTCTCTTTTTTTGTCCACCAAGGTTTGCTTGACATATTTAGGTGCTCCTATGTTGGTTGCATATATGTTTATAAGAGTTATGTACTCTTGTTGGATTGCTTTCTTTATCATTATGTGATGTCTTTTTTGTCTCTTTAATATATGCTTTCTTTTAAAGTCTGTTTTGTCAGATATAAGTATTTCTACCCAATTTTTTTGTTTGTTTTCCATTTGAATAAAATATTTTTTTCCATCCCCTCACTTACTGTCTATGAGTATCTCTTGTTCTGTGGTGGTTCTCTTGTAGATAAATGTATATATATGAGTCTTCTTTTCTTATTCATTAAGCTATTCTCTGTCTTTTGATTGAAGTCATTTACATTTAAAGTGATTATTGATAGGTAAGTATGTATTGTAATTTTATTTATTTATTATTTATTATTTATTATTTTTAAAATGTATCTTTATTGTGGAAAGTATTACAGACATCTCCCCTTTTATTCCCCCATTAATTCCCTTCATCTTGAATCCACCACTCTCAGGTCATCACCACTCTATTGTCTGTGTCCATGGGCTATGCATATATGCATATAAGTTCCCTGGTTAATCACTCCCCACCCACTTCCCAACCCCCACCTTCCCTCTGAAATTCTCAGTATGTTTCATGGTTCAATTTCTCTGGATCTATTTTGTTCAACAGTTTATTTTCTTCATTAGATTCCACATATGACTGAGATCATGTGAAACTTATCTTTCTCTGACTGACTTATTTCAATTAGCATAATAATCTCCAGGTCTAACCATGCTGTTGCAAATTGTAAAATTTCTTTCTTCTTTACAGCATAGTATTCCATTGTGTAAATATGCCACACCTTTTTTTATATACTCATCTGCTGATGGGCACTTGGGCTGTTTCCAAATCTTAGCTATTATAAATTGGGCTATTATGAACATAGGGGTGCATATATTCTTTCTGATTAGTGTTTTGGGTTTCTTAGGATATATTTGAACACTGGGTCAAATGAGAGTTCCATTTTTAATTTTTTAAGGAAACTCCATACTGTTTTCCACAGAGGCTGCACCAGTCTGTGCGGTAAGCCACCGCTTGCCAATACTATCATGAGAGTGCACCAAGGAACGCGGAAGGCCGATGGATCATGAGTGTTAGCAGGGCTGATGTTAAGCACTGATTGTTCATGTTGAGATAGTGGTGGCTCAAAGCAATTTCCTGACCTAATAGCTTCCAAGTAAACGTTTACTGGACCTTACTGATCTTTACTGATCTTTATTGACCTGTCTGCTACCTGTTTGCCGTGCTTTACTGAGGGCAAGATATGAATCAAAAAGTGAATAAAAAGCAGACGGGACCCAGTCTCGGTATGTCTCTTCAAGAAAGAGGCTCCACCTGGCCCCCAATGCTTTCTAAATTCATATTTCTTGTATAGTATTTTCATTTGTGCGTCAGCCCCTCCTTCAGATCCTGAACTCTATCATGAAGGTTGCGGCAAGTCTGCATTCCCACAAGAAGTGTACGAGGGTTCCCTTTTCTTGACATCCTCACCAGCACTTGTCATTATTTTGTTGATGATAGCCATTCTGAGAGGTGTGAGGTGGTAACTCATTGTCATTTTGATTTGCATCTCTCAGATGATTAGTGACTTTGAGCATTTTTTTTTTTTCATATGCCTTTTGGCCTTCTGTATGTCCACTTAGGAGAACTATCTATTTAGGTCCTTTGCCCATTTTTTTAATTTGATTTTTTGTGTTCCTTTGTTAACTTGCATGAGTTCCTCATATATTTTTGAAATTAACCCCTTATCAGATGTATCATTGGAAAATATGTTCTCCCATGCAGTGGGCTCTCTTTTCATTTTGTTATGGTTTCTTTTGCTGTGTAGAAACTTTTAATTTTGATGTAGTCCTATTTGTTTATTTTTGAGTGTTTTTACTGTAGCTGATTCCTACTTTCATGCCATTGTGATCTAAGAAGTTACTTGTTATGATTTCAATCTTGAACTTGTAGAGAGTTAGTTTGTGTCATAACACATGGTCTATCTTTCAAAATGTCCAATATGCACTTGTGAAGAATCTATATTCTGTAGTTTGGGGGTGAAATGCTCTGAAAATGTCAATTAATTTAATCATATCTGGTGTGTCACTGAGGATTGCTGTTTCCTTGTTGATTTTTTTGTCCAGGAGATCTATCCAGTGATGTCAGTGGGGTGTTAAAGTATCCTACAATGATTGTATCGCTGTCAATCTCTCCCTTAAAGTCCTCTGGAAGTTTTTTGTTTGCTTTATTTGGGTGAATGTATGTTTACTAGACTTACATCCTCATGTTGTTGATTCTTTTTGTATTATGTAGTAAACTTTATTGTCTCTTGTTATGGCCTTCACTTTGGAGTCTATTTGTTATATGTGAGTATTGCTACCCCAGTTTTGTTGTTTTTTCCTTTTCTGGAAAAATTTTTTCCACCCCTTTACTTTCATTCTGTGGATATATATATATATATATACACATACATACATATAATGTTTTCTAATCCATTCAGCTACCCTATGTCTCTTTATTGGAGCATTGAAGCCATTTGTATTTAAGGTTATTATTGATAGGTACTTATTTACTGCCATTCTTATACTTTATGCTTGTGTTCTTCCCTTTCTCTCTGTTTCTTTTTGTTGCAACAGTCCCTTCAGCATTTTTAAGTGCTCATTCAGTGGTAATAAAACTCTTTTAGCCTTTCTTTCTTCTTTCTTTCTTTCTTTCTTTCTTTCTTTCTTTTCTTTTCTTTTTTTTTTTTTGTCTTCAAAGCTCTTTATTTCACCTTCCATTTTGAATGATAGCCTTGCTAGATAGAGTAATCTTGGGTTCAGTCCCTTGATTTTCATTAATTTGTTTACTTCATGCCATGCCCTTCTGGCCTGAAGTGTTTCTATTGAGAAGTCAGCCAACAGTCTAATGAGAGCTCTCTTATAGATAACTTTCTGTTTCTCTCATGCACTCTTTAAGATTCTTTCTTTGTCTTTAATTTTTGCCATTTTAATTAATATTAGAGGCCTGATGCACAAAATTGGTGCAAGAGTAGGCCTTCCTTCCCACGGCTGCTGGCACTGGCTTCCCTCTGGCACCCGGGACCCAGGCTTCCCTTACAGCCCTGGCTTCATCTGGAAGGTCGTCTGGTCTAATTAGCATATTATGCTTTTATTATTATAGATGTGCGTCAATGTGGGTCTTTTGTGATTCATCTTGATTGGGACTCTCTGTGTTTCCTGAATTAGTGACTTTTTTCTCCACCATGTTAGGTAAATTTTCTGCCATTATTTCTTCAAACAAGTATTCTATTCCTTTCTCAGATTCTTCCCCTTCTGATACCCCTATAATGTGAATACTGCTAAGTTTCATGTTGTCCTAAAGCCCCCTTAGACTCTACTGATTTTTATTTATTTTTTCCATTTGCTGTTCTGAAAGGTTTTTTTCCCCCTACTTTGTCTTCTAAATTGCAGATTCAGTCCTCACCTTCTTTTATTGTACTGTTGAAACCTTCTACATGTTCTTTATTTCAGCTATGTTTTTCCTCATTTCCAATTGATTCTTATTTATTGTTTCAAGCTCTCTTCTAATGTTGGTGTAACTCTCCTTAAGTTCCTTATAATTCTCATTAAGTTCCTTATAAACAGCATTAAATTGCTTATTGAATACTCTTATTAACATTATTCTGAATTCTTTACCTGACAAATTGCTTACCTCTATTTCATTGATTCCTTTTCTGGCAATTCCTCCTTTTCTTTCATTTGGGGAGTTGTTTCTTTGTCTCCCCATTTTTTCTGTCCACTTGGTTTTGTTTCTATATATTAGA
Source organism: Cnephaeus nilssonii (assembly GCF_951640355.1). Lineage (NCBI taxonomy): Eukaryota > Metazoa > Chordata > Mammalia > Chiroptera > Vespertilionidae > Cnephaeus > Cnephaeus nilssonii. The sequence goes on from NC_137079.1 coordinate 97,399,151, forward strand.
TCAAACTGCTATATCTCCCAGACTATGTGGGGTGGTCTTATGTAGTAGGTGTTTTGTGGGACCTAGTAGTGCACTTTCTTAAATATCCTGAGCTTGGTGTTCTAGAAAAGCCTCTTACTTGAGTTATTTGGGTTATTGTGTTATAGTTGAGTCTTAAGTGTTATTATACTGTTCATGGATGGAGTTTACCCTCAGGCTGACTGACTATGTGGCTCACCCCTGAACATGGCATGTGAGCTGTTATGGAAGTGCTGACCAAACAGAACAAAATACAACACAACAAAACACAAAACAAAATTAACAGAATAAAAACTTACAAAAGACCCTTTCAGCACCAACAGGAGAAGAAAAAATTAGGAAAACAAAAGAATGATAGAAAAAAATAAAGAATTGAATAATACAAGGAAAAAACATAACAAACAAAAAAATGGAAGGGAGGAATATGGAGATGCAGAGCTGAAATAAATAAGCATAATGAATTTGGGTAATAGGGGAATGAAACTGGTTTAAAATAAAGGAGGAAGAAGAGAAATGAAAATAAAAGAAAGAAAAAAATTGAAAAGCAAAATAAAGGAGAAAGCAGGAGAAAAAGAAAGGAGAGAAATAAAATAGAAAAAAAAAAACCTAAAAAATATGAGTAGGAAAAGGGAAGAGGAAAATTAGATATATGATTGAAACTACAGAGACTAGAATAGTAACAATTGGGAAAACTGAACAGTTACTTGCAAAAAAGTGAAACTAGACCATAAACTTACACCATACACAAAAATAAACTCAAAATGGATAAAGGACTTAAACATAAAATGGGAAACCATAAAAATCTTAGAAGAAGCCATAGGCAGCAAAATAGCAGACATTTGTCATAGCAATATATTTAACGATACAGCTCTTAGGGCAATAAAAAATAAGGAGAAAATAAACAAATGGGACTACATCAAAATAAAAAGCTTCTTCACAGCAAAAGGAACCATCAACAAAACAATAAGAAAGCCCACTGCATGGGAGAACATATTTGCCAAAGTTATCTCCGATAAGTGTTTAATCTCCAACGTTTATAGGGAACTCATACAATTTAACAAAAGGAAGATAAACAACCCAATCAAAAAATGGGCAAAGGACCTAAATAGACACGTTTTGAAAGAGGACATTCAGAAAGCCAAGAGACACATGAAAACATGCTCAAAGTCACTAATCATCTGAGAGATTCAAATCAAAACAACGAGGTACTTCCTCACACTTGTCAGAATGGCTATCATCAACAAATCAATAAATGACAAGTGCTGGAGAGGATGTGGAGAAAAAGGAACCCTCCTTCACTGCTGGTGGGAATGTAGACTGGTGAAGCCACTGTGGAGAACAGTATGGCATTTCCTTAAAAAATTAAAAATGGAACTGCCATTTGACCCAGTAATACTGCTTCTATGAATATATCCCAAGAAAACAGAAACACCAATCAGAAAGGATATATGCACCCCTATATTCATAGCAGCACAATTTACAATATCTAAGATTTGGAAACAGCCTAAATGCCCACCAGCAGATGAGTGGTTTAGAAAACTGTGGTACATCTACATAATGGAATACTACACTGCTATAAAAAAGAAGGAATTCTTACCATTTGCAACAGCATGGATAGACCTGGAGAGCATTATGCTAAGTGAAATAAGCCAGTCAGTGAAAGAAAAATACCACATGATATCACTCATTTTTGAATAATAAAGAACATTATAAACTGATGAACAAAAATAGATACAGAGTTAGAGAAGCATCAAACAGACTGTCAAATGACAGCAGGAAGGCTGGGGAGGGTTGGTGGGCAGGAGGAGGTAAGAGATCAACCGAAGGACTTGTATGCATGCATATAAGCATAACCAATGGACGCAAGATACTGGGAGGGGGGTGAGGGCATGTGCCGGGGGTAAGGGAGTCTGGGGGAAGGTCAATTGAGGGGGAAAAAGGAGACATATGTACTACTATTTGTAATACTTTAAACAATAAAAAAATAAAGCAGAGAGATAAAGCAGATATAGTTAAAAAGGGAGAAAAAGGAAAAAATAAAAAAAAGAAAAGTAAAAAGGGAAGAAAAAAGAGAAAAAAAAAAAAAATTGGAGTGCAGTTCATTTCAGCACACTTGAGTGCCCCATAGGGGATCCCTTTGGATCTTGCTCTTCTGTTCTGTCTGCCAATTCTTGGTTTCCTGTGAGGTACTTAGATGCTAACCACTGTCAGGAACTGTCCTTCTTTAGCTTCCAGCACCTTGCTTGAAGCTCCAAGTGATCCACTGATCCACCATGTGTGTCTATCTCCACAGAACTTGGCTGCAAGTGGGAGGCAGCAATCTGCCCTCTAAAATAGGTTTGTTAGCAGCTCAGGGCCCAGTGCTGGGTCAGCAAACTTTCCCTCTTCCCCAAGCTCCTCTTTTTCCTGCTAGACAGCTGTCAATCTTAAGCACTCAAAAGTCAGTTTCTGAAAGACCTTTAGGGTGGGAGATGTTGTTTAACTTTCAGTGAATGTGGTGGGTGTGTTTCCCTGTCCCAGAGCTACTCCTCCATGAGTGGCTCAAAATATTACTCTGCCCTTGGCTAGACAGAGATCCTTGTATGGAGACCCGTGGGGTTGGCTCAAAACCTGGATATTTTACCAACTCTCCCATGCGGGGAAAGTACTGGTCTGGTTCCCAGGATAGTGGAGTGGATGGCCCCTCCCCCATCCAGTAACTGATGCTCCTTCCACTGTTCAAACCTGTAGGCTTGGCCTCTGCTTTTGTTTCCTCTGCAAAGAGTGCGGCATGTAGGGCTTCTTAGGGTGGGACAGGCTCTATCACATAGGGCAGGATTTTTTTCTTTTCCTGCCCTGTGGTTACTGAGAGCAGCTGGCTCCTCTCATGAAAAATGGCCATATTGTTTGGGGGCCTATGACCAAATACTCCTGGCTTCTGCTTGTCCATGTCTTCCTACAATGTTTCCCACCCTGGCCTCTCCTTAGGCACTTTGAGTTTACATCTTCCTCCCTGTACCAAAGCCTCAGGTGAGTAGCTATAAATGAAAACTCCTGTGCTCTGGGTTTAAAACAAAACAAACAGGCTCCAGTCTACCAGCTCCAGGTTTCACCACAGCCAGCAACCCTGCTGCCTTTCATGGCTGGATGTTACGTGTACCACTGGTCTAGGCTCTGGTGCTCCAGGCTGTGGAGTCCAGCCTGTTTTTTCAGGTCTCTATCTTCTGAGGGAACAGACCCTCTAATAGCTGGAAGCTCCCTCCTCTCTCTCTCAGCCTGCCACCCTTGGAAGCTGGGTCAGCTCCTCTCGTGACCTCGTCTGCCTATTCAGCTACCATTTTTCTCAACTACTCCATTTTTTTAAAACCATGTTTCTCCTCCCCTCCTCTTCCTCCTCCTCCTCCTTGTTTTCTTCCTCTTCCTCTTCCTCCTCCTCCTCTTTCTTCTTCTTCTTCTTCTTCTTCTTCTTCTTCTTCTTCTTCTTCTTCCTCCTCCTCCTCCTCCTCCTCCTCCTCCTCCTCCTTCTTCTTCTTCTTCTTCTTCTTCTTCTTCTTCTTCTTCTTCTTCTTCTTCTTCTTCTTCTTCCTCCTCCTCCTCTTCCTCCTCCTCCTCCTCCTCCTCCTCCTCCTCCTCCTCCTCCTCCTTCCTCCTCCTCCTCCTCCTCCTCCTCCTCCTCCTCCTCCTCCTCCTCCTCCTCCTCCTCCTCCTCCTCCTCCTCCTTCTTCTTCTTCTTCTTCTTCTTCTTCTTCTTCTTCTTCTTCTTCTTCTTCTTCTTCTTCTTCTTCTTCTTCTTCTTCTTCTTCCTGCAAGCCCTTTAACATTTCTTGTAATACTGGTTAGGTGAAAAAATAGCAACACTCCTTTAGCTTCTTCTTGTCTGGGAAGCTCTTTATTTCTCTGTCAATTTTAAATCATAGCCTTCCTGGGTAAACTAGTCTTGGTTGTAGGTCCTTGTTTTCCATCACTTTGAATAGTTCATACCAATCCCTTCTGACCTGAAATGTTTCTGTTGAGAAATCAACTGACAGTCTTATTGAGAGCTCCCTTCTAGGTAACTGACTGCCTTGCTCTTATAGCATTTAAGAACCTTTCTTTGTCTCTAACTTTTGGCATTTTAATTGTAATGTGTCTTAGTGTGGGCCTTTTTGGATCCATCTTATTTGGCACTCTGGGCTTCATGGATTTTGTGTGCTTTTTCCCTTCACCAGATTAGGGAAATCTTTAGACATTATTTCTTCAAATAGATTCTCAATCCCTTGTTATTTTCCTTCTCCTTCTGGTCCCCCTATGATGCAGAGGTTGTTACACATCATGTTGTCCCAAAGGTCCCTTATCATTAGTTTTTAAAGTATTTGTTTTTTGATAACTTTAAATTTTAATTGTTTGCACAAAAATATGACTGCTTTAGGCTCATTGCATGTTCAGGAATTTTACCATGAGATGAACTACCAATAGAAATTTTAGTTACTACTTTAGGAACAGCTTTTTGTCCAGTACAATTAAATTTTCTTGAATTAGCCTATTTAAATTAATCTGAAAACTTGATTACTATTTTACTGTCAAATTTAATACTCTACCAACAATCTTAGTTTACCCTGTAAATATTAGTGGAAAGGATTATTTTCATTCTTGAGTAGGCCCTGAGCATTCCTGGTGCTAGGCTGGATTTAGATATAGGGCAGCTGCTGTCGTCCAAGTCTCTGTCTGTTACCTGGGTCCCAATCTTAGCTGGGCCAAGTCTCTGTATATCACCTGTGTCCCGATCTGAGCTGGGTGTGAGAAGCAAAGCAGTCATGGGGGCAGGAGACATACCTTCAGGCCCCTGCAAGGTTATCAAGACTGCATTATAAAATTTACAAAAGCCTCCATTAATCAATAAAAGGGGGGATAGTAGGGTAATATCATGTAAGGGAAAATATCCTATAAGTAAATTACATCTAGAAAATTTTTACTTTACAAAATTAATTTTCATTTGTAATGCTAACAGCAACACACCCATGAAAAACACACATGGTGTCTAAATAAGACAAAGGAAAATCGTTTGCGCAAAAATAAAAAGGATCCCAAATCAATTATATAGAAAAGATTCCTTTATTAACTTTTGGTTGAGAATATGTTTGTATATTTTCAGAAAACAACTCTAAGACCATGTGGATTCCTGCAACAGAGAGGAATTGACAGGTCTGCTCCAACCACAAAGACAATAGGAGAAACAGTCCAGGGATGGAAGACACTGATGATGACTTGCCACGCTAGCAGTCAGCACTGTGTGTTGCTGCAGGTTGCCTAGGACCAAACCAGAGAAGGTCAGACCTGCATTGCCACCATGTGCCCACCATCCAGATATCATTGCTGACATGCACACATAAGGATCTGTTTGACATTGAAACGGGGACTCAGAACTGTTGGACATTGAAATTGGGACTCAAACATTTTTTGTTATTATATGTGTATTTCTAGTCTGCAGAGGCAAGATTTTTTACAGGAAAGAAATGGGGGAAAATAGATACAGAGGCAAAGAATCATTGAACAGACTGTCAAACTACAGTGGGGAGGCAGGTAAGGTTGTGGGGGGGGGGCTGTAAGAGATCAACCGAAGAACTTGTACGCATGCATATAAGCATAACCAATGGATATAAGACACTGGGGGGGGCAGGTGAGGGCATGTACTGGGGGGTAGAGAAGGCTGGGGGCAGGCCAATGGGGGGAAAAAAAGGAGACATATGTACTACTATTTGTAATACTTCAAACAATAAAAAAATAAAGTGCTTGGTGTTTTTTTTTGTCTTCTTTTTGCCACTCTGATTGTTTTTTGTTTTTTTTTTTCTTCTAGCTTGTCTTCCAAGTCACTGATTTGTTCATCATTTCATCACGGCTGCTGTCTATTCCTTCCAGTGTATTCTTTATTTCAGACATGGCATTGTTCTTTTCTAACTGATCCTTTTTTTATGGTTTCTGTGTCCTTTTTCATGCTATTGAACATCCTGATAATCATTATTCTGAACTCTATATCTTATACATTTCTTATCTCCATGTCATTTAGCCCTTCTTTTGGAGAATTCTCTTGTTTTTTTACTTGCTGCTTGTTTATTTGTCTCCCCATTTTTCTTGCTTCTTTTGCTTTGTTTCTATGTTTTAGATAGATCTGCAATTATTCCTAGTCTTGGTAGGGTAGCCTTATGTGGCAGGTTACCTTTGGGACCTAGTGGCATAGTCTCCCTGATCACCTGAGCTGGATGCTCTAATAATGTCTTATGTGTACATTTGGTGTACCTTCCTGTTGTAGTTTAATCTTGTTTGCTATTGGTCTGTTCATGCATGGGATCCATTCTCAGGCTGGCTGACAGTGAGGCTCAACTTTCAATACAGTATGCAAGCTGCTATGCAGGTGCTGATCACATGAAGCATAATTCACCTCAGTAGGGTTTGCTGCCTGCTGATATCTCCCTGCCCCCAGGGATATGCTTCTTGTGAAGCATATTGGATCCTGCTATGTTTTTGTCTGAAGCTGGCCACTGTGTTTACTGGTTTTGGGCCTCTTTTAAAAGGCTCTGGTGCAGGCCAATGTCAGATGCTGTCTGTGATTGGCCCTGGCCAACCTGTTTGGTGCTATCAGCAATCCACAGTTTGGCTTCCTGTACTAAGCCTAAGTGAATGTGGAAAGGACCATGCTGTGCACCAGTGTATGCTTTTACAAGCACCAGGGCCATGGGCAGGTTAGCAAAAGTCTAAAAGCACTGAGAGATCTTTCTCAGTCTGTAGCCTATTAGGCTCAGTCTCTTATATAGCCTCAGGCTTATTGCACAACAGGGTGTAAGCTCCACATGGTGGGGCAAAAGGGTTTCCACTGGGTGGGTCTATGGCTTCCCCCAGGCTGATACTTCATGGAGGGAATGCTCTGCCTGGGAGTGATGGCTTCTTCAGTATAGGGGACTCAGCCCAGGAATCCTGACACTTTCCCCAGACCCACCGAACCCAGACTCTCCTTGCACAGCTCTAGTCTGCTCTGCCCTCTCTCTGCTGTAGCCATAACACACAGTGAGGGGCTAAAAACAAAATTTTGTGTGGCCTGTGTTTCTGTCTGTCTCTCCGTGGAGGATAGAAATACTGCTGCTTTTCATAGCCATATATTATGTGGACACCTTTCCTGGTTCTGGTGCTCTGGGCTGGGGAGCCTGGCTTGTGATTTAGATGCCACACTTCTTAGGAGGAAACCCCCACAGTGATATATCCCTTTGGAACTTCAGCTGCTCGCTGTGAATACCTGGCTAGCTCTCTCATGCCTCCACACCTTCCACCAGTGTCAGTGTAGCCTCCTCTGTAAGTTACTGTTTATTAGGCTTGTCTTCAGCTAATCTTCAGTTCTCTGTTTCTTTTAGATTAATTTTCACCCTATTGTTTATTTAATAGTTATTAATAGCTATTGAAACATATCAGATTAACATATTGATTATAATGATGTTTAACTTCTCATAGTTAATATTCAACACTCATTTTGTATTTTAAGGGCAGTGTTAATATTCCAGGAGAATAAATTACACTGTCAGGAAGTCTGGGATCGTCTTATAAAGTCTATTGACCTTTTATTTAGATGCTGCTAAGTCATTCTTTTAAAATATATTTTTATTGATTTCAGAGAAGAAGGGAGAAAGAAAGAGGAATAGAAATATCAACAAAGAGAGAATCATTCGGCTGTCTCCTGCACATCCTCCACTGGAGATCGAGCCCACAATCTGTGCATGTGCCCTGACCGAGAATTGAACCGTGACCTCCTGGTTCATCGGTTGTTGCTCAATCCCTGAGCCACACTGGCTGGGTCATTTTTAATAAATGAAATTTAAAAATTGGATTATCAAGTTTATATTTAGTATAGTGCCTATAAATGAGCATTATCAAACAGAACTTCTAATAGAATGATGATTAAATACAACACTCACAGTTGGCTTCTTTTTAGACTTGGTACTTCATGGTGTCCTTGGCAACAGTCCTTGTAGAGGACCCCTGATTATAACATTGCTTTTAGCTGTATTGCTGTCCAAAGCCCTGCCTCTTTACTCCATGAGTAGCTCTTAATCCAAATCAACCATCAACTATAGAGGTGCTGCAGCCCTTTTCTGCTTCAGAGGTGGGCTCTGGCCTCCATTGTTTCTATCTCTCCCCTTTGGAGCTGATTCACTTTACAAAAAGTTCTTAGAGTGGACATTTGTCTGGAGGGATCCACATACTCTCTGCCAACTAATCTCCATGCCATTTTCATGTCCACTTGTTTAATCTTAAGAAACTTAGTGAAAAAAGTAACAGTCTATAATTTTACATCTGCTTTTTAAAAAATCTGATATCATTTTGTTAGACCTTTTCCTGTGCCATTAAGTGTCTTCTAAAACCTAGTTTAAGTAGCAGTATATTTTGTTCCAGGGATGTGATATAATTAAACCTTTCTCCTATTGTTGGGTACTTATACTGTTCCCAAAACTTTGTAGGTTACATTGGCTTCATCCTTTCAACATAAAATCCATGCTGTGTATATATCTTGCTGTAATAAATTTTAAAAAACATTTATATTTCAAAGCTTTAATTTTTTAAAAGATAATTTTTAAAAAGATAATTGATAGATTCAAAGTTATGAACTTTCCTGAGCTACTTGTTATATTCTGGGCTAATTACCTCCCTTACCACACACTTACAACAATTGATTATTACCTTGTAGAAATTTTTGTCAATTTGGTACATGAAAAATCCTATTTCATTTTAATACAAATTGAGAAATATTTTCCATTTCACAAATGACAAGTTGCACACATTTAACGAGGTTTGTAATCCTTTTTAACCTATATACGATAACCAGGAGGTCACTTCTGAGCTGCTGACCTTTATGTGGTCTTCATGTCCCATTAAGTAGTCTGATATTTAAAGCCTCAGGTCACTTTCAGTCTTAATTCTACTTTATTATTCTCTAATGTTGCAGAATGTTTTCATTAATTCAGCTAAGAGTGTCTCTCTTCACCTTTTCTTCACTGGTTGGTGTCCAGTTATAAGGATGATAGATTTCGTGAGAGGTGATGTTAATTTTATTATCATCACAGTGATTATTTTTACTCAAATGAAAGTAGTAATAAAATTTAATGCTTAGAGGAGAAAGAGTTTTTGTTCACTGAGGATATATACATATATATATATATATATGTATATATATATATATATATATATATATATATATATATATATATATCCTATCTAATAAAAGAGTAATATGCAAATTGACCATCACTCCAACACACAAGATGGCCGCCCCCATGTGGACACAAGATGGCTGGTGATCAGGCCAGCAGAGGAGGGCAGTTGGGAGGGACCAGGCCTGCAAGGGAGGGCAGTTAGGCTTGCAGGGGAGGGCAGTTAGGGGTGACCGGGCCAGCAGAGGAGGGCAATTGGGGGCAACCATGTCTGCAGGGGAGGGCAGTTGGGGGGGACCCAGGCCTGCAGGGGAGGGCAGTTGGGGGGGACCAGGCCTGTAGGAGAGGGCAGTTGGGGGAGACCAGGTCGGCAGGAGAGGGCAGTTGGGGGGGACCAGGTCTGCAGGGGAGGGCAGTTGGGGGCAACCAGGCCTGCAAGGGAGGGCAGCTGGAGGGGGACAAGGCCTGCAGGGGAGGGGAGTTGGGGGGGACCAGGTCAGCAGGGGAGGGCAGTTAGGGGTGACCAGGCCTGCAGAGGAGGGCAGTTGGGGGCGACCAGGCCAGCAGGGGAGGGCAGTTAGGGGCAATCAGGCCAGCAGGGGAGCAGTTAGGCATCAATCAGTCTGGTAGGGGAGTGGTTAGGGTGTGATCAGGCTGGCAGTCAGAAGCAGTTATGGGCAATCAGGCAGGCATGCAGACAAGCGGTTGGGAGCCAGCAGTCCTGGATTGTGAGAGGGATGTCCAACTGCCCTCGAGAGGTCCCAGATTGGAGAGGGTGCAGGCTGGGCTGAGGGACACAACCTCTCCCCACTGTGCATAAATTTTGTGCACCATGCCTCTAGTATATATATAAATAATTATATATATATATAATTATTTTAAGTGAGAAGTGCTTGCACAGAAACTAAAGGTCAGAGATTCTCAGGTTTAACCACAATTGTTTGCATTTTACATCATGTCAGAAAATAAATAGGTGGTAATAAAATATCAGATTTCTTTAACATTTGGTGAGGGGTTTTCTGCTCCACTATTTTACATTAAATTAGAGATCAGTCACCTAATACCTATTTCTTCATCATCATATACAGTGGTTCTCAACCTTTCTAATGACGCAACCCTTTAATACAGTTTCTCATTTGTGGTGACCCCCAACCAAAAAATTATTTTTGTTGCTACTTCATAATTGTAATTTTGCTACTGTTAATGAATCATAATGTAAATATCTCTGTTTTCTGATGGTCTTATGCTCTACAAGCGGTTCTCAACCTGTGGGTCGCGACCCACAGGTTGAGAACCGCTAGCAGGGTCACCTAAGACCATTGGAAAACACATTTTCTCTCACGATCCTGTGACTATTTGATAACTAAAATGTGGCAAAAGTGATGCTGTGTAACTTACCAGTATGATCCTTAAGAAATTTCCAGCTTCTGCTGGAGATTTGGCTCCTTAGAACTATTGGAATCCATAATGTGAGATGGTCTATATCAGTGATGGCGAACCTATGACATGCGTGTCAGCACTGACATGTGTAGCCATTTCTGATGACACGCGGTCGCATGCCGAGGATGAAACATTTGCTGCTCCTGAGGATGAAACATTTGCGACTAGAGTCTTGGAGTTAGTTTTTTCCTCAAAGTGACACACTACCCAAGTTATGCTCAGTTTTTTTGGTGAAGTTTGACACACCAAGCTCAAAAGGTTGCCCATCACTGGTCTATATAAAGGAAACAAAAACTTCCCCACTTTCAGGAAACTGTTCAGCTGAGTTTCAGGAGACCAGCACCTAGTGTCAGCTATGTAATTTGCAGGGTCCAGGGAAAAGTGAAAGTATGGACCCCAGCCAGGATAAAAAATAAAAAGAAAGTCAATCTCCTTTCCCTTAGGTTCAATGCCTTATAGGAAAGAAAAAAACAATTTTTCCATCATCTTAGGTTCCCTGCCTGAGTTTGAAAATTAAGCTGACAAAGATAGATGAACAGCAAGCATTTTATCAATTTTTTATCCTATCTAATAAAAGAGTAATATGCAAATTGACCACCACTCCAAGACACAAGATGGCCGCCCCCATGTAGTCAAAGATGGCTGCCACCATGTGGACACAAGATGGCCGCCACAAGATGGCCTGCAGGGGAGGGCAGTTGTGGGCAGTTAGGAGTGACCAGGCCAGCAAGGGAGGGCAGTTGGAGGGGACCAGGCCAGCAGGGGAGGGCAGTTGGGGGGGACTCAGGCTTGCAGGAGAGGGCAGTTGGGGGGGGACCAGGCCTGTAGGAGAGGGCAGTTGGGGGGGGACCCAGGCCTGCAGGGGAATACAGTTGGGGGGGGGCAGGCCTGCAGGGGAGGGCAGTTGGGGGGCCAGGCCTGCAGGGGAGGTCAGTTGGGGGCAACCAGGCCTGCAGGGGAAGACAGTTAGGGGCAATTGGGCCAGCCAGGGAGCAGTTAGGCATTGATCAGGCTGGCAGAGGGGTGGTTAGTAGTGATCAATCTGGCAGACAGAAGCGGTTAGGGGCAATCAGGCAGAGGCAGGTGAGCGGTTGGGAGCCAGCAGTCCTGGATTGTGAAAGGGATGTCCAACTGTTCATGGGATTGGGCCTAAACAGGTGGTCAGACATCTCTCAAGGGGTCCCAGATTGTAGAGAGTGCAGGCTGGGCTGAGGGACACCCCCTCCCCTCCGTTCACGAATTTCATGCACCGGGCCTCTAGTATGTAGATAATAGCCTTCACAAGAGAATTAATATTTGAAAAAGTGACCAGAACTGGAAGCTTTTATACTTTATAAACAAATGAAAAATACATTTGTGAAAAATTGACAAGACAAAGGGTTTAGGCTAGAGATAGTAAATGGTGAAGAAGTAAGTAGGAAGATAAAGGTTAGTTTAATAAGGTTTATTTGTACAGATTTCTTAGCCCCAAAATTCAGTCTCTGGTGATGAGAATGTCTTCCTCTGGGTACAGGGAGGTTATCTTTCACAAAGGAGTTTTATAACCTGTTTCAGAGAAGAAGGGCGAGGGGAGGTAGGTCAGAGTGACTTCCTGTTCCTGCTGTTTTTTAAAAGTCCTTCAGTTTAAAGAAGTTTAATGTGCCAAGATGCCATGTTTCAAGATAGCATGGTCTGGACCTCATAAGCCCCAAAGCACAATAGCTGAATATTCCCAAGAGACTGCAATCTCAATCACAGGCAGTACATGCTCAGAATCTGGACTGGCCATAGTTAAGAGCTGTCTACCAAACTTGCCATGATCTTGCCATCTCAGCTGGAACGTAATCACCCCTGTAGCACCTGAAGATGCTGCATGCTCCAAGATTCTATGTGTTCCTGACCTTGAACTTCCCGAATTCTGCCCCCCGGCTTTTGCTAGGAGTAGCGGGCAATAGCAGAACCATGGCCTTCCACTCACTGATGTGACAAGGCAGGGAGTAACACTGGTCATGGGGCAGGTGTGGAGAGAAGGGAGCAGAGTGGGGCCCAAGGAACCAAGGAGCGGGAACAACCAGGCAGACAAGAAGCTGTTCTGAGGTGGTGGGAGATTTTGAGAGGTGGGACTGTTCATGAGCCAAGGCCTCAAGTCCCCAGCACACACACACTCCATTGTCCCTTCCTTCTTCATTTACCAAATACAAATGGAAATAAAATCCTCAAGTGTGGGGCCCTTCTGAGCACAGCACCCTATGTGACTACACAGATTACTTATGCATGTGCCAATGTGCTGGCCCTGCCAGCACCAATTGCCAACCTTGTGATTGAACACATTTTGGTCCTGTGAGTTGCTCCAGAGTTCCAGGAGAAAAACCACTGAGTCAACACACAGACATAAAACCATGTGAAATAACAAATAGTTGATACTTTAAGCCACTAAGATTTTTTTTCCTTTCTAATGAATTTATTGGAGTGACACTGGTTAACAAAATTATACAGGTTTCAGGTGCACAATTCTATAATACTGTACACTGTATTGTGTGTTCACCACCCCAAGTTAAGTCTCTGTCCATCTCCCTTTATTCTCCCTTTTACCCTTCTCCAACTCCCCCCTCCCACTCTTCCCCCACCCGATCACCACACTGTTGCCTGTGTCCATGAGTTCTCTCTCTCTTTTTTTCTCAATCCCCCCACCACCATCCCAGGCCCTCAACCCTCCCTCCTGACAGCTGTCAGTCTGCTATCTATGAGTCTGTCTCTATTTTGCATGTTAGTTTATTTTGTTCATTAGATTTCACATATGAGTAATTGTCTTTCTCTGACTGTAGCCACTAAGTTTTGAGGTGGTTTATTATACATCACTTCATAACTGAAACAGCTGCTACCATCATAGTAGGTATTATGGAGTCACTATCTTATATAATAAAAGCCTAATATGCTAAGTGTCTGGTCATCCGTTCAACCAATCAAAGCATAATATGCTAATGATATGCTAAGGTCGCTCAAATGCTCGCTATGATGTGCACTGATCACCAGGTGACAGACAGTTGACCAGTCGACCAGTTGCTATGACATGCACTGACCACTAGAGGGCAGACGCTCCAACCAGTAGGTTAGCTTGCTGCTGGGGTCCAGCCAATCGGAACTGAGCAAAAGGGGCCAGACATGTCCTGGAGCCCTCCTGTGGTCTCTCCCCGGTTGGCCAACCTCCCGCGTCCCTCCCCGGGCCCTATTGTGCACAGGTGGGGTCCCTCAGCCTGGCCTGCACCCTCTCGCAATCTGGGACCCCTCAGGGGATGTCGAAGAGCCGGTTTCGGCCCAATCCCACAGGCCAGGCCAAGGGACCCCACTGGTGCACGAAAATTTATAGTGTAATTGGCAAGTAAAGGGCACCTGAAAGAATTGTTGACCAAAAACAGACAATGTACAACCAAGAAAGAAAGAAAAAGTTAAATGTAAAGACTTTTCAAAAACAGGAGATCCCTGAGGAGAGGTGGCTAGGATATTCAGGGAAAGCTTCCCATGGGAGAACCCTGAGCCAGACCTTGGAGGATGTAGAGTATCTGGACTGTAGATCACAGATGACCCTGCTTGAGTTTCTACTACACTCACCAGGATGTAGCATGCAAACACATTAAAGCATTTAAAATCCATTTCTTGGATCAAAAGCCCTGACCATTCAGCTTCCTATACCTTATGCCCACCTCCTCCCCTCTTTCCATCTCTTGACCCAGCCTTCATTTTGGCCTCTGGCTTTGAATCTGATGCACAAATGAATTTTTGTCAGCCTCTGATCTTGTTTTAGTATGCTGGTCACAGGTTTTTCTTTTTTCCAGAGCTCAGAGAACCTAAAGCCTCCGGGAATCCTCCAGGACTAGGCCTACATTATTCCTAGGACTCTGTCTCCTATATATAGCCCCTCCTTTGAATGCACAAATTTGATGCTTTTTAGTACAGTTTGTATATAAAATCAACTTATAAGATTTACATAAAACACCATTTTCCACACTTACTTGTCCATAGAATCCTGTTTTCCCAGATCATATTTTGGTTTCTCAGATTACCATTTGGGAAATGATAGTTTGAACTACATTTCTGCAAGTTGATTTGTAGCATTTATACTTTTATACTTTTAGCAAGGTTCCAGGTGATTCTGATGTGCACCACAGTTTGAAGAGCACTATTTTAGAAATAAGTAAAATGAAGTCGTAATAGTCCTCCCATGACTTTTGATTATTTTCTTTCACTTATTTTTTACAACTCAGATATGAAACCATTCAAAATTCTATAGCTTTTCATAGTTACAAGTGAATTTCTTTGCTACTTGGCAGTTACTGTAGGTTAAATATAAAAGATACTAGAAGCCCGGTACACGAAATTCGTGCACGGCGGGGGGTTGTCCCTCAGCCCAGCCTGTACCCTCTCCAATCTGGGACTCCTGGAGGGATGTCCGACTGCCCGTTTAGGCCCGATCCCACCAGGATCGGGCCTAAACGGGCAGTCGGACATCCCTCTCACAATCCAG
The DNA here is from genome assembly GCF_951640355.1 of Cnephaeus nilssonii. NCBI lineage: Eukaryota > Metazoa > Chordata > Mammalia > Chiroptera > Vespertilionidae > Cnephaeus > Cnephaeus nilssonii. The sequence continues at coordinate 97,414,259 of NC_137079.1, forward strand.
GACTGCTGGCTCCCAACTGCTTGCCTGCCTGCCTTCCTGATTGCCCCTAACATCTTCTGCCTGCCAGCCTGATCACCCCCTAACCACTCTGCTACCAGCCTGGTTGATGCTTAACTGCTCCCCTGCCAGCCTGTTTGCCCCCAACTTCCCTCCTCTGCCAGCCTGGTCACCCCTAACTGCCCCCTCCTGCAGGGCTGATCACCTCCAACTGCCCTCCCTTGCAAGCTTGGTCCCTCTCAACTGCCCTCCCTTGCAGGCCTGGTCCCTCACCACTGCCCTCCTTTGCAGGCCGGGTGCCTCCCAACTGCCCTCCCCTGCTGGCCATCTTGTAGTGGCCATCTTGTGTCCACATGGAGGCAGGATCTTTGACCACATGGGGGAAGCTATATTGTGTGTTGCAGTGATAATCAATCTGTATATTACTCTTTTATTAGATAGGATAGAGGCCTGGTGCACGGGTGGGGGCCAGCTGGTTTGCCCTGAAGGGTGTCCCGGATCAGGGTGGGGTTCCCTTGGGGCGTGGGGCGGCCTGAGCGAGGGGCCTGTGGTGGTTTGCAGGCCAGCCACGCCCCCCGGTGACCCAAGCGGAGGCCTGGTATCTGGGATTTATTTTTCTTCTACAATTGAAACTTTGTAGCCTGGAGCGGAGCCAAGCCTGGGGCTCCCTCCGTGGATACAGCCATTTCTGTGGCAGTTAATTCACCTTCTACAATTGAAACTTTGTAGCCTTAAGCGGGTGAGCCCGGCCAGGGTGTGCAGAAAGCTTTGCTTCCCCTGTTGCCACTGGCAACCCTGGCCTGCTCTCTCAAGCTCCATTCTGCCGTCATTTGTTTGAATTTGTTTACCTTCTATAATTGAAACTTTGTAGCTTGAGTGGAGGCTTAGGCCTGCAACAGCTATTGGAAAGCTTGGCTTCCTCTGTTACCTGGGAAACCTTGCTCTCTGTGGCTGTAGCCATCTTGGATGGGGGTTAATTTGCATACTCACCCTGATTGGCTGGTGGGCATGGCTGGTGGGCGTGGTTTATGTAGCGGAGTGATGGTTAATTTGCATATTACCATTTTAGTAGAGAGGATAATCTGCCTAAAGGTTTTATTATATTGTATTCTTTTTTTTTTTTTTTTTTACCTTTCTATGGAACTTGGATTCAGGAAATCTGCATTCTTTAATAGATATTCAACTAAATAATTTGACTCTTTGTGATATGTGATTTAATATTCAATGCCAAAAGCCTGATATAGTAGATTTTAAAATCAGGCAGACCTGTGTTTTAAATCTCGATTGTAATACCTACTGCCTGTGTGACATTGGGAAAATAATTTCAGATATTTTTGGCCTCAGAATTCCTGAATGAAAATCAGAATAATATCAACTGCTTTACAAGTTAGTTTTTAAAATTAAAAGAGCTTCAATATACAGCTTGTAAAAATACTGGTACCTGAATAAAAACCAGTTTGTTCTCTCTTTTCTCTTACATGCCTCAGTACCATGAAGGACAAAGTGGTTAATAATATTGTTTTACTTATCTGACAGAGAGTTGTGGAAAATAACATTGCATAAGTTGGAAAATACTTTGAAAATGTTAAAGGGGTTTCATAAATGCACGTAACAGTATTTTCTGCTAATGTGATCTGAAGGTCCTTGAAGAAGACTTCTTATTTTAAAGTATTGGACATTTTAGTTTAAAATTTAAACCAAAATGAAAACATGTAAACAGTGTATGTGTCTCTGTAATCATTAAACATTCATTAGTGATAGTGCTAATTTAAAAGTTCCTGACTATAGACAAATGTTCAGTATTGCTATCCTCATTTTGTGTATGATTCCACTTTTCTTCTTTAGTGTAAATTTTAAACAAACCTATAAGTACCCTTTTCCTCCCCCTACACACAAAAGAAGTTTGTCAGAACCTCACTGCCAGTTTTAATGGAAATTAAAGTTTAATTGCTATCTCTTCTCATTCTGGGTTTTTGCAAAGTTAGGACAATAAATATTGAAGGGAAATGGAAAATGAAACTTTTCATTATGGCCAGTTTGTTAACTAAAAATGACTCCATGTAATTTTATTTGAATTTAAATCACACCAGCAAGGGCTTAGCATTTATAAATTCCCTTTCTAATTCTCACAGGTTCTATTAAGTGAGTACAGAATCCCACAAATGCAAGTAACAATATTCTTAAAATTGAAAACCACGTACTAAAAATTTCATTAACCCAATATATCACCTAACGTTAAAACAAACAAACAAAAAAAACAACACACACACACACACACACACACACACACACACACAAACAAACCCATAATGCAAGTTCTCTGAGTAAGATTGCATTGACTGTGTGTAGCATTTGGTCTATTAGTATGCTCCATTATTTTGAATTTGTTAAATCCTTGAATAAAAAATCTCTGTGTTAGCAGTTCTTGGCTAAATTCTAAAAAGTAATAACAGCTGCATTATCACTTCTCAGGTAGAGGAAGTTTGTAACAATGAGCAATGTTCTTCCTACTGAGGTGTTCTCAAACACATTTTACCTGTACCAGGCACTAATTTGATTTTCCACACACATAAATGTATATATATAATCTTCAGTTTCTGCTAAGACAAGGGACATTATTTATTAAGCTGAGTTTGGTGTATGTATACCCTGCCAATTTTTTTTAACAGTTATACCTGTGGAGACACCTTACTCCAAGCATAGCGGCTCTAGTATTTTTACATATTCAGTCTAATAGAGAGACATTATTAATATTTTTGTTTCACAGGTGGGGCATAAGAAACAAGTCAGTGGGGGATGTGCAGCCTGCAACTCTTTCTAGATTTCTTACCTCCAGGCAGAGAGAATGAAGAGGATAACCCTTGATCCTGGGCTGAAACCTAAAGTGACGCTGGGGAAACAAATCTGCTTCTGCACAACCTGAACTCTCTGCCACTTAAAGAAACACCACCTTTAATGTATACCCTGTCTCAAGTCTGGGTGAGCAGATTAGGTGATGCTGCAAGGAGCTAACTCAAGAGTGTCCTGGAGTGAGGAGGCACACATCATTCTCACTTTACCTAAGAATCTCTGCTGGGGTTCTCTCTGCATGACCATATTCAAGGCCTCTTGGAAGAAAAAAATGCAATGACTCAGGCCCTGGGAAGCCAGGATTAATAATCTATTTTTTATAATTATTATTGTGGTAAGAGCACTTAACATGAGATCTACACTCAACAAACCTTTAAGTGCACAATGCAGAATTGTGAGCTATAGGCACAATATTGTACAACAGATCTCTAGAACTCAGTCAACTTATATAATTGAAATTTTATACCCATTAAAAAGCAACTCCCTATTTCCTCCATCCCTCAGCCCCTGAAACCATCAGTCTGCTCCTTCTTTCTATGAGTCTGAATATTTTGAATACCTCATGTAAGTGGAATCATGCATTATTTGTCCTTCTGTGACTAGCTGATTTCATTTAGCATAATCCCTTTCAAATCCATGTATGTTGTTACATTGGCAGGATTTTCTTCTTTTTAAAGGCTAAATATATCCCACTGTGTGTGTGTGTGTGTGTGTGTATGTATATATATATGTGTATATATCTATCTATATAATCTATCTATATAATAGAGGATTATGCAAATTAGCTGGGACACCATAATGTCAGGATCAAACAGCAGGGACCTGAGATTGCATGGTGCCCGGCAGGGGCGAGGGACCTAAGGCCATGGCCCCTGCCCAGCAGGGCTTGAAGGGGACCTGAGGCTGCACCCCCCCACCCTGGCGCTGGGGGACCTGAGGCTGCTTCCCCCACCCCGCGGGGCTTGACGGGGGATCTGAGACTGTGCCCCCCACCTGGCGCCGGGCCAGGGTACCTGAGGCTGAGACCCCTGCCTGGAGGGACTTGACGGGGGTGGGGCCAGCCGGGTCTGGGTCTCACCCAATGGGGGTGGGGCCAGCCGGGTCTGGGTCTCCTGCGTTTTCGAAGCACGTGTGGGTGGTGGGCAGGGACTTGACTCTAGGTCCTGTGGCGCGCCCCAGACTCTGACAGGAGGGAGATTTTCATATACATTTTACTAATTCTCTTTCATCTCTGACACTTCTATTATAGAAAACAGGCAAATAGCAATATTAAATATTTCCTCTAAATAATTCCCTTTCAATGTGCATGCATTTCGTGCACTGAACCACTAGTATGTGTGTGTGTGTGTGTGTGTGTGTGTGTGTGTGTGTGTGTGTGTATATATATATATATATATATATATATATATATATATCACATTTTATTTATCCCTTCATTTGTTTTTTTTTAATAAATCTTTATTGTTCAGTTTATTACAATTGTTCCTCTTTTTCCCCCCATAGCTCCCCTCCACCCAGTTCCCACCCCACCCTTGCCCTTACCCCCCCTCCCACTGTCCTCATCCATAGGTGTACGGTTTTTGTCCAGTCTCTTCCTGCACCCCCCACATCCCTTTCCCCCTGAGAATTGTCTGTCCACACCCTTTGTATGACCCTGATTCTATTATATTCACCAGTTCATTCTGTTCATTGGATTTTTTATTCACTTTATTTTTAGATTCACTTGTTGATAGATATGTATTTGTTGTTCATAATTTTTGTCTTTTCCTTTTTCTTCCTCTTCCTCTTCTTAAAGAATACTTTTCAGCATTTCATATAATACTGGTTTGGTGGTGATGAACTCCTTTAGCTTTTTCTTATCTGTGAAGCTCTTTATCTGACCTTCAATTCTGAATGATAGCTTTGCTGGGTAGAGTAATCTTGGTTGTAGGTTTTTGCTATTCATCACTTTGAATATTTCTTGCCACTCCCATCTGGCCTGCATAGTTTCTGTTGAGAAATCAGCTGACAATCGTACAGGTGCTCCCTTGTAGGTAACTAACTGTTTTTCTCTTGCTGCTTTTAATATTCTCTCTTTGTCTTTTGCTCTTGGCATTTTAATTATGTGGTCTTGGTGTGGTCCTCTTTGGATTCCTTTTGTTTGGGGTTCTCTGCGCTTCCTGGACTTGTAAGTCTATTTCTTTCACCAGGTGGGGGAAGTTTTCAGTCATTATTTCTTCAAATAGGTTTTCAGTATCTTGCTCTCTCTCTTCTTCTGGCACCCCCATAATTTGGATGTTGGTTTGCTCGAAGTTGTCCCAGAGGCTCCTTACACTATCTTCATATTTTTGGATTCTTTTTTCTTTTCAGGTTGGGTGCTTTTTGCTTCTTTGTATTTCAAATCTTTGACTTGATTCTTGTGTTCCTCTAGTCTGCTGTTGGATTTCTGTATATTATTTTTTATTTCAGTCAGTGTATGCTTAGTTTCTAGTTGGTCCTTTTTCATATCCTCAAGGGTCTCACTAAATTTATTGGCCTTTTCTAGGAAATTCTTGAAAAACCTTATAACCGTGATTTTGAACTCTATATCCAGTCATTTGTTTTCCTCCATTTCTTTCATTTGTGACCTGTTTCTTTGTCTCCACATATTGGCTGCTTCCCTGAGTTGATAGAGTGGTTTTGTGTGCTAGGTGTCCTATAGGACCGAGTGGCTCAGCCTCCCCAGTTACCTGAGGTGGACACTCTTGGTGCACCCCTTTGTGGGCTGTGTGCACAGTCTTGTTGTAGGTAAGCTTTGATTGTTGTTGGTGTCACTGGGAGGAATTGACCTCCAGGCCAATTGGCTGTGAGGATCAGCTGTGTCTACGATGGGAGAACTTCTGTGTTGGAGACACCCTTAAGAGACAAGACTTGCTTCAGTGGGGCTTTGGTTCTCACTGAGTCTGCCCCCTGAATGTGTTCCTTATGGATCTGAGGAGTTGTAATCTGGATGGTCCCACTGTGACCCCTGGGTACACTGGCTCTTGGGTCTCCAAGGAGGTTTAGCCTCTGCCTGAGGCCACCCAGCAGGAGCTATGGAGAGATCTGAAGATTCCTCTTCTTTGTTTGGGTTTTGGAGGTGCCCAGATGAGGCCCAGCTGTGAAATAATGCAAGCTGTTGTGGGGCCTTGGGCCTTCTTTTGGATATTCTTGGTCTCACTGACTCAGCTGCAGTTTGTTAGGTAAGTTTAGAATTCAATGGACCAGGCCATTCATATGCAAAAGCCTCCGTGCTCAGCTTGGATGGGGCGGAATCTCAGTGTGAAACATACAGCAATGGCTTCATGGGGCAGGATCTCAGGGTAGAGCAAATAGCAATGGTTCCCCATCAGTCCTGCCCTAAGAGGCCCCTGGGTCTCAGTGTCCCACAGTAATCACTGCAAGCACCTCTGAGAGAAAGCTGCCCTCGAGTTTCGCCCGCTGCCAGACAGTCCAGTTTCTCCCCGTATGAGTCTGGGTCCCCAGAGTCTCACCCGGAACTGGAGTTCAGAGCAGTCAGGAGCTTTTGTCTCCCGCCCGATTGAGAAAGCCAGCCACGTGCTCAGTTGCCAGTCCTCTCTGAGCATGCACCTCTGTACCTCTGCCTTCCACAGCTCCTGTGAGTCTCAGTGTGCTTTTCTCTTTCCTTCTGGTGTAGAATTTTCACTCAGCCAGCTTTCCTGTGGTTCTGGATGATGTCCGTTTTGTCTTTTAGTTGTAGTTTTGAAGTGGTTGTGCGAGGCAGCAATTTCAGGTGTTTACCTATGCTGCCATCTTGGTTTCTCCCCTTCATTTGTTGATGGGCATTTAGGTTGTTTTAGTATCTTAGCAATTGTGAATAATGCTACAGTAAATGTGGGAAGTGCTAAAATCCCTCCGAGGTCATGATTTCAATTCCTTTGGAATATACACTCAGACTACATTATGGGTGGCATTATGTTTTTCAATAATCTAGTTGCCACTCTTCCAGATGTTAGCTGCTATTGATGTTCAGTTCATTAGTGGGTGTACAATGATATTCTATCATCCATTCTTTGCTTTTAACATATAATATTTTTATAAACAGAAACTTTGCCCACTCCCACCCCCAACCATTTGGTCACCCAATGTAACAGTTCATATTGGTAATGTAGAATAAATACTTGATTCCACTCCCCTATTTATCAATTTTCAAATTAAAGAATTTGTTTCCTTAAATGTTCAAAGAGAGTAAATAGATTTTTAAGCTACTTATGAACTTCTTGTTTTTTATTTAAACCTAACTTATATATTTAAACACTTGATGTGTTTCTGTCCTATATAATAAAAGCTTAATATGCTAATTGTCCAGTCATCCAGTCCACTGTTCAACCAACCAAAGTGTAATATGCTAATGATATGTTAAGGTTGCTCAACCTCTCACTAAGACGTGCACTGACCACCAGGGGTCAGATGCTCTGACCGGTAGGTTAGCTTGCTGCTGTGGTCTGGCTGATTGGGACTGAGCAAGACGGGTCAGACATGCCCTGGATCCCTTCCGCGGTCCCTCCCTAGCTGGCCAACCTCCTGCGCCCCTTTGATTGTGCACCAGTGGAGTCCCTCGGCCTGGCCTGTGCCCTCTCACAGTCTGGGGCTCCTTGGGGGATGTTGGAGAGCTGGTTTTGGCCCAATCCCACAGGCCAGGCTAAGGGACTCAACTGGTGCATGAATTCGTGCACCAGGCCTCTAGTCTGTTATAGTAATACCAGAGGCCTGCTGCACTAAATTCGTGCATTGTGGGGAGGGGGGATCCCTCAGCCCAACCTGCATCCTCTTGCAATCTGGGACCCCTTGGGGGATGTCCAACTGCTGGTTTAGGCCCAATCATGCATCGGCCTAAACCGGCATTTGGACATCCTTCTTGCAATCTGGGACCGCTGGCTCCTAACCACTTGCCTGCCTGCCTGCCTGATCACCCCTAACTGCCTCTGTCTGCCTCCCTGGTTGCCCCTAACCACTCTGCCTGCCTGCCTGTTTGCCCCTAAGTAGTTGATTAATTCTTGGCCCCTGCCGCCATGGCTTCATCCAGAAGGTCATCTGGAAGGATTTCCGGAATGTTGTCTGGAAGGTTGTTTGGCTGTCTGGTCTAATTAGCATATTACACTTTTATTATTATAGACTATACAGAGGTTGGCAAAAGTAAATTTACAGTTCTGAGCACACAAAATGGTTTATTCTTATATTATTATTTATTTTTAATTATCACATTACTTATTATTATTAGCTACTTTTGCCCACCCTGTACTGGAAAGTTTGAATTGTAACATATTTAATCAGTGTGAACCTCTTTGAGTTTTCTTCTGAGTCCTTTAGGCACAGCTCTAGTAGTTGATGAATTCTTTGTTGTATATTATGAGAAGATGTTCTAGGTTTATCTTCCTATTTCCTGCCCCAAACTTAGAATAATTCATTCTTCAGGAAGTCCTGGTATTTTTTAGGGAGAGACAGTATTTCAGGAACAGAATCTGTGTGCTTGGCATATTTTTTTTGCCACTGGGTTTATTGCTGTTTCTAAGCCATTTCAATGGATATAGCTAGGGGAAATTATATTTCAATGCAAAATACTTCCATATAACACTCAAGAGTACAATGCTTTCTCTTAAAGTTTTTTTTTTTTAATCTTAAAATCTGTATTAACTTTTCCCATACCAAGAATCCTAGTTCTCAAGGACATTGGGGAATGAACATGTACAACATTTTCAGAATAATAATACCAATAATATCAAAAAAATATGATTATTTAATATTGATAAAACATTTTTGTAGATGATCTTTTATTACTTTATATTGTTATTATATCCACATTATTAGAGAAAAATATTATATTCTCTTCTCATTTAATTTTTATTCTACATATAAATATACATGTAATGCTCACTATTAGCTCTGATTTTATTTTCCTGAAGCTTATTCTATGTATATTTCTCAGGAATGGCTCATGAAAAGAACATATTTCAAGTTCTTGTATGCTGATGATAGTTTATCTGCAGTCTTTAAACTTGAAAGTTAGTTTTGCTAAGTAAAATAGTCTTGGCTTACATTTTCTTTCCTTCAGTATTTTAAATAACTTACTCTAGTTTTTTGTCAAAAAGTAAGATAATAATCTAATATTTTTCCATAAAAATTACTTTTTATATGAGTGAACAAAATTTTTTTTTCTGTAAATTCAACTATTTTTTTAAAGAAATGTGCTCACATTGGTTATTTTGTATCATCATTCTAAGGTTTGTAGCATGCTCTTTTGAACCAAAATTTTAAGACATTTTTATCTTTCAAGAAAAAAAATTATATTATAGACCTCAGTATTTGTCTTATTCCTTCCTTTCTTTGGCATCCTATTTCATAAATTTGGGTCTTCTTTGCATATCTTCTTTATTTGTCACATTTTAACAATTTTTTTCATTTCATTTTAATTTAAAAATTTCTCTTTGCCATATTTAAAAAATATTACCGATTATAATTACTTGCATTAATGGCTTCTCTAGTTTAATGTTTATTTCTGAAAGGACTTTTAAAATTTCTATAAAAGTACTATAAATCCAAGAGCTAGTTCTTTGAAAAGAAAAACAAGATTGATGAACCTCTAGGGAGAATCATCAAGAAACAAAGAGAGGGGACCCAAATAAATAAAATCAGAAATGAATGTAGTGAAGTAACAACTGACCCCACAGAAATACAAAGGATTGTAAGAAAATACTATGAATAAATATATGCCAACAGCTGGACAAGAATTAAATGGACAAATTTCTAGGAAAATATGACCTTCCAAACTGAATCAGGAAGAATCAGGGAACATGAATAGGCCAATAACAATGGATGAAATTGAAGCAGTAATAAAACAACAACAACAAAACCTCCAAGCAAACAAACCCCCTGGTCCAGATGGCTTCACAGGGGAGTTTTATCAAACATTCAAAAAAGAACTAACACCTACCCTCCTCAAACTATATTTTTTTAAAAATCCAAGAGGAAGGAACACTTCCAAGCTCTTTTTATGAGATCAGCATTATCCTAACTCCAAAAGCAGATAAAGAAACTACAAAGAAAGAGGAGTACAAGCCAAAATCTTTGATGAGCATTGAGGCTAAAATCCTCACCAAAATATTAGCAAATCAGGTCCAATAATACATTAAAAATATCATACACCAAACCAAGTGGGATTTATTCCAGGGATGCAATGCTGGTACAATATTCACAAATCAATAAACGTGTCACATCATATAAACAAACTGAAAGACAAAAAAACACATGATCACAACAATAGATGCAGAAAAAAAGGCATTCGACAAAATCCAAAACCCTGTTTCGATAAAAACTCTCAGAAAAGTAGAAATAGAGGGATCATACCTCAACATAATAAAGTCCATACATGACAAACTTACAGCCAACATCATTCTCAACGGGCAAAAACTAAAAGTATTCCCCCTAAGAATAGGAACAAGATAGGGGTGCCCACTTTACCACTTTTATTCAACACTAGAGGCCCGGTACATGAAATTCGTGCATGGGGGGTGTGTGTCCCTCAGCCCAGCCTGCACCCTCTCCAATCTGGGACCCCTCGAGAGATGTCTGAATGCCCGTTTAGGCCTGATCACACCAGGATCGGGCCTAAATGGGCATTCTGACATCCCTCTCACAATCCAGGACTGCTGGCTCCCAACTGCTCACCTGCCTGCCTTCCTGATTGCCCCTAACAGCTTCTGCCTGCCAGCCTGATCACCCCCTAACCACTCCTCTGCCAGCCTGATTGATGCCTAACTGCTCCCCTGCCAGCCTGTTTGCCCCTAACTGCCCTCCCCTGCAGGCCTGGTCACCCCTAACTGCCCTCCCCTACAGGCCTGGTCCCCCCAACTGCTCTCCCCTGCAGGCCTGGACCCTCCCAACTGCCCTCCCCTGCTGGCCAACTTGTGGTGGCCACCTTTGTCCACATGGGGGCAAGATCTTTGACCACATGGGGGCAGCCATCTTGTGTGTTGGAGTGATGGTCAATCTGCATATTACTCTTTTATTAGATAGGATAGAGGCCTGGTGCATGGGTGGGGGCTGGCTGGTTTGCCCTGAAGGGTGTCCTGGATCAGGGTGGGGGTTCCCTTGGGGCATGGGCGGCCTGTGGTGGTTTGCAGGCCAGCCATGCCCCCCGGCGACCCAAGTGGAGGCCTTGGTATCTGGAATTTATTTATCTTCTACAATTGAAACTTTGTAGCCTAGAGCGGAGCCAAGCGTCCTGCTTGCTCTGTGGCGGCATCCATTTTTGTTGGAATTTTTTTATCTTCTATAATTGAAACTTTGTAGCCTGGAGTGAAGGCCTAGGCCAGCCAGGGCTGCAGAAACTTGACTTCCTCCATCACCTGGGGCAACCATAGTCTCCTGCTCTTCCAGCTCTGTGGCTGCCGCCATTTCTGTTGGAATTTATTTACCTTCTATAATTGAAACTTTATACCCTTGAGTGGAGGCTGGGCCCACCAAGGTGTGTGGAAAGCTTGGCTTCCTCCATTGCCAGGGAAACCCGAGCTTCCCTCCTGCTCTCTGTGGCCGCAGCCATCTTGGTTGGGGTTAATTTGCAAACTCGCTCTGATTGGCTGGTGGGCGTGGCTGGTGGGTGTGGCTTGTGGGTGTAGCAGAGTGATGGTTAATTTGCATATTACTCTTTTATTAGATAGGATCTTTTACTTAAGAAACTAAATTTTTTTCTCACTCGATTTTACTTTTTTATTATTGTATTTTTATTTTTAATTATTATTATTACTACTACTATTTTAGCATTTTAAAAAGTTTTATTTTTTCTATGTAATTAATTTTATTTTGGGATTACTGTTCTATATTCTATTTTTATTTTTATTTTAACATTATTTTCCTCTATCCCAATTTTTCATTTATGCCAACACTCTCTTCCTCACTTTTCCCCTTTTTCATTCTGTTTCTTTTACTCTGTTCCTGCTTTAGTTTTTCTCTATCGTTTCTTTTTATGCCCAGTTAAAAATTGATTTTACTCATATATCAAATTTCCTCTCCCTTGCTCCATGTCCATGAACACATCTCTCTTCTCTTTCTTCACTATCCAAATTTTATTCTTCCTTTTTTACCTTTTTCTTTCTTTCTGCCTTCTTGTGTTTGTTTGTTTGTTAATTTGTTTTTTCTCTCTTCTTTTGCTTCTGATTATCCTCTCCTCGCCTGTTCTCCTCTTCTATAAATATCCTAATTAATTCTAAACATCAACTCAGGCTTATCTACTTTCTATTCTCCTTTTCCAATAGTAGATGAATACATAGATAGATTAAAGAAAGGGGAAATTATATATATATATATATATATATATATATATATATATATACACACACACACACACACACACACACACACACACATATATATATACACACACACATATATATGTGTATATATATATATATATATATATATATATATATATATTTAATACATATATTTTCTTTTTTGGATTTTGTTTTTTAATTTTTTATTATATGCTCATTCTCTTTCTATCTCCTCTATATTGAATATGGTTGTTTCCCCATTCATTTAATTCCTTGACCTTACCTTCTAGGAATAAGCTCTGCCTCCTCAGATTCATCTGGGTGTTTGTTTTTTGGGATATGGTTGTTTCATTTTGTTTGGATTAGTTGTTGTTTGTTGTTTCCATTCATCTCTGGGAGTTTGTTATTTGCATTTTTTGGATCAGTTGCTGTTTTATTGGAGTTTTCTCCCCCTATACATATACTTTTCCCCATTCTTTTTCTTCTCTTTCTTTTCTCTCTTACATTTTTTTACTTTTCTCAATATCATTTTTTCACTCTTTTCTCTCCCCTAATTCTCTTTTCTCTGGTGGCCACCTTTATTTGGGGTTATTATTATCCTGAATACATTTTGTTTGGTGCCCTGTGTGTTTTGTCTTGTCGTGTTGTATTTTGTGCCTTTAAGTCAATGAAGGAGAGAGAGAGCTACATAACCAGACAACCTGAGAGGCGCAATCACAGCAAGACAAAGAACAACCTGCATACAAAAGAAAAGAGGAATCACCAGAAAGGAAGTAAATGAAATGAAGGCAAGCAATATGTCAGAGAAATAATTCAGAGCAATGGTCACAAGGATGCTGAAAAGGTTGGAAGATAAATTCTACAATCTGTGTAAGAACCAATAGGAAATGAAGAAGAACAAAGAAGAAATGAAAAATGACATCACTGCAATAAAGAACTCAATAGAAAGCATCAACAGTAGACTAGAAGAAGTGGAGGACTGCATCAGTGAGCTAGAAGATAATGTAGGAAAAAATACCCAAGCAGAGCAGCATCTAGAAAAAAAAAACTTAAAAAACAGGAGGAGAGCCAAAGAGAACTTTGGGACAACATGAAACGAAACAACATCTGCATAATAGGGGTGCCAGAAGGAGAGGAAACTGAGCAAGGAATAGAAAACCTGTTTGAAGAAATAATGACAGAAAACTTCACTGATATTGAGAAGAAAAACCTCACACAAGTCCAAGAAGCTCACAGAGTCCCAAATAAGAAGAACCCCAAAAGACCAACACCAAGATACATTATAATTAAATTGGCAAACACCAACGACAAAGTAAGAATCTTAAAGGCTGCCAGAGAGAGACAGAAAGTTACCTACAAGGGATCTCCCATCAGACTATCAACTTATTTTTCAACAGAAACACATCAGGTCAGACAGCAATGGAATGAAATATACAAAGTCATCCAAAGCAAGGGTCTGAATTCAAGAATATTGTACCCAGCAAGGCTATCAATCAAAGTTGAGGGTGAAATCAGGAGCTTCACAGACAAAAAATACTAAGGGAGTTTATGACCACCAAACCAGCAATGCAAGAAATGCTAAAGGGGCTTCTGTAAAAAGAAGAAATAGCAAGGTAAGAAGGAACACTGGCATAAGGAATAAAAATGGTGACAAACTAGTACCTATCAAAAATAACTTTAAATGTAAATGCATTAAATGCACCAATGAAAAGACATAGGGTAGCTGAGTGGATAAGAAAACAAGACCCATGTATCTGCTGTCTACAGGAGACCCACCTCAGAACACAGGACTCACACAGATTGATGGTGAAGGGATGGAAAAATGTTTTTCAGGCAAATGGAAATGAAAAAGAAGCTGTGGTAGCCATACTTATATTTGAGAAATTAGACCTCAAATGAAGACCATAACAAGAGATGAGGAAGGCCACTTTGTAATACTAAAAGGAGCAATTCAACAAAAAGAAATAACTCTGGTAAACATATATGCACCCAATACAGGAGCAGCCAAATACATAAAAATACTTCTGGAGAATATCAAGGGAAAGATGGACAGCAATGCAGTCATAGAAGGGGTCTTTAATACCCCATTAACACCACTGGACAAATCCTCTAAACAAAATATCAGCAAAGAAACATCAACCTTAAATGACTCACTAGATCAGATGGAATTAATTGACATCTTCAGAACATTTCACCCCAAAGCCACAGAACATACACTCTTCTCAAGTGCACATGGGTCATTTTCTTTTTTATTTTTTAAAATTATATTTTTATTGCTTTCAGTGAGGAAAGGAGAGGGAGAGATAGAAACATAAATGATGAGAGAGAATCATTGATCAGCTGTCTCTTGCACACCCCCTATGGGGAACTGAGCCTGCAATCTGGGCATGTGCCCTAGACTGGAATCAAACCCGGGACCCTTTGGTCTGCAGGCCGACGCTCTATCCACTGAGCCAAACCTGCCTGAACTCACATGGGTCATTTTCAAAGATAGACCACATATTGGGACACAGGCAAAGTCTCTTCAAATTCAAGAAGATAGACATCATATCAAGCATCTTCTCAGATCATAATGGCATATAACTAGAAATCAACTACATTAAAAACAATAAAACAATCAATCACCTGGAGGCTAAATAGCAAGCTATTAAACAATGATTGGGTTACCAAAGAGATCAAAGAGAAATAAAAAGCATCATGGCAAAAAAATGACAATGAATACACAACCATCCAAAATCTATGGGACATAGTGAAAGCAGCCTTGAGAGGGAAGTTCATAGCTCTACAGGCCTACCTCGAAAAAAAAAAACAAGAAAAAAATGATAATAAATTATCTAACTCTACTACTCAAAGAGTTAGAAAGAGAGTAACAAGGAAAGCCCAGTGTAAGCAGAAGGAAGGATATAATAAAGATCAGGATGGAAATAAATGACATAGAGACCAAAAACACAGTACAAAAGAGCAATAAAACCAAGAGCTGGTTCTTTGAAAGGATAAACAAGATTGATGAACCTCTAGCCAGGCTCACCAAGAAGCAAAGAGAGAGGACCCAAATAAACAAAATCAGAAATGAAAGAGGTGAAGTAACAACCAATCCCACAGAAATACAAATAATGATGAAAAAATACTATGAACAACTCTACTCCAACAAAATGGACAACAGATGAAATGGACATATTCTTAGAAATATGCAAGCTCCCAAAACTCAATCAGGAAGAATAAAAAAACCTGAACAGGCTGATAATTGCCGAAGAAATTGAAACAGCGATCAAAAATCTTGCAGCAAACAAAAGCCTTGGTCTGGGTGGCTTTACAGGGGAGTTCTACCAAGCATTAAAAGAACTAAAACCTATCCTTCTCAGACTATTCCAAAAAAATTCAAAAGTAAGGAACACTTCAAGCTCATTCTATGAATCCAGCATTATCCTAATCCCAAAACCAGATAAAGACACCACAAAAAAAGAGAACTACAGTCCAATATCCTTGATGAACATAGATGCTAAAATCCTCAACAAAATTCTAGCAAATTGAATTCAGCATTACATTAGAAAGATCATACACTATGACCAAGCTGGATTTATTCTGGGGATGCAAGGATGGTACAATATCTGAAAATCAATAAATGTGATACATCGCATAAACAAACTGAGAGACAAAATCACATAATCATATTAATTGATTCAGAAAAAGCATTTGACAAAATCCAACATCCTTTCTTGATAAAAACTCTCAGCAAAGTGGAAAAACTCTCAGCAAAGAGGGATCATACCTCAACATAATAGATGCCTTATATGACAAACTTACAGCCAATAGCATACTCAATGGGCAAAAATGAAACTCATTTCCCCTAAGAACAGGAACAAGGTAAGGATGACCACTTTCACCACTCCTGTTTGATATAGTACTGGAAGTGGTAGCCATAGTGATCAGACAAGAAGGAGAAAAAAAGGCATCCAAATTGGAAAATAAGAAGTAAAACTGTCCTTATTTGCAGATGACATGTTACTATACATAGAAAACCAAAAAGACTCCATAAGAAACTACTGGACCTAATAAATGAATTCAGCAATGTAGCAGGATACAAAATTAACTCCCAGAAATTGATGGCCTTTTTATACACCAATAAGGAACTCAAAGAAAGAGAAATGAAAAAAAATCCCATTTACCATTGTACTAAAAAAACTAAGATACCTAGGAAGAAACTTAACTAAGGACATAAAAGACCTGTACTTAGAAAACTAAAGGACATTGAAAAAAGAGATAGAGGAAGACATAAACAAACGGAAGAACATACCATGTTCATGGATTGGTAGAATCAACATCATTAAAATGTCCATACTACCCAAAACAATCTACAGATTCAATGCAATCCCCATTAAAATATCAATGGCATATTTCAAAGATCTAGAAAAAACTCTCCAAAGATTCATCTGGAATAAAAAAAAGGCTCAGGATAGCTGCAGAAATCCTGAGAAAGAAGAACAAAGTTGGCGGGTTCACAATACCAGATAGAAAGCTATATTACCAAACCATGGTTCTCAAAACTGCTTGGTACTGGCACAAGAACAGACATATAGACCAATGGAACAGAATAGAGAACCCAGAAATCGATCCAAGCCATTATGCTCAATTAATATTTGAAAAAGGAAGCAAAAATATACAATGGAGTCTCAAACAGTCTCTATAATAAATGGTACTGGGAAATTTGGTCAGAGACATGCAAAAAAATGAAACTAGATCACCATCTTGCACCATACACAAAAACAAACTCGAAATGGCTAAAGGACTTAAATGTAAGATGGGAAACCATAAAAATCCTATAAGACTCCATAGGCAGTAACATAGCAATCTATGTTGTAGCAATATTTTTACAGACACAGCTTCTAGGGCAATGGAGACTAAGAAGAAAATAAACAAATGGGACTACATCAAAATAAAAAGCTTCTGCACAGCAAAAGAAACCATCAACAAAACTACAAGAAAGCCCACAGCATGGGAGAACATATTCTCCAATGATATTTCCCATAAGATTTTAATCGCCAAAATTCACAGAGAACTCATACAACTTAACAAAAGGAAAATAAACGATCCAATAAAAAAAATGGGCATAGGATCTAAATAGACACTTTTGGAAACAGGACATACAGAAGGCCCATATATATATGAAAGCATGCTCAAAGTCACTAATCATCTGAGAGATTCAAATCAAAACAACAATGAGATACCATCTCACACCTGTCAGAATGGCTATCATCAACAACTCAACAAACGACAAATGCTGGCGAGGATGCAGAGAAAAAGGAACCCTCTCTCATTGTTGGTGGGAATGCAGACTGGTGCAGCCACTGTGGAAGACAGTATGGAGTTTCCTCAAAAAGTTAAAAATGGAACTCCCATTTGACCCAGTATTCCCACTTCTAGGGCTATATCCCAAGAAACCAAAAACACCAATCAAAGAATATATGCACCCCTATGTTCATAGCAGCACAATTTACAATATCTAAGATTTGGAAACAGCCTAAGTGCCCATCAGCAGATGAGTGGATTAAAATATTTGGTACATATACACAATGGAATACTATCCTATCCAATAAAAGGATAATATGCAAATTAACCATAACTCTTTCACAAAGATGGCAGCACACATGGTCACAAGATGATGGTGCCCAGTCCTCTCAGCCCCACTGGACTCCCCCAGTCCCAGGGAGGGCCACTGAGAGCGGGCTGCGTGAGCAGAATGCTTGCTTCATCACTGCAGCGACAAGGCAAGTGTGCCACCCTAGCTTTGGACGGCCTCTGGGCAGTGGGCACAGAGTGGCTGGGTGGGGGGGTGAGGGAACACTTGCATCGTTGCCCCGGCGATGAGGCAAGCGTTCTGCGCCGGGCTGCGGATGGGCCTCTGAGCTGCGGAGAGCCTCTGGGCAGTGGGTGTGGAGTGGCCAGACCCCTCAGAGAACTACTGGCACATAGATTTGTGCACAGGGCTACTAGTCCTTATATATAAAAACTCAGGCTCCATGATGACCAACCAAAGGCTCGACTGAACACCAGAAGTCAGTCCTGCAGTTAATTCTGGGTTGCTGTGGTGACCCAACACTTACTGCCACGGGGGCTGCAGATCAGGCCCAGAGAGAGGCCCATAGAGAGAGGCAAGGTATGATCTGCAGCCTCTGTGGCAGCTGTTGATCAGCTGTTGCCTGTCTCTTTCTCTCCAGGCTTCGCCAACAGCCACGCCTCTGTTTATCTCTGGGCCTCCATGGGGGCTACTGATCAGCCTCACCTCTCTGATCAGGCCCGGAGATAGGCCCAGAGATGCTGACTATAAATTTTGGCATAGAAACCGACCAATCAGAACCAAATCTGGGTGAGCTGTGAGGAGCCAATGGCTGCTTAGGAGGCGGAGCTTTTGACGCTGACTGGCATAGAAACCAACCAATCAGAAACAAATTGGCTGGCAGGAGAGGGTAGTTGGGGGGTGAGATCAGGCTTGCAGGGGAGGGCAGTTGGGGGTGAGATCTGGCCAGCAGGAGGGGGAAATTGGGGGCATGATCAGGCTGGCAGGGGAGGGCAGTTGGGGCCAACCAGGCCAGCAGGGGAGGGTAGTTTGGGGGTGAAATCAGGCTGGCAGGGGAGGGCAGTTGGGTGCGAGATCAGGCCAGCAGGGGAGGGCAGTTAGGGGTGATCAGGTAGGCAGGCAGGTGAGTGGTTAGGAGCCAGCAGTCCTTGATTGCAAGAGGGATGTCTGACTGCTGGTTTAGGCCCAATGGGATTGGGCCTTAACCAGCAGTCAGACATCTCCCAAGGAGTCCCCGATTGGAGAGGGTGCAGGCTGGGCTGAGGGAACCCCCCCCTCTGTGCAGAATTTTGTGCACCTGGCCACTAGTGCCAGTATAAAAAAGAAGGAACTTTTATTATTTGCAACAGCATGGATGGAACTGGAGAGTATTATGCTAAGTGAAATAAGCCAGTTGGAGAAAGATAAATATCACATGATCTCACTCATATGTGGGATATAATGATCAACATAATTTGATGAACAAGAATAGATCCAGAGACAAATGTTGGGGAGGGGAGGTTAGAGAGCAACCAAAGGACTTGTATTCATGCATATTAGCATAACCAATGGACACAGACCCTGGGAGGTGGGGGCTTGCCCGGAGTGGGAATGGTGGGGGGGGGGCGTCAATTGGGGAAAAAGGAGACATATGTAAAGCTTTAGACAATAAGAAAATAAATAAATAAATAAATAATAAATCAACAAATAATGCTGGTGATGATATGGAGAAAAAATAACCCTAGTTACACTCCTGGTGGGGATGCACTGGTACAACCAGTATGGAAAATAGTGTGGCCTTTCCTCAACTTAAAAATGGAACTGCCATTTAACCTAGTGATTCCCACTTTTAATTTAGCCCAAGAAGCCTGAAGCATCAATCAGAAAGAATGTTTACACCCCTATGTTCATAGTGGCATTGCTTACTGTAGCTAAGATCTGGAAAAAGCCCAAGTGCCCATCAGTAGATGAATGGATTAAAAAACCATGGTGCATTTACACAAAGGAATCCTATGCAGTTTTGAAAAGGGAGGATCTATTACTCTTTGGCACAGCATGGAGGGGCCTGGATTATTATGCTAAATGAAATAAGACAGTCAGAGAAAGACAAGTACCACATGATTTCACTTATATGTGGATTCTAATGAACAAAATAAATTCATGAACAAAAAAGATCCAGAGACATTGAAACATGTAACAGAGGGAAAGGTGGGGGGATGGAAGAGATTAACCAATGAACATATATGCATATATGCATAGCCCATGGACAGACAATAGTGTAGGAAAGGCCTGGGGAGGCGACAGAAGTGGGGTGGATGAGGTCAATGGTGGGGGGGTGGGGGAAGAAGAATGGGACATCTGTAATACTTTCAACAATACAGTTTAAAAATTAATTTTTGCTTGAAAATCACAATTTATTCATTCACAAACACATATTGTTGTCCTGTTTTACTGTATAGAAATGATCTTTGTTTTAATAAACATTATGCATTTGTCCACTAATAAATTATCCTACTGAAAGATGACAATATTTCTCATCAGAAACTGCTCTGTTGCTAAAACTGCACTCTCATAATTTCCTGCCCTAGAATTGCCTTCAAAAAATAAAATAGATTAATATTTAAATTATGCAGGGGTATATAATGTTTTGATGTTTCAAATTTTATAGGGATCTAATGTTCATCAAATTATTAAATAAAAATTTAAAGTCAATCTAGGTACTTCCTAGTCACTTGATTTTAGTTTTTCAATCAGCCATGACTTTTTTGGCTTACAACGTTAATTAAAACACTCTCATGCTGAGAGGTTTTTGCTTCCCCTGGTGACTTCCTGAAATTGATGTATTTTGACAGACAGGGACTGTATTGAAATAGCTATAGAAGTAAAGCTGAATAGATATGTTAATAATCCATGAAGATTTTCAATAGCTAAACACTTTATTTGAACTTCATGATGGATGTCAGTAAGATTGTTACCCAAAGCGAAGAACTGCCTAATCAGTATTGCTGATATAGTGTAGTTAGCTAATATTCAGCAGATTCATTTTTTAGCATCAAACTCTAGCTAATGAAGTAATAGTACCATATTTTATACCTCCAAAACTAATAATAAATGACCATGTAGAATAGCATTTGTCAATATAGTATTAAATAGAGATATGCTAGTTATCCAGGTAAATAAATGTGTCATTTAAATATCAAGAATCCCCATGAAACTGTAATTTTCCAAAATCAATGATCATAATTATTTATCTCATTAAACACATTGTAGGTGATATTTGTAACAAGATTAAGGACTTTGATTTAACCAAACCTCTTAATCAAGTGGCAAGTTTATCTGGTTTTAGGATTGCTGCAGCTATCAATTATAGCAGAATCCGCACCAATTGTGAAAATATCCTAAAGAAAACAAATGTGTCATGACATTATTCATCCCTTTAATATATTGAGACACAGCTAAGACAAAAGCCAGTTTTTTCCTCACTACTGTATATCTCATCAAGTAACCTATCAATGGAAAGAGAACTTTCTTCTCTTTGAATTAGATTTCTGGACTTTCTGATGTGAGAAAGCTTGATCAATACTTTGTCATTTGATCTCAAATCTTCTCCAGATATTTATTATACTGTCTTATAGTCTTTTACACTAGTGCTTTGGTCCTGCTACCAAATTTCTATTTTGCCAGATTGTCACTTAATAGTCAGAATACACTGGTACAATTTCAATTATCTGTAAAAACACCTTGAAGAGCAAAACTACAAAGGTGTGTGCTGATTTTAATATTCATATTTTGGCATCTGATTTAAAATATTTTTGTTCATATATTTTTTAGGTGGGAAACATTCTTTCAAAGGTATCATTCTATATAATAAAAGCCTAATATGCAAATTGTCCCCTCAGGTGGTCGTTCGACCAGGAGTTCGACCACTCGCTATGACATGTTCTGACCACCAGGGGGCAGCATGAACCATGGTGGGTGTTGGTGATGCAGCGCTGGCAGTGGGCAGCAGTGGAGGCGTTGCTGGCCCCAATGGGCCCCGATGAGAGCAGGACCGCAGAGGGATGGTGGAGCAGGTTAGCAGGCAGCGCCAGGCCAAGGCAAGTGTGAGCGGGGGCCCAATCACTCTGCCAATTGCCCCACAGATGATAACCCACAGCAGCAGTGGGGGGCAGGGCCACCACCCGGTCCCCAGGCACTGAGGGAAAAAGGGCAAATAGCAATATTAAAATATTTCTTCTAATTATTTCCCTTTCAATGTGCAAAAATCCATGCACCAGGCCACTAGTTTTAAGATAATTACAAAATATAAAGATTTTAAATAAAAATCGGCCGTTTATTAGGTAGGTCCCATTAAAATCACCAGAAAAGACATTAACAGGGTCAGCATAAGGTAGCATAGATAGCACTGGAAAAAGATATATCAAGTTAAAGCTCTATTCTATGCCATTAGACAAGTCACCTTTTCCCCCTGCACTCTAAAGTATATAATACATAGTTCAAATTTGCTTAAAATTCTCTATTTTGATAGACTTTAACAATAGATATTGTTCAAATGTAACATTTGCCTTTCCTTTTATAGATATTAAAAATGGGTAAAGAAAAAGTAATGGCATAGAGGGTATCTTGTAAAAAAAATGGTGGTTATTTTGCTAGGAAGAAAATATGAGGCCGAACAGTTGGAATCTTGTGACTATAACCCCATGTAATAAGCACAATTTCTCCTTGAATTGACATAAGGGCATTATATTAACCGCTGGTCTGTCTAGGCATACAGAAGCACCCAATTACAGTGTGAATTATTTTTGAACTGCTAGGAAATGTTAATGCTTGCGCAATCTTTTTTTTTTTTTTTTAAGTTTCAAAGTTTCCCAGAATAACTCATTCACATAATTTCTTAAACATTTATAGAATATCACTGTGTAGATTCAGCTATTGTCTTTGCCCAGTGAACATTCCAGCTCACTCTAGTTATAACTGCCCAGAAAGCCACTTGGTCTATGATATCCTATTGGATATCTTTCTAATAGTTTTTGTTAAAAATTATTTTTATTGATTTTAGAGAGGGAGAGGTATAGAGAGACATCGACTATGAGAGAGAATCATTGATTGGCTGCCTCCCTCCCAGTGGGGATAGAGCCTGCAACCCAGGCATGTGCCCTAAACTGGAAATCGAACCATGACCTCCTTGTCCATAGGCCAATGGGCAACCACTGAGCCACACCAGCTGGGCTCCAATAGCTTTTTAGTGGATAGAATTCCTTCCTTTCCTTTCTTTCTTCCTTCCTTCCATAATGAAAATATGGGAATAAATTATGTTATTAGCTTTACAATTGTCTATAATAGGTGAGAGAAAGGAGTATAAAGACTACTGTGTAGTTTCTTTTCTGTCTGTGTTCAGGTGGGCTCTGAGAGAGAAGGGCCATGTGCAGGACTGACCTGGGTGTGGAGTGCAGCTGCAGAACAGTTACACAGCCTTGGCTATAAGATGTGATCCTGTGTGGAGCAGGCCTGGCTTCAAAGTGAACCCAAGAGAACAGCAGAAGAGAATTTTCTTTCTGATATGTTTTGAAGTCAAATCTCCGTATGGCAAAGGGAAGAGTTGGGCAGAAGAAGAATAACACTAAGTGCTTATGGCCATGCTAATAAAACGGCATTCTGTTGGGATGCACTTTATGTACCAGAAGAGTGGAGCTAGGATTCCAGGAATTTAAGAACATGAAAAACAGCATCTTTCACTCACTGACTAATATTCAAAGATACATTTTTTTAATTCTACAATTGAAGCTAAGGCATAACTCACAGATACTACTTAAGAGAAAACATGTTGGTTCTTACAAATTATTCATGTCAGATCCTTTCTTAATGGAAAATTTTGATTAAAAAGGTAAGTTTGAAAGAACATTTGATTTGGGGACAGGGATTCACATAAAAAAAAGAAAGGGCTAAAAAGTGGTCAGAGAGCTTGGTGGGTCAATGAAAATTAAAAAAAAATAGTCTTTTTCATAAACATAGACTTTTACAACTAAAATATATGTGAATTTCGATGCATCATAATTAATTATCACTCTAGTATTTTACTAGGATATGGTTAAGAGATGTTTTATCTAGAATAATCACCTAGAGAAAATAGCAAATAAAATACCTATTAAAAGAGTAATGACAATGCAATTGAATCAGTAGTTATTGAAGTGTCCTCTAAAACTACCAATTAAAAATTGTACTGTGGTATTAATTCCATATTTGACATACAGAGCAGTGTAAGTATTTAATACTTTAGAAACAGACCTTAGTAAATATAAAATTGTACTATATGATAAATGAGATATTTAATGTCCAAAGGGCAATGATTAGTAGATACTTAACATCCTATATAATAAAAGTGTAATATGCAAATCGACCGAATGGCAGAACAAATAGTAGGCAGGGGGCGGGGCAGGCGAGCAGGTGGCGCCAGGCCAGCTAAGGTGAGTGCCAGTGGGTAGAGGGAGGGGACAGCGATGGGGGGGTTAGGCAGCAGCGACCAGTGGAGGCAGAGGGGCAATGGGGGTGGGGGCCGTGCTGGCCAGCACTGTCCCTTGATTGGCGTGCCCCATTGCCTCCTGCAGAGGGAGGCCTGTGGTGGCAGCAGCAGCAGGGTGATGGGGGCGGCGCCATGCCCTGATTGGCCTACCTGGTGTCCTCCTGCAAAGGGAGGCCAGACTGCAGGGAGTGGGCCTAAGCCATCAGTAGGACATCCCCTGAGGGCTCCCAGACTGTGAGAGGGTGCAGGCCGGGCTGAGGAACTCCCCCCAACCCCCACCCGTAGTGCATGAATTTTCTTGCACCAGGCCTCTAGTATGAGAAATAATTTGAGAAAAACTTTTTCTATAAAACGTAGGGGAAACACAACCAACATCCTATCCGATGAATAGCAGAGCTCCCAAGAAGGTGAGGAAAATCTCCAGGTACTGAAAATAAAGTGGAGCTAACAAATGGAGAAGAAGAATATTTATGTGGGGAAATATTGAACACTCTCTCTTTGAAATTAAAACAGAAAATGATGCCCTCTCTCACCTATTTAGCATTATACTAAAAATATTAGTCAGTACAATAGACAAGAAAAATAAAATAAATGTACAAAGATCGCAATGCATGAAATAAAACTATTAGTATATGATATGATTGTATATGTGAAATATTCAAAACAATATAGAAAACAGAATAAATATGTTTACTGAATATATTAATGCACAAAAATAAATTATATTTCTATTTATTAGCAATCAACAATTAAAAATTAAATTCAAATAAATATTCTGAATAGTGATAAAGAGCATCAAATACTTAGAGATAATTCTAATGAAAGATGTACGGAAAAAAAACACAAGACTATTCTGAGAGACTTTAAAGGGGATATAAATAAACAGATACGTATCGTAGGTCAGAAGACTCAATATTGTTAAAATGTCAATTCCACCCAAAGGATCTACACTGACCAAGACAATACTGAAAAAGAAAAAAGCTTAAGTACTTTTAACTACCAGATAGTAAAATGCACTATACAACCAATGTAACACATTGGACAAGGATAGGCAACAAAACAAGTAAAGGGTCCAGAAACAGACCTATACATATAAAGTCATCTGATTATTTTTTTTTTTTACCAAGTTCGTGCTGTAGAAAGAAAAAAAATTCTTGTCAAAAATGGTACTATCAATTCGGTTATCAATTGATATGGGGGGAAAATGAATTCTGACTCTTACCTCATACTATTTATAAACATTTTTCAAGCTGGATAATAGACTTAAATCGAAAAGGTGAAACAATAAAACTTCTAGATAAAAATAGCAGTCTGTATTAATTCGCCCTAGCTGGTTTAGCTCAGTGGATAGAGCGTCGGCCTGCAGACTGAAAGGTCCCAGGTTCCAATTCTGGTCAAGGGCACATGCCAGGTTGCAGGCTCGATCCCCAGTAGGGGGCATGCAGGAGGCAGCCAATCAATGATTCTATCTGATAATTTATGTTTCTATATCTCTCTCCCTCTCCCTTCCTCTCTGAAATCAATAAAAAATATATATTAAAAAAAAAGACTTCTTAAGAAATGATTAAGATTTTAAAATACAGCAGCAGATTCTTTGGCACTCCTCACTTTATTAGAAAGTTGGGGTCTAATTTCCCTCCTTCCAAAGGTGGGCCAGACCTACTGACTTCCTTCTAAGGAGTACAATGTCCTGGAAGTAACCCTGCATGACTTCCTTGGCAAGATTAAAAATCTCTAAACCACTTTGTCCTGGTTCTCCCTTTCTCTCAGGACACACATCTTTGCATACCTGAGCCACCATGTAAGAATTCTGGCCATCCTGAGGTTTTCATGCTGGGGAGACCATGTGGCAGGTGAGACAACCTACGAGTAGGGAGAGATGCTCAAAGAGCCCTGATGTTCCAGCGCCAGCCGCCTAAGTCTTCCCATTTGTATGACTTCCTGTGGCTGGTGTAACAAATTGCCACAAACTTGGTAGCTTAAAACAATACTTTTTATCCTCTTACTGTTCTGGAGACGTGAAGTCAGTCAGAAGAGCCAATCAAGGTGTTGTCAGGGCCCTGCTTCTCTGGAGACTTGAGAGAAGAATCCCTTTCCTTACCATTTCCAGCTTCCAGAGCTGCCTGTGCCCCTTGGCATGTCCCTTACTCCAACTTAAAACCCAGCAGCATGGTCTTACTTCAGTGGTTACATTGCCTCCTTCTTCCATGCCCAATCTTCTTGTGTCCCCTTTTACAGGACACTTGTAATTGCATTGAAAGCCCACTAGGATAATCCAGGATAACCTCTCATTTTAAGAGCTTTGTTTAGGTAACATGCACAGGTTTTGTCTTTGGGGGTAAGAGACATGTGAGTGAAGATGCCTTGGAGGTGACCCCTGCTCCAGACACTTCCTGGCTGCAGCCTCATAAGGGTGTCAAAAGTTCAAAACAAACAAATAAAAAAAATAAACAAAACAAAACAAAAAAGG
This sequence comes from Cnephaeus nilssonii, assembly GCF_951640355.1. Lineage (NCBI taxonomy): Eukaryota > Metazoa > Chordata > Mammalia > Chiroptera > Vespertilionidae > Cnephaeus > Cnephaeus nilssonii. The sequence continues at coordinate 97,440,937 of NC_137079.1, forward strand.
AATCACCAAAGCAGTAATTATTAAAAGTTTATTGTGGAAAAAGAGAAAAAATGGCGACGGAATAGTCGTGTTTGGAGTCTGGTCCTGGGGCGGAGAGTAGGAGCGACAGAGGTTCGCAGGGGGAGTGTATGTTGGCAAGCCAAGGGACAGCTAAACTCCAGGAGAAGGCGGGGAAGTGCTGGCCAGGCTTTCCCTGACCAGGCAGCACCCACAGGGGCTGGGTCCCCTCCCGGAGCTGCGGGCTCACCGGGCGCCTCACCATCTTGCAAGGAAAGGAGGATTGTATTAGAAACCTGACTTTCCGCGACAACTGCAAACACTGAACTGCTGCGAGCACCAGAACACCGGTCCCCTATCGGCGCAAACATTCGGATTCAAAGGAACCCTTCACTGCACCATGGAAAGGTCAGATTTCGCCTGAAATAAGGTGTGGTTTCTAATCCCCGCGGTGGGAGGGAAGCGTGCGAACCGCAGGACCGGCAGGAACCGGGAGGTCTGTGCCTAGAAAAATCGGCGGCAGTTGGAACTGCCGTGATCCCTGGATGTGGAAGGGGGTCCTCTGAGCTGCTAACAGAAGTGACCTCTTAAAAGCAACTCATTTTAATCTGACGAGGAGGATCAGACTAAGAATTTTCAAAGGAGTGTGGGCTCCTTAGTCTGGCGCACAGACCCACTGTCCGCACACTTGGGCTCTTTCCGACTCTGATTACTAAGCCCAACGCATAGGAAAGCCCAGGTGGAAAAACCCTGAAAGACTGCAGGGGGAAGTTGTTTTTTCGGAACCTGGGGAGCAAAGCTGGGTGTGACCATCGGAGAGGCAGCCCTGGGGCGCACACCTCCACAAACCAGTAGTGAGTGCCATAGAGGGGGAAAAAAAAAATAAGCTAGAGAGGCCCGGAAGTCAATTCATAAACACTGCCACCCAGGGGCTGAAACGCTAATTGTCTCTGGTGTAATCAAAAATAAAAATGAGAAATTAAGACACGGCCGGCTCAAAAAGCAGGACTGGCTTACAACACTGAGAAGCAGTGGAACAAAGCTGAACTGAAATACCGCCCAGTCTGGGAAACAGGCATACCAAACAGAATAATAGAGGAAGTGAATGACAGCCGCTACCGCACATTTTAGTCTTCCTATTTTTTAATTTTTAATTCTTTTTTCAAATTTTTTAAAAATTTTTTTATTCCAATTTTTTATTTTCATTTTTTGCATCTTTTACCTGAGAAACTAAATTTTTTTCTTTTTCCTCACTTGATTTTCACCTTTTTACTTATTACATTTTTATTTTCAATCAGCATTATTATTACTACTATTTTACTTTTTTTTTTCTTTCAATGTCATTTGATTTTCCCTTTCTTGTATTTTGGGATTAGTGTCCTACATTCTATTTGCATCTTTCCCTTACCCTATCTCAACGCTAACATTTTGCCATCACTCTCCTCCTAACCTTTCCCCTTTTGGTCTCCTGTTTTTCTTAACCCTTTCTGGTTATAGATTTTCCCTACTTTTTCAGTTTACCCTCTGCTAAAATTTCACCCTACTTATATATCTAATTCCCAACCCCCTGCTCCAAATCCATACATACCTCTCTCTACGCTACCAAAAAAAAAAAAAATTATTTTTCTTTCTGGCCTTTTGTTGTTGTTTGCTTGAATGTTGATTAGATTGAATTTTTATGCTTTTTTATGAGATTGTTTTGATTATTCTTTTTGTTTGTTTGGTTGGTTCTTTTGTTTGCTTTGTTTTTGTTTGTTTTTTACTTTTGTTTTCCCTTGCCTCACTTGATATTAGTTGGTGTTGCAGTTTCTATTAATCTCCAGGCTCGTGTTGCTGGAATTTGCTGGGATTAGTGGTTGTTCTAGTGGAGTCTACTCCCCATATATATAGTTTGTTCCCCTTTTCTCTCTTAGTATTGTTCTTGTCTCTCTTACTTTTTTTTTCTTTTCCTTTTTTTTTCTGCTCTTTTCCCAAGTTCAGATTCACACTTTTTTTTTTGTTGTTGTTCTTTCTTTTTACTCTCCCTCTTCCACTCCTATACCCTAATTTGTCTTTCTCTGGTGGTTACCTTTATTGGAGGTTATTAGTATCGTGAATACAATTCTGTTCAGTGCCTTGTGTGTTGTGCCTGGTTGTGTTGTATTTTGTACCTTTAAATCAACACCAGAGAGAGAGAACTATATAGCCAGACATCCGGAGAAGAGAGACCATGGGGAGACAAAGAAACAGCCCCCATAGGAAAGAGAAGCAGGCATCACCAGAAAAGGAAGTAAACGAATTAGAGGCAAACAACCTATCAGAGAAAGAATTCAGAGAAATGGTCATAAGGTGGCTGAAAAGGATGGAAGACAAATTCGACAATATGAGTAAGAACCAAGAGGAAATGAAGAAGAACCAAGAAGAAATGAAAAATGACATCACTGCTGTAAAGAACTCAATAGAAAGCATCAAGAGTAGACTAGAAGAAGCAGAGGACCGCATAAGTGAGCTAGAAGACAAGATGGAAAAAAATACCCAATTACAACAGCTTCTAGAAACAAAAATTAGAAAGCATGAGGAGAGCCTAAGGGAACTTCGGGACAACACAAAACAAAACAACATCAGGATAATAGGGGTACCAGAAGGAAAGGAAACGGAGCAAGGAATAGAAAACTTGTTTGAAGAAATAATAACAGAAAACTTCCCTGATATAGGGAAGAAAAAACCCACACAAATCCAAGAAGCTCACAGAGTTCCAAGCAAAATGAACCCCAAAAGACCGACACCAGGGCACATTATAATTAAGTTGGCAAACACCAACGACAAAGTAAGAATCTTAAAAGCGGCCAGAGAGAGACAGACAGTTACATACAAAGGAACCCCCATCAGACTAGCAACTGATTTCTCAACAGAAACTCATCAGGCCAGAAGGGAATGGAATGAAATATACAAAGTCATGCAAAGGAAGGGTTTCAATCCAAGAATACTGTACCCAGCAAGGCTATCAATCAAAATTGAAGGTGAAATCAGGAGCTTCACAGACAGAAAAGGGCTAAGGGAGTTTATCACCACCAAACCAGCAATGAAAGAAATGCTAAAGGGTCTGCTGTAAAAAATAAAAAAGAAAGAAAGAAATAGGAAGCAAAGAAGGAACACAGGGGTATAGAATAAAAATGGCGAAAAATAAGTGCCTATCAATAATAACTTTAAATGTAAATGGATTGAATGCCCCAATCAAAAGACACAGGGTAACAGATTGGATAAGAAAACAAAACCCATATATCTGCTGTCTACAGGAAACCCACCTCAAAAAAAAGGACGCATACAGACTGAGAGTAAAGGGATGGAAAAAGGTTTTCCAGGCGAATGGAAATGGAAAAAAAAGCTGGGGTAGCAATACTTATATCTGACAAATTAGATCTCAAAGTGAAGGACATTACAAGAGATAATGAAGGCCACTTCATAATACTAAAGGGAGAAATCCAACAAGAATAAATTACTCTGGTAAACATATATGCACCCAATACAGGAGCACCAAGATACATTAAAAAAACTCATGGAAGATATCAAAGGAGAGATTGACAGCAATACAATCATAGTAGGAGACTTCAATACCCCACTATCACCATTGGACAAATCCTCTAAACAAAAAATCAGCACAGAAACATCAATCCTAAATGACTCACTAGACCAGATGGAATTAATCGACATCTTCAGAACATTTCACCCCAAAGCCACAGAATATACATTCTTCTCAAGTGCACATGGGTCATTTTCAAAGATAGACCATATGTTAGGACATAGGCAAAGTCTCTCCAAATTCAAGAAGATAGAAATCATATCAAGTATCTTCTCAGATCACAGTGGCATAAAACTGAAAATCAACTACAATAAAAACAACCCAAAGAAATCAAACACATGGAGACTGAACAGCATGCTATTAAACCATGACTGGGTTACCAAAGACATCAAGGAAGAAATAAAAAACATCATGGCAACAAACGACAATGAAAACACAACAATCCAAAATCTATGGGACACAGCGAAAGCAGTCCTGAGAGGGAAGTTCATAGCTCTACAGGCCTACTGCAAAAAACAAGAAACAATGGTAATAAATTACCTAACCCAACAACTCAAAGAGTTAGAGAGAGAGCAACAAGAAAAGCCCAGTGTAAGCAGAAGGAAAGAAATAATAAAGATCAGAGTGGAGATAAACGACATAGAGACTAAAGAAACAATACAAAAGATCAACAAAACCAAGAGCTGGTTCTTTGAAAGGATAAACAAGATTGATGAGCCTCTAGCCAGGCTCACCAAGAATCAAAGAGAGAGGACCCAAATAAACAAAATCAGAAATGAAAGAGGTGAAATAACAACAGACCCCGATGAAATACAAAGGATTGTTACAAAATACTACGAACAACTCTATTCCAACAAACTGGACAACCTGGAGGAAATGGACATATTCCTAGACAAATACAACCTTCCAAAACTCAATCAGGAAGAATCTAAACAGCTCAACAGGCCAGTAACTATGGAAGAAATTGAAGCAGTCATCAAAAAGCGTCCGGCAAACAAAAGCCCGGGGCCAGACGGCTTCACAGGAGAGTTTTACCAAACTTTCAAGGAAGAACTAAAACCTATCCTCCTCAGACTATTCCAAAAAATTCAAGAGGAAGGAACACTTCCAGGCTCCTTCTATGAAGCCAGCATCACCCTAATACCAAAACCAGATAAAGACAACACAATGAAAGAGAATTACAGACCAATATCCCTCATGAACATAGATGCCAAAATCCTCAACAAAATCCTAGCAAATAGGCTCCAGCAATACATCAGAAAGATCATACATCATGACCAAGTAGGATTTATCCCAGGAATGCAAGGATGGTACAATATCCGCAAATCAATAAATGTGATACATCACATAAACAAATTGAGAGATAAAAATCACATAGTCATATCAATAGATGCAGAAAAAGCATTTGACAAAATCCAACACCCTTTCTTGATAAAAACTCTCAACAAGGTGGGAATAGAAGGATCATACCTCAACATAATAAAAACTATATATGATAAACCCACAGCAAACATCATACTCAATGGGCAAAAACTAAAACCATTTCCCCTAAGAACAGGAACAAGACAGGGATGCCCACTCTCACCACTCCTTTTTGACATAGTACTAGAAGTATTAGCTATCACAATTAGGCAAGAAGAAGAAATAAAAGGCATCCAAATTGGAAAAGAAGAAGTGAAGCTGTCCTTATTTGCAGATGACATGATATTGTACATAAAAAACCCAAAAGATTCCATCAAAAAACTAATAGAATTAATAAATGAATTCGGCAATGTAGCGGGATACAAAATTAACACCAAGAAATCTATGGCATTTCTATACACCAATAGTGAACTTACAGAAAGAGAGACTAAAAAAGCAATCCCATTTACCCTCGCACCAAAAAAATTAAGATACCTAGGAATAAACTTAACTAAGGAAGTAAAAGACCTATACGCGGAAAACTACAGGACACTGAAAAAAGAGATAGAGGAAGACGTAAACAGATGGAAGAACATACCATGTTCATGGATTGGTAGAATCAACATCATTAAAATGTCCATACTACCCAAAGCAATCTACAGATTCAATGCACTCCCCATCAAAATACCAACAGCATATTTCACAGACCTAGAAAGAACTCTCCAAAAATTCATCTGGAATAAAAAAAGACCCCGAATAGCTGCAGCAATCCTGAGAAAGAAGAATAAACTAGGAGGGATCTCAATACCAGATTTCAAGCTGTATTACAAAGCCACTGTTCTCAAAACAGCCTGGTACTGGCACAAGAACAGACATATAGATCAATGGAACAGAATAGAGAATTCAGATATCGACCCAAACCACTATGCTCAATTAATATTTGACAAAGGAGGCATGAACATACAATGGAGTCAAGACAGTCTCTTCAATAAATGGTGTTGGGAAAATTGGACACACACATGCAAAAAAATGAAACTAGATCACCAACTTACACCATACACAAAAATAAACTCAAAATGGATACAGGACTTAAACATAAGACGGGAAACCATAAAAATACTAGAGGAATCCACAGGCAACAAAATCTCAGACATATGCCAAAAGAACTTCTTCGCTGACACTGCCCCTAGGGCAATGGAAGCTAAAGAGAAAATTAACAAATGGGACTACATCAAAATAAAAAGCTTTTTTACAGCAAAAGAAACCATCAACAAAACAGCAAGAAAGCCCACTGCATGGGAGAACATATTTGCAAATGCCATCACTGATAAAGGTTTAATCTCCAACATCTATAGGCAGCTTATGCAACTTAATAAAAGGAAGATAAATGATCCAATTAAAAAATGGGCAACGGACCTAAACAGAATATTTTCAAAAGAAGACAGAAGGAAGGCCAAGAGACACATGAAAACATGCTCAAAGTCACTTATTATCCGAGAGATGCAAATCAAAACAACAATGAGGTACCATCTCACACCTGTCAGAATGGCTATCATCAACAAATCAACAAACAACAAGTGTTGGCAAGGATGCGGAGAAAAAGGAACCCTCGTGCACTGCTGGTGGGAATGCAGACTGGTGCAGCCACTGTGGAGAACAGTATGGAGTTTCCTCAAAAAACTGAAAATGGAACTCCCATTTGACCTAGTAATCCCACTCCTGGGAATATATCCGAAGAAACTAGAAACACCAATCAGAAAGGATATGTGCACCCCTATGTTCATAGCAGCACAATTTACAATAGCTAAGATTTTTAAACAGCCTAGGTGCCCGTCAGCAGATGACTGGATCAGAAAACTGTGGTACATCTACACAATGGAATACTATGCTTCCATAAAAAAGAAGGAATTCTCATCATTTGCAGCAACCTGGATGGAATTGGAGAATATTATACTAAGTGAAATAAGCCAGTCAATGAAAGAAAAATACCACATGATCTCACTCATTTATGGATAATAAAGAACATTATAAACTGATGAACAAAAAGATAGATACAGAGACAGTAAAGCAACAAACAGACTTTCAAATTGCAGGGGGAAAGTTAGGGAGAGGTGGGGGAGATAAGAAACCAAATGAAGGACTTGTATGCATGCATATAAGCATAAACAATGGACGCAAAACTCTGGGGGGTGAGGACATTTATGGGTGTGGGGTGGGGGGGAATGGTAAGATATGTACACATATAATACCTCAATAAAAAAAATGAAAAAAAAAGTTTATTGTGCACACACCAAAAGACAGTTTGCAAACTGGGAACACTCGCACTAAAACAGAATGAGGCGCACGTTAGATATTGTTGCAAATCAGATTATATAGAGAGAAAGCAGTGGCTTGATTTTCACAGTGATTGGTTATAGTATTCAAATTTTTAGAGGAAAATCGTTCATTTTGCTTATGATTTGCAGACGTATAAGGAAGAAATAACTCAGGTCAAGTGAAGCTTGCAAAAGAAAATAAATAAAGTTTTATTTTTATGACAAACCTGGTTTTGTATGCTCAGGGAACTTTAAAGGCTGGGTATCTGTTTGTTTTTTATTTTAACAAGGGAATGAGCAATAATTGCCCTACTGAGCAGCTGAATTCCTGACTCACAGAAGCCATGAGAAATAATAAATATTTGCTATTGTTTTTACATTTCTGAGTTTTGATGCTCCTTGAAGTTTTCCTAGACAAAATGAAGAAGAAGAAAGTGCAAATGAGCTTGGCACAAAGCTAAATTATTCCTTTAAATAATTGTACTTTGTTCTTAGAGTATGTTCTTTTTATAAATATACTGTATTAAGAATTTATATTAATAGAATATGATCGTGCATGCTTTTTAAATAATCTGCTTGGCATAATGCAAAATTAATCTTTGTCATTTTCACATTTTTTTAAATTGTTACTTTGAAATTCGGAGATCAGGGAACTACTGGCTATATGATTACCTCTAACTTTATCAGTCTGCATACAAATCCCCCATATGTCCCATGCCTCCTTTCCCAGCTTTTTCTCCTGCTATAACTTTCTGCAGTTTATGCCTCAATATTTCTAACTTCTGATTTCTTCACACACAACATAGTTTCACCACAGATGCCTCTGTATGTGCCTTTCTTCTGCCTGAAATCCTTCCTTCCTTCCTTCCTTCCTTCCTTCCTTCCTTCCTTCCTTCCTTCCTTCCTCCCTCCCTCCCTCCCTCCCTCCCTCCCTCCCTCCCTCTCTCTCTCTCTCTCTCTCTCTCTCTTTCTTTCTTTCTTTCTTTCTTTCTTTCTTTCTTTCTTTCTTTCTTTCTTTCTTCTTTCTTTCTTTTTCTTCTTTATTCCTTTCTCTTTTTTTTTTTTTGTCAGACTACTGGTCAACCTTGGAATATCAATTTTAAGAAATCTTATCCCTTTATCTAATTTGTGCTTATTTATATTTTAGCATTTAAGGTTTTGTTGAGGTGATCATTTTATACTAGACAGTAAATCCTCAAGAACACATTTTTAAAAATCCTTATATCCCTAGAAATTTACAGAAAAATATGAGAAGAATTGGTAATCAAGAAATGTTTGTTAAAGTATAAATAAGTTTTGAAATACTAGTACAAATATAAATCTCAGGTCTGGTAAGTGACTCCATCTGGTGTAAATTTCATTCTGATACTGTAATCCCCTCTATATTGATGGGTGGTATTCTAACCACTTGTTTATTTATTTTTTGTCTCTTTATTTTTTCATTTCTTTATTTTTCCAGTTTTATAGAAATATAATTGAATACAACACTGTAGAGTTTAATGTATACAGCATAATGATTTGACTCACATATATTGTGAAGTGATTACCACAATAAGTTTAATTAGCGCACATAATCTCATATAGATACAAAAACGAAAAAGAAAAAATGTTTTGTTTCTGTGATGAAAACTCTTATGTCTACTTTTAACAATAGCAGTGTTACGTATAGTCATCATGTTGTACAGTATGTCCCTAGTACATATTAACTTTTGATCAAGATTTTTTAATTCTCCCTCTCCTCCCCTCTACTTTTCCACCTCCCATCGGTGGTAACCACAAATCTGATCTTTAATACCTTTATTCTATTGGTATAACCACTTCCTTTTTTTTTAGGTGGCTTTATATATTTGAAAAGTCTTTCTTAGATGAATCCAGTTTCCTTTCCATAACTTCTACAAGTCCCAGCTATGCCTTTGGAAGCCAGGATATAAAATCAATGTCTTCTCCTATGCAACAGTGTTTCAGATTGGTGAAGCCAATTAGCATGTCTCCACTCAGTTCCTTCACCTGCAGGCTACCGGTACTTGTTCGTTTATTGTTGACATCTCCGTTTCAATCTTCCACACCCAGGTCACCATCTGTATTGTTCAGCATTGTAATAGGATGCCTGGAAGAGAAAACATAACAAAAATAGCTTAAACAAGACAACTGCTTTTTTTTTTTTTTTCATGTCAAAAACTCAGAGGTAGTTATCCTGGCAGTGCCATCCAGACCCAGGCTCTGCTCATCATTCTTAGCATGGGTTTTGTCCTCATTCTTGATGCTGTCACATGATTGCTACATGGCTGCTGCACTTTCAGGACAGCATTGCTATTCCAAACCAGAAGAGAAACTGCAAAAAGCAGAAAGAATGTGGCTGTGGGACATGTCCTCTTTACAGGGATTTCTCAGGAGGATCATAGTTACACAAACATCTGATTGACTATAACTATACCCGTGGTTGCAAGGGATGCTGGGAAAATAATTCAGCTGGGCACAGTATCTCCTTGAAAAAAATAAGGGAGAAAGAGAATGAATATTGATATTGCTAGGCAACTAGCAATGCATGTCATTGATCTTTTTAAAGGTTCGTCCCTAGACTGGACAATATATCCTAGAATGTTGATCCCAGCAGACTATTGAAGATCGTAACCTCTCTAGCTGTTAGGTTTTATAAGTTTATCAACATAGCTGAGGATTGGCTCTCTTTTTTTAAGTTCCACATGACTTTTATATATTCATGTCATTCTTACAATTAAATAAAAATGCAGTGAATTCTCTCATTCTACTATTCAGAAGGTCTCCACTGCAGTTGCTACCCTGTAATCCAATGGAGAAGGTCACATTTACTCCAGCAGACTTCATTATGCATGCCATGACCCATCATTTCAATGTATTGAAATCTTTTAAAAATTAATTTATCATTTATACACTCATTATCTTTCCAAAATTTGCATCATATGCAAATTTAATGTTTGGTTTAAAAATAAATTTGTAATGTACATGTTAACCTATAATTAGATTGAAATGGGATAAGTATATTAGTGAAAATCTGTACAGAGCATAAGAGAAACTTGGGAGAACCAGTATCTGGCTGAGTTTATCTAGATGCTAATGTTGAGTATTAAAGATGAGATAAACTATGCCATAGAGACCACATGGGAATGAATATTCCTAGAAGAAGAGGTAGAATAAGAAAAGGCCCAGAGGTGTGGCAGACTGAGAATTATAAATGTCATGATCTGTCATGTCAGGGGCATAGGAAGGGAAGTAGGAGATAAGGCAAGGAAGTAATGGAAGTTGGCAATGTACTTTTCTTCAGTAGTCCTCAGATACAGGCAGTAAGCTAGGTATATATTTTGGAAATGTTTTTCAATACCTGTCTTTAAATTTACAATTTCATTTTTATTTCTAACAATGGTTGAGTAGAAACTAGATGAAACTAGATTATCTAAGACCTTCTTTCTTCTGTTCCATGTGATCTTAATTCCCTTCAGATGTGATGATCATATGACTCATTTTCCAATATTAATTTTCAAATTATTTGTCCTGTGGTTGCTCAAGGTATTCTCAGACTTGTCAATCCAACTGTACTGATTTTTATTCCAGAAAATTTAGCCACCAGGCCTCTGATCACATACTTCTCTCCTTGTGGGAGATGTTTTGATGGTTCTTCAGCTTTTTTAACATGTTCTGTATGGTCTATCAAAGGAGATATCAACTCTGCAATGTGAGTTAGGGAGCCAAAGAACACCAGGCTTGACATTAATTTCATAAAAATGAGAAACTCCAGTAATGAAAGGGGTAAGCAATAGCACAGTCTGAAAGCTTGTATTTTTAGCCTGTGTACAAGAAGCTCACAACCTTAATTTTCACAGCAATATTAATATTATGACTATACTTAACCATGAATATTTGATGAAGTTGGAGAGGATCATCTACAATTGCTTAATATCACTGAATGTCATGATAAATTCTGGATGTTTTTGAAGTATGAAAATGTTCTCTGCATGCTGTCAAATTTCTAAACAAATGTGTGGTGGAAAATTACACCTTAGCCAGAATAATAACCTAAGTAAATAGGCAATAATAGGTATCTATTTTGCACATTAGCTCAACACACAGCATTAAAATATCCCAGGACATGAAAGACTGAGTTTTATAAAGATAATTAAAATAATCCTAATAGTCATGCTTACATGAGAGATTTCTGCATCACAGAAAAGTATTTTTTTTATGTGTGAAAGAGGAAATAGTGCCTTGTTAAAACCCCAGGGATTCTCAAGTTGGGAGGGGTGGAAGTATTTTTGATAGGCACCGATTTACAAGTGGCATTGGAGTGCTTATGTGATCTGGGGATCAAAATACTGAGGTCCATGTGTGTCTAGGGCACCTTATAGCCAAAGGCTTTTTTCAGGAAACAAAACGTGTGCTTACTGATTTTTTTAAATTTTGGTTTTAGTACATTAGAAAAACATTTTCTTTAAAATGTGTATTTTCTTTATCTTATAGTGAAAAGAAGAGGGTTTCTGACAAATGTATTTTGAATGTACAGGCAATGTACAGCCAGAGTGCACTGCAACATGTTTTCTCCGTCCTCAGAGGCAGTTTGCCTCATGGTATAAGTCATTAAGATAGGGCTGTTGGGTAAGACTCCGCACTGTTGGTGTCTTTGGCACTGAAGAGTGGCAGACCTTGATGGATGCGGTGGATCAAAGATGGCTGCAGAGTATCTGTTAATATTTTCTATTTCTCCCATTGAGAGAGGTATCTAATTCTCTTCTCTCAGAATCTGGACTAACATTGCACTTGCTAGATCAACAAGTATGGGGGAAGATACTATGCTAGTTCTGAGGCTAGACAGGAAGCTTCAATCTTGCCTTCGCAGAACTCTGTAAAGAAAAATTGATTAGGCTGAAGCCAACTTTCTGTGAGGAAGTGCAAGCCACATCAGAGGACACATAGGTATGCTTATGAACAGGTAAACCTGTCTCAACAACCAGAATCAACTGATAGATGTGTGAGTGCACCCTCTGGACATTTAGCTTAGTCAAGCCTTCAGATGAGTTAGCCCCAGCCACCACATGATGGGAAGGAAGTAAAGAATACTAAGCAAACATGACCAGCTGAGCCCCATCTTACCACAGAGCAAAAAGAGAGAATAATAATGTTCGCACCATTAATAATTATGTGAACTTAATTGTTTACACCATTATGTTTTGGGGTCATTTGTAATGCATTAAAAGAACTAGAAGAGTAAGGGCAATGGAATCATGAGCTTCATGAATCAGAGAGCTTAGGAAAAAAAGAGCTGTTTGCTTCCTCCTGTCCTGTCTCCCTTCCATCATCCTTCAGCCACAGATAGATGAGAACACTTCTAATCTGTGTGGAGGGAACAAAAGTATGTTAGATAAATAAATGTTAAAGCGTAGGGAGCGCAGGGCCGCTGATATCCACTGAGCATGTACTACATGATATTTTGTTTAAGATCTTGAGCTCTGGAGTCAGAGCTACCTTAATGTAAAATAGAGCCCAAACCTCTACCAGGTGTGGGGCCCTAGACAACTTACATAATCTTTCTGTGCCTTCGCTTTCTCACCAAGAAACAGAAAGATGATGTATGACACCTAAGAAGAGCTCAGTAAATATTGTTTATGTCATTATTGTTTCTGTGATGATGGTGGTGATATCTCGACATTCATAATTTGTCCTTTCTATGCCAATTTCTGGCATTTATTTTGTCAGATTCTGTCTTTCATAAAGCAAGTAATAAACATTTCATTTTATTCTGTAGCCTTGTGTTTAATTTGCTTTAGTTAGTATCTATATAAAATTTTAAAATTATATCTGTTTGTATAAAAAATTCTAAATATATTGAGTACTTTATATAGTTGGCCATTGTTATTTTCTCAAATTTATTAAACATCAGAAAAATAAAAAAATGATGATACAGTATAAATTTCATTTGACTTTAACTTAATTAATAAATGGGTTAATCATCACTCTCCATGCCATCTGGGGATTGATTGTATGGACTCTTGCTCATGACTCTTTGAATGCTCAGGATGGAGCTGCATCTGGTTTGCCTAATCATTATACATACCAAGAATCAGTTGTATTTATTCACAAAGCTGTTTGTGTCAATTGTACTTATCATTATAATTACCTAATTAATTAAATATTATTTCAATTGACAGTATATGAATGTTTAAAAAGTGTTATCTGAAAAGACAATAAAGCAAATCACTAATATACATTTATGTCAAATTAGATGAAAGTGAAACAACTAAAAACTGGGAAAATAATCTGGAAGGACTTTAAATTCAGCTTACATCACAGGTACTTTTAAGTTCCTGCTGCACTTCAAGAAAACTGAGAATTTAATTTGAAAGAATTCAGCATGGCGGCCGGCAGGGTGGGAATGAGGGAGAGACTGTGAGTGTGTAAGGGAGTAGAGGGAAGTGTGTGTGTGTGTGTGTGTGTGTGTGTGTGTGTGTGTGTGTGAGGGATAGTTAGGTCTCACAGGAGTCTGAGGGCTGGGGGATCAGGCTCTCCTTGAGGAGGAGTCCCTGCTGCCGCCACAGGCAGTTCCAGGGCAGGCACAGCTCTGGCACGGAAACCACGCCATGTTGAAGTGGGGAACAGCAGCGGCTAGGAACACAGCCTCGCCACCACCCAGACTAGCCTTGGACACTACCCCAGACCCGCACAGTGAGCCTCATGCCAGTGGGACCGTGCAAGTGATCCCACCATGTCTCCAGGACTATGCAGTCAGTGCAATGCCAGCAGGTTCCAAGACCTCAGAGGGAATTGCACTCCAGAGGAACTGTGCATGCGCCCTTGCTGACCCTGAGAACCTACGGCTGACACCGGCAGGGCCTGATCCACAGGGGAAGGGAGTACAACTCAGAACAGAAATAATCAATGCGTGAGACTCAAGGCAGACCCAGCTTCTGGGCTAGGGAGTACCTGACCACTGGACTACTAGGGGCTTGAACTTTCAGACCTCAGTAAGGTTGCCCAGGGCCAGAAAGGGACAGTGACTCACATTCACCTGCACTAGAGCCGCTTCCAGGAGACCCAGGATAGGGACTAGATTCAATAACATTAGAGCAAAATCTAGTGAGCTCCAACCTCACTGGCAGCAATTCAGAGGAGAGATCCTTCCCACGATCAGAACATTAGCAATCAAGTTCCAGTTATAACAGGAGAGCCCAAATAACACACACAAGGGGCACTCCTAGAGCCAACAGCTCAGGCAAACAAAGAGACTGCACCACTACACACCTCAAGTTACTTTGTACATTAGGCCAGCCCACAAAGACTGGGAGGCACAAAAGTTCTGTCTAATACATAGGAGCAAATAAAAAGAGACATCTAAAATTTTGGGACAAAGTAGCAACCCCAAGAAGGGGAAAGAAGGAATAGCAAGAAAAATAACAAAATCAAATGGAGATTAAATAGCATGTTATTAAACAATGAATGGGATACCAGAGAGATCAAGAAAGAAATTAAAAACTTCCTGGAAACAAATGAAAATGAACACACAACCAACCAAAACCTATGGGGCATGTAGAAAGCAGTTCTGAGAGGACAGTTCATAGCACTACAGGCCTACCTCAAGAAACAAGAAAAAAGACTAATAAACTAACCCTACAACTAAATAAATTAGAAAGAAAACAGCAAGAAAATCCCAGAGGAAGTAGAAAGGAAATAATAAAGATCAAAGCAGACATAAATGACATACTAGAGACTAACAAAAACAGTACAAAAGATCAATAAATAAAAGAGCTAGTTCTTTGAAAAGATAAAGAAGATTGATGAACCCCCTAGCCAGACTCATCAAGAAACAAAGAGAAAGGAGCTAAATAAAAAAATCAGAAATGAAAGAGGTGATATAGCAATGGACACCACAGAAATACAAAGGATTGTATGAAAATACTATGAACAACTATATGCCAACTGAACAAACTGGGAGATATGAACAAATTTCTAGAAACATACAATCTTCCAAAACTCAATCAAGAAGAATAAGAAAACCTGAGTAGGCCAATAACAACCAATGAAATTGAAGCAATAATAAAAAAAACTTCCAGGAAACAAAAGTCCTGGACAGGTTGGATTTATAGGAGAATTTTACCAAACATTCAAAGAAGAACTAACACCTATCTTCCTCAAGCTATTCCAAAAAATTCAAGAGGAAGGAACACTTTCAAGCTGTTTTTATGAAACCAGTATCATCCTAATTCCAAAACCAGATAAAGACACTACAATAAATTTCTATTAAAAACCAAAGGTATACTTCACAGAGCTAGAGAAAACATTCCAAAAATGTATATGGAACCATAAAAGACCCTGAATAGCTGCAGCAATCTTGAGAAAGAAAAATGAAGTAGAAGGGATCACAATACCAGATATCAAACTACACTACAAAGCCATTGTAACCAAAACAGCCTGGTACTGGCAAAAGAACAGGCATATACTATTAGACCTATGGTTCAGAACTGAGATCCCAGAAATTGACCCACACCATTAAACATACAATGGAATAAAGACAGTCTCTTAAAAAAATGGTGCTGGGAAAACTGGACAGACACATGAAAAAAGATGAAACTAGACCATCAACTGACACCATACACAAGAATAAACTCAAGATGGATAAAAGACTTAAATGTAAGGCATAAAACCATAAAAATATTAGAGGATAACATCCTATCTAATAAAAGAGTAATATGCAAATTGACCATCACTCCAACACACAAGATGGCTGCCGCCATATGGTCAAAGATGGCTGCCCCCATGTGGACACAAGATGGCTGCCACAAGATGGCCAGCAGGGGAGAGCAGTGGGGAGGGTCCAGGCCTGCAAGGGAGGGCAGTTGGGGGTGATCAAGCCTTTAGGGGAGGGCAGTTGGTGGGGGGGACCAGGCCTGCAGGGGAGGGCAGTTAGGGGCAATCAGGCTGGCAGGGGAGCAGTTAGGCATCAATCAGGCTGGCATGGGAGTGGTTAGGGGGTGATCAGGCTGGCAGTCAGAAGCAGTTAGGGGCAATCAGGAAGGCAGGCAGGCGAGCAGTTGGGAGCCAGCAGTCCTGGATTGTGAGAGGGATGTCCGACTGCCCGTTTAGGCCCAATCCCAGTAGGATAGGGCCTAAACGGGCAGTCGGACATCCCTCGAGGGGTCCCAGATTGGAGAGGGTGCAGGCTGGGCTGAGGGACACACCCCCCCATGCACGAATTTCGTGCACCGGGCCTCTAGTAGGCAATAAAATCTCAGACATCTCACATAGCAATATGTTTATAGATACATCTCCTAGGACAAAGGAAAGTATAGAGAAAATAAACAAATGGGACTACATCAAAATAAAAAGCTTCTGCACAGCAAAAAAAACCACCATCAAAATGAAAAGGGAAAAGAAAATATGTTCTCTACTGAGAACATATTTGCCAGTGCTACATCTGATAAGAGGTTAATTTCCAAAATATATAAAGTATTCATATAACTCAACAAAAAGAAGACAAGCAATCCAACAAAAAATGGGCAGAAGACCTGAATAGACATTTCTCCAAAGAGGACATACAAATGGCCAAGAGACACATGAAAAAAATGCTCAGTCACTAATCATCAGAGAAATGCAAATTAAAACCAAAATGAGATATCACCTTATACCTGTCAGAATGGCTATTATCTAAAAATCAACAAACAACAAAATGCTTGCCAGGATGTGGAGTAAAGGAACACTAATTTACTGCTGGTGGGAATGCAGACTGATACAGCCACATTGGAAACAATATGGAGTATCCCCCCAAAATTAAAAATGGACCCAGTGATCCACTTTTTTATATTCCCACTTCTGGGAATATAAAAACCCCAAAATTCCAATCAGAAAGAATATATGCATCCTTATGTCCACAGCAGTGTTATTTACAATAGTTAAGATTTGGAAACAACCCAAGTGCTCATCAGTAGATGAATGGATGAAAAGCTGTGGGACATTTACACAATGGAATACACTCTATCTATACCAATAAAAGGGTAATATGCTAATTAAACCGGACATCCATCTGGACATCCTTCTGGACAAAGCCACGGTGGCAGGGGCTGAGAAAGAGGCAGTTAGGGGCAACCAGGCCAGCAGGGGAGAGCAGTTAGGGGAGACCAGGCTGGTAGGGGAGGGCAGTTAGGGGCAACCAGGCCAGCAGGCAGGGGAGCAGTCAGGGGCAATCAGGCCGGCAGGGGAGCAGTTAGGGGAGATCAGGCCAGCAGGCAGAGGCAGTTAGGGGTGATCAGGCAGGCATACAGAGAGGTCAGGGGTGATCAGGCTGGCAGGCAGAGGTGGTTAGGGGCAATCAGTCCAGCAGGGGAGCAGTTAGGGAGCGATCAGGCCAGTGGGCAGAGGATGTTAGGGGTGATCAGGCAGGCAGGCAGGTGAGTGGTTAAGAGCCAGTAGTCCTGGATTGTGAGAGGGATGTCTGACTGCCAGTTTAGGGATCAAGCCTAAACTGGCAGTCGGACATCCCCCAAGGGGTCCTGAATTGGAGAGCGTGCAGGCCAGGCTGAGGGACCCCCCACTCCGTGCACAAATTTCATGCACCGGGTCTCTAGTGAATCTACAAAAAGGAGGGATTGCTTACCCTTTAGGACAGCATGGATTGACCAGAAAAATATTATGCTGAGTGAAATAAGCCAGTCTGAGAAAGATAAATATCACATGATCTCACTTATTTGTGGATTCTAATGAACTGAATGAATTGACCAACAAAATAAAACCTGAAGCATGGAGGCATGAACAGACGACACATCTCGATGTTTTGGGTTGGGGGATGAGAAGAGGTAAGTCAAAGGACTTACATACTTACAGGCATAGCCAATGGACCCAGGTAATAAGGTAATGAAGACATGGCTTTGTGGTTAGGGGATGGGAGGATGAGGTAAAGGTGGGGAAGTATTGTTGTAATACTGTCAACAATAAAAAGTTTAAAAGGAAAAAAACTGTAACTGGAAATTGTAGGTAGGGTAATATGGATATGACTTAGGAAGAAAGTGAATTCATAATCAATGAAAGGCCTTGGCTCTGTAACAAAAGGTATGCAAGCAAATGTATAGTTATGTGTTTACCTTATTTTTCCTCAGTTTAATCAACTTGTGCATTAACGGATCAAACATTAATCTAAATTGTGTCGATAAAAGGTTACACCAGTGGTGTGCTGGTAAATGTTCAACAAACAGGTCTCTGGGAGCAGGAAGGAAATGCTGATTTATAGCATTTGTCCATTTCTATGGTGTAAAGATTCACATCATGACTGATTTCAAGCTGTCAACATGATATCAATCAGCTCACAAAATTCCTGAAAAGTTAACAATTGACTTTCTCAAGTTGGTACAAACTGGCTCTATACCATGCAATTCACAAAGAGAAAAAAAAAATATTTAAGTCATGTTGAATATAGCCCATAGTGTCAACTAATTTACCATTGGAGCTGAACTTGATGACTAGTTGTTCACTGATGAAGAAACAACAACAAACCTAAAGGGATATATGTAATTTTAGAAATATATTATTAAATATGAGAAAAGTGATAAATTAAAGATCAAGCCAAAATATTTATGTGATCCAGATGCAGGGACAATTTTCATTGAATTGTTTGTATACTTTATCAGATTTCTCATGCTGTAGGTATGGAAACCTCACTTATAATGTGAAAATCTCTACTTATTTTTTCTTTATTGATTAAGGTATTACATATGTGTCCTTATCCCCCCATTACCCCCCTCACCCACTCATGCCCTCATCCCCCGAGTGTCTGTGTCAATTGGTTAGGCTTATATGCATGCATACAAGTCCTTTGGTTGATCTCTCACTCTTACCCCCACCCTCCCCTACCTTCCCTCTGAGGTTTGATGGTCTAATCGATGCTTCTATGTCTCTGCATCTGTTTTTGTTCACCAGTTTTTGTTGTTCATTATATCCCACAAATGAGTGAGATTATGTGATATTTATCTTTCTCTGACTGGCTTATTTCACTTAGCATAATGCTCTCCAGTTCCATCCATGATGTTGAAAATGGTAAGAATTCCTTCTTTTTTTACCGCAGTGTAGTATTCCATTGTGAAGATATACCACAGTTTTTTAATCCATTCATCTGCTGATGGGCACTTAGGCTGTTTCCAAATCTTAGCTATGGTAAATTGTGCTGCTATGAACATAGGGGTGCATATATCCTTTATAATTGGTGTTTCTAGTTTCTTCCTATTTGACCCAGTGATCCCACTTCTAGGAATATATACCAAAATCTCTACTTTTTATATTCATCTTTTATACATATTTTAAAGAATGAATTATGTACCAAAGTAGACACTGACTATAGTAGTGAGAAAGATCCCTTTGAAGTATTAATTAATACACCTTTGGGTTCTGATTTAATAGAGCACAATGAGCAAGGAAAAGCAAACACGTTCTATAGTAAGAAAGCTGCTCCTGTTAGCTTGGTGCTAATTTACACAGCATATGTTTAAATGATATTTACTGGCTTATGAGCTTTTAGCTCCCACCAATTCTTTCATGAGCATATGCAATTATTTCATGAGCATATGCTTCACTGGGGGAATGTCATTAACCAGAAATTCTAGCTATGTCATTCAAGGGGAATTCTCATATCAAAAGTCCTTAAGGCTAGAGATGCTGGAAGTGGCACCACCGATCATGACTCACTTATTGCCGAAACAAAGTGACAATGAGCTGCCTTCCTGGGCTCCAATGAGAAATGTTCCCGGGATATGAGAGGCCAGGAATGAGCTGACTCCATGGCTTAGCTGCCCAACTCCACCTTTGCTGAATGGAAAGTGACACTGGGTTCCTCTTTCATGGCTATAAAACAAAACAAAAGAAAACAAAACAAAACAAAACAAAACAAAACAAAACAAAACCCTTTCTACATCAGACCTTATTCCTTTGGCCAAGCTTATACCAATGTGAGAGACCAAAAAAATGCAGACACTAGGATAACTTTTAATACTAAAAATACTTTCTTCCCCTATGATGCAAAAATCAATTGTGACAGTGAGGAGCTGAATTCACAAAGCATAGTGTCTATTTGCTTTGTTTTAAAGGTGGTGAAATTAAAACCCAGAGAACTGAAGCAACTTGTTCCTATGAAGGCCATTTTTAGCAGCAAGGTGTCTTTTTACTCAATCTAAATCTTTATTCCATTTTTCTTTCCAGGGGAAGATGTGAACACTTAGTTGAGCTACCTAGTTTTCTTCTCTATTTTTCATCCTTTCCCAGGATAAAGGACCTTTTTCCCCCAAATAGGATGAACATTCAGGCTTTAACTTGTACAAGTTCACTCAGTTTATCAGTGGCAGAGTTGAGATCTCAACCCAGGTTTCTCTGAGATCTAGGTTATTTTGTCTAAGAATAATAGTCATCCTAGTGACTTGCCTGCAAAGATTTGGGGTGGGTTTACAGTGATGACAACCTACAATGTAGGGTGATATGTTCACTGCCCACCTGTCCCCACCACATTCACAGGCTTTGACTTCCTTTCTAGGCCTTCCTGGGTTACCTCACTAATGCAATTCATATACTTCTTCCTTCATCTAGATTTCTTTTAGTTGGCCCTGACTGTGTTGCAGCTTAGGATGGAAATAAGTATGTGGCCCAAGAACACAGATTCATGTCTTAGCCCTGGATGACCCGAGAATTGCCTGGGTATCATGCCCAGAACATTAACTTTGACCACAACTCAGAGGATTTTTCTCATGACCTATTTTATATGAATAAAATTACAACCCAAGCTATGGAATCATTATGTAAGTAGAGGCAAATACACATATTTTAAACATATATGAAATATTTTCCAAATACATGGAAATACGGTTGATACAGTGGAACCTCGGTTCTCAAACAATTCATTCTGGAAATCTGCTCAAGAAGCGATTTGTTTAAAAACAAAATCATTTTCCCATTAGAAATAATGTAAATTGAATTAATTTATTCCAGACCTCCAAAGGATTCCCTATTTCAACCTTTCTTATATTCAGTACATGTCTAATGTATTGTTTAATCTATAAATAAACACTTCGTTTCTTAAATTTATCCAACCACCCCCTACTAGCCTTAAAAGAATCACTTTCAGAACTCATTCCAGGGGTGTCTTTCAAGAGGTCACCATGCATTATCTTCACTTTTTCACATATCATTGCCTCCGAAATGGCTAACTGCTTTTTGTTTATTCAAAGCAGCAACAGTTTTTATATCTCTTCAATTGCCAGTGATTATTGTTTCTTTTACAGCCTTAGCAACATCAGCACTCTTGATGGCTTCTGTATATTCTAAAATTGTGCTAATCATCTATTTTGCAACCAACGAAAGCAAAACACACACACACACACACAAAATTATTTGCAGCACAATTCACTGAAATGTAAAGAACTCGAGGTTTAGTGGTAAACTGACTCAAATTTATCTCTTGATTTGTGGCCTGAAAGACAATTTTTGTCATGCTGATGTATCAGCATGAAAGGGTAGTCAGGTTGAGAAGCAAAGTTTTGTTCAATGACTGAGACAATTTTTTTCCCCCCACAAACAACTTGGTTAAGAATCAAATTGTTTAAGATGGGAGATGTTTGAGAATTGAGGATTTCTTTTTTCCCTAGACATTTTATTTTTAAAATTTAAATTCTTTATTGTTTAAATTATTGCATAAGTCTCTTTTTTCCCCCATTGACCTCTCCCTGGCTGCCCCCACCTCCCAGCACATACCCTCCTACCCTTCCCCCCATCTGTGTCCATTGATTATGCTTATATGCATACATACAAGTCCTTCAGTTGATCTCTTATCCCTCACAGCTCACATTTCCTCATAGGTTGGACAGTCTGTTCAATGCTTCTATGACTCTTGTTCTATTTTTGTTCATCAGTTTATGTTGTTCATTATATTCCATAAATGAGTGAGATCATGTGATATTTATCTTTCTCTGGCTGGCTTATTTCGCTTAGCATAATGCTCTCCAGTTCCATCCATGCTGTTGCAAATGGTAAGAATTCCTTCTTTTTTACAGCAGCATAGTATTCCATTGTGTAGATGTACCACAGATTTCTAATCCACTCATCTGCTGATGGGCACTTAGGCAGTTTCCAAAAGTTAGCCATTGTAAATTGTGCTTCTATGAACATAGGGGTACAAGTGGGCCAAATGGAAGTACCATTATTAATTTTTTGAGGAAACACCATGCTTTTTTCCACAGTGGCAGCACCAGTCTGCATTCCCACCAGCAGTGCACCAAGGTTCCTTTATCTTCATATCTTCGCCAGCACTTGTCATTTGTTTTGTTGATGACAGCCATTCTGACAGGTGTGAGATGGTACCTTATTGTTGTTTTGATTTGCATCTCTCAGATGATTAGTGACTTTGAGCATGTTTTCATATGTCTCTTGGCCTTCTGTATATCTTCTTCTGAAAAGTGTCTATTTAGGTCCTTTGACCATTTTTGATTGGTTTGTTAATCTTCCTTTTCCTAAGTTGTATGAGTCCCCTATGAATTTTGGAGATTAAACCCTTATGGAGATAACATTGGCAGATATGTTCTTCTATGCAGTGGGATTTCTTGCTGTTTTGTTGATAGTTTCTTTTGCTGTGCAGAAGCTTTTTATTTTGATATAGTCCCATTTGTTTATTTTCTCCTTAGTTTCCATTGCCCCAGGAGCTGTATCAGTAAAGATATTGCTACGACAAAGGTCAGCTATTTTGCTGCTTATTGCTTCTTCTAGGATTTTATGGTTCCAAAAAATTCAAGAGGAAGACATACTTCCAAGCTCTTTCTATTAAGCCAGCATTACCCTGATCCCAAAACCAGATAAAGACACTACAAAGAAAGAATTAGAGGCCAGCATCCCTGATGAAGACAGATGCCAAAATCCTCAACAAAATTCTAGTAAATTGGATCCAGCATTACATTAGAAATTATATACACCATGACAAAGTGGAATTTATTACAGGGATGCAAGGCAGGTACGATATCTGCAAATCAATAAACGTGATACATCACATAAACAAATTGAGAGACAAAAATCACATAATCATATCAACTATGCAGAAAAGGCATTTGACAAAATCCAACACCCTTTCCTGATAAAAACTCTCAGCAAAGTAGGAATAGAGGGATAATACCTCAACATAATATATGACAAACTTACAGCCAATATCATACTCAATGGGCAAAAACTAAAACCATTTCCCCTAAGAACAGGAACAAGACAGGGATGCTCACTTTCATCACTCCTGTTCAACATAGTACTGGAAGTGTCAGCCATAGCGATCAGACAAGAAGAAGAAATAAAAGGCATTCAATTTGGAAAAGAAGAAGTAAAATTATCATTATTTGCAGATGACATGATATTGTACATGGAAAATTCTAAAGTCTCCACCAAAAAACTACTAGAACTAATAAATGAATTCAGCAATGTAGCAGGATACAGAATCAACACCCAGAAATCTATGGGTTTGTTTTTTTTTTACACAATAATGAACTCACAGAAAAAGAACCAAAAAAAAATCCCATTTACCATTGCAACAAAAAAATTTAGATACCTAGGAATAAATTTAACCAGGGAGGTAAAGGACCTATACTCAGGAAATTATAGGATGCTGAAAAAAGAGATAGAGGAAGACATAAACAAATGGAAGAATATACCATGTTCATGGTAGAATCAACATCACTAAAATGTCCATACTACCAAAAGCAATCTATAGATTCCATGCAATCCCCATTAAAATACCAATGGCATACTTCAAAGACCTAGAACAAACTCTCCATAAATTCATCTGGAATAAAAAAAAAGACCCCAAATAGCTGCAGCAATCTTGAGAAAGAAGAACAATGTTGGAGGGATCATAATACCAGATATCAAGCTATAACACAAAGTCACTGTTCTCAAAACTGCCTGGTACTGGCACAAGAACAGACATATAGACCAATGGAATAGAACAGAGAACCCAGAAATTGACCCAAGCCATTATGCTCAATTAATATTTGACAAAGGAGGCAAGACCATACAATGGAGTCAAAACAGTCTCTTCAATAAATGGTGTTGGGAAAATTAGACAGACACATGCAAAAAAATGAAACTAGACCACCAACTTACAACATACACAAAAGTAAATTCAATATGGATAAAGGACTTAAATGTAAGACGAGAATTGGCGTTTGACTGTATATATTTTACAAATTTACATCTCTAAATTTCTTCAGAAACACATAAGAAGAAAATACTGAGCATTAAAAAAAAAGAAATTAGGCAAATAGAAAAGTTTATTGACTTCTAATACAATGCACCTGAGGAGGGTGGGTAGAAATCAAGGCCTTCTGTCAATTGTATGCTGTGTAGCCTGCCTTCACTGGATCTCCCAAATTTCTCTATTGTAATAAATAGTGAAAGGAATGAGTTAATTTAGAGTTAATTAAGCTAACTTAGTTTAGGACTTCTAGCTTGGAAACCAAACAAGAATTCTTAGCCCGTTTGCAATTCAGTTATACCTTTCAGCTTTGGAAGTAGGTCCTGATAGAGTCAGCAGTAAGTAGTCCAAAGTCAGTAACTGAAGAATGCTTCTTGGTGTGTGTGTGTGTGTGTGTGTGTGTGTGAGTGTGTGTGTGTGTGTATGTGTGTGTGTGTGTGTGTGTGTGTGTGTGTGTGTGTCTGCGTCTGAGAGAAGAGGTTAAAGAGCAATGGGTGTGATGGATTTGGTGTGTCTCCAGGCCCTGCTTCTTATCCCCCTGCTCTCTGTCTTCCTGACATGTCCATTAGTGGCCTGGGGTTCAGAAATCCAGATGGGAAAGAATCAGAGCCCTGAACATGGCTTGAGGAAAGAGGGATAGATACAGAGAGAGCAAAACAAAAGGACAAAATGCTTTATTGTGTTTTGCTATATTTTAGCAAAACAATGGCTACTTATTAAATTCCCCTAACAGCACACTCAGCATAATAAAACACAAATTACTGGTTCCATTTTTCTGTCTTTTAGTCTTTGTCAGCAAAATCTTTGAGTTCAGATGCATAAGAGAAATGATTCAATAGTTTGCCTGTATCAAGCCTTCTCAGGACTCCCTGGCCACCTCAATGTATTTCTGATGTTTCCCAGAAGGCCAATGCTCTAAACACTGAGCAAACAGCCAGGGCCAAAGCCTTTAATTAATTAATCAATTAATTTATTTACTTATGAAATTTATTATTATTTTTTAAATCCTCACCAGAGGCTATTTTCCCCATTGCTTTCTAGAGAAGGTGGAAGGGAGGGAAGGAGAGTGAGGTAAACATCAGTGTGAGACACATCTATTGGTTGCCTCCCACACTAGTCTTGATCAGGGCCAGGGATCAAACATGGGACCTTTCCATCTAGGGCCAATGTTCTAACCACTGAGCACACTAGCCAGAGCCAAAACCTGTAATTTTATTTATTTTTTAAAATTTATCTTGTTGAAAATATAACTTTCCCCCTTCTTTCCCTCCCCCCTACATCCATCACCTCCACCCCACTCCCACTCCTCCAGGCCTTCACCACACTATTGTGTGTGTCCATGGGTTATGCATCAATGCATATAAATTCTTTGATTAGTCTCTTCCCACCCCCCACCCACTATCCCATTTCCTCTGAGATTTGTCAGTCTGTGCCATGCTTCCATGTTTCTGGATCTATTTTATTTGTCAGTTTATTTTGTTCATTAGATTCCACATATGAGTAAGATCATGTGAACTTGTCTTTCTCTGACTAACTTAATTCACTTAGCACAATACTCTCCAGGTCCCTGAATGCTGTTTCAAAGGGCAAGAGATCCTTCTTTCTCACAGCTGCATAGTATTCCATATTATAAACTTATCACAGCTTTTTTATCCACTCATTTACTGATAGGCACTTGGGCTGTTTCCAGATCTTAGCTATTGTAAAAAGTGCTGCTATGAATATAGGGTTGCACATATTCTTTCTTTTTTGTGTTTTTGTTTCTTCTTCATTTCTGTCAATATATTTCCAATATATTTTTTTCAGTTAAAATATAAGAAAACAGTCCAAATTATTTTAATCCAATATCCCTGCCTTTATTTGATACTTTCTTCCAGATGAATTACATTTTGATGATTTTTAAGTGATTGACTGTTAAGATTTAAATTAGACCCTACACTTGTCAAGTTAATGTTGCTAAAATGGTAAAAGACTTTGAAAGGAATTTTAGTAATAAAATAGGCGGGTTTAGGAAGTTTTAGGAATTAGTGGATCCATGGGAGAGGACTGCCTAGATGAGGGCTTGGAGCTGCCAAAAGGCATACATTCAGAGAGATAAAAAAAAAAAAAAGATGCCACTGGATAAGGGGAGAGGAAGACATCCATTCACAGAAGACAGGGAAAAGCCACAGGGTATGTGGAGAAAGAGAAAACGAACTTTCACAGAGGAGAGAGAAATGTCCACAAATGGGAGAAAGAGGAAAACAGATTTTCACAGGAGATAGAGAATTCTACCACTGAAGGGAGAGTGAAAGAGGGGGGCACCATGTGGAGTTTGAGATTTGAAGCTGATATAGTGACCAATTGGAAGGCAGTACGAAGAAACAAAGGACTGCAGCCTTTATAACCTTAGCAAAAAGGGGGTAGGTGGGTCACCCCCTTTGGGGTCCCCTCCCTACGTGGGAATCTGTACTTGTTTTCAATAAATTTCCACCCTTTTCATCTACCACCTTTTGTCCATTGTTTCATTCTTTGAATCCATATGGATAAGAATCCAGGAAAGAAACCACCCTTGCATCTTGCTCAGGAAAAACCACCTGACTCAATTTTTTTAGTCAAAGAGAGACATCCAATCAAAGTAGCCCTTACAAGATTCCTTCCCTCAGTTTTGGAATGAAGTTTTAAGTGTGTTTACAATCAGAGGACTTGCCATTTTGGCCAATAATAGTGACTAGTCCAATTGAATAAAAGTAGCTCTAAGAGGTGGTTTTGGGAAAAGAAAGTCATTCTTCACAATGTCTGCTTTAAGAGATAAGTGAGGCATACAAATGATCTTAATTTATCGTGTCTTAAAAATTGTTTGAAGCTTAGACATTGACAAAAGGAATCTCTGGATATTCTTTATGGACCTCGTTTTCTACTGGATAGGTCATTTTATAACTCACAGCAACAAGTGCAACTGGTATACTTTTGTATAATAGAAATGCAAATAATTTCTGTCTAGTGCAAATAACTTCTATCTGTAAATTATGAGTTATTACTCTCTAAGACATCAGTTTTCTGTCTAACCCAGCATTAACCTTATCCTAGCAATTCTAGTTTCTCCACTGATCTTTGGACTGGCCTTTATATTTTACTAGAGGCCTGGTGCACAAAATTTGTGCACTGGGGGTTGTCCCTCAGCCCAGCCTGCACCCTCTCCAAACTGGCACCCCTCGGGGGATGTCGAACTGCCGGTTTAGGCCCCATCTAGCAGGGGCTTAAACTGGCAGTTAGACATCCCTCTCACAATCTGGGACTGCTGGCTCCTAACCACTCGCCTTACTGCCTGCCTGATTGCCCCCAACTGCGTCTGCCTGCCAGCCTGATTGCCCCCAACTGCCCTCCCCTGCCGGCCCAATCACCCCCAACTGCCCTCCCCTGCCAGCCCAATCGCCCCCAACTGCCCTCCTCTGTCGATCTGGTCACCCCCAGGTGCCTTCCCCTGCTGACCTTTTCTCCCCCAACTGCCCTCCCCTGCTGGCCTGGTCACCCCTAACTGTCCTCCCCTGCAGGCCTGGTCCTGCCCAACTGCCCTGCCCTGCTGGCCTGTTTGCCGCCAACTGTCCTCCCCTGCTGGCCTGTTCGTCCCTAACTGCCCTCCCCTGCTGGCTTGATCACCCACAACTACCCTCCCCTGCTGGCCATCTTGTGGCAGCCATATTGTGGTGGCCATCTTGTGGTGGCCATCTTTTGACGACGTGGGGGCAGCCATCTTGGGACGACATGGGGGCAGCCAACTTGTGATGACACGAGGGTGCAAGGGCCACCTAGGCTTTTATTAGTATAGATTGGTTTCCTCTTGAATAAGTTAAATACAATATTTGATACATTTTATATCTGTACTAGGAGCCCAGTGCACAAATTCGTGCACCTTGAAAGGAGCTGTGGGCCGTGAGGCTGTGGTGGGCACAGGGGTGGGTCTCAGCCCATCCTCCGTGCCCCTGCCCGGCCCCTCCTGCCATGGCCCCAGTCTCCTGTCTGCTGGCAGCTCTGCTCCTGCCACCGCTGCTCCCAGGCACTGACAGAGCCAGTCCCACTTGCATCCGCTGCTGGTGCCGGCCCCAATCACTCCACACCAGCAGCGGGTGTGAGCAGGG
This sequence comes from Cnephaeus nilssonii, assembly GCF_951640355.1. NCBI lineage: Eukaryota > Metazoa > Chordata > Mammalia > Chiroptera > Vespertilionidae > Cnephaeus > Cnephaeus nilssonii. Next base: position 97,469,542 of record NC_137079.1, read on the forward strand.
GGAGGTAGAGAAGCCCTCAGGAGCGATTAGGGCTGGGAGCGGCCACTTGCACCTGCTGATGGTGCCGTGCGATCAGGGCCGGTGCCAAGCGCCGGCAGTGGGTGCGAGCAGTGGCTCCAGTGCTGGCAGCAGGTATGAGTGCCGGGCAGGACTGCGGCACGCAGGAGCAAATAATTTTCAGTAACCACCAGAGGCTGGCTCCAATGAGAGTGACTGGCGCCCTGCCTTAATCTAGCACCCGCACTCACCTACTCCACCATCCTGCTGTGGCCGATGCCCACTATGTTCTGTGTGCACCACCTGGTGGTCAGCGCACGTCATAGCGTCCAGTTGTTCAGTTGTTCCACCGTTTTACCATCTTGAACTTATATTTTAATAATTATCTTAACCCAGTATAGGTTCAACATCCATCAATTTATTTTGGTATTTCCCAAATTTGTTTACATTTTTGCTCTTTTTTCCTAAATTTGTTTTCCTATGTAAATTTGTGTATTTTGTCTATCTCTACATTATTTCTTAAAGTTTAAAGGAATTCTCCAAAATTTTGTTTTTCTGATATTGTGATCTAATATCCATGCCATATGCCATAGTGGATTTAATCTTTAAAGTCAGAAAAGTCTACATATTTTTAATTTGATCCCATCAGGAACTACCTCTTTTCTTTAACTGCTTTTCTCTGGGCCTTTCCTAGCTTTGATATGTCTTTCTGGAAGTTAGGTAAAGAGAAACGATTTTTCCAGGCACAGTCAAGAGCAAAATTATCGGGGGGGGGGGGGATGAAAGAATTGTCATGCTATTGTAGGTACTGACATACTCAGTTGATCTAATCTTCACAGTGTCCTGGTAAATTATATGTACACCACCACTTACAGATGAAGTAATTGAGAGTCAGGCCTGTACATCTGGTGAGTGGGACCCCCTAGCCTAATCCTAGTTCTGTCCAAAGCCCATGTGCTTTTTCATATTTGATATAACTTCAACTAATTTTATATTCTCATTGCAATTATCCTGCTGTAGATGCAGTAAGATGATGTGCCCCAGTGTGAACTGAGCAATGTGTTGAATATCATGAACAGGGGCCAAAATCACATAAGATGTGGGATTGCATTTTCAGGCTTACCCGGCTTTGGGAAATACCAAGCTTTGCCTCTCCTTTTTCTTGGTCTCCCTCTTTCATACCCCTTTATGTGTACTTAGCTTTCATGGTCACATAATTGGGACAAACAATGGCTGTAACGGAAGGACCCATACAGTGGTTGATAACTGGGCATTAGTAGATGTAGACAAATTGAGACCAAGTGGTTCCAACAAATCAGTTGGCTTGTACATGGGAGAAAAAAGAAGGGAAGTGGGCAGATTTGTTAAATATAGCAAGATGTATAAAACAATAATTCCAAATAGCATTATCTGTAGCCATTATTCACATGTGCCCTTAATTTGCCAATCTGAATTGATATTTTGTGATATTTTAATTTCCCTTGTGTTACATTTGATGGGAAGCAAGCTTTACTTGTTGAAAGAGACCCCGCACACTTAAATAGTGATACATTAATATGGGTACATCAGCACCATCCATAATAAAACAGATCACCCCACTCTTTTTCTGTTTCACCCAAATAGAATTGTTAAACTGTGGAACTAGCAAATACAAGTAATTGTACTAAGTAAAGAATGCACAATTTCATTTAATATACTTCAGTACCTCTGTTTTTAAATAATACAAATAAAGTTCTAAAATCAAATGTCTTCTAAAACTCACATTTTTGCATCTGTACTCATTTTTATTTGCTGGATTAAAAAAAAAGCCTTCTGTGCTAAGAACAATAAAGTAGAGATAATTGCAAATTTCCTTCTTTCAAGGAATGTGAATGAATGAAGAGATACCCCTAATTTTCAAAACAAATGTTTATCTTTTCCGAGATTCTTAATCATTACAAACTTACAACTTTGCTTAGAGAAGATATTTGGGGCAAAATATTTCTATGAGATTTATGGGAGATAAAAATGATGAATCATCTCAATTCTACCGTGGAAATGATTTTTCTTGAGCTTTACTTGCAATGTGAAGAGTGCTTTAGACCTGCTGCACACTGTATTTTATTTTGTGCTTAAGAGAATAGAAAAGAGGCTACTATTTATTCCTCAAAATAGTACTTTTGCATCCATATTCCCTGCCCAGACTGAAAGAAAGGTCACATCAAAGATATTTTAATTCTAAGATGGTTAATCACAAAAACAATACCAGTTATGAAAAAGTTTTGCATGAAATCTTCCACTCATATGTGATCAGATATTTAGAAGACACTTTATTGCTGTCTTAAGAGGATTGATGTCATAAGATATCTTTAAAATCTTCAGCTAATTATTAAAAATGAAATGATGGTAAATTAGTTAACACTATAAAAAATAACACTTCCTGCAGGAGACACAGAAAATTATTTGATCTAGATCTTGACATCTGGGCAAAAATCTAAGTCTGAAACACAGGCCACGTGGAACTATTGAGTGTGATTCCTTTGTTTTCATGTTGACTCATTCACCCAAGTCACCAGAGCAATCGAATTCTGAGCAGGCTTAGTTCAATTAATGTTGGAAGACATTTATAAACATTTACCCCATTCAAAAGGTGCTTCTCATTGCATCCTTGCCATTGCCCACTAGGACCCAGGTGTCTGGTGCCTGATAAATTTTATCTCTGAACTTCTCATTTTATGTTGCAGTCACATGATTTTTGTCCTTAAATACATCAGATTTTTTTACTCTTCAGATTATTCATACTTGCTACTTTTTGCCTTCTTTCCTGTCTTCAGGCAGTAGACATCTTATCATTTAGATTCAGCTTAAAGCCTCTTTCTAGAGAGCTCTTCCATGGGCAGTGGAACCAGATTCTCCAACACCAGATAGATTCTTTATTTCATTCCTCCACTTTATTTTGTTTTTATGAGCTGCTGTGATTTCAAATAGTCTAGTTTACTTGCCTACTTATTTGTGTATTGTTTCCAAACTAGAATGAAAGTTACAGAAAGAGGGTATCTTAGATGCCTTGTTTACTACAGCATTGAGGACTGTGTCACACTGAAAGTTAGCACCTGCAAAATATGGAAAAATATAGTTGCAACTTCATATGTTTAGAAAAAATAGATAAAACATGCATTTATTTTGCAAAACAGAAAGTTGAAAATTTTGCAAGAGAATAGAAATGCTAATGGGGATACATATGAGAAAATACTTATTTACAACTCTGAAATCTGGTGTCTTCACCACAAAAGTAGCATTACAACTGCACCATGAAATAGGTATATTTTTACATAGAGAAAGGAGGAAGGATGGTCTAAGTGTTTTCAGATAGTCTAATGTGTGAGAAAAAAAGATTAGAGGAAAGCAGTGAGTACATTCAAGAAGAAGAAGGTAACACTGGTTTTTTTGTTTGTTTGTTTTTTATATATTTTATTGATTTTTTACAGAGAGGAAGGAAGAAGGATAGAGAGTTAGAAACATCAACGAGAGAGAAACATTGATCAGCTGCCTCCTGCACAATCCCCACTGGGGATGTGCCCGCAACCAAGGTACATGCCCCTGACTGGAATTGAACCTGGGACCCTTCAGTCCGCAGGCCGATGCTCTATCCACTGAGCCAAACCGGTCAGGGCTAACCCTGTTTTACTTGAGTAAGTGACTACAGATGGAATCAGAAATGTTTTACATTCTGTCTCTGGCATTCTACATTTGGGTTAAAGTTATAGGCTGAATTGTGTCTCTTCCAAAATTCATATGTTGATACTCTAATTTATAGTACCTCAGAATGTGACTGTATTTGGAGACAGAGTCTTTCAGGTAGTTATTATGTTAAAATCCTATCTATCCTAATATATAAAAACCCTGGGTCATAACGTCCAGTAAGGAGGGAGGCTCGACCAACCGGATGTCAGTCCTGCAGTCAGCGCTGGGTTGCCTGGTGCCCCAAAACTGACCGCTGAGCGGGCTGTGAATCAGGGCCAGAGAGAGGCCTGAAGAGAGAAGCAGGGACTGATCTGTTGCCTCTGTGGCAGCTTTTTTAAAAAATATTTTATTTGATGTTTTACAGAGAGGAAGGGAGAGGGATAGAGAGTTAGAAACATCGATGAGAGAGAAACATCGATCAGCTGCCTCCTGCATCCCCCCCCCCCACTGGGGATGTGCCCACAATCAAGGTACATGCTCTTGACTGGAATCGAACCTGGGACCCCTCAGTCCGCAGGCCGACGCTCTATCCACTGAGCCAAACCAGCTAGGGCTCTGTGGCAGCTTTTGATCAGGACTTGCCTCTCTTTTTCTCTCCCAGTCTGGCCAGCAGCCAGGCCTCCATTTCTCTCCAGGCCTCCACCGGGGCTGGTGATCAGCCCCACCTTTCTGATCAGACCCTGTTGATAAGCCCAGAATGGCATAGAAACCAACCAATCAGAACCAAATCTGGGTGTAGTGTGAGGAACCAATGGCTGCATAAGAGGCGGAGCTTTTGATGCTGACTGGCATAGAAACTGACTGATCAGAACCAAATCTGGGTCAACTGTGAGGAGCCAATGGCTGCCTAGGAGGAGGAGCTTTCGATGCTGACTGGCATAGAAACCGACCAATCAGAACCAAATTGGCCAGCAGAGGAGGGCAATTGGGGGTGAGATCAGGCCAGCAGGGGAGGGAAGTTGGGAGCAACCAGGACTGCAGGGGAGGGCAGTTGGGGGCAAGATCAGGCCAGCAGGAGAGCACAGTTGGGGATGAGATCCCTGTGGGATTGGGCCTAAAGTGTCCCTGATTGGAGAGGGTGCAGGCTGGGCTGAGGTAACTCACCCCCTATGCAAGAATTTTATGCACCGGGCCACTAGTATATATATAAAGGGCCACCGTAACGTCCAAAACGACCAAAGGCTCCACCAAATGCCAGGCGGGGGGTGGGTGGGGTGGGGCGGGGCGGGTACAGCGAGGTCGTTAACCTCTGGCCTGGGCAGCCACTGCCTTGGTGGTTGACTCCAGCAGGACCTGGGCCCTCCCCACTGTGGACCAGAGGCCCTTTTCCTGATACTATGTTCCCAGGATCTCTCAGACCCATTTGTGGAAGTCAGGAAACACTGCGTGTGGTCATCTTGCCCTGGGGACTCCGAGGGCTGACAGCAAGGGTGAGCTTCTGTGGGGTCCCCTCTGTTATGCGATCCAGGGTTGCTACATCCTAATGTTGACTCTGGCAGGACTTGGACCATTCCTCTGCGTATCTGAGGTCCTGCTCCCTATACCAAAGCCCCCGAGTCTCTGAGACCCGAATGCAGAAATTGCCTATCATCCCACCCTGGGGATTCCCAGGGCTTACAGCGGGGGAGGGCCTTAGTGCGGTCCCCTCTGTTGTGGCATCCAGAGTCCCATTACTATTTCCTCGGGGTCCTCACCTTGACTCTGGCAGGACTTGGGCTGGTCCTCTGCATATCTGAGCTCCTGCTCCCTATACCAAAGCCCCCAAGTCTCTGAGACCCGTATGCAGAAATTGCCTGTTGTCATCATCCCGCCCTGGGTGGGATGATTCTGTTCTAGGGTCTAGGGTCCCTCCCTCCTGTCTCATGTTTCTCACCTTGAGCCCTGGCAGGTCCTGGGATCCTCCCTCTGTTGTCCCAAGGCTGGACTCCTAAGATCAAAGCCTCACTGCCTTGAGTCCTCTGCAGAAAGTCAGTGTACATCATATCTGGTACCAAGCCCAGCAATTCCAAAGCCTGATTGCAGGGGCTGAGATGGATACCATAGGGTCCTTTAGCCCTCTCTCTGATCCATACTTTAACAAGGCCTGGGCCTTCTGTCCTCTATGAACCTGAGTCTGCAATCCTCAGACCAAGGGTCTGACTACCAGAGTTCCCTGAGGAGGTGTGGCAGGGGGAGGGGCAGTTTTCAACATACAAACAGGAAGCCCAACTTCGGGAATTTAAATTCCTGCCTCATTCACCTTATTCTGTTAAACTCCAAATCTAGATATTATACCTACTATGATCACCCCCAAGATTTTAAACAAAGCTAAGATAACCAGTTGAGCAACTCTATTCATTAAAGACAGCCTAAAGGCAATGATTTCAACCTTGAAAACAGAAAGCTGGGGAGAGCCACATGGACAGTGGAAAAAGGAGGGTGAGATGGAAAGTTTCTCTGGTAGTAGCCAAGAAGTGAATGGTTTTCAAGGCGCATAAGAGCAACCTGTACTAGGGGAGGAGGATGATTCACATCTCCACAGAGACAGTCACATTACCTTGAAAAGATTTTAGGTAAATCTATGAAAACTAGCTAATGGTGAAGGATGAGAAAGAACAATGAACCACTGAAATGGGTGGCCTAGGGAAACATTTGGAGGAAGCAACATCTCCCTACCATGTGACCCATCAGAATTGAACATGGGATCAATAAGTTTGAGAAGGCTTAGGAGTGCTAAAGAAATGCCCCCTTTCTCTTACCAAAGCATCTTGGCCTCCTCACCCCTCCCCATGGAAGTGTCAGGATGCTGCTTTATGATGTTTAAGTTTCTCTCCCAGAGCTACCATTAGCTGGAAGAGGTTTCCTGATTAATTAAAGCCTAGGGGGTGTGGCCCCTCATTGTCCTAGAGAAAAGCATATGTTCAGGAGGCCTGGGGTAGGGCCCTGGGAAATTTTGACATGGTGAAGATGACCAGGAAACCACAAAATCCTAGCACAGTTATGTAACAACCAACCCCATTCACCAAAAGAAGGTAAAAGAGGAAGAAGCCCTGTTATCCCAGGTTCAGTGTCCAGGATGAAAGGACCACACCCAAACTTCTCCTCCTCTTCTTTAGTGGCATATGCCCAAGACTCCCTGGTCTTGGCTGGCAGATTCCATCCTCAACTCATAATTTTTCTCATGAAGACTTTTTTCCCTTTCATCCCAGCCATTTCCCCACAAACCAATGTCCTTTTGCACTTACTTTGTTGTTCTTCCAGGTACTAAAGATATCCATGGGGTGAAAAGATGTCTTTAAGGGAGTTCAAGGAAAGAAGCCTTTCCAAAAATTCCTACCCCTTCAAGAAAACCTACGAAAGCTATAAAGCCAACAATATCACAGGCCAAATGAGGAACTGAATAAAATGATCCAGAAAAAGACCAAGACAATGTAGAAAAATTCACCACCTTGAGTGATAACTTGGACAGCCAGTAACTTCAGAGAAAGGCCAAAGACTTCAGAACTATCTATGAAGTCTCTGAAGTCTGGCCCCCAAGAAATGCTGACAGTGTGGAAGCCAAATTTTACACCTACAGAGTATACCGATAGTGATGATTAAAATAAAATTGATAAGTGATTCACTTCCAGTGTAAGCATAATTTGCAGATAATTTTTATTAAATTTATTGGGATAACATCTATACTAATAAAAGAGTAATATGCTAATTAGACCAGGATACCTTCCAGAAACCTGGATGTCCTTTCAGACAAAGCCACGGTGGCAGAGCCAAGGCAGAGGTGGTTAGGGGCGATCAGGCCAGCAGGAGAGAGCAGTTGGGGTCGATCAGGCCAGCAAGGGAGGCAGTTGGGGGCAATCAGGCTGGCAGGGGAGGGCAGTTGGGGGTGATCAGGCTGGCAGGCGAAGGCGGCTAAGGGCAATCAGGTGGCAGGCGGAGTGGTTAGGGGTGATCAGGCAGGCAGGCAAGTGGTTAGGAGCCAGTGGTCCCAGATTGCAAGAGGGATGTTCAAGTGCAGGATTTTGCCTAAACCAGCAGTCGGACATCCCCCAAGGGGTCCTGGATTGGAGAGAGTGCAGGCCGGGCTGAGGGACACCCCCCCCATTGTGCACGAATTTTGTGCAGCGAGCCTCTAGTATAATAAAAGCCTAATATGCTAAGTGTCCAGTCAGCCATTCAACCAATCAAAGTGTAATATGCTAATGATATGCTAAGGCAGCTCAACCGCTGGCTATGATGTGCACTAACCACCAGGGGTCAGACAGTCAACCAGTCAGCCAGTTGCTATGACATGCACTGGCAACCAGGGGGCAGACGCTTTGACTGGTAAGTTAGCTTGCTGCTGGGGTCCAGCCGATCGGGACTGAGCGAGATGAGCTGGACACACCCTGGAGCCCTCCTGCGGTCCCGCCCTGGCTGGGCAACCTCCCGCGTCCCTCCCCAGCCCTGATCGTGCACCAGTGGGGTCCCTCGGCCTGGCCTGTGCCCTCTCGTAATTCGGGCTGAGGGACCCCTCCTCTGCGTGCACAAATTTCGTGCACTGGGCCTCTAATACGGTTATGAGAGTGGACCCTAATCCAGGACATTAGAACACCGACAGACACCAGACATGCATAAGCACAGAGGAAAGGCCACATGAGGACACAGCAAGATGACAGCCATCTGCACGCCATGGAGAGAGGCATCTGGTGAAACCAAAGCTGCTAACACCTTGATCTAGGACTTCCAGCCTCCAAACTGTAAGAAAATTAATGTGTGTTGTTTAAGCCACCTCGTCTGTGGTATTTTATTATGGCAGCCTTAACAAACTAATACAGTTACCTTGAAAATTTTTAACCTGTTTGTTTTCTTGTTTGCAAAATGTTCATAACACTATAGAAATAAAGACTCAAATAAGAGTCAAAGTTCTTTTAAAAACAGAATAAATTTAGAACTGAAAGATATCTTAAAAATAGTCAGAGTGGGTGATGTCAGTTTCACTTTCCTCTTTCTGTTATGTCAATAGTAGGGAGAACTATGGGGTTAGTCTAATTTAAGATAGTTGTTACACAGTTGACTATCCCAAGGCTCTCCCTGTAAGAAAATATATCTGTATTGAGACAGGGCTGGAGGAAGTAGCCTGGGCAAAAGTCAGAAGGAAGAACAAACTCTTTGATATATAGCAGGATCTACAAATGCACAATGTCACAAAATTAAAAACAGTTTAGTGTTGGACTCAAACTCTGAGTGTGTTACCTAGTCTTTGTTTTTGCTCTAATGTTTTCCATATGTGTAGCCACCCACTATAGACTCAGACACAGGCTGGCACTGATAGCCCAGTATTGCACAGCTGTGTGTCCCTCACTAGACTGTGAGTTTTTAAGGGATTGGCTCCCAACTCAAATTTCCAGCATCCATGCCTGACACAAGGCTGGCACTCAATCAATGGTTGGTTGCTCCAAAATATTTGCTTTGATTCTCTGATCATTTATTATTATAAGAGATAGTGTATTAGAGTGAAAGGCTTGGAGAAAAACTCAAACTCAGTGTTTGAGTCCAACACTAAACTGTTTCTAATTTTGTGACATTGTGTATTTGCAGATCCTGTTGGAGACCTGGTTTTGAGAATGTAATAATCACCTCTTTATCTCTTTTAAGAATTAGTCTAAATCTATGTGTAAAATATCTAGTACAGTTTTAGTATCTAGTTGATGTTTAATATTGCATTTTATTATGATTGTTTTGATATTGTTACCTGTCTACACTCTTTATACCAATGTGATGGCTTATGTGTCAGTTCTGCAAGGACACGTTCTATACTGTTTTATTTCATCTGTATTATACCAAGTAAAACAAACACTTTTTACTGATTAGTAAATCTTTTTATATAGCATGATAGTAATGAAGACTAGGGAGAGGTGATTTCTCCCTGTAAATTAATCCATAAGTAATCGGAGCTCAGAGCCTATTTGGTAAGAAAGCTTTTCTTCATCAAAGACTCTTATCAGATTTAAAATGGAAACCCGCCAAGCCAGTGTGGCTCAGTGGTTGAACATCAGCTTATGAGCCAGGAGGTCATGGTTCAATTCCCAGTCAGGGCATATGCCCAGGTTTCAGGCTCAATCCCCAGTAGGGGGCATGCAGGAGGCAGCCAATCAATGATACTCTCTCATCATTGACGTTCCTATTTCTCTCTCCCACTCCTTTCTTCTCTGAAATTAATAAAAAAATATATTTAAAAATTAAGCATTTAAAATGGAAACCAATGCTTCTGCTTTCCTTTATGGTTCTTTGATTCTTTATATATAATTTGAGTGAACTAAATCTGATAGCCAGATTCCAGTGAATTTTGCTTAATTGTGTGCAACCTTTTCTCATACATTTTTGTCTATTGAGACAATCCATAAGCTAGCCTGTGGTACCTGTTTGCTTATGCCTCTAATTAAGCAAAGCTGTCTATAGGCTAGAATGCTGGTCTCAAATGGTATTTTGTTTCCGCAGCAATGACCTCTAATAAACCCCGTAGCACATTCCAGCATTTGCATTGTGCATGGAAGAATTGTGCATGCTCCATGCTGTGTTTCTGGATAGTCATGTTGCCAAAGAAGTCATACTCATTAGTAATTTCTGCCAGGAACTTGCAGGGCTGCCTGAAGAGAAAAATAACTGGAAGCAGGCAGTAGTAAAACCACAGAAGAGTCAGGAGTAAGGGGCAGAAAGGAGGTGTGGGAGTGGAAGTGCGGAAGCAGGAACATCTGAATACCAAGACAGGCTACTGAGTCATTCTGTTTCTGGTGAGAAGGCTTCAGAGTGATGAAGCTGGGTCTTCTGGATCCCTGTATGTCTTAGACAACATTTAAAGCAGATTGTTGCAGTAATAGCTCCCAATTTGTTCATACCACTCACATCTACACTGACTTTGAGCTGGACCATGGAATGAGAGCAAATATGACACAAGCACCCACGACTGTCATATAAAAAAGCCTGAAACAAACTACTCGCGAATGACAAATCACATGGTAAGAGGGCCTCATCAACCCAGCTGTCCCATTCCTAGCCATTATAAACTAGCCAGCCTCAGCTGCTCCATCAGACACCTCAGACAGTGTGCCCAGGTAAGAAGACTCAAGCCTGCACTACTCCCGAAGTGCCCAGCTGAGCCCAGCCCAAGGTACTGATGTGCACCACGTTTGGGGATGTTTTCTTGGGGTGGGGGCTTTGTTTTGTTTTTTTAATTTCTTTAAAAATAGAGAGAGAGAGAGAGAGAGAGAGAGAGAGAGAGAGAGAGAGAGATCATCGGCTGCCTCCCACACATGCCCCAGCTGGAGATCAAACCCACAAACTACATATGTGCCCTTACAGGAATCAAACCCACTGCCTTTTGGTGCATGGGGCAATGCTCCAATCAACTGAGCTACACCAGCTAGGACTAGGAATGTGTTTTTACACTGTAAAAGATAATTGATAAATGCTTTCATGCTTGACTAGTATGCTCAGGAATAATTCCAATTCCGTCTTTTATGAACGTTTTCAAAATTCCATTTGGAAAATTCTGCTCTAAAATAACAAAGTCATTTCAAAATAGGGCAAACTATTATATCATCACCATGTGATAAATGCATTTTTCAGATTAGTCTCTCCCTGTGACTTTTAGAAGTATTTGTAAGGTGAGATGTGGGTGGGGAAAGACTCTTAAAATAATAGTGCCAAAAGGAAGGAGCTTCACTTAAGCACAGAGGCATTTTGAAACCAGAAAATCTTGAAATACTGTAGCTCATGTGCTATGATAGACATTTTTATAGTTGCAGGAAAATCAGCCCTGACTCTCTGTTCTCTTGAATATCATGGCTAAAAGTACTCTATTTAAAATTCCTGGATCCTTTCTCAAGCTCCCAGTGTTTTAAGTTTGAGACGAGATCAAGGAAAATGTGAGATTTGGTTTTTATTTATACTTTAGAATTTATTTATTCAACTAATTCATCTGTTGCGCAAATATTTTGTGAGGCTCTGGTCTCTGCCTGGTTCTATGCTCCTCTAAAAAGCCTGATCCCACTGTACAGAGTGGGCAGAAAAAAAACAAACACTGTAATCTCCACGACTTACCCAAGAAACTGTCTGCTGGAAAACTTCATAGAGTGCTCTGCTTCTCTTCCCAGCCACCCCAATTTTAGTTACCTCAAATAAGGGCACATTGAACATTTTCAGACAGTCCCCCCTCCCTAGGAAGCTGTAGATCCTGGATAAGGAACCCTGGCCAAGGCCTTTTCCTCTGCCTAATATTAGTATTCATGTGAAATAATGATATTTAAGAGTAAGCACTTAGAGAGTGCTTACTATGAGGCACGGAGCTGTTCCAACACTTTAGATCTACTAACTGATCACTGTAGTAACTTTGACCAATGAAATCATGTGAGTAGTACCTTCACCGGGTTTGGGTCATGTAACATGCCACCCCCCTCTAGCCCCCCGCCCCTCCAGAGTTACTTTGGAGAGTGATGACTACTGATGCTACTGCTGGTCCCCAAAGAAGCTGCTCCAAGTTTGTCTATAAACAAACATCCCACTATCTTCTGCACAGTCAGACCCTGAAGCTTAATTGAAAGCAGCCATTTTTTGTGACTTTCAAAGCTTCATATGAGAATTATCCCTAATGTTTCTCTTTCCACATAATGTGACACGAGGGGCTTAGTTATGCATGTTTAGAAGTTTTTGGAGCACTTACTCCTTGACCCTACTCACTGGGCCAATTGTGGGAGTAAGTTCCTCCTTGATCTTGCTCCGCTACCCCAACTGTGGGAGTACAGGGCCTCAGACGCCGGGTATTAGAAGCTGACATGAGAAGTTGTAGGTGTACAGAAGAGACTGTATTGTAGACCAAGTAGACATTGCGAACAAGGAGCCATCAGACAAAACAGTTTTTCAAGTAGCCTCACAAATCAGCCTTACAAAGCAGCTGCTCCCCCGCTGGTCAGTAACACATCTTTATACTAACTCAGAAAATAGAGGCTTCCTGCCAAACAGTGACATCAACGTTTGGGTTATAGAAAGGTACGCATGCGCAGTGCATACAGTAAAATTACTGTGTCCTTGCTCTTGCACCTGGGTATGGTAAATTGGCCTTGAACATCTGGTGTACTCTGATTAGGGTTCCCACAGAAGTGAAATCACATTTATACTTTTTACTTGTTAGGGAGGAGGGTGATTCATTTTATTAGTGTGCTTCATAATTTATATGTGTTAAGTGTTTTCATTTGTATGTATTAAAGAACTTGTAATAAAAATAATAAGAGAACCAGAAAATATGACCTCCAACATTCCTCTCCTTTTTTCTTGAAGATAAGGTCACAAGAGTTCCAGAAAGGTTCCTTCCTGTTCCAATTAATTTTATTTGTCAAATTGATTGGGTCACAAAGTGCCCAGACATTCAGTCAAACATTATTTGGGGTGTGTCTGTGATGGTCTTTCAGGATGAGATTAGCATTTATATCAGTAGACTGAGTAAAGCAGATTGTTCTCTCTAATGTAGTGACCTTCATCTGATCAATTGAAAATTAAATAGTACAAAAATGTTGAGTAAGAGGGAACTAATTCCTCCTGCTTGACTGTGGAGCTGGGCCATGGATGTGACTTGAACTGAAACTTGGGCTCTTCTTGGTCTTGAAATGCTTGGTCTAGCCACCATTCAGACTAGAACTATGCCATTGGCCCTCCTGGGTCTCCTCTATAGGTCTTAGGACTTCTCAGCCTCCATAATCATGTGGAGCCACTTACTTATAATAAACCTGTTTACACACACACACACACACACACACACACACACACACCCCATTGGTTCTGTCTCTGAAAACTCTGACTAATGTTATTGCATTTCATTCCATTCCTCAGAGGTATCTGATTTATAAACTCCCCCACTTCCTCCCTACATTCTGCAGCTACTCTGTTGTTCACACTTCTTTTTGACTACTCCCTTGGACAACATACTTGAAACTTTCCCTTGTAGCCCATCCAGCCCTCATCCTCATGAAGGCAGCTACACACCCAGGCCTGCTTCCCTGCTTCTCCTGAGATCACAGCCTAGCTAGGGCCAAGGTCTTGTGGCACCCGGGAGGGTAGGTTGTACAGCCACAGCAATGATTTGATGGCTCCAATAGAATTGGAACCAGAACCCCAGTGAATAGGGGTATAGCCCAGAGTGAGTGGTTCTAGTACATGAACAATGTGTGTCTATGACCCAGTAAAGAGAAACCATTTGCTAATTTCCCTAGCAAAACCTTTTCTTCACAATTATATCATGATTATATGGCATTGTTTCTTAGTCTGCATCAGTTCTGAATAGGTAGAATTAAGATTAATGAAGCTATAATGTCACAAATGAGCTGTATGTTAGAGGACAGTGTCACTGAATTGGCTGAACATCAATACATGTCACCATGGATATAAATACTGGTCTATATTGCATTCTGATTTATATATAACAATTTACATTTTTATCATGGGTTTCTAAGATAAATATTTTTCCTGGAATAAGAATATTCCTGTTCAATATATTCCATTCCATGTGATGTCAAGCACCTCAGGAATGACTTAGTAGTAATTACTCCTTTCATCATCATCATCTTCTATTATTGACATCGCATTTAAAATAACTAAGTGTATAAGCTCAGAAATCATACTTGGCATTGAATCCTGGCTATGTCTCTTTTTTAACTATATGATTTTTATAAATCTTTATTGTTGAGAATATTACAGATGTCCCACTTTTTTCACCCCATTGGCCCATCCACTCTGTTCTCCCACCCCAGGCCTTCACCAATCTATCTGTGTCCACAGATATGCATATAAGTTCATTGGTTAATCTCTTTACAGCACACCTCCCCCTTTCCCTCTGAGATCAGTCCGTCTATTCCACGTTTTTATGCCATTGGTTCTATCTTATTTGTCAGTTTATTTTGTTCATTAGATTCCACATATATGTGAGATCATGTGATATCTGTCTTTCTCTGATTGGCTTATTTCACTTAGCATAATATTCTCCATGTCCTTCCATACTGTCTCAAAGGGTAAGAGATCCTCCTTTTTTTAAACTGCATAGTATTCCATGGTATAAATGTACCAGAGCTTTTTTATCCACTCATCTACTGATGGGCACTTGAAATGTTTTCAGATCTTAGCTATTGTAAATACTGTTGCTATGAACATAGGAGTATATTATTCTTTCTGGTTGGTGTTTCAGGATTCTCTGCCTCTTAAGGCTGTATAAAAGTCAACAATGACTCATCTGAGCTTTCACATGTACAAAATGTCAATGTTAATAATACTTAGGTCACAGGGTGATTGTGAGGGGTAAACAAGATAAAGCTTTAAATGGATTAGCAGAGTGTCTGGCATGTGATAAATTTTCAAGAAATATTAGCTGCTATTTTCATCACTATTGAAGTTTATATTTGCATAGTAATTTGCATTTCAACTTATTTACATTTAATGCATTTATTGATATAGCTGGTATGTTTGGTTTCTATTTGTTCCATCTGTTCTTTGGTCCTTGATTATTTTTTTGAACTTTATTGTTGAAAGTATTACATATATCCTCTTTTCCCCCCAATTGATCTCTTCTAGCCCTTCCCCATGCCTTACCCCAGGCCTTCACCACCCTATTATGTGTGTCCATGGGTTATGCATATATGTATGCAAGTTTTTTGGTTGATGTCTTCACATCTACCCACCCTCTCCAGTCTTCCCTCTGAGATTCCATAGTATGTTCCCTGCTTCTATATCTCTGGATCTACTTTGTTTATCAGGATTTCTGTTGTTGTTGTTGTTGTTCATTAGATTCCACATATAGGTGAGATCATGGGATACTTGTCTTTCTCTGATTGGCTAATTTTACTTAGCATAATATTCTCCATGTCCCTCCATGCTGTTTCAAAGGGTAAGAGATCCTTATTTTTTACTGATTTTCTATCCACTCATCTACTGGTGGGCACTTGGGCTGTTTCCAGATTTTAACTATTGTAAATTGTGCTGCTATGAACATAGGGGTGCATACATTCTTTCTGATTGATTGGTGTTCCTTGATTCTTTATTTTCTGCCTTCTTTTAGGTAAAAAAAAGTTTTAATATCCCATTTTAGCTCTTCTATGGAATTTCTAGATACAACTCTGTATTTTTTCCTGCTTGTTGTAGAGATTATAATATGAAACTTGAGCTTTTCACAGTCTATTTCAAATAATATTATACTATTTCATAACAATGCAGAATCTTAGAGCAATCCAATTTATTTCCTCTCTCTTGCCCTTTGTGTTTTATGTTTTCTAATTTATTTCTATAAATACTAAAAACTCAAAGGACTTTAACAATTTTGCTTCAAGCTGTTAATAATCTCTTAAAATGTGTATGTGGCATATGTATAGTTTAAAATTTTTTAATAATTTTAATTAATATTTTTAAAACAAACTTTTATAGTTTTCCTTATATGTACTCTTTTTTGTTGCTATGCATTTCTCCCTCTAGATTTGGGCTTCCTTTTGGTATCATTTTCCCTCTCCCTAAAAAAAGTATTTGGACATTTCTTCAGTAAATTCCTTAGTCATGTGTATGAATGAAGCTATGTTTATTTTGACTTAATTTTTAAGTATAATTTCATTGGATATAGAATTGTAGGTTGAGTTATAGAGTTGTAGTGTTGTTTTTTTTCTTTCAGTACTCTTAGAGGTGTTCTACTGTGTTCAGGAATTTATTGTTTCTGAGAAATCAGCTTTAAATCTTATTTTTATCCTTTTGAATATGGTGTATCTTATTTTACTGGCTGATTCTCAGACTTTTTAAAAATCTTTGATTTTTAGCATTTTAACTATGACATTCCAAGATATAGTTCTCTTTTATTTTCAGTTCTTAGAGTTCACTAAACTTCTTGAATCTTTGGGTTTATGTCTTTTATCAATTTAAAGAAATTCTTGGCCATTTTTCTTCAAAATTGTTTCACCCATTTTCTCCTTCATATATTTCTGGACTCAAATTAAATGTATGATAGACCATTTGATATTGCCCCTTATATCTCAGATGCTACGCTCTGTTGTCTTACTTTTTTATCTCTGTGTGTTTCTATAAGTGTTCTCTTAGCCATGACCAGCACAGCTAGAGAGCAAATGAATCCTGAGTAGGGGCAACGGGGGATTGAGAAAAAGAAACAGACAGACACAGAGAGTGGGTAAAGCTGGGACCAGGTGGGACACTGTTCTCAGATGGACAGACTGTGACCCAGAGCTAGGGCAGCGCGTTTATTATATACCGCATGATTCCAGCCAGGTTTACTAGAGTTTAAGACAAAGGGAATTGTGTGAAATCATGCTTAAAGATCAAGCTGCAATTCTTTATTCTTGTGTCTTCTTGGAATCATCAGGCCTGACTGGAACCTGATAATTGCATCCGCACCTGGCGCCTGGCTGAAGTTAGATAATTACACCCAACCCCTGGCACCTGAGCTAAAGGTCAGGACTGATAACATCCCTGCCTTTGGCAAGGTATGATTCCAAGACATGGCTTTGCCGATGCCACTGGACTCAGCCAATGACCCTTTGCTAAGGTGCACCCCCAGGCACTCTCTACATATTTCATTTGTGATAATTTCCATGTATCAGTCTTTGAGTAACTAAAATTTACCTCTGCTTGACTAGTGTGTTGTTAAGCCCATAAAATACATTTTACATTTGTGATATATCTTTCTAGAATTTTCATTTATCTCTTTTTAAATACTTTCTTTCTACTGAAATATCCTTCAGTTCAGTATGTTCACTTTTCCACTATATATTTTAACATTTTTATTATGAAGTCTTGTCTGATAATTGCAACCTAATGGAAATCTTTGAATCTACTTCTATTCATTATTTTCTCTTTTGACCATGGTTCCCACTTTCTTCCTCCTACACCTGTCTTGAATTTCTTAAATTATATATTGCATTGTGTATAAAAAATACAGTTGTAAATGACATTTACCCCCAGAAAAAGAGCAGGAGAAGTCCTGACAAGCTACTAATATATGTTAAAAATTGTGCAAAGTCAATTTAATATGTAGTTAAGCTGGACATGGCACTGTTGCCGCTGTATTTGAATTCAGTTTACTACATCTTCAAAATATGTTGAAGATAGAATCAGGCCTTTCTCTTCAGAAAGCCTTGATATCTGAGCTGTGGTGAAATTCTAGTAACTATTTTTCTCCTTTTATATCCAGCTCTCAACTTTTTGGTGGCTTAAAACTCTATTCTCTCCAGCTTTCTGCACCTTGCAAGATCTCTCTCTACCCTGCGGTCTTGCTGTTGACTTAGAAAGGCCACTGCAGTATGCTCAGTGAAGACCTAGGATGTGTGAGATGACTTTTTTTCTGGCCCTTCTCTGCCCTAAGGCTTTGGAAAATACTCCCATTTCACTTAGTGAAAACCTAAACTGTGGAAGTTTCATCTTTATGCTAGTCTATAAACAGCCATTAAAAGTTTATTAACGTTTCACCTGTCTTCTCTCGATCTCTTTCTGTGAGGGATTCTTCCTCTTCTCATCACTCTGCCAACAAGGAAAGCAGCCATGGATCTCTTCTCCTCTAGAAAATTTGTCACCTTATGGAATATAGTTCATCTAGTTTTCTTTTTTTTAACACTCAGCCATCTGGTGAATTTTTTTTAAACCTCTGACTTTGGGAATTAACTGGCTTGTTCTTATTGTTAACCTAATTTTTTTTATGCCTGCAACATTCTGGTAGATGTAAGAAGAATATTTCTCATATAAAAGTCAAAAGTTTGCAATAATTTTTGAACAAATAATGAATTGAATAAGTAGATAAAGTAAACGAATTAAGTAGATGAAACAAGAAAACAGCACACTAGCCCTGGCCAGTATGGCTCAGTTGGTTGACTATCATCCCATTCACTGAGCGGTCATTGGCTCAATTTACTGTCAGAACACATGCTGGGGTTGTTGTTTCAATTTTTCTCTCTTCCTCTCCCTTCCTTTGTCTCTCTAAAATCATTAAAACCTATTTTAAAACAAAACAAAAGAGCACACTAGTTCCCCAAACCAAGAGTTTTAAAGTGAAAAGCATTTTTCCATTGCGAGTTTGTCCATAAAATATAAGCAAAGTATTATTAAGGTTTTTGTGGTTACCAATTGCCCTCTTATCCCACAGAGCCATCCTCTCAGTCTGACTTGTCATGCCAATTCCAGAGTCTTTGCCGGAGAAGTTTGTCTTCCCCCAAGGCAATCTCTGAGCACATAGTTATGCATTGGAAAGAATACCTGGAATGCCACAGAAAAATATTATGTGGTCAGCCCTAGGATATTTATACATTTATTTTGTAAATGTATGCAGAGTAAGTAAGATGCATAACTGAGATTTAAATTTTTGCTTCTTTTACTAAACCATGAATTAGTTATTCTAACTTTAATTTCTTATATGTAGCTAATCCTGCAATGATTTAAACAAGTACTGTCCACATAGACAATCATGTGAGATAATTTGGATAAGTATTATTTAGAGAAGAAGAGTTTAAGATCAAATTAATACTAAATAGTGTATTCAGCCTTGAACCCTTGAGTTCTGATTCTAAGTCAAGGGCTCCTTCTAATACATCTCACTGTCCTTCATATTCTCTTGTTCAAGGCTTTGAATAATGACAAAAGACTTACCAGTTTTACTCTACCATAAAATCTGTTTTCTTCAATGAAGTGATGGCAATGAATGCTCTTTTAGCAGTAATAAGCCATTTTTATAGCCCAGAAACATTCACCTATTAAAAATTTACACCATGGTGGAAGTCAAAGAGCCAAAATAGTCTTCATTTTTATATTATTCAGCTAGAGGGAATCTAGTTTTGTTGGGGGAGAAGCTTATTAACCTGAACTTTTTTTTCCCTAAAATGTTGTTATTTTATTGGTTAAAAAAATGCAAGATGTCATACTAAGATAGTTGTGAGCAATTAGAATTCAAAGGTCAGAATCTTATTCAGATTTAGAGCATGGTTCTAGCATTTTCTTCTTCTGTTTCACTGGGACTTTTTTATTCAGCACCGAAAGAAACATTCATTTTGTAAAGGTTAATTCACACTCTGGATTTCATGAAGTGTTTTGCCTGTATCATTTGTATTTTAGCACTGCATTGGTGTCAGTCAAGCCCTCTTTCCTGATCAGAACTAGCCCCCCTCTGTCAGAGTGACAATTCACCTTGCTTTCTTGGCTCTATCTTCCCACAGGGTCCCACTAGGGATTACATCACATAGGTTATGTTTCTTTTTTTTACCAGTCAATAGATAGAATAGTTGCCTTTAAAATTCCCATTAGTTAATAATTTAAAATAATTATATCCTTCTCATTATAAATTCTGGTGGGCAAAATAATATCATTTTTTTCTTTCTCTCTCTTTTTGTATCTAGACAACTTTATTTTGGTTTTCTGTCCCAACAGGAACCAGAAACATCTGTCATTTCAGGGTCTCTCTTGTTTACTTAGTGTTGCTTCTAGGTAGGTACCCAGCATAGAACTTAAATGGTGAAGTACCAGAGTAGGAAAGGCCTCTGGTCATTGTCCTATGTCATTACTGGCTTGTGATAAGATGTCAGCATTCTTTTTTTTTTTTAATTTCTTTATTGATTAAGGTGTCACATATTTGTCCTCATCCCCCCATTCCCATCCCACACCCCTCCCCATGGATGCCCCAACCCCTGTTGAACTTAACCATTGGTTAGGCTCATATGCATGCACACAAGACCTTTGGTTGATCTCTCCCCCCTCCCCCCACCCTCCCCTATCCTCCCTCTGAGGCCCGATAGTCCGATCGATGTCTCCTTGTTTCTGGTTCTGTTCTTGTTCATCAGTCTATGTTGTTCATCATTTCCCCTAGATGAGTGAAATCATGTGTCACTAGAGATGTACTTATAAGAATTGAATGTGCGACGAGCAATAATAGTTATGCTGACAGGCAAATGAATCAGTCTGTAGTGAGTTTCTTTCTGGACCAACAGTTCTTTTGAGACCCAATCTCAATGTCCACCAGTTCCTTATGAGTACATGTCAGCACTGACCCCTCAGCTCTGGATGGTGGACAAATGGTGGTAATGCAGGTCCGACTCCCTCTGGTTTGGTCTCGGCCGGACCCAGGGGCACGGCTTCACCCGGATCCAGGGGCCCATGGCCTCACCCGGACCCGGGACCCAGCCTCACCCGGATCCAGGGGCACACGGCCTCGCCCAGACCCAGGATTCAGCTTCACCCGGACCCAGGGGCGCGTGGCCTCACCCGGACCCAGGGGCGCGTGGCCTCTCCCAGACCCAGGGTCGGATGTCAGCATTCTTACTCAATCCTCAGAAGTCTATCTTTAGGTCACTAGCATTGCCTCCTTATTTCATTCAAGGCCTCTAAATGGCTACCAGCTCTAGGTCATATCCCACACTGTTCTTGGTGATACCAATAATGATGCTACTCTCTTAATATAAGGGCCTGTGCAGATTTTCAAGGCCATTTCAGGATTATTGGCCCAACCTCACTATGCATATATTTCTTCTGCCCTCGGGTATATCGTCTTAGAGCCTAGGACTCACGACTTAAAACTGAGGGTATCAGTTGAGCCCGTAGTATGGTATATTGACTAGAGATTTACCATATTTTACCTGTCAAGCTTCTAAAACCTCTCCTGATTTGGGAGACAGCCCCCATTATGTGTCCATTTGGAAAGCAGTAGGTTCTTACCTCCCTTTACATATGAAAGAGGGAAGTAACCCCACCCAGCAGCCAGTACAAGAGCACATGACACAGCCTTAATCATCCGGGTCCTTCCACAGTGAGTGTCCACCATTGTGGTTCCTGCTGTCTTGCTTTTGCTTGTTTTTGCCAATTGCCCTGCATGTACTTTTCCAAGTTTCCCATTAATTATATAAGCCACCAGGTAAACTTCTGTTGCATTCCATTTGTTGTTTAAATAACCATATCAGTTTCCAGTATTGTTTCTATAACCCAAACTATTATAAGGCAGACTGAATAATGCCTGCAGCATGAGCTGCATAGGCAAATGGGCCTGAAAGGGGCTCAGCGACTCCTTGCATGGGCGTTAGGGAAGAAATAGAGTATTTATGAAACAAGACATTAATGGCACAGATTATTGGCATTTACATGAAGGACCTTCCTATTGGTTGATACCTGAAGACCAGATAAGAATAAGGACCCCTCAGAGGTTGGCAGGATGGAGCAGTGGCAACACTTGCTAAGTAATACTCTTCTCCATGTATCACTATTAGAGACGCCTTATCAGAGAAAAAGGTTAGCAAGAGAACTTGACAAAATTAAGAAGTTAGGTTCATTATAACTTGTTAATTTTTTTGTATACTTGGACTTGGTAACAGAAGAGTTAGTTTACATACTCATTAACCTTTGCTATTCTATTTATTTATAATTTCAATCTGCCTACTTGCACAAGGGATTTGAGGCAGCCAAGCCTTGCTTGATATTCTAATGAGGCAGGAGCTTGATGAATCACATGCATCTGCCCACAGCCCTGATCATTAGAGGCTGAAGGGAGGCTGGGACTAATGTAGGCAGGCCCAGCTTGACTTCGCTATTAGGCAGCTCTGCAGCTGCTCTCCCAATCACAGAGCCAGACTGCAGCAACAGAAACAGAAACTGCTCATAACCTGTCCAGCTTCCAGGGAGTTTCATCTCCCAGGACCTTCTCAAGGCCTTACGTCAGTGATGTGCATTTCCTTGCAAAAACACCAGCTTGATCTGTTAGTGATAATAGGGGATTTCAATCATTCAAGAAGGGTGAGAAAGTACATCAGACAGGCTTTACATAAACAGATGGATTTTCATAGGACTCCTTCCTGTTAAAGTGACTTCAGAACTCACTGGGAAAGAAAATGCATCAGATGTGATGCTGAGGAGCTGGCTGGAGATGGGCCATAGATACGCTAGTATATGTGAATAGACTACTATGTAGCAATGAACGTAGTAACAGCAATCATTTCTGGCTGACACTACTAAGAACTTTACACACTTCACTCAGACATCAGCTGGGTGCTTAGCATGCTTCTTAAGCTCTAGCTGAAATTTCTTTGACATATGGTCCATTCTAAACTTCATGGCCTAAGCAGAGTCAATGTCTTCCCAAGATCTGGGCAACTCCTATGGCCTTGCAGCCTCAGGGTCCTTCACCTCCATGATCTTGTAGGTGTGTGTGCTGTCTGGTTCACCACCCCCAATGTCAACCAAGTCACAGAAGTCAGCCCGTTTACCGCTTTTCACAAGACATCCAATCTATCTACCAAGACATCCTGGTGTTCCATAAATTTTACTGAGCATTTGTTTTTTTACTCAGGGAATAATGCACCAACCCATAGGCAGAATCAGAGAAGAAATTTGAAATGACAATAGTAATTTAATTTTCTGATGATAGAATGATTGTGCTGTAGCATCTCATGTTTGGTACTGTCCTAGTGTTCTATTATTGCTGTGAAAAATTATCATAAACTTACTGGCTTAACCAATACAAAATATTATTTGAAAATTCTGGAGATCAGAAGCTTGAAATGGGTCTCACTAGGCTAAATTCAAAATAGCACAGTAGAATTCCTTCCTGGGGACTGTAGGAGAGAATGTAATTCCTTGCCTTTTCCAGCTTCTACAAATGGATTTTCATAGGACTCCTTCCTGTAAAAGTGACTTCAGCACTCACTGGCAAAGGAAATGTATCAGATGTGATGCTGAGGAGTGGACTGAAGATGGTGCAAATATATATACACTCTAGTTATTTCCCTTTCTTCTTTCTTTCCTTTTTTCATTTCCTTCCTTCCTTTTTTTTTTTTTTTTGATGTCCTTCTTTTATTTTTGACATGAGTTCCTTCTAGAAAATAGTAAAATGTTTCTCATTTTAAAATATCCAAACATTATAGAAAAAAATTTAAATAAGGTTAAATTACTCAAAATCCCACCACCCCGGAATCTTTCCTCTTCCTTAACAGTGGGCAGCCTTCCAGCTCCTGCTGCACCCATGTACAGATCTACATGTACAAAGTTACATAAATTGTCACCTGTACTCTACAGCACCTCTCATTCTACTGTGTAATGCACACATTTCCTCAGCATAAACAGAGATAAATCCCACAATTCATACTGGCTACGAGATTCCTTTGTGTGGGTATGCCATCATTTATGAACTAATCCCAAAC
This sequence comes from Cnephaeus nilssonii, assembly GCF_951640355.1. NCBI lineage: Eukaryota > Metazoa > Chordata > Mammalia > Chiroptera > Vespertilionidae > Cnephaeus > Cnephaeus nilssonii. The sequence goes on from NC_137079.1 coordinate 97,493,415, forward strand.
TGATGTACATTTAGGTTCTTTCAGATGTTTTATAACCTCTAAAAATCCAGAGATAAATGCTTGGGAATATATCTTTTGGGCCTCATGTAATTTCAAAAGTCTGTAACTGTGGAAAACAAATTGGGGATTTTTAAAACTCTCTTTGTTATCTGTCTCATTTTGCCTCTGACTTCACATTTCTACCAACAATGACAGTGCCTGTGTCCTTAAGCCTGTGACACAACATTTCCCCCAATCTTGACTTTTTGCCAATCTAATAAGAAAAACAGGGAATTTCACAGCTTTAATTTCCATTTATTTCCTTACTAGAGGCCCAATGCATGAAATTCGTGCACAGGATGGGAGTGTGCCTCAGCCCAGCCTGTGCCCTCTCGCAATCCCAGACCTCTTGCTCCTAACCGCCCATCTACTCGCTCCTTACTGCCTGCCTGCTCGCTCCTTACCGCTTGGCTCACTGCTCCTTAGCTCTTGGCTCACTGCTCCTTTGTGCTGCTGCAGAGGCACGAGAAGGTACCACCACTGCCACTGCACTCGCCAGCTATGAGCCCGGCTTCTGGCTGAGTGGCGCTCCTGCTGTGGGAGTTCACTGACCACCAGGGGGCAGCTCCTGCATTGAGCGTCTGCCCCCTGGTGGTCAGCATGCATCATAGCGACCTGTTGTTCTGGTCATTCCGGTCGTTCCGCCATAATGGTCGCTGGGCTTTTATATACATAGATATTCAGGATAAAAATATCTTATAGCATGTACTAGCCATGGTCCTTTGAGTATTTGCTATTGAAGGCAGAAGCCCCAACATAATTATGTCTCTTTAAGCTTGAAAAGTTTAGTCAAATTTTCCATGCTTCAGAATTCCTTCTCCCTTATTTTGAATGAGTGTGTGTGTGTGTGTGTGCATGTGTTTGAAGAAAATTTAGAAACTACTATTTGAAGCACATACTTTGGATCCAGACTAACCAAGTTTGAATGCTTACTAGTTGTATAATCATGCCTCTCTTTCCTCTATAAAGTAGGCATAATAGCACTTACCTCATAAGATTATTGTGAGGATTAGAGTTACTTTGTGTAACATGCTTGGAACAATTACTAAGTCTCTTAGGGATATTAATGCTAATACTTTCCAGTTGTCTTAGAGGCAAAATGTTTTTGGATTTCAGTACGGTAGAGAATGTGCTAATGCAATACTGGGTTTTGTTAATTTAAAAAATTTCATCCCAGTATAATAAACACTCTGCCACCCCATGCCTCTTTTTAAAAATTCTGATAAATATGTTCAAAGAGAGACATCATACCAGTAAATGTGTGTGTGTGTGTGTGTGTGTGTTTCTGGTAGGATAAAACATAAAACCCTTATTCCACCCACACAAATATACTATGACCCTTTTATTATTAAAGACATAACTCCCATCGCTTATTTCAAGCAAGTTATATGCGTTGTTATTTCTCTGAGTACAAAAAGAAGGAAGACTTAATATGGTATTGATTGGTAAGAATTTTTTTTACTGTTTAGAATTATTTACATTTCTTTGACTCTTCTTAGCTATTGTAAATTGTGCTGCTATGAACATAGGGGTGCATATATCCTTTCTGATTGGTGTTTCTAGTTTCTTGAGATATATTCCTAGAAGTGGGATCAATGGGTCAAATGGGAGTTCCATTTTTAGTTTTTTGAGGAAACTTCATATAACTTTTATTTTTTTCAAATTTTCTTCACCTGAAGGCAATTAAAACATTAGAAATTTGAACAATGTACTTTTTATGAAAAATCTACAATATTTATTTGCAGAGATTATAGGAAATATTTTCTAATTTTAAAGTTAATATTTGAAACATAGTGAAATCTCACATTTATGAATATATTACTGCAGTTTATTATTATCTTCATCTAGCCTTGTCCATGAAAATTCATAAGACAACATTTTATCTTTATCAAGCACTGAGCTAAGTACTATAATTTTTTGTAAGGAGCTGAATTGTGTCTGCCTCTAGTCCATTAATGCCCAGCTCCACTACCACAATTCACATATTCAAGCACTAACTCCAATGTTACTAAATTTGTAAATAGGGACTTTTAGGAGGCAATTCAGGTTAAATAAAGCTGTAAGTGTGGGGCCTACATCCAATAGGACTGGCGTCCTATTAAAAAGAAGAAGAGACACCAGACGTGAGCATACACAGAGAAAAGACAATATGAGGACAGAGGGAGAAGGCGGCTATCCACATGACAAGGAGAGAGGCCTCACCAGAAACCATTCCTACCAGCATTTTGATCGTGGATGTTCTAGCCTCCAGAACTGTGAAAAATACATTTCTTTTGTTTAATTCACCCAGGCTGTGGTATTTTTTTATGGCAGCCCCAGCTGGCTGATACATTTAAGTTTAATCAGAACAAACAACCACTCTTTTAAAGAACTAATGGCTGATTATATCAATGATACTAGACAAAGTCACCATTTTTTCTTTTCTTTGACATAGCAGGAAGAAACTTACATGTGTAAACATACTCTATTTATTTCAATTACATTTTACTTTCAATATTATTTTGTATTAGTTTCAGGTATACAGCATAGTGGTTACACAGTTATATACTTTGCAAAGTGATGCTTTTATATTTCCAGTACCCACCTGGTCCCCTGCATAGTTATTATTATATTAGTGACCATATTCCTTATGCTGTATTTTACATCCCTATGACTATTTTGTAACTATCAATCTGTCCTTCTTAACCCCTTCACCTCGTTCACACAGTCCCTTTTCTGGAAACCACCAGACTGCTCTCTGTGTCTATGAGTCTGTTTCAATTTTGTTTTTTATATTCCACATATCAGTGAAATCACATAATATTACTCTTTCTCTGACTGACTTATTTCACTCAAAACCAGATATGGAATCCTAGTTCTACCCATGTTGAGTGGGAAGGTTGTTCAACATTTCTGAGCCTCAGTTTACTAATCTCTGTAAAAGTCATATAAGTAAGTTATATTTGTAAAAGGCATAATAGTAAGTACCATCACATTATTGTGAGGATTTAGTGCAATTATGTAAAATGTCTAGCACATAGTTATAATAAATTTGAATTCTTGCACAAGGTCACCCAGTTACTTAGGGATTGTGTGGCATAAAAGAGTAGCACACATTTTGACAGCTGAAATGTTGAGAGAATAAATACCTAAAATAATTCATGGCAAAATGGTGCAGAAACATCTGAAAAGAATGAAAATAATCTTTTCTTTCTTCACTGAGTCAGAATGAGTAGGTGTACTCCTGGAGGAACACTGGGATATGTGGGGTAATCTTGAAGAAGCCAGAATTGTTCTGGGAAATAGGAAATGTTAGGGCCCAGGGCAAGTCACTCAAAAATATCCTACAATGGCATATTGATTATTTCAAATTAAAGTTACTTTAAAAGCAGCCAATTAAAGTAGGGTATCTTAACCATCCTTTGTCTCCTTTAATGCAGTAAATAAATATCCCCTGTGAGAGATACCCTCCCTGTTACAAGGGGCCTGAGAGACATCCTTATCACCAGAGTTAAATTTGGGGCTGAAAAGCTTGTTACTTCTTTACTAAATTACTACCCAAACACAAACTTTGTTTAAATTCTTCACTAATAAGCACCCAAACCTAAGTTCTTTCTGCTGTCAAATCTTCACATACTTATTGTTTCTTTGTCTAAATGATACTGAAAGGAGTTAAAGAAGAATTAAGTAGACAGGGTAAGGGATGGAAGGAGAAATCATGGAGCAAGCTGAAACCACAAAATGTTTTGAGGAAAAAACAGGGTGTTTTGAAGCAAGGATGCTTTTCTTACAAGTGCACCATAAAATGTTGCAAAAAGGCCAGGGACCAATCAGAGAGCAGCACAGATAGACAAAGAATGGGCCTTTAGTAGATACAAGGGGAAGAGCAGAATGCTTCGGTGGCAACCCATTTGGGTCTCCTCTCTGAGCAGGGAGCCTGTGTTTGTTTGCAATAAATTCCTGCCTTGTTTGAACTCCTCTGGTCCTCGGCTTCATTCTTTGATTCCATGAAACATGACCCAGGGAAGAATTCCTGCTTGCCTGGTCCGGTATTATCATTGAGGGCTCATCCTGAATCCTACCTCCTGACACGGAACCTCGATCAGTGAGCAGAGAGAACCCTGTCGTTTCTCTCTCTTCCTCTTACAGTACTGTGAGCATACTTGGGCACCCATCAGCTGCGTAATTCTGGCTGCCATTCTGAGGCAGGAATTCCATTTCTTTCACTTTCTACTCCTTTGTCTTAGAGCGATGTCAAACGACAGGCCATTTGATGTGGGCATGGGTCAGCTGCTTGGGTACTGCCTCTAGAAGACTCCCATGTGAGGATAAACTGGTAGTTGAACTGGATTAGAAGGCAATAGGCCCCCACTAGTAGCAAGAGAAAGTCCAATCAATGACTGCATAAGTGCTTGGGTCCCGCCCAGGCTCCAAAGATCAAAGAGGCAAAATCCTCTATCTGGTTCCAGGCTCTCAAACATCCTTACATGAATAAGGACCTTGCAGAGGTGTCTTGGATTGAACTCTAAGATGTGTAGGTGCCTCATAGGGAATGCAACTGTAATTAATTCTGACTCGTCCAGGGAGTGCACATAAGGGCTGGTCACCCATTGTTCCAGGTCCTCATGGCTGTTTTAGACAACCAGGGAGAGAAATTGAGGCACGTAAAATGGGGGAGATGACCAGAAGCATCACTTCCTCTGGGAGTTCCCTCCATAAGTAGCACAGTTTGACCCACAACACTTGACCCACTCCTGGCCCGTGTCCCTCGTATGATATTCGGTTAGAGACTCTCTTGCTGCCCTTGCTACCTCCATTGCTCTCCTTGAGTGGATGCTCCAATAGCTTTGAATGGGAACCCCTTTTTGTTTGAGCCACTTTCCCAAGTGAAGACCACCAGCTCCTCAGGCTGGACACTAAATTAACCTTCATGGTCTCCATTTGTCGGTCCATGTTTACACCACTGGGGACTGAACTCCTCAGACAACTCTTAGGGCTGCCTCTGTCACTGTGTCCCTGGTGCCCATGGAGCATGTTTCATGGCTTTCTAGGGCAACGGGGACCTAGTTCTTTCCTCCCACTCCTGGCATATTACTCCAATGATCCCAAGACCTTCTGGCAAGCTAATCATGCAGCCCTCTACCATTTCCCCACCTGCCAGGGACAGTTCACTCTGTGGCCCCCCATGAGAGGGCATATTTCCACACCAGCTAATTCACTATGGTCTTACAGGTCTAGACCCTGCACAGGGGATGTAATCTTAAAGTGAGGGCCATTCCTCATCCAGTGGCCCTGATTGAACCCTGTTTTTTTTCTAGAAGGTCACTGTTTGCAGCCTCCTTTTGGGAGGGCCCCTGCAGATACAAGTCTAGGGTCCAAAAGGCTAATTTGATCCCCTGGTTGGGGGGCAAGACACGGAATTCCACTCATATAGACCATCTGCTTGCAGACCATCTTAATTCTCATCTTACAGGAAGGGATGTGGGCTTTACAAAAATATGCATATCTCTGGGGGCATTGGAGGGAGCAAACATGGGTTAAATCAAATAGGACGATGCTGGTAAGTGCACATAGTACAATAGGTCAGTTTTGTTAGTGGGCACACACTAACAAGTTTGAGTAAACATGGTTATACACGGATCCCCAAAAGAGAAGAGAAATGATACCTGGTTCCTAGCCCAGGGTCCTGAGGTCTCATGGGTAAGCCATCTGCCATTCCAACTGACCCAATTTTGTGGTCGTGCACAAAGAGGCATGCAACCGCTTCTGGACACTAGGGAAGGGAAGTGGGCTCGCTACACTCTTTGACTAGAAAAGGGTGCCCCTGATAGCAAAGGGAAATGTCACAGAGGATGCTAGACATCTTTCTATGTGCTTTTCTTATGGATGGGAAGTGCTTCATCCACACTCTTTGGGCTGCATCTTAAAACACTGGGATTCCTTTGTCCCCCAGACTCTAAAGAAGAAATGCCTGATTTTCTTCTGCCCCCAGGAATGGACCCTATATAAACTGGCAGATGGGGAAAGTTGGCCCCCAGAAGGGAGTCTCAATTATAACGCCATTTTACAGCAAGACCTCTTCTGTAGGAGGGAAGGGAAATTGCCAGAAGTTCCTTATATCCAGACCTTCTTTGCCTTCAGAGTTAAACCAAATTTGTGCAGAGACTGTAAAATAGACCCTTCACTCCTTACTGTGGTTACCCAGGGGTTTCAGAGAAAGGGGGAGGAGCACGAGTGGCCCCCAGCTTCTCCCTGTGAGCCCTCATGCCCTCCTTACCCTGAGTCACCCAGTGAGACTCCCCAACAGGAGGCTTTTCAGAAAATGAGGCCTCCCCAAAGGCTTGGGCCAGATCCAACCTAGCCATGGGGCATGTACCCCCAAGAGGAACAGGCGGGCAGGGGATTTGGCATCTCCATGGCACGGATTCCCTTCTTGTTGCAAGATCTAAGGGAGATCAAGAGAGACCTTGGGAGATTTTCCGATGATCCAGATGAATATTTAGAAGTCTTTCAGAGTCTTCCCCGAGTGTTTGAATTGTCTTACAGGCATCTCATGATACTCTTTGGACAGAATCTGTCCCCCTCTGAAAAGCAAAATGTATTGCAAAAAGCCAGGGATTTTAGAGATCAGGTCTACCTTACTGTGGCCCATGGGTACCCGGATCCGGAAGAGCAAAGAACAAATTGTTTAACATGAGAAGAGGCAGTGGACCCCAATAGAACCAAATTGGGATGCTGACCAAGATATGTGGAAAAAAGACATTGCCAGGTTTGTGTAATTGAGGGCCTTAGGCATAGTAAAACCACACCCATTAATTACTCTAAGCTGGCCACTATTACACAGGGGGCAAATAAGAACCCTTCAGCCTTTTTGGAGTGACTCAGGGAGGCACTGATTAAGTACTCTAACGTGGCCCCTGATACTTCAGAGGGACAACTGATTTTGAGGAATAAATTTGTTACTCAACCGGCCCCAGATATCAGGAGGAAGCTACAAAAATTGGCTATAGGTCCCAAAAGCATGTTAGAGAACCTCCTGAAAGTCACCACCTCTGTATTCTATAACCAGGACCAGGAAGAAGAGGAAAGGAAAAACAAATGAGAGCAGGCCAAAGCCACTGAAATTGAAAAGGTTATAGTAGCTGCTCTCCAAGAGGCCAATAAGCGTCTCTACTCAGGACCCAGAGGCAGACGGTCAGTCCCGGACACTTGTTACAACTATGGCCAAACTGGACATATGCACTGGAGTTGCCCCAAGGGGCAAGGAAAATGGCCCCCTAAGCCCTGTCCTATTTGTAAGGGAGACCACTGGAAGTAGGACTGCCCCCAGGGAAAAGGGCCCCAGGGGGGAGGGCTGATGAACCAGATGGTTCAACAAGATTGACAGTGTCATAGTAATATATAGAAATGTTTTAAAATGCTTTAAAAATGCATATATATATATATATATATATATATATATATATATATATACATAAAGAAGGTTTTAAAATGTTTAAATTAACTTTCGTTGAAACTTAAGGTGTGATTCCCCACTGCCCTGAAGCATGTGTACCTCATAGATAAGGATTTGAACTTCAGTAAACAACTCAGAGTGACTTGTCAAAATAACCACCTGAGTGAGTGATGTACGCTCCTTAGATAACCACATGTAGCCCCTTGGCCTGTTTGAGATAAATGTGTGTGCCTTGACGTAATTCATTGATAGCCACCTGGGCAGCTGCAAATGGGGTACAGGCTTCTGGGGTCCAGATCAGCCAAAGTGCTCGTCTGTCGAGACAGCCACAAAGGCCCGTCCTCTTGCCCGTCAGGCAAGTGATGCCGCTCCACGCTCCTGCTCCTCTCGCTGCCAGACGACAGAAGAACGATCAGTAACACCTGATTGAGATGCGACTGAGCTCTCGGGTGAGGAACGCTGGCCCCTGCATCTGGACCAGACCACTCCAGCCCAGCTGCCGGACCCCCCAGGACAGCACCACTGGGATCCCACTTAAGCCTGTTGAGAGTAAGGAATGTAACTTCCTCCTCGATATTGGAGCCACTTTCTCAGTCCTCCTCTCCAATCCTCTTAAACTGTTAGTGGAGGCCACAACCATTATGGGAGTGTTTGGGAAACCTTTAGGGTGCAGCTTGGGTGAGTTGTTCTTTTCCCATGCCTTCCTAATCATGCTAGAAATCCTGACACCCCTTTGGGCCATGATATCCTGGCCTGTCTAGGGGCAACTATTCACACGTACCCTGAGCATATGCTGTGCTTCCCACTGAATACTACTGATGTTAACCCCAAGGTCTAGGCCATTCAGGGCAAAGTTGGACAAGCTCTAATTGCTCCCTCTGTCCCTGTATGTCTTAAAGATTCTGCACCTCATCAGAAACAGTATCCCCTTAAACCTGAAGCCTGCGAGGGATTCAGGGTAGTTATGATAATTTGAAGGCAGCGGGCTTACTAAAACCCTGCAACAACCTTTGCAATACACCTATACTAGGGGTACAGAAACCTACTGGGGACTGGTGAGTAGTACTGGACCTGAGGCTAGTGAATGAGGCTGTCATTCCTTTACACCCAATAGTCCCGAATTCTTATACTCCGTTAGCCCAGATCCTGGAAGATAGTTAATGGTTTACAGTACTGGACCTCAAAGTTGCTTTCTTCTGCATTCCCCTGCATCCAAACTCTCAATATTTATTGGTCTTTGAAGACCCTGGAGACCAGGCTACCCAACTGACTTGGATGATCTTGCCCCAAGGCTTCCGCAACAGCTCTCATTTTTTTTTTTTTTTGAGCCTGCTTTGTTCCAGGACTGCGGCCAATTTGAATATCTCCAAGTCTAAACCATCTAATATTTATTTATTTATTTATTTTATTTTATTTATTTTTTTTTTTTTTGCACTGTTCCCGGAGGTACTGCAATACCGGGTCGATGCGTGGAGTGGACGGAGCAAGCTCCCATTCCAACTCCCAGCTTCAAAAATCCATTTAATATATTGTCCTCGGATAGAGGACGTATCAGATATTAAACTGATAAGAACAGATACTACACTTGATCTTAGCCAAAAGGCTGAGAAGCGATAAAATCATCTAATATTTAGATGACACCCTGTTGTGTGCACCTTCAGAGGACACAGCACAGGGGATATTTATTTATTATGTAAGACCCCCAGAAGGAGACCCTTACTCCGTCCCACGAATCGACGGCAACCCCAATCAACCACAGGAGGCGTCACTTGATGCAAACAGCAAGAGACTTTATTCCAGCATGCTGGGGCCCAACTCGTAACTCCCGCAGGAGCAGAGGAGTTCAGCAGCCCAGTAGAAAATCTTACAAGCTTATAAAGGCAAAAATTACACGTTGGGAGGGGTCACACACAGGAGGGAGGAAAAGGGGACCAAAAGCTGCCGGGGAATTCCAAAGGGGAGCTGGGCTCGTTAATTACATGTTTTATGACAGGGCTTTTTCCTGGGACAGCCTTGATGGTCTGGTTCCTATCACCAGGAGGGAGACTTGGAGGAGTTGAGATAAGACACACAGCTTTACAACTTTAATGGTCTTGTTCCCATCACAGGAAGGGAGAGACCTTGGGGAGATAAGACACATAGCTTTAATGGTCTTGTTCTCATCATTGGGAGAGAGACCTTGGGGAGTTGAGATAAGACAGACAGCTTTCAAAAAATTCTTTATTCTTACAATTAAAGGAGACAAAGGATGGTTAAGATACCCTTCTTTAATTGGCTGCTTTTTAAGTAACTTTAATTTGAAATAATCAATATGCCATTGTAGGATATTTTTGAGTGACTTGCTCTGGGCCCTAACATTTCCTATTTCCCAGAACAATTCTGGCTTCTTCAAGATTACCCCACATATCCCAGTGTTCCTCCAGTAGTACACCTACTCATTCTGACTCAATGAACTCTAACCCCAGAGCCCTCATACCTGGACTCTCCTCACACACCTCCAGTCCACTCTGCCCTTCCTCTGCCGGAGCCCAAGGTGAGTGGCTGCATGTGAAATTTTGTATATTTGCCCTTTAAGAGGGTGCCTGCATTTCCAGCAGTCTCTGCCTGGCAGACAGCCACTCTGCTGCTTTTCATAGCCAGGTGTTATGTGGGCACCTTTCTCAGTTCTGATGTTCTCTGATGGGGGGCTCACCTTGGGGTTTTGGTCTTGGTATTCTAACTGGGAACCCCCCACAGCTGAGCTATTCCTCCAGACCTTCAGCTGCTGTGTGTGGGAGCCCAGACACCCCTTTTCATGTCTCCGCATTTCCTATCAGTCTCTATGCAGTCTACCTTTCTATCCTTTGTTAGCAGATTTCCCTCAGCTAGTCTTCAGTTGATTTTTCAGGGTGGTTTTTCTATATTTTAGTTGTATTTCTAGTTTGGTCCTGGAAGAGTGTCAGTGTAGCTTCCACGTACTCCTCCGCCATTTTTAATCTTCCTTGATCTTTTTTAGAGGATGGATAGAGTGTTCATAGATGAAGATGAGGACAGGAACATTCTGTGTTGAGGAGACAATGTTGGCAAGTGATTGGGACCTTCTTTGGGACTGGGAGGTTGGTGGTGATGGTAGGAATGAAGTAGCTCAAATTGGCCAAAGAACGAATTACAGCAAGGTGATTAGTGAGAAAATAAGTTAGAAAATTTTGGGGTTAGAAGGAAGATAATCATAAATACCAGATGGAGGATTCAGGAATTTTTCCAATGGGATTCAGGAGTGGAACATAATTAGGTGTTACACAAATTTAGACCCTATAAGAAGCAAAGGTTTTCATTCATAAAATCAAAACTTGGGAAGATGCCTCAGGTCAGACATCAACAAAACAAAGAATTATTTTTTTGCTAAACAGAAAAGGAGTAGTTATTCTTTGGAGGTGAGGGGGAGGGTGATTTTAGCTTTAGCATCACTCCCTGGAGTGTCACCATTCTTTTGGTGTTTAGTTTCAAACATTAACCAAGCATCTGTTAAGTGATTTTTTGGCCCTTTCACAAAAGAATTAATAGCCTTTCTATTAATCATTATGCAACACTAGAGGCCTGGTGCACAAAATTCATGCACCGGGGGAGGGGGAGCGTCCCCTCAACCCAGCCTGAACCCTCTCCAATCCAGGACCCCTCGGGGGATGTCCAACTGCTGGTTTAGGGCCTAAACCAGCAGTTGGACATCCCTCTCACAATCCTGGACCGCTGGCACCTAATCGCTCACCTGCCTGCCTGCCTGGTCACCCCTAACCGCCCCACCCCGCCAGCTTGATTGCCCCTCACTGCCTCTGAGTGCCAGCCTGATCACCCCTAACTGTCCCCAGCTGCCGACCAGGTCGCCACCAACTGCCCCCCTCTGCTGGCCTGGTCGCCCTTAACTGCCACCACTGCTGGTCTTGTCATCCCCAACTGCCCCCCCTGCCAGCCTAATTTCTCCCAACCGGCCCCCCTGCTGGCCTTGTTACCCCCAACTGCACCCCCCCTCTGCCGGCGTGGTCACTTCTTACTGCCCCCTGCCAACCTGGTCACCCCCAACTGCCCCCCCTGCTGGCCTAGTCGCCCCTCACAGCCCACACCCCGCTGGCCAGGTCACCCCACGCAGCCTGCTGTTCAGTCATTTGGTCATTCCTCACTAACCCCCCTGCTGGCCTGGTCGCCCCACACAGACTGCTTGTTCAGTTGTTTGGTCATCCCTCACTAACCCCCCTGGTGGCCTGGTCATAGGCAGCAATCTTGTGAGGGTGTGATGGTCAATTTGCATATTACCTCTTTATTATATAGGATAGTGCTTGGCAAAAAATAGGTGCTCAATAAGTATTTTAATGAACTATATTGAATGAATCATATAAGTAAATTATATATCTGATCAATAAGTCAAGACCAGATGCTTCTAATGACTGAAACAGGTGTAAACATTTAGCAAAACCATTTACTCTTTTTCTGGTTGAATGTTTTAATGCAGAACTAATTATTTTAATAGTCTGGTGATAAATGCAATTTTTTCCAGCAAATACACTGACTTATTTTTATTTTTAACTTTTTTAATGTACTGAATGGATGAATGAGTTAATGATGTAGTAGACAAATAAATACACATTTCAAATATATATATTTTAAAATAAGTTTAGGAGCACATGACATAATATTCAGAAACATATTGCCAGGATATCTTTGCCATAAAAAAAAAAAGAAGAAAATCTTACGTTTTTTGCAGCCTGGATGGACCTGGACAGTACAATGCTAAGTGAAATAAGCCAATCAGAAAAAGACAAATACCATATGATCTCACTCATATGTGGAATCTAATAAACTAAATAAACCAACAAATAAAATAGAAACCAAGTCATAGAGATCAAACTGACAGCTGTCAGAGGGAAGGAGGGTTGGAAGGTTGGGTGAAAAAGGTGAAGGGATTAAGCAAGACAAAACAAAACAAAAAACTCATAAACATTGACAACAGCATGGTAATTACCACAGGAAAGGAGGGTAGGCAGAAGTAGAAGAGGGTAAAGTGGGGATAAATGGTGATGGAAGACTTGTAGTAATAATAGTACTAATAGAGGCTTATTTTCAAAGTGCTCTGCAGAGATTCCTTCTACATTTTTATATACTGTAATATAGAAACACAATCTGCATTTTACTGATAACATTAATCAGAGTAATAAAAAGCCCTGACACGCACACTCATATATGTGTGTGCTTGTGTGTGTGTGTGTGTATAGCCACACACACACACACACACACATAAGCACAGATTATTATGATCTCTGAATACATAATAATCTGGCCACTCAGTGTGTGTCTGTGTGTGTGTATATATATATATATATATTAGAGGCCCAGTGCATGAATTCGTGCATGGGTGGGGTCCGGCCAGCCTGGCCAGGGGGAGGGAACATGGGTGGTTGACTGGCCTGCCTGCTGGTCGAACTCCTGGTTGAGGGGACAATTTGCATATTAGCCTTTTATTATATAGGATATACACTGAGTGGCCAGATTATTATTCATTCAGAGATCATAATAATCTGGCCACTCAGTGTATGTGTGTGTATATATATATATATATATATATATATATATATATATATATATGGAGTGTTACATATATATATTGTGTGTATATACATATACATATATGTTCACATGTATCACAATAAATATATGCCTAATTTCAGAGACTCAATGAAAACTCAAAAGTTTTTCATTTTAGTTACTTTTTTGTTTGTTAAATTTATGCATGGTTTTTCTAATAATTTAGCAATTATTAAGTCAACTTGAACAATCTGGATAATCAAACTGATGATTTATGTTACAACAAACATTCTAAAGCCTGGATAATCTACATTTCTGTCCACATTTATTTTAAAAAATAAGGGTTTCTAGAGATTTATTCACTTATTACAGTGTAGACAAAAACTTTGTGCATTTATAAGGTAGTTTTAATCAAAGCTGCTGTTTCCAACTCAGCCACATGCAGCCAGTGCCAACAGATTACTCAAACAGAAATTATAAGTGAAATCCATAGATATTGGCAAACCTCATTTCAGCTAATTGTTTTAGCTTCTTTCTTCAGCAGATCTCTTAGGAAAGATGCCCACTGGCTGACTGGAATTTTACAACTTCTTCACTCTCTGGGGAATATGCTAATATAGAACAAGGCCAGGAAAACAGTTCAGCTTCATAATCACATCCTGAATACTCAGCAATTGAAAGAATCTCCTCACACAGTGTTTTCTCCACACTCAAGCAAACCCAGCAAAGGCTGTGAAACTTCTATGTTATGCATACACTTGTTCTGAAATTGTATTAGATAGGTAAAATCAAATCCTAATTTTCCATCACTGCCAGTTACATTTCCCTGGTAGTCTTATCTCTTTAAAATATATTTCCATGGTAACTAGTTTAAAAATATATTTGACTGTAGAGTCTCTTCCATTATAAAAGCCAGAAAAACCCAAGTGGTCTTCTTATCAGAGCCCTTCTCCTCAGGATTGTTGGCACTTAATTCTTTCTGGAAAAGGAGGACACAGGTTCTCTTAGCTGCTTCCTGCTGAAAGCGAATGATGTTTTCCTTCAAAGCCAAAAGTTCCCACCCTCCGGAATCCCTTTCACCCCATCCTATAGAGCTTATATCCTGTTGAGGAGTACAGCCAGAGGCTCTTTTGGTGACAGAGTAAGCAGAGGCATGCAAAAGCAATACCATGGGATTTTTCTGATCTGCCCCCTGCTCCAATGTTGGCAAGAGCCAGCCTTGATGTGCAGCTTGGTCTTTTTCCAGTGCCAACTCAGACCCAGCAGAGGCAGCCACAAATTATGAATTGCTTATAGTTTCAAACAGGTTGGCAAAGGACATTCGCAGGGAACATCTTATATTGGCCTGAACCAGAGTCCCTTCCAAGAGTCCCAGAACCAACAAACACAGTGTCCAGCTTCAGAAACATCAGCACAGGATCCAAAGAGCTTCACACGCAGCATATACAAAGGGATATCTAAGCATGCACCAAACTCAGCTGAAGCAAATTCTGCTTCATGTAGTAAAAGCCTGCACAGACCGCACACCTTGGTTTCTGAGAGCCTCACAGGCCCCAGCCAGAGTGACATGAACAGGTAAATAGCAATGAAGACTCAATTATAACAGGAAGGCCCACATGTGCCCCACAAGGAGCATTCTTAGAGCATCCAGATCAGGTGATCCAGGAGAATGCAAAGTTGGACCCCACAGAACACCTACTATATAAGGGCACCCTACCAAGACCAGGAGTCAAGCAGATCTATTTAATATATAGAAACAAACACAAAGAGGCAACCAAGTTGAAGAGACAAAGAAACAGGCCCCAAATAAAAGAGCAAAAGAAATATCCAGTAAAAGTTATAAATGAAGTGAAGGTAGCAATTTATAAGGTGTACAGTTCAAAGTAATTGTTATAAGGATGCTCATGAAAAAATACAAAGAAACCATAAAAAAGGACCAGTCAGAAATGAAGGGTACAATACCTAAAATGGAGAGTACACTGTAAAGAATAAAATATAGGATGAATGAAACAGAAAATCAAATCAGCAATTTGGAAGACAATATAGAAAAAAATACACAATCATTCAGAGCAGCAGAAAGAAAAAAGATTTTTTTATTTTAATTCATTTTATTTATTTTAACTGTTTCCATGATTTAATTTTTAACCTACTAGTTATCAATTTCTTTAAAATTCTTTATTGTTGAAAGTATTATATATGTCTCCTTTTTCCCCCATTGACTGTAGGAATCCCTTTCCACGTCCAGCGTGGTCCAGGGTTCCGGTTCAGGGTTCGAGTTCTGGAGAAGGGCCGCACACAAATGAAAGGAGACTTGAAGAAATTCAATTTGGCGAAATGGGGGGCCAGGCGGTAGTCCACCTCTAGTGGGAGAACTAACAACTGCTCTGGCTCTGCCATCCCTTTTATTGAGGCTTTGGGGAAAACATCTTAGTCAAGATAAACAGAAATATACATGTAGCCCTTAGGCAGGAAATAACAAAAACTTAATGGGACAAACCAAGGTGGAAGCTGCTTCAGCTAACAATATCTCAACTAAAGGGTGAGTGGTTAGAGCAATTAAGGTTGTTGACCAGCCTTCCTGGCTTCCTGTCAACATCTCTCTTTTAGTGAAACTGATTTGTTTCCGGCAATTGACCTCTCCGAGCCCACTCCTGCCTCCCAGCACTGGCTCTATTGTCTGTGTCCACTGGTCATGCTTATATGCATGCATATAAATCTTTTGGTAGATATCTTACCCCACCCCCACCCCTGCCTACCCTCTGAGGTTTGAAGGTCTGCTCAATGCTTCTGTATCTCTGGATCTATTTTTGTTCATCAGCTTATGTTGTTCAGTATATTTCATAAATGAGTGAGATAATGTAATACTTACCTTTTTCCGACTGGCTTATTTTGCTTAGCATAATCCTCTTCAGATCCATCCATGCTTTTGCAAATGGTAAGAGCTTTCCTTTTCTACAGCAGTGTAGTATTCCGTTGTGTAGATGGACCACAGTTTTTTAATCCACTCATCTGCTGATGGGCACTTAGGCTGTTTCTAAATCTTAGGTATTGTAAATGGTGCTGCTATGAACATAGAGGTGTATATATTTTTTTCTGATTGCTGTTTCTAATTTCTTGGGATATATTTCTAGGAGTAGTATGACTGGATCAAATGGAAGTTCCTTTTTAAATTTCTTGGGAAAATTCCATATGTTTTACACAATGCCTGCACTGGTCTGCATTCCCACAAGCAGGGTTTCTTTTTATCCATATCCTCGCCAGCACTTGTCCTTTGAAAATTTGTTGATGACAGCCATTCTGGCAGTGTGAGATGGTACCTCATTGTCATTTTGATTTGCATATCTTGGATGATTAGTGATTTTTAGCATTCCATATGCCTCTTGGCCTTCTGTATATCTTCTTTCGAAAAGTGTCTATTTAGATACTTTGCCCATTTTTTTAATTGGATTGTTTCTCTTCCTTTTGTTAAGTTGCATGCAGTTCGCATAAAATTTGGAAATAAACCCTTATCGGATGTAACATTGGCAAATATGTTCTCTCATGCATCAGGCTCTCTTGTTGTTTTGCTGATGATTTCTTTTGCTGTGCAGAAGCTTTTTATTTTGATGTAGTCCCATTTGTTTATTTTCTCCTTAGTTTCCATTGTCCTAGGACCGTGGTCGGCAAACTGCGGCTCGCGAGCCACATGAGGCTCTTTGGCCCCTTGAGTGTGGCTCTTCCACAAAATACCACGGCCTGGGCGAGTCTATTTTGAAGAAGTGGCGTTAGAAGAAGTTTAAGTTTAAAAAAATTTGGCTCTCAAAAGAAATTTCAATCATTGTACTGTTGATATTTGGCTCTGTTGACTAATGAGTTTGCCTACCACTGTCCTAGGAGATGTATCGGTAAACATATTACTATGAGATATGTCTAATGTTTGTTTTTGTTTTTGTTTTTCTTCAATTTTTTTATTAAGGTATTATATGTGTACATATCTTACCATTGCCCCCCACACACCCCACTCCCATATATGCCCTCATCCCCCAGAGTTTTGCGTCCATTGGTTATACTTATATGCATGCATACAAGTCCTTTGGTTGATCTCTTATCTTCCCCACCTGTCCCTAACCTTCCTGCTGTAATTTGACAGACTGTTTGATGCTTTACTGCCTCTGTATCTATCTTTTTGTTCAACAGTTTATAATGTTCTTTATTATCCATAAATGAGTGAGATCAAGTGGTATTTATCTTTCTCTGACTGGCTTATTTCACTCAGCATAATGTTCTCCAATTCCATCCAGGTTGCTGCAAATGGTAAGAATTCCTTCTTTTTATGGCAGCATAGTATTCCATTGTGTAGATGTACCATGGTTTTCTGATCCAGTCATCTGTTGATGGGCACCTAGGCTGTTTCCAGATCTTAGCTATTGTAAATTGTGCTGCTATGAACATAGGGGTGCATATATCCTTTCTTATTGGTGTTCCCAGTTTCTTAGGATATATTCCTAGGAGTGGGATTACTGGGTCAAATGGGAGTTCCATTTTCAGTTTTTTGAGGAAACTCCATACTATTCTCCACAGTGGCTGCACCAGTCTGCATTCCCACCAGCAGTGCACTAGGGTTCCTTTTTCTCCGCATCCTCGCCAACACTTGTCGTTTGTTGATTTGTTGATGATAGCCATTCTGACAGGTGTGAGATGGTACCGCATTGTTGTTTTGATTTGCATCTCTCGGATAATTAGTGACGTTGAGCATGCTTTCATGTGTCTCTTGGCCTTCCTTCTGTCTTATTTTGAAAAGATTCTATTTAGGTCTATTGCCCATTTTTTTATTGGATCATTTATCTTCCTTTTATTAAGTTGTATAAGCTGCCTGTAGATGTTGGAGATTAAACTTTTATCAGTGATACCATTTGCAAATATGTTCTCCCATAGAGTGGGCTTTCTTGTTGTTTTGTTGATAGTTTCTTTTGCTGTAAAAAAGCTTTTTATTTTGATGTAGTCCCATTTGTTTATTTTCTCTTTAGCTTCCATTGCCCTAGGGGCAGTATCGGTGAAGAAGTTCTTTTGGCATATGTCTGAGATTTTGTTGCCTGTGGATTCCTCTAGTATTTTTATGCTTTCCCGTATTATGTTTAAGTCCTGTATCCATTTTGAGTTTATTTTTGTGTATGATGTAAGTTGGTGATCTAGTTTCATTTTTTTTTTTTGCATCTATCTGTCCAATTTTCCCAACACCATTTATTGAAGAGACTGTCTTGATTCAATTGATGCAGAAAAAGCATTTGACAAAAATCCAACCCTTTTTTAATAAAAACTCTCAACAAGGTGGGAATAGAAGGCTCAAACCTCAACAGAATAAAAGCGATAAATGATAAACCCACAGCAAACATCATACTCAATGGACAAAAACTAAAAACATTTCCCCTAAGAATAGGAACAAGACAGGGATGCCCACTCTCACCACTCCTGTTTGACATAGTACTGGAAGTATTAGCCATTTCAATTAGACAAGAAGAAGAAATAAAAGGCATCCAAATTGGAAAAGAACAAGTAAAGCTGTCTTTATTTGCAGACAACATGATATTGTACATAAAAAATCCGAAAGACTCCATCAAAAAACTAATAGACTTAATAAATGAATTCGGCAATGTAGCATGATACAAAATTAACGCCCAGAAATCTATGGCCTTTCTATACACCAATAGTGAACTTACAGACAGAGAGACTAAAAATGCAATCCCATTTACCATCGCACCAAAAAAATTAAGATACCTAGGAATAAACTTAACTAAGGAGGTAAAACACCTATACGCAGAAAACTACAGGACACTGAAAAAAGAGATAGAGGAAGATGTAAACAGATGGAAGAACATACCATGTTCATGGATTGGTAGAATCAACATCATTAAAATGTCCATACTACCCAAAACAATCTACAGATTCAATGCACTCCCCATTATAATACCAATGGCATATTTCACAGACCTTGAAAGAACTCTCCAAAAATTCATCTGGAATAAAAAAAGACCCTGAATAGCCACAGCAATCCTGAGAAAGAAGAATAAAGTAGGAAGAATCTCAATACCAGATTTTAAGCGGTATTACAAAGCCACTATTCTCAAAACAGCCTGGTACTGGCACAAGAGCAGACATATAGATCAATGGAATAGAATAGAGAATCCAGATATTGACCCAAACCACTATGCTCAATTAATATTTGAGATATGTCTAATGTTTTGCTGCCTATGGATTATTCTAAGATTTTTAGGGTTTCCCATCTTACCTTTAAGTCTTTTATCCATTTTGAGTTTACTTTTGTGTATTATGTAAGTTAGTGGTCAAGTTTCATTTTTTTTGCATGTATCTGTCCAATTTTCCCAACATCATTTATTGAAGAGACTGTCTAAACTCCACTGTATAGTCTTGCCTTCTTTGTCAAATATTAATTGAGCATAATGGCTTGAGTCGATTTCTAGGTTCTCTGTTCTATTCCATTGGTCTATATGTCTGTTCTTTTGTCAGTACCAGGCAGTTTTGAGAACAGTGGCTTAGTAGTATAGCTTGATATCTGGTATTGTGATCCTTCCAACTTTGTTCTTCTTTCTCAAGACTGCTGCGACTATTCGGGGTCTTTTATTATTCCATATAAATTTTTGGAGAGTTTGTTTTGGTCTGTGTAATATGCCGTTGGTATTTCAATGGGGATTGCATTGAATCTGTAGATTGCTTTGGGAAGTATGGACATTTTAATGATGTTGGTTCTCCCAATCCATGAACATGGTATATTCTTCCACTTGTTTATATCTTCCTTGGTCTCTTTTTTTCCTGTAGTTTTCCAAATACAGGTCTTAGTTAAGTTTATTCCTAGGTATCTTAACATTTTTTGTTGTTGTTGTTGCAGTTTTAAATGGGGTTGTTTTTTAGTTTCTCTTTCTGTGAGTTCATTATTGGTGTATAAAAATGCCATAGATTTCTGGGTGTTAATTTTGTATCCTGCTATGTTGCTTAATTCATTTATTAATCTAGTAGTTTTTTTATCGAGTCTTTATTGTGTTCTATGTACAATATCATGTCATCTGCAAATAAAGACAGTTTTACTTCTTCTTTCCAATTTGAATGCTTTTTGTTTCTTCTTGTCTGATTGCTATGTATGGCTAGCACTTCTAGTGCTACATCAAATAGGAGTGGTGAAAGTAGGCATTCCTGTCTTGTTCCTGTTCTTTGGGGAAATAGTTTTAGTTTTTGCTCATTGACTATGATGTTGGCTGTAGGTTTGTCATATAAGGCTTTTATTATGTTGAGTTATGGTTCATTTATTCCCACTTTGTTGAGAGTTTTTATCAAAAAATATGTTGGATTTTGTCAAATGCTTGTTCCACATGAATTGATATGATCATATGGTTTTTGTATTCAATTTATTTATGTAATATATCACATTTATTGATTTGCAGATATTGGACCAGCCATGCATCCCTGAATAAAGCCCACATGCTTATGGTGTATGATCTTTTTAATGTATTGCTGGGTGCGATTTGCTAATATTTTCTTGATGATTTTAACATCTATGTTCATCAGTGATATTGGCCTGTAATTATCTTTTTTTGTAGTGTCTCTATCTGGTTTTGGGATTAGGTTAATGCTGGATTCATAGAAAGAGCTTGAAAGTGTTCTTTCCTCTTAAATTTTATTGAATAGTCTTGGAAGAATTGGTGTTAGTTCTTCTTTGAATGTTTGGCAAAACTTCCCTGTGAAGCCATGTAGACTAGGGCTTTTATTTGCTGAAAGATTTTTTTTCTTTATTGATTAAGGTATTACATATATGTCATTCCCTCACCCACCTAATGTCTGTGTCCATTGGTTATGCTTATATGCATGCATACAAGTCCTTTGGTTAATCTCTCCCCTTACCCATACCCTCCCCTGCCTTCCCTCTGAGGTTTGACACTCTGATCAATGCTTCTCTGTCTCTGGAACTGTTGTTGTTCAGCAGTTTATGATGTTCATTATATTCCACAAATGAGTGAGATCATGTGGTATTTATCTTTCTATGACTGGCTTATTTCACTTAGCATAATGGTCTCCAGGTCCATCCATGCTGTTGCAAATGGTAGGAGTCCCTTCTTTTTTACAGCAACATAGTATTCCATTGTGTAGCTGTATCACAGTTTCTTAATCCACTCATCTGCTGATGGGCATTTAGGCTGTTTCCAAATCTTAGCTATTGTAAATTGTGCTGCTATGAACATAGGGGTGCATATATCCTTTCTGACTGGTGTTTCTATTTTCATGGGATATATTTCTAGAAGTGGGATCACTGGTTCAAATGGCAATTTTACTTTTAGTTTTTCTAAGGAAACTCCATACTGTTCTCTACAGTGGCTGCACCAGTCTGCATTCCCACCAGTAGTGTACGAGGGTTCCTTTTTCTCCGCATCCTCGCCAACACTTGTCGTTTGTTGATTTGTTGATAATAGCCATTCTGACAGGTGTGAGATGTACCTCATTGTCATTTTGATTAGCATCTCTGGGATGATTAGTGACTTTGAGCATGTCTTTATATGTCTCTTGGCCTTCCTTATGTCTTCTTTCAAAAAGTATCTATTTAGGTCCTTTGCCCATTTTTTGATTGTGTTGTTTATCTTCCTTTTGTTAAGTCGTATGAGTTCCCTGTAAATGATGGAGATTAGACCCTAATCAGAGATAACATTGGCAAATATGTTCTCCCATGCTGTGGGCTTTCTTGTTGTTTTGTTGATGGTTTCTTTTGCTGTGCAGAAGCTTTTTATTTTGAGATAGTCCAATTAGTTTGTTTTCTCTTTAGTTTCGTTGCCCTAAGAGCGGTATCAGTGAAGAAATTGCTTCAGCATATGTCTGAGATTTTGATGCCTGTGGATTCATCTAAGATTTTTATGGTTTCCTGTCTTACATTTAAGTCCTTTATCCATTTTGAGTTTATTTTTGTGTATGGTGTAAGTTGGTGGTCTAGTTTCAATTTTTTTTTTTTTTGCATATATCTGTCCAATTTTCCCAACACCATTTATTGAAGAGACTCTCTTGACTCCATTGTATGCTCTTGCCTCCTTTGTCAAATATTAATTGGGCATAGTGCTTTGGGTCAACTTCTGGGTTTTCTATTCTATTCCACTGGTCTTTGTGTCTGTTCTTCTGCCAATACCAGGCAGTTTTGAGAACAGTAGCTTTGTAACACAGCTTGAAATCTGGTATTGAGATCCCACCTACTTTGTTCTTCTTTCTCAGGATTGCTGTGGCAATTCGGGGTCTTTTTTTATTCCAGATGAATTTTTGGAGAGTTATTTCTAGGTCTGTGAAATATGCCGTTGGTATTTTAATGGGGAGTTCATTGAATCTATAGATTGTTTTGGGTAATAGGGACATTTTAATGATGTTGATTCTACCAATCCATGAACAGTGTATGTTCTTCCATCTGTTTATGTCTTCCTCTATCTCTTTTTTCAGTGTCCTATAGTTTTTTGAGTACAGGACTTTTACCTCTTTAGTTTAGTTTATTCCTAGGTATCCTAATTTTTTTTTGGTGCAATGGGATTGTTTTTTTTAGTTTCTCTTTCTGTAAGTTCACTATTGGTGTATAACAATGCCATAGATTTCTGGGCATTAATTTTGTATCATGCTACATTGCCAAATTCATTTATTAAGTCTAATAAGTTTTTGATGGAATCTTTAGGTTTTTCTATGTACAATGTCATGTCATCTGTGAATAATGATAGCTTTACATCTTCTTTTCTAATTTGGATATCTTTTATTTCTTCTTCTTGTCTAATTGCTATAGCAAGCACTTCCAGTACTGTGTCGAACAGAAGTAGTAAAAGTGGGCATCCCTGTCTTGTTCCTGTTCTTAGGGGAAATGATTTTAGTTTTTGCCCATTCAGTATGATGTTGGCTGTGGGTTTTTTACATAAGCCTTTTATTTTGCTGATGTAGGATCCCTCTATTCCCACTTTGCTGAGGGTTTTTATCAAGAAAGGGTGTTGGATTGTGTCAAATGCTTTTTCTGCATCAATTTATATGACTATGTGATTTTTATCTCTCAATTTGTTTATGTGATGTATCACATTTTTTGGTTTGCAGATATTGTACCATCCTTGAATCCCCAGGATAAATCTTACTAGGTCATGGTGTATGATGTTTCTGATGTAATGCTAGGTCCTATTTGCTAGAATTTTGTTGAGGATTTTGGCATCTATGTCCATGAGGGATATTGTTCTTCAATTCTCTTTCTTTGTGTTGTCTTTATCTGGTTTTGGTATTAGGGAAATGCTGGCTTCACAGAATGAGCTTGAAAGTGTTCCTTCCTCTTGATTTTTTTGGATAGTTAGAGGATAATAGGTTTTCATTCTTCTTTGAATGTTGGTAAAACTCCCCTGTGAAACTGTCTGGCCACAGGCTTTTATTTGCTGGAAGCTTATTGATGAGTGCTTCAGTTTCTTCCATAGTTATCAACCTATTGAGGTTTTTAGATTCTTCATGATTGAATTTTGGAAGGGTGTATTTTTCTAGGTATATATCCATTTCCTCTAGGTTGCCTAATTTGTTGGGATAGACTTCTTGATAGTATTTTTAACAATTCTTTGTATTTCTGTGCGGTCCGTTTTTATTTCTCCTCTTTCATTTCTGATTTTGTTTATTTGGGTCCTCTCTCTTTGCTTCTTGGTAAGCCTGGCTAGAGGTTCATCAATGTTGTTTATCTTTTCAAACAACAAGCTCTTGGTTTCATTGCTCTTTTGTATTTTTTGTCTCTATGCCATTTATTTCTGCTCTGATCTTTATTATCTCCTTCCTTTCTGCTCACTCTGGGCTTTTGTTGTTGCTCTCTTTCTAATTCTTTAAGTTGTAGAGTTAGATAATTTATAACCATTTTTTTCTTTTTTTTTTTAGGTAGGCCTGTAGAGCTACAAACTTCCCTCTGAGGACTGCTTTCATTGTGTCCCATAGATTTTGGATTCTTGTTTTTTAATTGTCTTTTGTTTACAGGGTGTTTTTAATTTCTTCTTTGATCTCTAAACCCAATAATTGTTTAATAGCATGCCAATCAGCATCCAAATGTTTGGATTTTTTATTGTAGTTTATTTCTAATATTATGGCTTTGTGGTCTGAGAAGATGCTTGATATGATTTTAATCATCTTGAATTTGGAGAGACTTTGACTGTGACCCAATATATGGTCTATTTTTGAAAATGTCCCATGTGTACTTGAGAAGAATATCAGATTCTGTAGCTTTGGGGAGAAATGTTCTGAAGATGTCTATTAAGTCCCTCTGATCTAGTGAGTAATTTAAGATTATTGTTTCTTTGCTGATTTTTTTGTTTAGGGGATTTATCCAGTGTTGTCATTGGGTATTAAAGTCCCCTACTATGATTGTATTGTTGTCGATCTCTCACTTGATATGTTCCAGGAGTTTTTTTTATGTATTTATGTATTTTTTTTATGTAAACATTGGGTACATATATGTTTACCAGGATTATACCCTTTTGTTGTATTATGCAGTGACATTCCTTATCTCTTTTTATGGCCTTCACTTTGAGGTCTATTTTGTTAATTATAAGTATTGCTACCCCAGCTTTTTTTTAATTCCCATTTGCTTGAAAGATATTTTTCCATCCCTTCACTTTCAGTCTGTGTGAGTACTTTGTTCTGAGGTGGGTCTCTTTTAGACAGCATATATATGGGTCATGTTTTCTTATCCTTTCCACTACTTAATGTCTTTTGATTGGACCCTTTAGTCCATTTACATTTAAAGTTATTATTGATAGGTACTTGTTTGTAGCCATTATTATTTTTTGTGCCTGTGTTCCTTCTTCCCTTTTTATTTCTTCTTTTTACACCAGTCCCTTTAGCATTTTTAGCATTGCTGGCTTGGTAGTGATAAACTCCCTTAGCATTTTTTTTTTTTTTTGTCTGTGAAGCTCCTTATTTCCCCTTCAATTTTGAATGATAGCTGTGAATGCCACATCCATTTGCAGCTAGGGTTCAAGGTCTGGAGAAGGGGCTGTGCACAAACGGATACACTAGACAAGAAATATAAATTTAGAAGGCATGTGGAGCCAGGCGGATAACTTCCCTCTAGCAGAGAAGCTCCCTGAATGCCAGGACCCATTAGCTTATATTTACTAAAATACATATTTGCCCTTCAGCAAAGCAAACAGGCATATCAATGGTAATGTTTGATAAATAATAAAGGAATATAGGGTTATGGGATTGCCTTCAGCCATTCGCCCAAAGCAGGGCAATATTATGCTGATTTTCAGCCCTTAGGAATATCAAAGACCATTAGCCTTCCAGGGGACTTCTTGCATAATTATGCTAACTACTTGTTGGTCTTATCTTACAGCATTTTCCCCTTATTGTTTTCTTTTAAATTTAGAAAGGTGTTTGCCATTTTCAGGGCTTGAGTCCTTTTAAGACTTTTAGATTCAATGAAAAGGATTGAGTTCTTTCATATCCTTTTAAATTGCTGCCAGGCATCAAAGGAACTAGTTTTCAGTTGGCTCCTTTCAGGCCAACAGTTCTTTATGGGTTCCCTTCTCAATTACTGTTCCCTTGTGACATAATAGCAATGATATTCGAGTTCTTGATGGTAGACAAATGGTAGGCAATGGCAATGCAGGTCCAACCTTCTTTAGCTTTGTCCAGGGCAACCTGCACTGACACACAGCTAATGATTGCTAGCATGGCAAGGTGTCTTTACCATCCTTATCTCTGGACTGTTTCTTCTCTGTCTCATCAGTGTGTTGCTTGGGGCTACTGCTATCTGTGGTTGGAGTAGTAGGGTCAGTTACTCTCTCAGATCCATTGTTGAAGTTTCCACATGGGTCTGGAGGAGTTTTCTGGAAATACACAAGTATATCTTCCACCAAAGGTTAATAAAGGGACCCTTCCATAAACCAGACTCGGGATCTTTCCATTTAACCAGACCATTTTCTTTTGTCTTATTCTGACACCAGTGTAATTCCATGGGTGTTTTGCCATCAGCATTACAAGTGAAAAAATTTAAAGTGAAAAAATTTGAAGTAATTAAGGCTTGATGTAGTTTACTTATAGGATATTTCTCCACTATTCCCCCTTTTTTGTTTTAATATGTAAGGGGGACATTTTTTGCTTGCTGAACAATATTTTGGCTTTTGAAAATCCTGCAATGCAACCTTGATAGCTTTTAATTCAATTCTTAGCACAGAGGTATGACTGGTCTGGATGAGTTGGCCTGAATTTATGGCATGATAAGTAGCTTTACTATGAGATGAACCATCAGTAAAAAATAGTTAATGCTCCAGGAATAGGTTCCTGCCTAGTACAACTAAGTTCCCCTGAATATTCACTTATTTCAATTTGCCAATTTAAATCAGTCTGAAATAAGGCTTATTTTCTAACTTCATTTGTCCTTGGGTGTGGACAGTAAATGACACTAATTAGATTTCTGCAATCAGTCTTTGAGTATATTGACATAAGCTTTGTTAGGAAGGCAAAATGCAAATTATTTACTTTTTTGAGGTCTAATATATTGATTTATAATTACAGTTTTCTAGATATTTGAAGGAAATCTTCTAGGTTTTTTTCCTCCCAGAGTAATTTCTAGGCCACATTTAGGGAGTTTCTTTTAAAAACCTTTTTCTTTCTTTTAAACAGAGCAAAAAACTTGGTTGCTTTTCAGATGCTGGCCAATACTGTAATGCATACCTATCAAGTAAAAGTAACTCTCTTTTTACTTCTGGTGTCTTATTAATGGTGAGATTTAATGCTTGAATA
This sequence comes from Cnephaeus nilssonii, assembly GCF_951640355.1. Classification (NCBI taxonomy): domain Eukaryota; kingdom Metazoa; phylum Chordata; class Mammalia; order Chiroptera; family Vespertilionidae; genus Cnephaeus; species Cnephaeus nilssonii. The sequence continues at coordinate 97,520,203 of NC_137079.1, forward strand.
ATAACTTTTAGTTTACTTTGTAAATAGTAGCAGAAGAGATTTTAAAATTTCTCCTTTTTATTAAAATTTACTTTTAAACAGCATTCTTTTTGGCTAGTGCTCATTTGCATTTGTATGCAAATTTTTACTTGGCTTTTACTAGAACCAGGTTGCTCATAAAATATTGGCTTCTCATATAAATGAGATTATATAAGACCTTGATTATATTGTAGAAAGCTAACTTTATATTAAGTAATTAATGCATGCACCTTTATTGAATAAGCAAAGTAAGCAAACTTAAACATTTGACCTATGAAGTACATATGCTGCCCTACCCCCAGCCTATTTAAAGAGCAAGCTGTCTGAGGCTTTTTGTCTTAAAATTCCATTGCTGAATAATCTGGTTTTGCTTAAGAAGTATTTATTCAGCAACTTTGTCTTGCCCTCACTTAGAGGTTAAAACCTTTATAACATTTAAAATATGTGTATATAAATAAAATGTAGTTATTAATTTTTATTTGATAAACTTCCCATGTGATTTCAAGTATATTATATTGGCCTAATTTAGTTCAAAAATATTTCTTTTAAGAGAAAATACATTCTTGAATCATTTCAGGACCCTTGAAATGTCCCAAGTGTATCTCTCAGTTAAAGTCTTGAAATTTAACTTGGAAAGACCATCAAATATACATAACCCAAAGATTGTATTATATACTTTTTATGTAATTATTCTAAAATATATTAATTAAATTTAAACTGGTTTTTATATTAAAAATTTGGTTCAGACCATAGAATTAATTCTTCTTTTTTAATTAGACCATACAACATATTATATTCTAGGTTGAAATTTTACCACACGTAGTACACATAAGGACTACGATACATTTTGAACTACAAATTTCTCCAGAGAAAACATAAGAATTATTTTTCTTAAAAATGAATTTCTAAATTTTATGCATTTTATAATCATAACCATATAATTTCTCCTAACTTAATTTGAACTTTAAACTCTTAGAAGCCTTAAATTTTAGGTGGCAAGTTAAGTACTTAGCATTTTTTAGATTAGTAATACCTTCACATTTTTAAGGATATATTTCAAATAAAATACAAGACATATTTAATTAATAGATTCAAATCTATCCTTTGGATTTTTCATATGAGTCAAACTCAGATAAATATTTCAGTATTTTGTCATTTTAAACCTTTGCACTCGTTTGCTTTTTTCTCGATTCCTTTATTTTAATGCTAACCGTGTCGAGTCACACACGACATCCGAGTGCAAAAGGTTAAAATATCTAGATATTTAATAATTTTTATTATTTTATTTAGTAAACTCAAAAGTTTTCAGTTACCAAAGATTTTAGAAAAGTATGTTTAGACATATGAGGCTGATGAAAAAGGCAGGAGGAGGAGGGAGCAGGCCTTCATTCTCCAGGCCATTTGAATATAAAACCGCCACATTCTTCCTTAGAGATAACATCTAAGGTTGCTGTTGCCAGGTTCTCCCCTTTTACAGGGAGAAGAGTGATGGGCCCTTTCCTCCAACAGAGAGCGCAGTCAGCCCTCTCCTGAGTGACTGGACCCTCATCATTAATATATTTATAATTATGACTGAAAAGCTTTACCACAAATTCTTCATTTTAGCTACATCTATCCATCCATGTTTCAACAATTTTGAGATTCCAAAGCCAATTATCCACATCTAAGGCATTTACTTTGGCAATTTCTGTAACAGAGATAACTTACTGGCTTTCAGTGGCTTTAATGTTAAAGTATTATTTTATTTTATTTTTCTTTATAAAAACAGGAGTGCCCTGGGACCTGTGAAGCAACCTTGGAGTGCAGTCCATTATTATTCAAGAATGACCCTTCATTATGGAAACACTAATCTTGTTGCCCAAACCCAGCCTGTATATTTTCTTTGTGTCATTTTCACCATCTTTTAAAGGAAAACAGTCTTGGGTTTATTCTATAGCAACTGTAAAGAGATGGGGCCAAGAGGCCACCCAAAATTGGGTGGAGCATGCTTTCTCTTAAGCTAGCCTTTTTCTCTTCACGGGTACAGAAATCCCAGATGTATCCCTTAAAATTGGGAGGAATATCTCATCTATCCAAATTTTAAATGATGGACTGGTAAATAAAAACATGGTGAAAATGACACTTAATAGCACTCTTGAGAGTGGGCGTCCATTTTACAAAATCACCAAAAGACCTATTAACTAATGGGCTAGGGCCTTTTTAGTTATCTCTACCTCCCTTTGTCTCCAAGGACATGTACCCACCGGGCACGTGTCTCCCCACCCCCTTATCCTGTTTTCTTTGGGGAAATTCAGTAAATGGCCTGGCCACCTAGGTTTCTTTTCTTATTAAATTAAATCAAAGGCATGCTAAATAGACTAACAATAAACACCAAAAACAGATAAAACAACAATCAACAGACAAGAGCCCATAACATATAGGTAAGACTTAATAAATCAGAGTTCTTTTCATGAATATTTTCCTATTCTGCTCTCCATAGCATTGACTGGCCTCTAAAGTTATTTTAGCTAAAATCTGCCTGTCCCAAGGTGTCATATGGTAATTTTCAGACAAAGTATTAAGGAGTCCTTGTGTGAAAGGAATGCTAGCACCATTTTTTCTAGCTGTTGAGCCTTTCCACATTAGAGGCAGAGGATCTGGGGCCTTAGGTATTACAAACTTTTGATCCCCAATATGAATTAGGCATAATGCAGTTAGAACAAGAGCCCACCTAGTTAAAGATGACAAGGGCATTCATTTTCCTTGAGCCTGATTTAAGAGAGTACCTTTTGACATTTTAATTTTTTTATCCTTGAGCATACAAGCTAAAAATTTACAATGATATTTTTGCTTTTTACTCAAATTCTTCCGCATTATAGCCTGGCTTGAAATAAAAGACGTTGCTGCCCTCTTATGGCTCGCAACTTCCAAAGCTTTGCACAGGCTTTGTGCACGTGAGTCTCCCCACCTTTTTGGGTGCACTTCCCATCTTTCCGGTGAACTTTCTTTGTTTTTCACTCTGGTGAATCTTCTTCTCCAGGTCCCTGTTTGGGTGCCAGATGTGAATGCTGCATCCATTTGTGGCTAGGGTTCAAGGTCTGGAGAAGGGGCTGTGCATAAACGAATACACTAGACAAGAAATACAAATTTAGAAGGCTTGGGGAGCCAGGCAGATAACTTCTCTCTAGCAGAGAAGATCCCTGAATGACCAGATCCATTAGCTTTTATTTACTAGACTGCACATTTGCCCTTTAGCAAAGCAAACATGCATATCAATGGTAAAGTTTGGTAAACAATAAAGGATTATCAGGTGGGAGGATTGCCTTCAGCCATTCAGCCAAAGCAGGGCAATATTATGCTGATTTTCAGCCCTTATGAATATCAAAGTCCATTAGCCTTCCAGCAAACTTCTCGCATAATTATGCTAACTACTTGTTGGTCTTAGCCTCCAGCAGATAGCTTTGCTCTATAGAGTATTCTTGGATTCAGTCCCTTGCTTTGCATCACTTTGTAAATTTCCTTCCATTCTTTTCTGACCTGATGTGTTTCTGTTGAGAAATCATTTGATAATCTAATGGGAGATCGCTTGTACATAACTTTCTATCTCCCTCTTGCAGCCTTTAAGAGTCTCTCTCTGTCCTGAGCATTTGCCATCATACTTATGATGTGTCTTGGTGTGGGTATTTTTGGGTTCATTTGTTTGGGACTTTCTATGCTTGTGTGATTTTTTTCTTCCCCACATCAGGGAAGTTTTCTGACATTATTTCTTCAAATAGGTTTTCTAATCCTGTTCCTCTTCCTGTTGTTATAGCACCACTATTATTCATATGTTGCTACATTTAATGTTGTCCCAAAGCTCCCTTAGATTCTTCTCCTATCTTAATTTTTTTCTTCAATTGCAGTTCAGTTTGAGTTTGTTTTGCTTCCCTGTCTTCTAATTCACTAATTCGGTCTCCACTTCTCCTAGTCTATTGTTGAAACTTTCCATGGTGTTTTTTACTGTAGCATATCACTCTTTATTTCTTCTTTATTCTTACATAAGTTATTGATTTTTCCATCCACCTGGTTTATGAACTGTATGACCCTTATTCTGAATTCTTTTTCTGACATATTGCATGCCTCTGTTTCACTTAGCTGCTTTTCGGTGATTCCTCCTTTTCTTTCCTTTGGAGGTTTCTTTGCATGCCTCTGTTTCACTTAGCTGCTTTTCGGTGATTCCTCCTTTTCTTTCCTTTGGAGGTTTCTTTGTCTACCCATGTTTGCTCTCACTGAAGCATCTAGGTGTCGAGTCATGGAGGGGCTGCTCCTTAGGTAGCACTGGCTCCTTGGTCAGCAGCTGCTCCTCAGGCGGTCACATGAGCGGCTGCTCCTCAGTTGGCAGTGGTTCCTCTGGTGGGCGCTATTTGCAGCAGTGGTGGCTCCTCTGGCTGGTGGGGGAAGACTGCTTGCACAGCTGCTGCTCCTCAGATGAGGGTAGGCTTCTCACAAGGCTGCTGCTTCTTGGATGGGGGCAGGCTGTTTGTGAGGCTGCTGCTCTTCATACTGGGGCGGGCTGCTCAGGCAGCTGCTAATCCTTGAATGGGGGTGGGGTGCTTGTGGAGCTGCTGCTCCTTGGACGGGGGTGAGATGCACACAAGACTGCTGCTCCTCGAATGGGGGGTGCCATTTGCACAGTTGCTGCTCCTTGAATGGGGGCAGGCTGCTCGTGTGGCTGCTGCTCCTCAGATGTGTACCGGCTGTGTGCGGCTGCTGCTACTCAGACAGGGGCAGGCTGCTTATACAGCTGCTGCTCCTTGGACAGGAGTGAGCTGCTCATGTGGCTGCTGCTCCTCGGACAGGTGCAGACTGCCTGTGGCTGTTGCTCCTCAGATGGGGAGGGCTGCTGCTCCTCAGTCATGGATGGGCTGCTCATGCGACTGCTGCTTCTTGGACGGGGGGAGGCTGCTCACGTGGCTGCTGCTGCTCAGATGGGGGGTGGGCCACTCACACCATTGCTGCTCCTTGATGGGGGGAGGGCGTATGAGGCTGCTGCTCCTTGGCCTGGGGCAGGGCTGTTGCTCCTCAGATAGGAGCGGGCTGCTCACGTGGTCACAGTGCCCTGGGCTAAAGCGGTGGGCCAGTCAGAGGGTAGCACACTTTGGAACTCACAGGAGCTTGTGCGAGGGATGGCTGGAGTCTCGGTGACCACGGGACCACAGCCGAGGCAGCAGGTCCCTGGAGGGAGTGGCCGTAGAGTCCCAGGTATTATCTGAGGGCACTTTGGGTCGAGGTGAGGATGGGCTCCCAGTCTCAGCAGCTCTCCCCTTCAAAAAGGCGAGGCCTCTGAGGAAGAGCGAGCCACTCTGGGACCTTTTGCATCAGTAGCAGAGGCTGCCTAGTTAGGCGAGCCCGGTTAGCCTGCCCCCAAAGGTCCTGTGGGATTTAACTATGCCTCACACACACACACACACACACACACACACACACACACACACACACGCCCCACATGACCACACACTCCTCTTTTGCTCCCTCCCTCACTCATGCTCTCTCCCTCACTGCCGCCTTCTTCCTGCCTCTGTAGTTGGGTCTGGAGTGTTATTGACCCATTTGTGGATGGAGTCTCCTATCCGGGTGTCTGGTTATGTGGCTTGCTCTCTATCACATTGGCATAACAGGATAAAATTCACCTTGATAATACACAATACCAAGGGAACAAAATATGAATGTACTCACAACACCAATAACCCCAGTATAAGTGACCACCAGAGAAAAGAAAATTAGGGGAGAGAAAAGAGAGCACAAATGATATCAAAGAGAGAAAAAATGGTATGAGAGAAAAGAAAAAGAAGAAAAAGAAAGGAAAAGGAAAAAAAAATATATATATATATATATGGAGAAAACACCAGAGAACATACAGGTAAACCAAAACATACAAACACCAAATACCCAGTGAAGAGTGTGGCAGCAGAATCTTATATACAGAAAGTAAGGTTAAGGAATTAAATGAATATGGGGAGGAGTTCCGTTCAGTATAGAGGAAGTAGAAAGAGGATGTGTGGATAAGAAGAGAAAGAGAAGAAAATAATAATAATAAATTTTTTAAAATAATATAAAAAATAAAATAAATTAGAATGATGGAAAAATAATGTGAAAAGAAATCTATATATACAATGGAGGAATATGCAAATTTGTCCAGGATGCTGTCACATCATGACCGATCACAGGGTGGGAGGGGCTGTGGGGCTGTGGGGTGGCACTCTGTGTATAAGCGCGATTTTGTCCCACCCAGGCAGACTCCCCTAAGGCCCGCAGCCAAATCCCAACACCAACCTGGGGTTTACTAAACTTTACTGGAGCTGCTCCCCACACACCCACCTCCTGCCCCAGGATTGCACTGTCCACAGCACGGCCCCCCGGCAGCATCCTGACAGGTGGGTGGATGGGGAGAGCTGAGTGGGGGGGGGGGGGGGGCTGCAGGGAGCCACAATGGAGTGGGGCCGCCAGAGCCAAGCTCCTGGGGATTGGAGGAGAGTGCCTGAAGGAAGAGGAAGCTTCAGGGAAGCAGCCAGCCAGGAGCCATGGCTGCGGGGGGTGTGTCTGGAGGCCTTCGAACAGGCCTCCGCCTGAGAGGGGGCTCCCAGGTGAGCGCCACAGCTTCAGTGAAGCGGCTGGCAGGAGTCGGGTGGCCTAAGGGGCACAGAGCTGTCTGAGGCAGGGTGCACTGGAGGGGGCGCAGGCCGAGGCAGGGGGCCGGTAGGCGGGGATCTGCCTTGCCCCTGGAGAGCAAGGTTCTGCAGTGGCCCCAAGACATGGGTCAGCCCAGCAGGAAATGCTGGCCTGGAGGGATGCGAAGTCACAGCCCTGAGGCGGGGTTGAGGAGCAGTGCCACCTCAGTGCAGGGGCACCACACTGCCGGGTATCCCACTGCAGCGGTTCGGCAAAGCTCCTGGCACTAACCAGGCCTCACCTCGGCCTGTGCACTTGAGATGCCATGACTCCTGCTCCTGCCTTGGCCCAAAAGCAAGCCCATGCCCGCCCCACCCCCATTTCCCACCCTGTCCCACCCCACCCTGCCCCATGGCAGCACACGCCTGCATGGTGAGTGTGAAGCCTACCACCTGCTCCCCAGAGGGGGGGCAGTAAAGAATGGGGGTGGGGGGAGGGGGAGAGAAAAGAATGTGGAGCATCCACGATGAAGAAGTGCTTGAGAATGAAGCTTGGAAGCCTCATGGAGAGGTTTGTTCTGTTTGCCCTGTGGCTATCCCTTAGGAAAGGCGTAGAGTGCAGTTGTGAGAGCTCCCTGCATGCTGAGTCAAGTTCCACAGCCAACTGGAATTGGCTTCAGTTTCCTGGTCTGTAAAATGGATTAAACGTGTCCCAGTGCCTTCACTGAGCATTGAGGGCCAATTGAAATACTATATAAAGAAAATGAGGGAAGAAGTGAGAAAGAAAAGGAAGGGCGAGCAACACAAAAGAAAGATTGGAAGGAACCTGTAAACCCATTGTCACTTAAATAGGGACTATAGTCAATAGTGTTGTAATGATGGTATGATGCCAGGTGGGTACTGGAAATATCGGGGAACACTTTGTAAAGTATATGATTGTCTAACCACTATTCTGTAACTAACATAAAACCTGAAACTAATACAAAATAATATTGAATATAAAGAAACGAAAATAGGAGTGACATTTTTATAAATTTCAAAGTTTAAATAAAGGCTATAAAAGAAGGAAGGGGGAGAATAAAAATAGTGTTTTCATTTTACCACTTTATTGTCTTTTCAGTACATGAAAAAGACAATTGTCTTTATATGGTCTTTATACTTTTCTAAGTCATTATCTTATTTGATGTTCAGGGCAACTTAAAGACAAGATAATTATTCCCTCCACTATTCAAAGAAAGGAAATTTTGGTGTCTGGCCCCAATGATTCAATCGTCAAGCCCTTATTGTAAAGCAGGGTTAGTGAAATTTTCTGTGAAGGGTCATATCTATACTAATAAAAGCCTTGGGGGTGATCAGGCTAGCAGGGGAGCAGTTAGGCATCAATCAGGCTGGCAGGGGAGCAGTTAGGGGGCAATCAGGCAGCCAGGCAGGCAGGCAGGTAAGTGGTTAGGAGCCAGCAGTCCCGGATTGTGAGAGGGATGTCCAACTGCTGGTTTAGGCCCAATCTCCTAAAATGGTAGTCGGACATCCCCCAAAGGGTCCGAGATTGGAGAGAGTGCAAGCTGGGCTGAGGGACACCTCCCCTCCCCCCGTGCAAGAATATCATGCACTGGGCCACTAGTAGAAAATAAAGAAGCAAATGAAAAAAGGAAAATAAAGAAAAAAGAAAAAAAGAGATAACAAAATAATAATAAAATAAAATAAAATAAATAAAATAAAATAAAATAAAATAAAATAAAATAAAATAAAATAAAAAAATGAAGTGTTGTTCCTTTGGCTGGTTTAAGATCCTACTCTTCTGTACTGTCTGTGGCTTCTCAGTTTCCTGTTGCTGAGACTGAAGGCCTCTCTTTAGGCTAGTCCCTGTGGACTCTCAGGGACTATTCAGACTTTTTTTTATCCTTTGTAACACTCAGGGTATAGTCTCAGTGTGGCTGTATTGGTTGCCTGGAGACTGCAGGGAGTGGCTATCTCTTCAGGAGAAAATGGCTACCTAGGTCATCAGATATGACTCAGCGCCAGACTAGCGGCCACCTCTCCCAGGCCCTCTCCTCACCCCAGCCTCTCCTCAGACTCCTCAGGTTCGCACCTCCTCCTGCACCTTAGCCACGGGTGAGTGTCCATATCCAAAAAGTCCTATGAACTAGGTTCAGTGAAGAAAAGCAAAAACCAAAAAGAGGGAAAAGAGGTACGCCTTTGCGTGCCCCTCTCCCCATAGCACTGGGTGGTTTGGGCAGCCATCCAGGCTACCCACTCTGGGCTCAGTCTTTCATGACTGTGGACCCATATATAGAATCCCCTGCCACCAACAGTCCTGTGGACCTCATTTCCACGTCATTTCCGCGTTCCACAGGGACATGGCCCCAGTACCGTGTGGCTTCCCTCTGACCCTCAGGGCTTGGAGGTCTTGCAGTTCTCTCCAGCCCAGATCCCTGATTTTACCATTCTCCAGGTGTCCTGGCTGCGGATTGTCTCACCAGCTGTGTCTACTGTGCCAATTCGGAGTGGATGTTATTCAATGTAGTTGCTTGTTCTATCTGCTCCGGGACAAGGCTCAGGACATGTCCATCTATTCTGCCACTATTTGGTCTCCCTGGACAGTGGACAGACTTTTCAGGTGCCTGCATTCGGGAAGGCTGGAGTCCCAATGTTTGTGGGTTCGCAGCTGAGGCAGCTGGTCCCTGTGTATTGTGGTTGTAGGGTCTCAGGAGGTATCCGAGGTCTCCTCGATTGAAAGTAAGGCTGGACTCTCCACATTTGCTTTTAAAATGTTATCCTTGAATGTATCGTTTCTTACTATATCACCTAAATTTTAATTATAATACCTTTAAGATCCTAAAAAATAGAGAGCTGTATTCAAATAATGTATATTAAGTTGGGTAGAAAAGACATGCATGAGTGACAAGCTAAACAATACACACAAACAACAGTTTGACTGATATAGTTTCAAGCTAAACAATACATACAAACAACAGTTTGACTGATATAGTTTCAAAAATATTTAGTGAGCATCTATTGGTAAGGCATAATATATAGGAAATGTGGAGGGTGCAACACAGAGAAATAAATAGCAGAAACTGTACTCCAAGAACTCAGTCTGGAGAAAGGTATAAATGAGCATGAATACTACTAAGGGACCCAAAACGAAGTACGAAATCCTTGAAGGTTTTTAATAAGAACAATGGCATACAGGCCGTCCTCAGGTTACATTGGACTCGACGTACGTCGTTTTGTGGTTATGTCGCCATTTCCCATTTATTTATAAAAAAATAAATAAAGTTCTGTCATTTCGACTTATGTACATATGTGCTTTATGTTTTTCATTATTTATTTACCACAAGTAAAGGTCAGGAATTTTTATCTTTCTTTTAATTTTTTTTACTGTTTCACTTCATTACTGCTGTGGATGTGCTCCATGTGAGTGACATAAGTGCTTATGTAGGTGGGTTCTGACTTATGGTGAAAATTGTGTTATGTTACAACATAGGAACGGATCTCCGACATAACCTAAGGACCTACTGTAATCAGAATTTTGAGGGAGTACAACTGAAGTATAGGGTAAGCAATGAAGACAAAACTATAAATCCAAACATTTTATTTCTGGCCTTGGTTTGAACATTCTTTGTGTGACCCTGTTTCCAATCACTCTAAGCTTCAAATAGGATAATAATCCCTGCCCTGCCTTCCTCCCAGGGCTCTTGTAAGAAGGAATTCATAATGAAGTAGAGTATTGTCATTAGGGTCACTTGGGAGAGGTTGGAGGCAGGGGCACTTCTTTAAGACCCTATTTACCAGAAGCAGTGAGAGCCCGGATTGGCAGCAGAATAATATAGGATATCAAGGATTGTGATCCTTTTATTCCCTATTCCCAGATAATTTATTTAGTCATTGCTATTTTTTTTTTCAGTCTTAGAGTTTTATGTTGGTAGGTGTTAATATTACCTCAAGAACAGCATTTTTGTATCACTTTCCACTACTTCCTCATATGTGTGTGAGTAATTGTGACATGACGGTAGATAGCAATTGAGTAGTTTTATACTTAAACTAGAGGCCTGGTGCACAAAATTCGTGCATGGGGGGGGGGTCCCCTCAGCCCAGTCTGCACCCTCTCCAATCCAGGACCCTTCTGGGGATGATATGCTCATGGTCTTTTCTCCAAAAGCAAGATTAAGACATATTCACATAAGTGAGAATATTTTTGTTTTCCAAAGAAGAGGAAGTAAGAAGTGCTTTTGAAATTTTCTAATTATGAATTCCATGTGAATTATTGATAAAAATAAAATGTAGAAAACCTAAGTGAAAAAGAATAATTGTATTTGTTAGTACTATTGGGCATATTGGGCAGTCTATCTTTCTTTTTCAAATTTCACAGTTACCTCTTAATTAATGAGTATTTCATTAATATAAAGTCAAAGTAATAAAGAATTAAATTTATTCTGCTATCTTAAAAAATGACCTCCAGATTTCACAAAATAAAATGATAAGTAAAGAATTACACTTCTAAAGTATGTTTTGGTGGAACTATTTTTCAAAATGTAATTAGAAAGTTATAGCTAACTTAACAGTTATGACATAATTTGAACATATTTTTAGAAGAATATCTTTGTCTTTCTAACAAAGCCATATTCTTTAAGATTAATGTGACAGAAAACATGCTCTATTTCTGTCCTGCCTCTGTCAGAGAGAAGTTTTAAGACCAGCTGCAGCCCAGCTAGTGTGGCTCAGTGATTGAGCATTGCCCTATGAAACAGCATGTCAAGGTTTGATTCTGGTCAGGGCACATGCCCAGGTTTAGGGCTCAATCCCCAGTAAGGGGCATGCAGGAGGCAGCCAATTAATGATTCTCTCTCATCATTGATGTTTCAATCTCTCTCTCCCTCTCCCTTACTCTCTGAAATCAATAAAAATTATATTAAACAAACAAAAATGGCTGCAGTGGGTTTCCAAGATAGATGTCAAACATATGTTGTTAGGTATTTGTTGAATGAAGCTGCACATCATGATGTGGCCCCAGCAGAAAGAGTGATGTAAGGGAACGTTCTTCAGTTGACAAGGGAAAAAAATATAGAAGAAATTTGTTTTTTATTAAGAGAAGTTTCATACATCATTGAAAACAGAGAGAAATAAAGTGAAATAGATTGGGGTGGAAACTCTTTTTTTTTAGTCATTTCAGTCCAAAGTATTCCAGTCAGTAGTCTGAACACACTGCTAATGAGAGCAGATTTACCACTTGATTTCACTGAATAACAATCTCAAACCTTAAAGCAATATTTGTGAAAGGGACATAGTGAAGGTTAATGCATTGTGATTTTTTTCTAAAGGTAATATGTTGCTTAAACATGAATTCTCAGAATGTAAAATGTAAAGATAAAGAACACACTATCTTGCATATACAATGAATTTAGAAGCAGGGGAAGAAATCTGAAATAGTGCCTGGGAAAGGCAGGAGTCTTTCTACAAGAATGTAGAATAAAAGAAATGCTAGGACTTTATCTTGAAGTTATGTCTTTATAACAAGAATGATTCAGTTATTGTGGCTGTTTTTGTTTTGTATTGCTTTTTCTTTTTTTCATTTACAATAATCCAATAGCTGAAAAATCAATCAGAGACATTCATGGTTTATGTGATCCAGCTTTCAAGACAGAAAAATAAATCATAACCAAACTGCACTTTCTGATAAGCCATTTCTGTAATCAAAATTTCTATGATTAAAATAAGTAGGGAAAGATTTGTTGTTGTTTAATTTAAACTCTTTTCTATTGAATTCACCTAAGTACATGCATACAATAAACAAATGATACCCACTTCTGTTTTAAAATGATGTTCTAGAGAAACTGTCACCTTAGATGAAAATTGTAGAGCTGACTGCTACCTGAAATTGGAGCTTTATTTTCCATGAATAATTGTAGCATAACCCATAATAAGAAGAATTAAATAATAAAGTTGTACCTTCTTTATTAATGGAGCATATACATTTCATATAACGTGTGAGTGTGAAGGAGGAAGGGTCCTGTGGGTTATAGAACCAACCATAGGTGAAAGGGATTCTGCAAAAGAAAGTAGGTATTTCCAGCTAACTCATAACTTGGCTGTTCATATTTTTCCAACAAAAGGTAGGAAAGTCTAGGTGAATCTTTCCCCAGCCGCCATGAAAAATGCAGATATTTTAGCTAAAAGCACCAGCCTAGCTCTTACAGTGAAGAAGAGCCACACCTCCCATTCTTTCCACCATGCATTCAATCTTGGAGATTATTGATTAAAAACAGGAGTGATACAAGTAAAATGTGGTTGATGAGATTTGGATGATACATTGCAAGACAGAAGGCTCTTACAAATTTAAACAATCATTGAAAAAAGCATTTGCATTAGTATATATACATATCTATATGATTCAAGCCTTAAAGTTTATAACTTAACATGGGATCATCATGGCATGTAGATTAACATGGAAGTAAAAAGGACCAAGGAGAACCTGGAGCTGCAAAGGAATAAAGGGATCAAGTGAGACTTGTGAATCAAGCCATTAGGGACATAGGATATTATTAATATCAATAGACAAAAGGCTATTAATTTGCTGTTATACCCACAGAACATTTACAATTGCTGTGAAGCTATATAAACTTGAATGTCTATATTCCACTCTAGTGTGCTGACCAAATTAGTATCAGCAACAACTGTACTAAAATTTAGCCAGTTCAAAGTCCCCACCAACATCAGACCCTGTCCTTCAAGGCCTCAGTTGTTCTTAGAAATTTTTAAGCACACTTGCCATCTTATTTTCTGGCCTCATCCTTTCAGTTGCTATCCAAAGATTTTGTAAGGTGCTCTCCTTCATTACTGCTGCCATATTCTATAAAAATGAAATAATAAAGTTTTATTATTTTATCTTATTATTAAAATTTCATAAATAATATGAATTTCTGCAGAGATTACCAGCACCTCCACTCTTGAAGACCTTCGGTTGTGAGCAAGGGAGCATCTCCAGAAGAAGTCACTCATAGTTTGTCTTCTCACAATGCTAGGTTTATTAGGGGAAACCTCCCCAATCAGCCAAGAGTCACACGCAGGATAACACAGAGATAGGAGTGAGCAAAACGAGACTCTGAGCACTCTGGCGCAAAGTCCTGGTCACTGGTGGCACCCACATGTGGAGAGGCAGAAATTGGTCTCAAGCCAAGTGACTAAATGACAGCACATGTATGGTGGGGTGGAAGTCCAATTTGTTTTCAAAAAGTTGATTCCAATTAGGTGTTAGTCTCAGAAAGGCAGAGTACTTATCTGTGACAAGGCACATGCCAATTATTTGCTTGTAGATAATTCTAAGTGTTTTTGCCCCAAGAAAAAGAGCTTTCAAAAAGCCGGAGGCCAGCACTACTGCTCATTTTCAAGGAGATAAGTGGTTTTTAGGTTGACCATGGTAGATTCACCTGTAATCACCTGATTCCAAAAGTCTGCAGAAAGATGGCTTCTTTTGCATTTGTTGTTTTTAATAAGATATGTATACTTAATGGAAATTAAGCAAACCAGGGAAGAGCAGGAGCTCTGGAGACATACAGTCCTGAGTGTGAATCCTGGTACTGCCATTCAGTAACTGTGTGATCTTGGGTAATTTGTTTAACTATTCCATTCAAGACTCAGTTGCCTCATCTACAAAATGGAGAGAAAATGATAAGTAATGTTGTCAGTGAAAGTTAAGTGGAATAATATCAAGGGTCTGCCTCAGGTATTGTAAGTGGTCAGTCAATAAGTGTTGACTACCAATACTGTGGACTTAAATACAGACAAGCCTGGAGCTGATGAAAACATTAATGTCTCCTCTAGGAAATTTGTTCCTTAAAAGTCACCTTTAAAGGAAATTAGGAGGAGACACTAAATACTGCCACCTACAAAGAGGGAAAGAGAGATGATGTAGGCATGGCAGTAGATGATGCAGGCATGCCTGAGGGCTGAGGATTCTAATAGAAGAAGCCTGTTGGAGCTGGACCTGGACTGCCCTAGAACATCTGATATGGAAGAAATTAAAAAGTTGGTAAAGACTCTCTCACAATCTTTTATAAAGTTTAACTTTATGTGAAAGCAATAGAGATCTAGCTATATCTGGAAGGCATAAGCAGGTGTGATATTCTAAGTCAATGAATATAGAGGGTCACCTGAAACACAAAGGGAACTACTGAGTGGCAGGTGGTTCTGTGCTGTGTGCCTGAAGGGGGAAAGCAATTCACTGACACTACAAGGATTCTCATAGACATAACTTATTGGCTTGGTGAGGCACACATCATCTTCTAAGGATGATTAAGGAAATATGAGCAGAAATATGGAAGAAACACACAGACTTCAAGGCCTCACTGAATGTCCCTAGGGAACACAATCTTGCACACTTAAAGGCACTTCGTGCATTGGGCAGGTGCTCCAGCTGCCCAAGAACACCAAATTGAGCTTGATTGCTCATCAGCTCAAATGAACTTTAAAATTGACACCCTAGTGCCTGTGGAAAATTGGATTCCCTATGTGGATAGAAAGTAGGTAGAGGGGACCCCAGGGAGAAGATTCATGAAGTCTTTTCTGATGCAGTTAGAAGGCAAATGAAATACAGTTGAATTAAAATCAAGGGAGTATATGCACACCTATGTTCAATGCAGCATTATTTATAATAGCCAAGATTTGGAAGTATCTCAAGTGCCCATCAGTAGATGAGTGAACCAAAAAAACAAAAACAAAAACAAACAAAAATCTGGTACATTTACACAATGGAATGCTACTCAGCTGTAAAAAAGAAGGAAATCTTACACTTTGCAACAGCATGAATGGACTGGGAAAGCATTATGCAACATGACATAAGCCAGTCAGAGAAAGACAAATACCATATGATTTCACTCATATGTGGAATCTAATGAACAAAATGAACTAACAAGCAAAATAGAGATAATTATAGATAGAGAGCAGGCTGACAGCTGTTTTGGAGAGGCTAGATATGGGCAGGTGGAAGGATTGAGCGAAAAAGAGAAAAAAATCTCATGGGCACATACAACAGTTTGGGGATTTCTGGAGGGAAGGGATTAGGAGGAGGTAGAAGAGGGTATAGGGGTGATAAATGGTGATGGAAGGAGACTTGGCTTGAGGTGGTGAACAGGTGATGTGTTGTAGATTGTGCACATGAAACATATTATTTTGTTGACCAGTGTCACCCCAATAAAATCAACAAAAATAGGGAAAAATAAATAAAATCAAGTGTCTACACCTTTATTTTGCATATTACAATTTATAAATGGACAACCAATGATGGAAAATAATAATAAGAGACAGATATAATGGGGTGATATTTTGAAAACTATGAATATGAATTTTTCTTTTCACTTTCTGAGTTCATAATCTTCACCCAAGTTGGTACAATTAAAATTGGGAAATAATTTGTTCCAGAAAGAACAAGGAAAGACTAAGGTTATACTTGGCTTCTGACACTTTAAATAGAAGCATTTAGCAACACAGAGCCTTACTAATATTCAAAATCCCTTTATTCCTTGTACTAGAGGACTCTACTTGGTTTATTCCTCCATGGCATAAAGAAAATAAACTTTGTAGCTAAGTTATGGTGAGGTATCAAATCAATAAGGCTTACAGTTTTATGGTAGACTCAAGACATTATATAGGATAAAAGGGGAGGAACCCAGGGGATAAAAGAGAACAGAGAAAAAGGATGAGATACAAGGAAGGCCATTATATTGTGTGACAGACATTGTCCTCTCTAGCTTCAGTCTAGAGTGGGTGTGAATATTAGATAATCAACATTTAGGCTGAGTGCAGATGTGAGCACCAGGGACTATACAAGAATGCTGTCTTGTAGCTTTCTTAAACACGCCTTGTTCACTACCTTACCAAAATTCAACTTGATTGTTTATCAAAGTTAGGCAGAGGCAGGCCTGTTAGCATCTCTTAATTCCAAGCAGCATTGACAAGTCCCAGATATATCTGAGAATCTGGCTGGGGCCATGGTAGAGAGCAGCACCCTCACTGGGGTCAAGTGGCTCTGCAGTGAGGTCATAAAGGGTGTGGCACAGACAGGAATCAAAGGGGCATTAACTTTCATAACTCAAAAGACTTCATAGCACCCATAGGAGAGGAGTTTGGGAGTTAAAACACTTATGCAGCACAGCATGCACTGATCAAGACAAGGGAGAGGAAGCAGCAGCTGGAATGCATCCATGAGGCACACAGGACAAGACACATCATTCCTGAAGCCAGGAAGTCAAGGAAGACTATGTCTAAGGGCCCTGAATTTGCCTCCACTCTAATACCTTGTAAGAGTCACCATTCCTGCCACATACTCAGATGACTTCTTGAAATGAAACCAGGTGCTAAATAGACAACTGAAAAATCTGAGCTATGAATAGTTTGTTGTTGTTTTTCTTAAAGGACTGAATTGAAAGTATTTTTAGCCCTGGCCTGTGTGGCTCAGTTGGAGTGTCATCCCATGCACCAGTTGGTCACCAATTTGATTTCTGGTCAGGGCACATACCCAGATTGTGGGTTCAGTTGAGGTGCATCTGGTCACTGTTCCTCTCTCTCCCTTCCTCTCTCTCTAAAATAAAATTTTTAAAAATTACAAAAAATGTTTTTTTACATTTCAAATCAGAATACGTTTTAACCAAAATATTAAAAACAATTGTCAATTGTTTCAATTCCTTGCTTGTTTCCAAGTAATCAGTGGCAGGAAAACCCTATTCGTTATCTTACCTAATAATAGAGAGAAACATGTAAATTGACCATACTTCCGCTACACCCACAGCCAATCAGAGTGAGTATGCAAATTAAACCAACAAAGATGGAAGTTAATTTGCATACATACCTGGGTCCTAGGAACCTCCTCAGCACCCAGGTCACTCCCAGCCGGCCATTGGAGGGAGAGGGCCCTTCCCAAGCCTAAAGCCTCCGAGGCTTTAGGCTTGGGAAGGGGCCGAGCCTGCAATCGGAGGGGACAGGGGAGCCCGCTTCCCAAGCCTAAAGCCTGGGGCAGAAGCTTTAAGCTTGGGAAGGGGCCAAGCCTGCCATCGGAGGGAAGGGGAAAAAAATAAATGGAAACATATTCTCAGGTGAGGATAAAAAGAAAAATAAAGAAAAAAATGTCATATCCTATGAAAGACACATCTTGAAAATGCCTAAAGAAAGTTGTCATTTTTTCATGGTGAAGGGACTGGAGTCCATGTTGATGAAAATACCTTGGCGGCTGCGGTGACTGGCAGTGGCTGCAGCAGCCGGGTGATGGGGCTGGCGCCTTCCCCTGATCAGCCCGGTGACCTCCCACAAAGGGAGGTCAGACTGCGGCTTAGGCCCGCTCCCACTGGGGAGCGGGCCTAAGCCATCAGTAGGACATCCCCTGTGGGCTCCCAGTATGTGAGAGGGGGCAGGCTGGGCTGAGGGACTCCTCCCCAGTGCACAAATTTCGTGCACCAGGCCCCTAGTAGACAAAATAAAAAGATACATTTTCCCTGTACATCTCAGCTAAAGTGTGAGTGAAATTTTCAGTCCTGCTCTGTAGCTAAATCATGGGAGAACTAAGAAAGCATAGATGAGGGAGTAGAAATACTGATCAAGTGTGCCTCACCAAGATAAAACCCAGAATGGAGTGATTCATGGAAAGAATAAGGAATGATAATGTTAAATGCTGAATCTGTTCCAATACTCATTTTTGAAAGAATACATAAAAGTAAAGGGGTCATTGGGGGGAAAAGGAGGACATATGTAATACTTTCAGCAATAAAGTTTTTAAAAAAAGAAGTAAATGATACTAGTTCATGCTGAGGCAAAGCCAATAGCATTTTTAAAATGCTCATGTTGGAGTCAATGACTAAGCATCTACTACCTGACTCATGGGCTCAATTCAGCAAGTGATATTTAGTAATGTACCACAGTCATTAGATAGACATAGGCTCCTGCATCAGGTATATGTTGCTACATAAGTACTCCAAAACTGGCAACTTAAAATAAGCATTTGCTGTCTTACAGTCTGTGAGGATCAGGAATCCCAGAGTAGCTTAGCTAAGTAGATAGGCAGTTCTGGCTCAGGGCCTCCATGAATGACACGGCAGGTAAGATTCTGGCTGCCTGGAGCGTCTGCCTCCAAGAGGACCCATTCACATGGCTGTTGGCAGCAGGCCTTAGTTCCTCATAATGTAAGCCTCTTAACAGGACAGCCAAAGGGTCCCTGTAAAATGTCAGCTAGCTTCCATAGAGTGAGTGATCAGAGAGAGAAAGAGAGAGAGAGAGAGAGAGGAGATGTCAGATGTATTTTATGACTTTACCTAAGAAATGACTTATTATCTCTTCTACAGTATTCTGTTAGTCCAATAGACCACATGGCAGGTGATTACACAGGGTGTGAATTCCAGTAGATAGGATTATTGGGCTATTTGAAAGGCTGCCTACCATGACTCCTTTTAAAGAAAAACAAAAACTCAAGACTTCCAGTATTATATAAATTATTTATGTTACTTGAACTTTCAAACACATGAAACTAAGTACAAATCCCTTTGGCATAAATAAGTTGTACAAAAAATACTATAACATTTTAACCCTTTGTTTGCTAGTTCAGAATAATCAGGTCTCATAAAATTTAAAACTTTGTCAATCCTGGGATACACATTTTAGTAAGGTGTCCCTTGATAACTCTGCAATTGTCTTGTTTGTCACTTGAAGATAAGTTTCACATTGAAATATTATTGAAATCTGCATTAAAAACATATCTAATTCACTTACTGCTAGAATCAACAGAAAATTCTGCATTGCTTTTTTTACTTCTATGCTTCTGTTGATGAATGGCTGCCAGTTTGCCTGTGGACAAATGGAATCTGCATAATATATCTTCCTTGACATGAATATGGTCCTGGCCACCACAGCACAAATTCTTGGGGGTTTGGCATGCCTATATTCTGTATCCCTCAAATAAATCATTTCTCCTATTCCCTTTCTGATTTGAACTACTGTATAATCTTCCTTTTGAAAATGCTGTGATATTATTTGCCTTCTCTTGGCATAAGAGAGATAAGAAATGGATGTGCAAAGCCATCATTGAAATCATGTGGTCATGCTCAATTTTAAGGCAAATCTAGATGATACATGTTGTGCTTATATTATTTATAATCACAGAAATTTTTTTTAAAATGTGACCACATCTTGCAACATACTGCTATAAATGTTTTCCCAATATGTAGCTGTGGCCTGAGGCCTCAGATTAGGCTTAGATGGTCAATCAAATGAAAAAGTGCGGCCACATTACCCTTAGGTAGAGGAGCAAAGAGCTATCACTAGAGAGCACAGCTGTGTCTCCACAATCAGTATATCTCCATCAGTCCTGCAGGTGTGAGGCCCATGTTAAGACCCAGGTGTCTTTTGACTCTCTTTCTCAGGTTCTTCCTGCTTTCTAGATTGTGAGACACTCCCATGTCAGTAAGATGGCAAATTACCATTTCAAAGGAATAAACAAAGGGGCAGAATGATAGTTGGTATTAGAAAAGTGGGCATTGAAAAATAGTATCCATATGTTTAAGGAGATTTTTTAACCATTTGGCACTTCACATCCTTCTGCCCTCAAAGTACCCTTTGGGGCTGAACAAAGAATCCCCTGGCTTTGACACTGACTTTGGCTTTCAAAGATGATGTGGAGATTCTGACCATAGGCATCTGATCTGTCAGCCACAGTGTTTTATGTTCTAACAGTGTATCATGACTCCTTGCCCATCTGAGGATATTTTTTCGCTTTGTTAATCCTCACCTGAGGATATTTTTTCCATTGATTTTTTAGAGAGTGGAGAGAGAGAGAGAGAGAGAGAGAGAGAGAGAGAGAGAGAGAGAGAATGTTCAAAAAATGGCTTCCCTTCCATGAAGGAGGCCCCTTGGCTCTCACCTCAAATCAACCATGGAGAAAGCTCTGGCATTCCGTCTCCAGCTCTGTTTTTTGGGTTTATCATAGCTGACACCAATGTCAGCACTGGAAATACAGCACATGGGGTCTTCCTGCTCATCCTCTCTCTTGCCTGTTGTTTGGAGAGAAGTGGCCACTTACCCATTGAAAGAGACAAGCAAATAAAATCTCTTACACACAGAGCTGAGTGTGTACCCACTTTGGGCCTCTGTCAAAGTGCAGTGGCAGATGGAGAAAGACACCCTGCCCTGTTCTCTGGCTAATCAGGATTGGCCTGTGGGCACTTTCAACAAGGATGAGAAAAAGCAATGTATGCAACGTGCAGATGTTTACTTCCCTCCAGTGCCTTTGCTATTTAAAAACTCTAAAAATTTTTAGGGCAAAACAAGGCTGAAAACAAAAACTACTTAGCTAAGAAATCCCTTGGGATAATTCTATGCTATACTTGGGGTTTAGTGCAATTGGAAAGTTCCCAGAAATCCATCCTTCTGAGAGTCACATTCAATTTTACTGCTGAAGTGCTGCAGGAACTAAAGCATAATAAGGAGAAAGAGAAAATGCTCACAGCATAACCAGACTGGGGCATCTACAGCAAAAGCCAATCTGCCAGCAGTAATCTTGGGTCCCTGGGCAAAAATTTCATATAGCTGGGTGACAGTCAGACTCCCCTTTCATTGTTAATGCAAATGCAGCCTATAGATACCACAAAATGAAACATTAAAAGTGAGCTATATGTTCTTACTTTAGCTGCATGTCACCTGGTTGGAAGAAAGTGTCTAGAATCTCATTAGACTAGCAGCCAGAAAGGAGTTTAAAGCATTACATCATAAAATTGTCAAGGTAACTGGCTGGCCAGGCTGCCTCCTGGAATCTGGAATCCTGTAGCCCATGATGACAGGTCCTCTAGACCAGGACTGAGCCACACTGATGAACAGAGGAGTGGCCCGCAGCCTGATCCACAGCTCGCAGCTCACACTCAGAAAGGTGGCTTTCATGCTGAGATATTGCTGCTGGACTGGATCCTTGGGTGGTGCCCAGCAGCCCAACAACCCTTACTGTTCAGTGTACAATGTGAAAGAGAATTACTGGTGTTACCACCTGCTCAGAGTCCCAGAAAAGTGCTTCCTGGCTTGATATCACCTTACATCTAAAAGTGGCTATGAAGCTCATAAGGGCACCTTTCATTCCCCAAGAGTTCCAGCTCCAGCTTCCTGTCTCTCTGGAATGGGAGGTAGCCCCCTAGACATGTCTAAAAAGTACCACCAACTGTGGTTTTAAACAACAGAAATATGTTCTCTTACAATTCTGGAGGCTAGAATTATAAGATTAAGGTATTGGCAAGCCCATGCTCCCTTCAAAGCTTCTAACGGAGGATCCTTCCTTGCTCTCTGGCTTCTCATAACCCCAGGTATTCTTTGGTTTGTAGCAGCCTCTGTCTTCACAAGGGCACCTTCCCTCTGTGTTTGTGTCTCTTTGCGTATTTATATAACATTCTCCTATTTGTAACTGTCTATGATGTCTAAATTTTCGTCTTCCTGTAAGGACACCAGTCATATTGAATTGGGTTCCACCCAATGCTCTCATCTTAAATTGATTACATCTGCAAATTCCCTATTTCCAAATAAGGTCACATTCACAGATGCCGTAGGTGAGGACTTCAACATATCTTTTTTCTTCCCTCTTTTTATTAAATTAAATTTTTATTTAGGTATAGTTGGTATACAATCTTATGTTGGTTATATTAGTTTCAGGTGTACAATATGGTGATCTGACATACCTTACAATGTGATCACCCACCAATTCCTACAGTCATCTCTCACCGTGTAAATAACTTATCCTTTTGACAAACACAATTCAATCTGTAATAGGCCCACTCTTCACTCTGCACAAAGACCGGTACACACATGACTTTCCCAGGTTACTTCTTGATTATAAGCTTCCAACAGTTGCTCCTGTCTCCTATCACAAGGCTCTAAGGGAAAGTGTATGGGACAATGAACTCATCAATAAAGTCAACTGGAAGGGACTGCCCTTCCACTATTCACCAGAAAAAAATGCACAAGACATTATTCTGGCTTTATCTTTAGTAATACTCTCCAAGACATGTAGACCAGGTAAAGTTTTCTCAGCCCTGTGGATCATTCATCCTGGGAGAAAATGTTCTTGGTGAGATGTTCCTGACTTTGCTGTCTTAATAGAGGATGTTCCTTTAGGTTCAGCACAGAGATTTTACATTGTCTCAATGTCAGGAGCCTGCCAGAATTCTTTAGAAAGGTATTCTTCTTTTGAATTGAAGCAATAAGGTGGAGGATTTTACCCTTAGAAACATAAAAGATCTAGAGACTATACCACTTCACTCACGTGCTCTCTCCAAGGTATACAGAGCAGGAGGCTCCCAAAATGTCACCAGAAGCTAATATTGTGTGGTTTAAAACATCATTCATAACAATTGTATTAAGGCTACTAACTCGGAAATAGAAATTTTCTTTCTGAAGATAAGGATATGGTTAATTTCAGGTGAGAAAAGGTCAATGGGCAAAAATAGCAGGGTTCAGAGAACACGCTTCCCACAGCCAAGAGTAGAAAATAGGAACACGAAGAGAATTTATGTTTGTCCCCAAATTCTGATATTATTTCTCTCTCATCGTGAAGCCCACTTGGTCTAAGAAAAATTATGCATATATCTATTATTTCACAGGCCCCTAAGGAGGTGGTATAGCATAATAGCAAATAATACAGGCTCCAGAGTTAGATGGTTAGACTCAAGTTCATATAACCCCACCTCTCTATTTGATTCTAGGCAAGTCAGTGAGTCTCTGTGTTATGAAATGGCAGATTCAAATTCCAACTTCATAGAGTGATTGCAAAGATTAAAAAAATATAATCTATTGAAATACTCAAATGTTAGCTCCTATTATTATGTATTGTAATCATTCCTACTTTATATAAAAGAAATCTGAGATTCAGAACAGCTAAATAACATACTCTGGTCACCCAACTAATTGTGGGGAACAGGACTCAACCCAATATTTAGCCACCTGATAGCTCCCCCCATCAATAATTTTATGCCCAACAGCCACCCTGACAATTTAGGCCAACATTACCTTTGGGGTTCCCTCACCTCTGTTTTCAATTCAGTCTCCTGCCTTTCAGTTTCTTCCTGGGAATCTAGTACCCTCCTAGATTCCCCATCTTCCAAGATTCCAGGGCTCTCCTTTGGAAGCCATCTTTCCTAGAGAGCACCTAATAATTCAAAGCAAATATTTCCCCTCATTAAGATGCTTTTCTTGGCACTGGCTGGTGTGGCTCAGTGGTTTAGTGTCAACCTTTAGACCAGGAGGTAGAAGTTCAATTCTAGGTCAGGCCATATGCACGGGTTGTGAGCTTGATCCTGGAATTGTGGGGCATGCAGGAGGCAGCCGATCAATGATTCTCTCTCATCATTGATGTTTCTATCTCTCTCCCCCTCTCCCTTCCTCTCTGAAAGCAATAAAAAAATATTTTTTTAAAGGATGCTTTCCTTGGAATCCCCTTCTATTAGCACAGTCCTAGTCTTCACAGAGCCTATGGTCCAGAAATGAAGGAAGACATGTAAATATTTAACTCTCATGCCCTGAGTAAAGTGGTTAGGAATAATGAGCTGGGAATGCCAAGGTGAGGATGCTTGAACTGGGTATGGAATATTTTTAAAAATATATATTTTAATGATTTTTTTACAGAGAGGAAGGTAGAAGAATAGAGAGTTAGAAACATCGATGAGAGAGAACCATGGACCAGCTGTGTCCTGCACACCCCCTACTGGGGATGTGCCCGCAACCAAGGTACATGCCCTTGACCAGAATCAAACCTGGGACCCCTCAGTCTGCAGGCCAACACTCTATCCACTGAGCCAAACCGCTTAGGGCTCGGTATGGAATATTGAGTCATAGTTTGCCAAGAAGACATGTGGCAAAGAATCCTGGAAAAGAATAAAGAACAAACAAGGAGAATATGTACAAACATGAATAACCATAGGGATAGGAGCCAGTGTGGCTGGAGTTTGCTGAGCTTAAGGGAGAATGATGGGATAAGGCTGGAGATCTAGGCAGAGTCCAGATTGAAAGATCCTTAAATGGCTACTGAGTAACTGCTTTGGTATTTTTTCCTGCATGCTACTGGTTCTCAAATTTTAGCCTGCATTAGAATTACCTGAAGGGTTTTTTTTTTTTTTTTCATGATAAAAATGCAAACTCTGGCCCCCATCAAGTGTTTTGATTCAACAATTAAGGATGGAGCCTGGAAATTTACATTTCTAACACTCACATGACATTGAATCTTCTCAGTGTTATTTTGAAAAGTAGGACCATGCTTCAAAAATTATTTTGGCAGATGGTGAGTTAATAGGAAAGCTATCTGGAAACATTTGCATTCTAAGTTCAGCACTGTAGTTTTCTCTAGGGAAAGTTATTTGGGAACCAGTGAGCATGCTCAGCTCATCCTCACCGTCTACTGTCTCCTCTGCCCCTGCCCAAGGCTAGGCCACCACAGATGTTGGGCTAAGCTCCAGATTGGAGTACAAGTATATCACCACACTTTGTTTAGCAGCAACTCATCAGAAAAGCCAGAGTTGTTTCCAGTTATTGTGTCTCCTGTGAAATGATGTTCCAGGCCATGTCCTAATGCCACTTGCTGGCTGAGGGCTGATGGTTTCCTCTACTGTCCCAGAGTAGTTGTTAACAATTTCTAGATGTTCATTCCTGTTGCTGCTGCATGTGAGAGTGAGAGGGAGAGTGCCTAAGTTCAGCTCTTCTTCTCATAGCTACTGGAAGTCCACTCCCGCCCCAGGTTCAATTCTGCTAAAATCAGCAGCTCAGGCCATCCAGAGGCCTGTCCCACGCCCCCAGGCTCCAAACCCCATCCACTCACTGGAGGCAAGAGCCAAATGCGGTTAGCTTCCTGGTCAGGAAATCAAATGTTGCAGAAGACCAAAGAAATACCAAGTACGCTTCCTAGAGAAAGGGAGGGACCCCGTTTATTAAAACTAGTGGACTCCGGGAATAATTTCCAAATCAGAGTGAAGAAGCACGCAGAGGGCTTCACTCTTTATAACCTTCTGGGGTCTTTGTCTTTCAGATATGGTTCCGCCCCCTTTCCTGGGCTTACAGGAAGGCCCCCAGATGTTGGGGGTCCCCAGGCCATATCCAATGATCTGTCCTGGGGCCGGCGATAATGACTCCCCCTCCAGGGCAGTGCATTGTTCACCATTTTTATGGCCTGACAAGCCTTGCAAGACCAGTTTCCTCCTCAGGTATTTCATATGAGTTGTGGGATTCCTGGGTTTCATTGACCTTAGGGTTGCAATTTGACATTTAAATTTTAGTCTTTCTTTGCAAAGTCTAAGCAAATTTTCTAGGAATGTTATGTAGTGGGTTGAAGTGTGCTACTTATGGGTTGAGCTCCACAAGGCTTTCACCCCTTGAGTCACAGTCAACCCTCTTAGGAGCTTCAGTTTCTCTCCTGGCTGTCTAAAACAATCTGAGGGGCTTGGGGCACTGGGTGACCAACCCTTATGGGCACTCCCCAGATGAGCCTGTCAGTTCAATTTCAGTTGAGTTGAAATTTCCCCTTGGGGCTCCTGCACATTGAATGGAATAAACTCTGACACTTCCACAAAGGTTCTTAGTTGCCTAAGAACACCTGAGGTTTGAGCTGGAGAGAGGGTGTGCCCCTTATCTTCGGAACTAAATGAGTTCAGTTCTCATTTATATAGCAAAGGTTTTTGTTCACACTCTCAGAAAGAAATTAAAATTGAAAAGCCAAAATCAAAATAGGCCATCCATTTCAACTCCTATCCTTTAGTGCCACCTCAAGGATTTTCTAAGAACACCTCAAATAAAGTCAAACCCTCTACCCCAAACAAGGGAAGGTCCTAGATTAAAGAGACAACTCATTCAAGTTCACCCTATGTGGCTGGTAGCCAGCAGGGCTACTTTGAGAATTTTTTCTTTGTCATTAATTTTTAACAGCTTTAATACCAAATGCCTTGGGGAGAGCCTCTTTGAGTCAAGGTTACTAGGTGTTCTGTTTGCTTTTAGATATAAGGATCTAGTTTTTTGCATAGATTTGGGAAATTCTAATCTACTATTTGTTTGAATAGAGTCTCTGTTCCCTGGTCTCTCTCCTCCTCCAGAATGCTTATAATTCTAATATTGCTTGTTCTGATGGAATCAAATAGTTCTTGTAGCGCTCTTTCATTTTTCCTTATACTCAGGTTTTCTTCTTCCTTTTGTGTTATTTCTAGATTCCTATCTTCACTATGACTAACTCTTTCCTCTATCTAGTTAGCTCTGCTTTCTATGCTCATTAGTTCACTCTTTTTTTTTTTTTTAATCCTCACCCGAGGACATTTTTCCATTGATTTTTAGAGAGAATGGAAGACAGAGGGAAAGACAGACAGAAATATTTTTTCAATTTTTTTATTAAGGTATTATAAGTGTACATATCTTACCATTGCCCCCCCCACCCCACTCCCATATATGCCCTCACCCCCCAGAGTTGTGCATCCATTGGTTATGCTTATATGCATGCATACAAGACCTTTGATTGATCTCTTATCTCCCCCACCTCTCCCTAAACTTCCCCCTATAATTTGACAGTCTGTTTGATGCTTTACTGTCTCTGTATCTATCTTTTTGTTCAAGTTTATAATGTTCTTTATTATCCATAAATGAGTGAGATCATGTGGTATTTTTCTTTCATTGACTGACTTATTTCACTTAACATAATGTTCTCCAATTCCATCCAGGTTGCTGCAAATGATGAGAATTCCTTCTTTTTTATGGCAGCATAGTATTCCATTGTGTAGATGTACCACAGTTTTCTGATCCAGTCATCTGCTGACGGGCACCTAGGCTGTTTCCAAATCTTAGCTATGGTGAATTGTGCTGCTATGAACAAAGGGGTGCATATATCCTTTCTGATTGGTGTTTCTAGTTTCTTCGGATATATTCCCAGGAGTGGGATTACTGGGTCAAATGGGAGTTCCATTTTCAATTTTTTGAGGAAACTCCATACTGTTCTCCACAGTGGCTGCACCAGTCTGCATTCCCACCAGCAGTGCACGAGGGTTCCTTTTTCTCCACATCCTCGCCAACACTTGTCATTTGTTGATTTGTTGATGATAGCCATTCTGACAGGTGTGAGATGGTACCGCATTGTTGTTTTGATTTGCATCTCTCGGATAATTAGTGACGTTGAGCATGTTTTCATGTGTCTCTTGGCCTTCCTTCTGTCTTCTTTTGAAAAGATTCTATTTAGGTCTGTTGCCCATTTTTTTATTGGATCATTTATCTTCCTTTTATTAAGTTGTATAAGCTGCCTGTAGATGTTGGAGATTAAACCTTTATCAGTGATGCCATTTGCAAATATGTTCTCCCATGCAGTGGGCCTTCTTGTTGTTTTGTTGATGGTTTCATTTGCTGTGAAAAAGCTTTTTATTTTGATGTAGTCCCATTTGTTAATTTTCTCTTTAGCTTCCATTGCCCTAGGGGCAGTGTCAGTGAAGAATTTCTTTTGGCATATGTCTGAGATTTTGCTGCCTGTGGATTGCTCTAGTATTTTTATGGTTTACCATCTTATGTTTAAGTCCTGTATCCATTTTGAGTTTATTTTTGTGTATGGTGTAAGTTGTTGATCAAGCTTCATTTTTTTTGCATGTATCTGTCCAATTTTCCCAACACCATTTATTGAAGAGACTGTCTTTATTCAATTGTATGTTCATGCCTCCTTTGTCAAATATTAATTGAGCATAGTGGTTTGGGTCAATATCTGGATTCTCTATTCTGTTCCATTGATCTATATGTCTGTTCTTGTGCCAGTACCAAGCTGTTTTGAGAACAGTAGCTTTGTAATACAGCTTGAAATCTGGTATTGAGATCCCTCCTACGTTATTCTTCTTTCTCAGGATTGCTGTGGCTATTCGGGGTCTTTTTTTATTCCAGATGAATTTTTGGAGAGTTCTTTCAAGGTCTGTGAAATATGCCGTTGGTATTTTAATGGGGAGTGCATTGAATCTATAGATTGCTTTGGGTAGTAGGGACATTTTAATGATGTTGAGTCTACCAATCCATGAACATGGTATGTTCTTCCATCTGTTTACGTCTTCCTCTATCTCTTTTTTCAGTGTCCTGTAGTTTTCTGTGTATAGGTCTTTTACCTCCTTAGTTAAGTTTATTCATAGGTATCTTAATTTTTTTGGTGCGATGGTAAATGGGATTGCCTTTTTAGTCTCTCTGTCTGTAAGTTCACTATTAGTGTATAGAAAGGCCATAGATTTCTTGGCGTTAATTTTGTATCCTGCTACATTGCTGAATTCATTTATTAAGTCTATTAGTTTTTTGATGGAGTCTTTCGGATTTTTTATGTACAATATCATGTCGTCTGCAAATAAAGACAGCTTTACTTGTTCTTTTCCAATTTGGATGCATTTTATTTCTTCTTCTTGTCTAATTGCAATGGCTAATACTTCCAGTATTATGTCAAACAGGAGTGGTGAGAGTGGGCATCCCTGTCTTGTTCCTGTTCTTAGGGGAAATGTTTTTAGTTTTTGTCCATTGAGTATGATGTTTGCTGTGGGTTTATCATATATAGCTTTTATTATGTTGAAGTATGAGCCTTCTATTCCCACCTTGTTGAGAGTTTTTATCAAGAAAAGGTGTTGGATTTTGTCAAATGCTTTTTCTGCATCAATTGATATGACTATGTGATTTTTATCTGTCAATTTGTTTATGTGATGTATCACGTTTATTGATTAGCGGATATTGTACCATCCTTGCATTCCTGGGATAAATCCTACTTGGTCATGGTGTATGATCTTTCTGATGTACTGCTGGAGCCGATTTGCTAGAATTTTGTTGAGGATTTTGGCAGCTATGTTCATGAGGGATATTGGTCTGTAATTCTCTTTCATTGTGTTGTCTTTATCTGGTTTTGGTATTAGGGTGATGCTGGCTTCATAGAAGGAGCTTGGAAGTGTTCCTTCCACTTGAATTTTTTGGAATAGTCTGAGGAGGATAGGTTTTAGTTCTTCCTTGAATGTTTGGTAAAACTCTCCTGTGAAGCCATCAGGCCCCAGGCTTTTGTTTGCTGGAAGCTTTTTGATGACTGCTTCAATTTCGTCCATAGTTATTGGCCTATTGAGCTGTTAGATTCTTCTTGATTGATTTTTGGAAGGTTATATTTTTCTAGGAATATGTCCATTTCCTCCAGGTTGTCCAGTTTGTTGGAATAGAGTTGTTCGTAGTATTTTGTAACAATCCTTTGTATTTCGTCATCGTCTGTTGTTATTTCACCTCTTTCATTTCTGATTTTGTTTATTTGGGTCCTCTCTCTTTGCTTCTTGGTGAGCCTGGCGAGAGGTCCATCAATCTTGTTTATCCTTTCAAAGAACCAGCTCTTGGTTTTGTTGATATTGTTTCTTTGGTCTCTATGTCATTTATCTCTGCTCTGATCTTTGTTATTTCCTTCCTTCTGGTTACACTGGGCTTTTCTTGCTGCTCTTTTTCTAGCTCTTTGAGTTGTAGGGTTAAGTAATTTATTACCATTGTTTCTTGTTTTTTGCAATAGGCTTGTAGAGCTATGAACTTCCCTCTCAAGACTGCTTACGCTGTGTCCCATAGATTTTGGATTGTTGTGTTTTCATTGTCATTTGTTGCCATGATGTTTTTTATTTCTTCCTTGATCTCTCTGGTGACCCAGTCCTTGTTTAATAGCATGCTGTTTAGTCTCCATGTGTTTGATTTCTTTGGATTGTATTTATTGTAGTTGATTTCCAGTTTTATGCCACTGTGATCTGAGAAGATGCTTGATATAATTTCTATCTTCTTGAATTTGAAGAGACTTTGCCTGTGACCCAGCATATGGTCTATCTTTGAGAATGACCCATGTGCACTTGAGAAGAATGTATATTCTGTGGCTTTGGGGTAAAATGTTCTGAAGATGTCAATTAATTCCATCTGGTCTAGTGAGTCATTTAGGATTGCTGTTTCTTTGCTGATTTTTTGTTTAGAGGATTTGTCCAGTGGTGATAGTGGGGTATTAAAATCTCCTACTATGATTGTATTGCTATTAATCTCTCCCTTGATATCCTCCAGGAGTTTTTTTATGTATTTGGGTGCTCCTATATTGGGAGCGTATATGTTTACCAGAATTATTTCTTCTTGTTGGATTTCTCCCTTTAGTATTATGAAGTGGCCTTCCTTATCTCTTGTTATGGCATTTACTTTGAGGTCTATTTTGTCAGATATAAGTATTGCTACCCCAGCTTTTTTTTTCATTTCCATTTGCCTGAAAGATATTTTTCCATCCCTTCACTTTCAATCTGTGTGAGTCTCTTGTTCTGAGGTGGGTCTCTTGTAGACAGCATATATATGGGTCGTGTTTTTTTATCCATTCAGCTACTCGATGTCTTTTGATTGGAGCATTTAGTCCGTTTACATTTAAAGTTATTACTGAAAGGGACTTGTTTGTAGTCATATCTATTTTTGTGTCTGTATTCCTTCTTACCTGTTTATTTCTTCTTTTTACAGTATTCCCTTTAGCAATTCTTGCATTGCTGGTTTGGTGGTGATAAACTCCCTGAGCCTTTTTTTGTCTGCAAAGCTCCTGATTTCCCCTTCAATTTTGATTGATAGTCTTGCTGGATATAGTATTCTTGGATTCAGTCCTTTGCTTTGCAACACTTTGTATACCTCCTTCCATTCGCTTCTAGCTTGTTGTGTTTCTGTTGAGTAATCATTTGACAATCTGATGGGTGTTCCTTTGTAGGTAACTCTCTGTCTCTCTCTTGCCGCCTTTAGGATTCTCTCTTTATCATTTATATTTGCCATTGAAATTATGACATGTCTTGGTGTGGGTCTTTTGGGGTTGATCCTGCTTGGGACTCTCTTTACTTGCGTAACTTTTATCTTTCCCATATCCGGGAAGTTTTCTGTCCTTATTTCTTCAAATAGATTTTCTAATCCCTGCTGCTCTTCTTGTCCTTCTGGCAGCCCTATTATACGCATGTTACTTCGTTTCATGTTGTCCCGAAGCTCCCTTAGGCTTTCCTCCTTCTTTTTAATTTTTTTCTCCAATTGCTGTTCAGATTGAGCTTGTTTCTGTACCTGATCTTCTAACTCACTAATTCGGTCCTCTGCTTTTTGTAGTCTACTGTTGAAACTTTCCATGGTGTTTTTGATTGTAGCTATATCACTTTTCATTTCTTCCTGATTCTTGCATAAGTTGTTGATTTTCTCATCCATCCGATGTATAAATTCCACGACCATTACTCTGAACTCCTTTTCGGTCATGTTGAAAGCTTCAGTTTCACTAATTTCCTTTCTTGGCAACTCCACATTTTCTTTCCTCTGTGAGTTATTTCGTTTCCCCATTCTGGCTATTACCAGAAAGCTCAAGCTTCCGTTTGCGTGGACCTGGGCCGTGTGCTGAGGGGACTTCGCTCCACCCGAGTTTCACTGAAGTGCTCTGACACTAGGACGTGTGGCTGCCTTTGGTTGGCGGGAACCAGACTTGCCCAGGGTCATTGTCCCCAGTGTTCCGTGTGGTCTCGTGTGCACATTTAGAATCAGGGGCCCTGTCTGCACCACACTGTTGGTATGTGCCGAAAATGAGATCCTTAGCATGTGCCAGGAGTCAGAGTTTCCCTGTGTCTGCACCAAGACTCGAGTGTCAAAGTCTCTGTTGCCTTGTGCGGTTTCTCGTTGAGAATCAGGGTCCCTGTGTGTGCATGCACCAACAATTGGGGTCGCTGGCTCTTAGTGTGAATGCGCTGTGAGTCAGGGATCCCAGGCAGCTGTGTCCTGCGTGCCAAATTCCCTGAAGTGGAGCTGCGTCCTGTGTGTGCTCTCTCTACTGAGCCAAACCGGCTAGAGCGCACATTCTTAAAATCCTGAAGGTGAGCTGGCTCTGTGCACTCTCCCAGAGTCCCGGAAGGAGCCAAATTCCCCAAAGGGAAGCCCCTCTGTGCACGATCTAAGATTCCCCAAAGGGGGAGCTGTGACCCGCAAGCCAAATTCCCCCAAATTTCCTGACAGATTTCCCCGACTGGGAGCTGCTTCTGTCCCGCGCACGCCAAATTCCCTACGGGAGAGCGAGTCCCTGCGCAAAGCTCGGCAGCTTGGGCGAGGGGCGGGTCTATCAATTACTATGGCGCTATCCTCGCGCCTGCGGGGAGGGAGATAGGCTCTTTGACTCACGGAAATCTGCCGGGAAGTCTGGATTCTTGTTGTTTGTTGGTCTGAAGCTGTGATAGCAGTTCTCTGTCCCCAGTGGCTGCAGGGTCCTGGTTTGTGTCAGAAGCCAGGATCCGAGTCTCAGGTAGCTCTGTTTCTCAAGATGGCGTGGTCTCCGCATCCGCACCAGCCGCCGAGAAGTGTCCGCTTTGTGCACGGGGCTCCGCCGTCTAGGACTGCCCGGTTAGGGAGCCCCTTGGAAGACCTGCAGAATCTAACTGACCCTAGCTCATACACACACACACACCTCACACGTCTACACTCTCCTCTATGGGTTCCTCACTCACACTCTCTCTCTCCCTACCTTCCTGCCGGTCGCCATCTTTTTCCGATTCCAGACAGAAATATTGATTTGAGAGAAAAACACCGATTGATTGCCTTCTGCACATGCCCTGACCAAGACCCAGGCCGGGGAGGAGCCTGCAACCGAGGTAAGTGCCCTTGACCGGAATCAAACCTGGGACCTTTTGGTCCACAGGCTGACACTCTATCCACTGAGCCAAACCAGCTAGGGCAGTTCACTCTTTAAAAAAAAAAATATGTTATTGATTTTAGAGAGAGAGGAAGGAAGAAGCGTAGAGAGATAGAAACATCAATGATGAAAGAAAATCACTGATCAGCTGCCTCCTGTATGTCCCCTGATATGGATCAAGCCTGCAGCCTGGGAATCAAATTGGTGACATCCTGGTGCATGGATCGACACTCAAACAATGAGCCTAACCATCTGGGCAGTAGTTCTCTCTCTCTCACTCTCTCTCTCTCTCTCTCTCTCTCTCTCTCTCTCTCTCTCTGTATATATATTGCAGAGAGGAAGGGAGAGAGATCGAAACATCAATGATGAGAAACATCAATCATTGATCTTCCTGCATGACCCCCAACTGGGGAGCAAGACTGAATGTGCCCCTACCAGGAATATAATCATGATCTCCTGGTTCATAAGTCAACACACAACCATTGAGCTAGACCGGTTGGGAAGAAGTTTACTCTTTTTTAAAAAAAAATTTATTTTATTGTTTAAAGTATTACAAATCTCCTTCCCGCCCCCCCTCCCCATTGACCTTCCCCCAGCCTCCCCTACCCTCCGTCGCATGCCCTCACTCTTAATATCCTTAATTGCATTCTTCACTTCCCAGATTTCTGATTTTTCTTTTTTATAGTTTCAATCATTAAGTAAAGTAGTCGTTTTGTTTGTTGATTTGTTTTCTAAGTGCACTGAATTGCCTATCTGTGTTTTCTCACATCTTGATGAGTATTTTCAAAACTATAATCTTGAAATCTCAGTCATTTATATGACATATTTCCATGTGTTCCAGCTTGATTTCTGGGAATTTTTCATTTTCTCTCTGATCATCCTTGTTACTATGGTTATTCATGGTGTTTGCTGTTCTCCATTGTCTAAGTATTTTTATCTGTCTATATTAATGAAGAGGCCTTTGTACTATTGTCCAGGAAATGACACTGAATTGCAAGATGTTTTACTTTTGTGATCTCCAATTTCCATAAGATAGAATAGCTATGCTGTTTGGGTGTAGAGTTTGTTTTATCCTCACTGTAATTATGCTCCCTGACCTTTTTGGGGTCCCACCCCAAGAAACCCTCTTGAGGATCAGTCACAGAGGGAAACAGCAGTTCTACAATAGCTGTTGGTTTACATAAAATATTCCCCTGGACCCAAATACAGAGACAACAAGAGAGGAGTTTGGGGAGTCCAAGTGACAACAGGGCTCTGTGGTTCCATTTGTTTGTCTGAAACACCATCATCCTTTCTGACAGCACCACCCCCAATGACTCAGACACTGTTTTTTCCCTCACTGCTCCTTCTCCTTAATTGACTCCTAGAGCTCTCTCTTCATCCCAGCCAAAGGAAGTGCCTGCTACCACTGGCTTCCTCCCTCTCCAGGCTGGACCCTCAGCTGTGGCTGCAGGGCTGCATATGTGGGCTGTCTGCCCTATCCTTTCTTCTCGTCTCACTGTTTATTCCTGGTTGCCTACCTGTAGATGTTTCAATGCATAAGTCTGTGTTGAGCAGGGATTTCTCTGTTGAATTATAGTGAGTCAATTGTTAACATTTCAGAGGAGTGGCCAAGGGCTCTCTAATCCTGCCATTCCTCTGATGTCACTCTGAGTATCTTTTATTTTATTTTTTATACTTACCCTATTTCTGGTCTGTTCCTTCTTTACTTTCATATTGTCTTTATTTATTTATTTATTTTTCTTTCGTCCTATAATTCTTCTGGTCTTGGGCCTTCTTCTAAGATTTTTTAGTGTGCCTGTTGTGTGTTTTGTTGTTTGCTTTTTAGCCTTTTAGTTGAGTCTGTTGTCTTTATTATTGTGGATGCGTGGAGTTTTTTATTTTGTTTTTGGTTTGGTCTTGTTTTGCCTTTTTTTATTCTGTCAGCACTGGTATAATAATTAGCATGATGTACTTGGGATTGAGACCCACAGTGTACAAGCCTGAAGGTTAGGCCCACCCGTAAGTGGAATAACAGCAATCAAGATCCAAATTCCATAGGAGGACTTATATAACCCATGTAAGTGTCATTTATAGACCACCCAGCTCATAATATAAAGAAAGCTATAAAACTGGGTCCCATAAGAAGCCCTTCTGCCAAGACTGGGAGGCATAGCAGTCTTCTCCCAAACACAGAAACACAAAGAAACAGCAAAAATGGGGAAACAAAGTAATAGGCCCCAAATGAAAGAATAGGAGGAATCCCCAGGGGAAAAAAAGAGCTAAATAAAATGGAAGCATGCAATATATTAGATATAGTGTTCAAAATAATGGTGATAAGGCTGTTAAAACAACTTGGTGAGAACTACAAGCAACTTAAGGAACTTGGTGAGAACTATAAGGAACTTAGACAAAACTATATCAGCATGAAAACAGATATAGAAACTATGAATAGGAAACAATTGGAAATGAAGAAAGATATAGCTGAAATAAACAATACCCTGAAAGGAAACAAAAGTAGATTAGAAGAGGGAAACCAAGATGGAGGCATAGGTAAATACCTAAACTGCAGCCTTGCACAACAATTTCAAAAATACATGTAAAAGACAAAACGGACATCATCCAGAACCACAGGAAAGCTGGCTCACTGGAAATCCTACAACTAGAAGGAAAGAGAAAACCATAAGGAAAATCAGAGGAGCTGTAAAAGACTGAGGTACAGAGACATGGGCATGCGCATGCGGAGAGGATGGAGCTGGAGAGGACAGGAGGCTGAGTGCCTGCCTGGTGTTCTCTAGCGAGAAGGAGATAAAAGCACCGGACTGCGCTGAACCCCAGCTCCGACTGCACTAAACCCCAGTACCGGGCAAGACCCTGGGGATCCAGGCTCATACTGGGGGAATCTGGGCTGTAAGGCAGAAACTCAGGGGAGCGGCGAAAGGCAGAGCTCCAGAGGTGCGCACGTGAATGCATGCAGAGGACAGACTGTTGAGTGTGCTGCTGGATTTCTCTAGCAGGAAGGAGACAAAAGCTCCGGACTGCGCTGAACCCCAGTTCCGACTGCACTGAACCCCAGTTCCAGGCGAGAATCTAGGAATCCAGATTCATTGGGGGAGAGTCTAGACTGTTTGGCAGTGGGCAAAACTCGAGGGTGCCTTTCTCTCAGAGGTGCTTGCAGCGAGTACCAAGGGACACTGAGACCCAGGAACCTCATAGGGCAGGGCTAATGGGAAGCCAAGGCTGTAGGCTCCATCCTGAAGCTCCACCCTGAAACTCCGCCCCATCCAAGCTGAGCACAGAGGCTTTTACAATTTTGCAAGTCTAGTCAAATAAGGCTGTCTCCCGGTGTAGACACAGCTAATCCTCACAACCAATTGGCCTGGAGGTCAACTCCTCCCACTGATACCAACAACAATCAAGACTTAACTACAACAAGGCTGTACACAGAGTTCACAAAGCGGGGCACCAAGAGTGTCCACCTCAGGTAACTGGGGAGGCCAAGCCACTGGCCCATATAGGACAACTAGCACACAAAGCTACCCTACCAACTCAGGGAAGCAGCGAAAATGGGGAGACAAAGAAACAGATCACAAACCAAAGAAATGGAGCAAAACAAATGACTGGACATAGAGTTCAAAACCACGGTTATAAGGTTTTTCAAGAATTTCCTAGAAAAGGCCGATAAATTTAGCGAGACCCTCGAGGATATGCGAGAGACCCTCAAGGATATGGAAAAGAACCAACTAGAAATTAAACATACACTGACTGAAATAAAAAAATATTATATAGACACCCAACAGCAAACTAGAGGAATGCAAGAATCAAGTCAAAGATTTGAAATACAAAGAAGCAAAAATCACTCAACTGAAAAAGCTAAAAGAAAAAGGAATCCAAAAATTTGAAGATAGTGTAAGAAGCCTCTGGGACAACTTTGAGCGTACCAACATCAGAATTATGGGGGTGCCAGAAGAAGAGAGAGAGCAAGATACTGAAAACCTATTTCAAGAAATAATGACTGAAAACTTCCCCCACCTGGTAAAAGAAATAGACTTACAAGTCCAGGAAGTGCACAGAACCCCAAACAAGAGGAATCCAAAGAGGACCACACCAAGACACATCATAATTAAAATGCCAAGAGCAAAACACAAAGAGAGAATATTAAAAGCAGCAAGAGAAAAACAGTTCATTACTTACAAGGGAACAACTTTATGATTGTCAGCTGATTTCTCAACAGAAACTATGCAGGCCAGACGGGAGTGGCAAGAAGTAGTCAAAGTGATGAATAGCAAGAACCTACAACCAAGAGTACTCTACCCAGCCAAGCTGACATTCAGAATTGAAAGTCAGCTAAAGAGCTTCACTGATAAGAAAAAGCTAAAGGAGTTTATCAACACCAAACCAATATTATATGAAATGCTGAAAGATATTCTCTAAGAAGAGAAAGAAGAAGAAAAAGGTAAAGCTAAAAATTATGAACAACAAATACATATCTATCAACAAGTGAATCTAAAAACCAAGTGAATTAAAAATATGATGTACAGAATAAACTGATGAATATAATAGAATCAGGGGCATAGAAAGGGAGTGGACTGACAACTCTCAGGGGGAAAGGGGTGTGAGGGGTGCGGGAAGAGACTGGACAAAAATCGTACACCTATGGATGAGGACAGTGGGGGGGGGGAGGTAAGGGAAGAGGGTGGGCTGGTAACCAGGTGGAGGGGAGCTATGGCGGGAAAAAAGAGGAACAACTGTAACAATCTGAACAATAAAGATTTATTAAATTTTAAAAAAGTAGATTAGAAGAAACTGAGGGCCAAATTAGTAAATTAGAAGATAAGAATTTTTAAAAATCACTCAATTAGAGCAGCAATAAGAAAAAATACTTAAAAACCATGAGGACAGTGTAAGGGAAGTGTGAGACAACATGAAATGGAACAGCAACCACATCATAGGGATGCCAGAGGGGAAAAAGGGAAGCCCAGAATAGAGAAACTGTTTGAAGAAATAATGACAGAAAAATATCCTGACCTGATGAAGGAAAAGGGAGCCAAGTTCAGAAGAAACATAGTGTCTGAATTAAATTTACACACACACAAACACATATGCATGCACAAGCACGTGCACCAACCCACAGCAGGACTCATAATTAAAATAGCAAACTTCAAAGAAAAGAAAGAATTCAGAGGGCATCAACAGAAAGCAATCAGTTACCTATAAGGGAGCTCCAATATGGCTGTCAGCTGATTTCTCACCAAAAACATTATGGCAGGAAGGAAATGGCATGAAGTATTCAAAGCAATAAAAAACAAGGATCTGAAACAACAACTATTCTATCCAGCAAGGCTAGGACTCAAAAGTGAAGGTGAAACAAAGAGCTTCTCAGACAAAACAAGGCTAAGTTAGTATAGTATCACCAAACCAGCACTGCAAGAAATACTAAAAGGATTGTTGGAAGAAAATGAAATAGAGAGACAGAGAGAAACATAGGCATAAAGAATAAAAATGGCAATGCATAAGTACCTTTGAATAATAAACTTAAATGTAAATGGATTAAATGATCCAATCAAAAGACATAGGCTAGCTGAATGGATATAAAAACATGACCAAAATATATGCTGTCTACAAGAGACCCACCTCAGAACAAAATATATACACAGGGCCAAAACCGGTTTGGCTCAGTTGATAGAGCATCGGCCTGCAGACTGAAGGGTCCCGGGTTCGATTCCAGTCAGGGGAATGTACCTTGGTTGTGGGCACGTCCCCAGTAGGGGGTGTGCAAGAGGCAGCTGATCGATGTTTCTCTCTCATCGATGTTTCTAACTTTCTATCCCTCTCTCTTCCTCTCTGTAAAAAATCAATAAAATATATTTTTAAAAAATACATACACAGGATCAGAGTGAAGGGATAGAAAAAATATTTCAATGCAAATGAAAGTGAAAAAAATTTCGGGGTACAAATACTCATATCTGACAAAAAAGACTTCAAAATCAAGAACATAATAAGTGACACTGAAGGTCACTACATAATACTAAATGGATCAATTCATCAAAAGGCTATAAATCTGATAAACATATATGCACTCAGTATAGAAGCACCCGAATATATACTAGTATAAATTTTTAAAAAGTTGCTGGGGCACTTTAAGTTAGAGATTGACAACAGTACAATCATAGTAGGGAACTTTAACACCCCACTGACAACACTGGATAGATGTTCAGACAAAAAGTCAACAAGGAAACAGAGACCATGTAAAACACATAACATCAAATGGACTTAATTGACATTTACAGACTATTTCATCACAAAGCTGCAGAATATACAATATTCTCAAGTGCATGCAGGACATTCTCAAAGACAGACCACTTGTTGGAACACCAACTAATTCTCTACAATTTCAATAAGATTGAAATCATATCAAGCATCTTTTCAGCCCACAAATTAATGAAACTAGAAATTAAATACAATGTACTTTTAAAAATTGAAGCAAATGGAGGCTTAATAGCATGTTATTAAACAATGAACAAGTTACCAAAGAGATTAAAGAAGAGATTTTAAAAACTTCTTGGAAACAAATAAAAATGAACACACAACTGAAAATCAATGGGAGGGAAGTTCATAGCACTACCCATCTTCCTCAAGAAACAAGAAAAATCTGTAATAAACTAACTAGACCTACAACTAAAAGAATTAGCAAGAGAAAACAAGAAAAGCCCAGAATAAGTAGAAGGAAGAAACTTATAAAGATCAGACCAGAAATA
This sequence comes from Cnephaeus nilssonii, assembly GCF_951640355.1. Taxonomy (NCBI): domain Eukaryota; kingdom Metazoa; phylum Chordata; class Mammalia; order Chiroptera; family Vespertilionidae; genus Cnephaeus; species Cnephaeus nilssonii. The sequence continues at coordinate 97,560,240 of NC_137079.1, forward strand.
AATGACATAGCGACTAAAAAAAAAAAAAAAAAATCAATACAAAGGATCAATGAAACCAATACCTGGTTCTGTGAAAAGATTAACAAGATTGATGAACCTTTAGCCAGACTCATCAAGAATCTCAGAGAGGGGACCCAAATAAATAAAATCAGATATGAAAGAGGTAAAGTAACAACTGACACCACAGAAATACAAAGGATTGTAAGAAAGTATTATGATATGCCAACAAATTGAACAATTATGATGAAGTGGACAAATTCCTAAAAATATACAATCTTCCAAAATTAAATCTGGAAGATTCAGAAAACCTGAACAGATGACTAACAATGAATGAAATTGAAACAATAATCAAGAAACTCCCAGCAAACAACAGCCTTGATCTGGACAGCTTCAAAGGGGAGTTTTTACCAAAGAAGAAATAACTATTCTCTTCAAACTATTCTAAAAAATCCAAGATGAAAGAACACTTACAAGCTCTTTCAACAAGGCCAGCATTATCCTAATATCAAAAACAGATAAAGATACTACAAAGAGAAAGAATTATAGGCCAATATCTCTGATGAAAATTCTCAACAAAATATTAGCATATTGGATCCAGCAATATATTAAAAATATTATACACCATGACCAAGTTGTATTTATTCTGGGGATACAAGGCTCATACAATAATTGCAACTCAATAAGTATGATACATAACATAGACAAATTGAAAAATAAAAATTACATTATCATATCAATACATGCAAAAAAGGCATTTGACAAAATACAACACCCATTTTTAATAAAAACTCTCAGCCAAGTGGGAAAAAGAGGATCATACGTCAAAATAATAAAGGCCATATATGACAAGCCTTCAACCAACATCATACTCAATGGACAAATGTAAAATTGTTTTTCTTAAGAACAAGAAGACAGGATATCCACTTTCACCACTCTTATCCTATGGCACTGTATGTCCTAGCCACAGTGATCAGACAAGAAGGAAATATAAAAGGCATCCAAATTGGAAAGGAGTAAATATAACTGTCATTATTCACAGATGACATGATATTGTACATAGAAAATCATAAAGACTCCACCAAACACTACTAGATTTAATAAATGAATTCAGCAATAAATACAGAAGCAACTTCAAAAAATCAATGATGGGAGAAACCAAGATGGCGGCATAGGTAAACACCTAAACTGCTGCCTCGCACAACAATTTCAAAACTACAACTAAAAGACAAAATGAACATCATCCAGAACCACAGGAAAGCTGGCTGAGTGGAAATTCTACAACTAGAAGGAAAGAGGAAAGCACACAGAGAATCAGAGGAGCGGCAAAAGGCTGAGGTACGGAGACACACATGTGGGCTGCTGAGTGTCTGGCTGGCTATCTCTAGCGGAAAAGAGATAAAAGTTCCCCACTGCGCTGAACCCCAGTTCTGGGCGAGACCCTGGGGACCCAGGCTTATAGGGGGTGAATCTGGACTGCCAGGTGGAAACTCAGGGGAGCCACGAAAGGCAGAGATCTGGAGGCGTGCGCATGAGTGTGTGAAGAGAGGACTGACTGCTGAGTGTGCTGCTGGCTTTCTCTAGCAGGTGGGAAATGGAAGCTCCCACTGCACTGAACTCCAGTTCTGGACGAGAATCTGGGAATCCAGATTCATTGGGGGAGAAACTGGACTGTCTTGCAGTGGGCAAAACTCGAGGGTGGCTTACTCTTAGAGGTGCTTGCAGTGATTACCGAGGGACACTGAGACCCATGGGCCTCATAGGGCAGGGCTGACAGGAAGCCAAGACTGTCTGCTCATCCCTGAGACTCCGCCCCATCCAAGCTGAGCACAGAGGCTTTTGCAATTTTGCAAGTCTTGTCTCATAAGGCTGTCTCCAGCACAGAAGTTCTCCTGGCGTAGACACATCTTATCCTCACAGCCAATTGGCCTGGAGGTCAATTCCTCCCAGTGATACCAACAACAATAAAGACTTAACTACAACAAGGCTGTACACATAGTCCACAAAGGGGTGTACCAAGAGTGTCCACCTCAGGTAACTGGGGAGGCCAAGCCACTGGGCCATATAGGACACCTAGCACACAAAGCTACCCTACCAACTCAGGGAAGCAGCGAAAATGCGGAGACAAAGAAACAGATCACAAACCAAAGAAATGGAGCAAAACAAATGACTGGACATAGAGTTCAAAACCACGGTTATAAGGTTTTTCAAGAATTTCCTAGAAAAGGCCAATAAATTTAGTGAGACCCTCGAGGATATGAAAAAGGACCAACTAGAAATTAAACATACACTGACTGAATAAAAAATATTATACAGAGATCCAACAGCAGACTAGAGGAATGCAAGAATCAAGTCAAAGATCTGAAATAGAAAGAAGCAAAAAACACTCAACTGAAAAAGCTAAAAGAAAAAAGAATCCAAAAATTTGAAGATAGTGTAAGAAGCCTCTGGGACAACTTCAAGCGTACCAACATCAGAATTATGGGGGTGCCAGAAGAAGAGAGAGAGCAAGATACTGAAAACCTATTTTAAGAAATAATGACTGAAAACTTCCCCCACCTGGTAAAAGAAATAGACTTACAAGTCCAGGAAGCGCACAGAACCCCAAACAAAAGGAATCCAAAGAGGACCACACCAAGACACATCATAATTAAAATGCCAAGAGCAAAAGACAAAGAGAGAATATTAAAAGCAGCAAGAGAAAAACAGTTAATTACCTACAAGGGAGCACTCATATGATTGTCAGCTGATTTCTCAACAGAAACTATGCAATCCAGATGGGAGTGGCAAGAAATATTCAAAGTGATTAATAGCAAGAACCTACAACTAAGATGACTCTACCCAGAAAATCTATCATTCAGAATTTAAGGTCAGATAAAGAGCTTCACAGATAAGAAAAAGCTAAAGGAGTTCATCACTGCCAAACCAGTATTATATAAAATGCTGAAAGGTATTCTTTAAGAAGAGGAAGAAGAAGAAAAAGGTAAAGATAAAAATTATGAACAACAAATACATATCTATCAACAAGTGAATCTAAAAATCAAGTGAATTAAAAATTGGATGAACAGAATAAATTGGTAAATATAATAGAATCAGGGGCATAGAAAGGGAATAGATTGAAAATTCTCAGGGGGAAAGGGGTGTGGGGGTGCTGAAAGAGACTGGACAAAAATCGTACACCTATGGATGAGGACAGTGGCGGGGAGGTAAGGGCAGAGGGTGGGAATCGGGTGGAGGGGAGGTATGGGGGGAAAAAAGAGGAACAATTGTAATCTGAACAATAAGATTTATTAAATTTAAAAAATCGCAAAAAATCAATGACATGTTTATACACCAATAATAACATCTCAGAAAGAAAAACACACAAAAAAATCCCATTTACCATTGAAACAAAAACATTGAATACATAGGAATAAACCTATCTAAGGAAGTAAAAGACCAGTATTCAGAAAACTATAGAACATTAAAAAAAAGAGATAGAGGAAGATATAATAAGTGACGAATATTCCATGTTCATGGATTGGTAGAATCAGCATCATTAAAACGCCCATACTCCCCAAAGCAATCTATAGGTTCAATACCATCCCTATTAAAATGCCAATGGCATATTTCACAGATCAAGAACAAACACTCCAAAAATGTATATGGATATAAGAAGGAACCCAAATAGCTACAGCAATCCTGAAAAAGAAGAATAAAATTTTAGGGTCACAATATACAATCTCAAATTATTTGACAAAGCTACTCTAATCAAAACAGACTGGTACTGGCACAAGAACAGGCATATTGATAGATGTAACAGAAAAGAGAACCCAGGTGTTGACCAAGCCATAATGCTCAATTAATATTTTACAAAGGAGGAAAGAGCATACAATGGAGAAAATACAGTCTGTTTGATAAATAATGTTGGGAAAATTGGGCAGGTACATGAAAGAAACACACACAAAAAAAACTGGACCGTCAACTTACACCACACAAGAATAACATGAAAATGTATAAAAGACTTGAGAAGTGTAAGTCACAAAACCATAAAAATCCTAGAAGAAAATATAAGCAGTAAGTAAGATCTCAAGACATTTTTTGTAGCAATATTTTTCTTAATACATCTCCTAGGACAAAGGAAACAAAGAAACAAAAATAAACCTATGGGACTCTATCAAACTAAAAAGCTTCTGCACAGCAAAAGAAACCACAATCAAAATGAAAAGGGAATCCACTGTATGGGAGACATATTTGTTAATGATGCACCTAATAAAGGGTTGATTTCCAAAATATAGAAAGTACTCATACAACTCAATAAAAGGAAAAAAAAAAACAACCCAACCCAATTAAAAAGTGGGCAAAGGAGCTAAATAGACATACAAATGACCAAGAGACATATAGAAAAATGCACAATCACTAATCATCAGATAGATGAAAATTAAAACAACAATGAGGTATCACACCAAACCTGCCAGAATGGCTACCATCAATAAATACAACAAGTGCTGGTGAGGATGTGAAGAAAAAGGAAGCCTTGTACACTGCTGATGGGAATTAAGACAGGTATAGCCACTATGGAGAACAGTGTGGCATTTCCTCAAAAAATTAAAAATGGACCTGCCATTTGAGCCAGTGATCCCACTTCTAATAATATATCCTAAGAATCCTAAAATAGCAACTAGAAACTATATATGCACCACTATGCTCATAGAAATGTTATTTACAATAGCTAAGATCTGGAAACTGCCCAAGTGGCCATCAGGTGATGATTGGATTAAAAAAACACACCTATGGTACATTTACATAATAAATATTTATGAAGCTGCAAAAACGAACCATCTCTTACCCTTTGAGACAACATGGAGGGGCATGGAGATTATTATGCTAAGTGAAATAAGCCAGTCAGAGCAATACAAGTATCACATGATCTCATTTATATGTAGAATATAATGAACAAAATAAATTGATGAATAAAATAGATCTAAGAGAAACAGTATTTGGGTCCCCAACATAGACATCACCCCATATGGCACAGGGAGGTGAATGCCAGTGAAACCCCAAGAACCTGTAGCTAACACCTGTGCAACAAGTTCTGGGGCTGAGGGGAGGCAGTACAGTTCAGAACAGGGACAATCAAGCTTGAGACTCAAAACAGATCCAGCTTCTGGGCTAAGGAGTCTCTGACCATTGGATTACCAGGGAATCCAACCTTTCAGAATTCAATTAGGTTGCCCAGCATTATAAAGGGACAGTGACTCACATTCACCCGCACTAGAGAAGCTCCCAGGAGACTCAGGATAGACACAACAAGAGACCAGACTCAACAACATCAGAGCAAAATCTGTCAAGCACCACAAATAATGGGCCCAAAGCACCTGTATAAGAGCTGGCATGACAACATTGGGGTTGAACCTCAGTGGCAGCAAGTTGGAGGGGAGAACCCTCCCAGGAATGGGACACCAACAATCAAGTTCCAATTACAACAGGAGAGCCCAATAAATGCGCCCAAGGGGCATTGCTAGAGCATCCAGCTAAGGTGAACAAAAAGACTGCATCACTGCACCCTGAAGATACTTTCTACATAAGGCCATCCCACAAAGACTGGGAGGCATAGCAATTCTGTCTAATTCATAGAAGCACATACAAAGAGACAGCTAAAATGGGGAAACACAGAAACAATCCCCAAATGAGAGAAAAGAAGAAATATTCACAAAAAGAACTAAATGAAATAGAGGAAAGCAACCTATCAGACATAGAGTTAAAAGCAATAGTTATAAAGATGCTTAATGAACTTGTGCCAATAACAACAGCATAAAAAGAAAAATAGAGGCCATGGACAAGGACCAGACAGATATGAAGAATGATTTAGTTGACATCAAGAACACACTGGAAGGTATTAAAAGTAGATTGGAGGAAGCAGAGGATTGAATCAGCAACTTAGAAGACAAGGTAGAAATAAATACCCAATTAGAGCAGCAAATAGAGAAAAGAATTAAAAAGCAGGAAGATAGCCTAAGGGAGCTCTGGGACAACATGAAACATAAGAACATCCACATTATAGGAATACAAAAAGGGGAAGAGGTTGAGCAAAGGAAGAGAAAAACTGTTTAAAGAAATAACGACAGAAAACTTCCCCTACCTGGTGAAAGTAAGTATCACCCACATTCAGGAGGTACAGAGAGTCCCAATCAAGAAGAACCCAAAGAGACTCACACAAAGACACATCATAATTAAAATGGCAAATTTAAAGACAAATAAATAATCTTAAAGGCAATAAGAGAGAGAAAGAACATTACCTGCAAAGGAGTTCCCATTAGAATGTCAGCTGACTTCTCAATAGAAACACTTCAGGCCAGAAGGGAATGGTATGAAGTATTCAAAGTAATGAAAATAAAGGGCCTAAATCAAGACTATTGTATCCAGCAAGGCTATCATTTAAAATTGAAGGTGAAATAAAAAGTTTTCCAGATTAAAAAAAAAAAAAAGTTGAGGGAGTACATTACCACCAAACCAGCAATGCAAGAATGTAAAAGGGACTACTTAAAAAAGAAGATGTGGAGAGAGAAGATCATAGGCATAAAGAAAATAAAACAGCAATAAATACATACCTATCAATAATAACCTTAAAAACTATGGTACATCTACCCAATGGAATACTATGCCGCTATAAAAAAGAATGAACTTTTACCATTTGCAACAGCATGGATGGAACTGGAGAGCATTATGCTAAGTGAAATAAGCCAGTTGGAGAAATCACATGATCGCACTCATATGTGGGATATAATGATCAACATAATTTGATGAACAAGAATAGTTCCAGAGACAAATGGTAGGGGAGGGGGAGGTTAGAGAGCAACCAAAGGACTTGTATGCATGCATATTAGCATAACCAATGGATACAGACACTGGGGCAGTGGGGGCTTGCCCAGGGTGGGAATGGCTGGGGGGATGGGGGTCTATTGGGGGAAAGGGAGACATATGAAAAACTTTAGACAATTTAAAAAAAATAAAAATAAACTAAAAATGTATAAATAAAAAGACAATAATAACCTTAAATGTAAATAGATTAAATGCTCCAGTCAAAAGATATAGGGCATTTACCACCCTATATCTTTTTACTGGAGCATTTAATAATACTTATGTATTATTAATACTTTAAAGTAATGATACTTTAATAATTATGGAGCCACTTCATAATATTAAAGGGAATATTTAAGGTTATTATTCTTTTTATTTATACACTTTTAGTTTATTTTTATTTTTTTTAATTGTCTAAAGTTTTACATATATCTCCCTTTCCCCCAATTGACCCCCCTCCCCCCAGCCATTCCCACCCCGGACAAGCCCCCACTGCCCCAGTGTCTGTGTCCATTGGTTATGCTAATATGCATGCATACAAGTCCTTTGGTTGCTCTCTAACCTCCCCCTCCCCTACCTTTTGTCTCTGGATCTATTCTTGTTCATCAGTTATGTTGATCATTATATCCCACATATGAGTGAGATAATGTAATATTTATCTTTCTCCAACTGGCTTATTTCACTTAGCATAATGCTCTCCAGTTCCATCCATGCTGTTGCAAATGGTAAAAGTTCATTCTTTTTTATAGCGGCATAGTATTCCATTGTGTAGATGTACCATAGTTTTTAAGGTTATTATTGATAGGTATTTATTTATTGCTGTTTTATTTTCTTTATGCCTATGATCTTCTCTCTCCACATCTTCTTTTTTAAGTAGCCCCTTTAAACTCACTACAGAGTGATTCATTTGTCTCTCAGCATAACCATTATTGCTTGTCTCATTTTCAGTTCTTATAAGTGTATTTCTAGTATCACATGATCTCACTCATCTAGGGGAAATAATGAACAACATAAAGTGATGAGAAAAAAACAGACCCGGGGCAGGGAAGCATCGATCAGACTGTCAAACCTCAGAGGGAAGGTAGGGGAGGGTGGGGGTAAGAGGGAGAGGTCAACCAAAAGACTTGTATGCATGAATATAAGCCTAACCAGTGGTCACGGACAACAGGGGTGTGGGGGCATGCGTGGGGAGGGGTTTGGGATGGGAATGGGGGGATGAGGACAAATATGTGATACCTTAATCAATAAAGAAATTTTAAAAAAACTGTAAAAAAAAGTATAGGGTCACTGCGCGGATAAGAAAACATGACCATTTATATGCTGTGTACAAGAGACCATTTCAGAACAAAAGATACACAAAGAATGACAGTGAATGAATAGAAAAATATATTCCATGCAAATGAGAGGGGGTTAAAGCTGGAGTAGCAATACTTGTATCTGACAAAATAGACTTCAAAACTAAGGCAATCACAAGAGACAGAAAGCCACTTTATAATACTAAAGGAAATGATTAAACAAGAAAATATAAACACATATTGTAAACACATATGCACCCAATATAGGAGCACCCAAAGGCATAAAAATACTCTTGATGGAATTTAAGGGAGAGATTGACAGCAATACTGTCATAGTATGGGACTTTAATACCCCACTGACATCACTGGATAGATCCTCCAGACAAAAAAAATTAACAAGGAAACATAGGCCTTAAATGACACACTAGTTCAGAAGGATCTACTGGATATTTACAAAACATTTCACCACAATGCAAGAGAATATACATTCTTTTCAAGTGCACATGGAATATCCCCAAAGAAAGACCACAGTTAGGGCCCAATACAAGGCTATACAAATTCAAGAAGATTGATATAATACCAAGCATCTTCTCAGATCACAATGGCATAAAGTTAGAAATCAACTACAATTTAAAAAAAACTCAAAAAACACTCAAATACATGGAGGCTAAATAGTATGTTACTAAACAATGAATGGGTTATAAATGTGATCAAGCAAGAAATTAAAAACTTCCTGGAAACAAATGAAATGTACATATAACCACTCAAAATCTATGGAACTCAGTGAAAGAAGTGCTGAGAGGGAAGTTCATAGCACTATAGGCCTACCTCAAGAAACAAGAAATAGGACTAATAAACTATCTGACCCTACAACTAAATGAATTAAAAGGAGAACAGCAAAAAAAAAAACCCCACAAAAACCCAGAGGAGGTAGAAGGAAGGAAAAAATAAAAATCACATGGCAATAAATGACATATAACCTAAAAAAAGACAAAACAAACAAAACAACAACAACAACAACAAACAGTACAAAAGATCAATAAATCCAAGAGCTGGTTCTTTGAAAAGATAAAGACAATTGATGAAACCTAGCCAGACTCAACAAGAAACAAAGAGAGAGGACCCAAATAAATAAAATCAGAAACTAAAGAGGTGATATAATAACTGATATCAGAGAACTATAAAGTACTGTAAGCAAATAAAATGAACAACTATATGCCAACAAACTGGACAACCTGAGGGAAATGTACATGCGGGGGCCTGATGCGGCGGGGATCTCCCTTTTCCGTGGCCAGCACGGAGAGAGATGAAACTGGTTCTTGATAGAGGCGTCCAGGGATTGAGAAATAAAGAAATGAAGAGACACAGAAGTAGATGCAAGCTGGGTGCCGGGTGGGTCGCTGACCTCTTCTGCTGGAGAGACAGACGACTCCCTGAGCCACACAGCACATTTATTTATCCTCCCATATACAAGGGGGGTTCACTGGAAAACTTAAGATTAAAGGAGCTTGGGAGGGCCCAGGTCTATTTCATTTCCTCTTTTCTGGTGCTAGACTGGTTCCACATCTCAAAGCCCTCTTCCGGAACCTAGACAAAGGTAAGCCAGGAACTGACAACACCTCCGCACTCCTGGGGCGGGGTGCAACTAATATGACTCTGTCAAATATCTTGGGCTCAGCAATCTAAAGAATGTCCATGTGTCTTCCCAGGGGGCCCTCTACATCTCCCCCATTTTTAATTTTTTTAAAAAAAATCTTACATTTACAGACCAGAAATAAACATATAAGAATGAAAAATGTTTGAGTCCCAATTTCAATGTCCAATAGTTCCTCATGTGTACATGTCAGCAATGATATCTGGATGGTGGACAAATGGTGGCGATGCAGGCCCGACCGTCTCTGGTTTGGTCCTGGGCGTCCTGCAGTGACGCACTGCTGCTGACTGCTAGCATGGCAAGGTGTCATCAGTGTCTTCCATCCCTGGACTGTTTCTCCTCTTGTCTTCATGGCTGGAGCATTCCTGTCAATTCCTCTCCTGCAGGAATCCACATGGTTTTGGAGTTGTTTTCTGAAAATATACAAACATATTCTCGACCAAAAGTTAGTAAAGCAATCCTTTCTATAAATTTGACTTGGGATTATTTTTTTTTTCATTTTTTGCCCAAAATTATTTTCCTTTGGCTTATTCTGATACCAAGTGTGTTTTTTCATAGGTGTCCTGCTCTTAGTATTATAAATGAAAATTAGTTTTCAAAGTAAAAATTTTTCTGGATATTTTTCCTTACATAATATTTTTCCACTATCCCCCCTTTGTTTTTGATTTAATTATTAGGAGGCTTTTGCAAAATTTTTATAATGCAGTCTTGATCACTTTAAGTTTTAATTTTTTTTTTTTGCACAAAAATATGACTGCTTTTAGGTTCATTACATGTTAAGTAATTTTACCATGAAATGAACTACCAATAGAAATTTTAGTTAATACTTTACAAACAGCCTTTTGCACAATTAAATTTTCTTGAATATTCAATTATTCCATTTAGCCAATTTAATCTGATAATTTGACTATTTTACTGTTAAAATTTTAATACTCTTAACAACAATCTTAGTTTATCCTGTAAATGTTAATGGAAAGGTTTATTTGTATCCTTGATAAAGCCCTGAGCATTCCTGGATTTAGGCTGGATTTAGACATAGGGCAGCTGCCATGGGCCAACTCTCTGTTGCCTGTGTCCCAATCCAAGCTGGGCCATGTCTCTCTGTTATATGGGTCTCTTTCCGATTTGAGCTGGGCCAAGTCTCTGTATGTTGCCTGGGTCCCGATCTGAGCTGGGCATGGGAAGCACGAAGCAGCCATGGGGCAGGAGACCTCCCTTAGAAGGGGCGAGTGTTCAGGCCCCTGCAATGTTGGGGGGGTGAGGTTCTGTGCCCCACCTCTGTTGACCCCCAAATTCTCTCCTGATGGCCCCTTGCGACTGTGCCTGTCTTAGGTTGTTCCTCCCTTGAGGAATCTTACCCGTCTTTGACTAACCAGCCATCCTCCGGGGCCAAGCAGGGTGATGTGAGGTTCAGTTCTGTCTCCTTGGTAGCCTATGCCCCTATGGCCTCCATGCCCAGCACCTGCCTTGGGATCCCCTCGCCCGCTGGTGGGGCCCTGGCATTGATCACATATCTTGGGGAACCCAGGTTTCTTTTCCATGGAGGGCCCAGCTCATGCCATTGTGCGAGAGAGAGAGAGAGAGAGATCCGTGGTACCAGCCATCACGAAGCTTCAACCTCAGCATGAACTGAAAACTCAGGCAACAGCTGTGGGCAATTGGATTGTGAGAAGAGGGTCCCTCTTGGCAAAAAGGGCAAGAGGGACCAATATAGAATGCTCAAGTGCCTTCCCAAGGGGGCCTTCCACACAGTGGAAGGGATTAAATCCTTTCATGTCCTTTTTAAATTGCTGCTAATCATTCAAAGAATTAGTTTGTAAGTTTGTTTGGGATAATTGTACAATATGCTGTTGTAAAATATCAAAAATTATAATGACATTGTAGAATAATATCATGTAAGTATATCCTTTGCTCTAGGCCATGGCAATCCAATTTCAAACTGGCTGTCAATTATTTAGTTACTCTGTTTTGCCATTTTTGGGGCCAAAACCTTCATAACATTTAAAGTATATTTATTAATTTTTATTTGATAAGGCTTTCCATGCAATTTCAAGTATATTAGGTCTTTTTTAAAAAGGATTTCCTTTAAGAAGAGAGGATAAATTTCTTGTATTACTCCGGGCCCTTGGAGCTTTCCAAGAATCATCTCTGTTAAGACCTTGAAATTTTAACATGGTAAAAAAACCATCAAATATATATATATATCCGTATATGATTTAAAGATTATAATACTTTTTTATAATTATCTTAATATATCAAATTTAAACTTTTAGAGCTGGCCAGTCAAATATTTTTAGCATGTCCTAGATTAATAACACAATAACACTTTATATTTCTAAGAATAAATTCAAGACATAATCAATTAAGAGCTTCAATTCTGATCTCTAGGTTTCATGCAATGCATACTCAGATCAACATTTCAGTATTATAACAATTCAATACATTTAGATCATTTAAATTTATCATTTGATTTAGTAAACTTCCAAGTTCTTTTAAATTTCCAGCCGATAGGCCTGGGCCAGCCTCTAAATTTCAAAATGGTCAGTTTTCCTGCTGGGGAAGTCAAGAAGCAAACTCTCAGCCATTCATATGTAAACTTGGCTATCTACTTCCTGCTATTTACTTGCCTCTGGTGGGAAATTTCAAGAGTTACTTTAGATGTCTTGGGAAACTGGCCTGTATTTCTTTCTCCGGTTCATCTTCGCCATTTTTAAGGCCAAAACAGTCTCAGGTTTTTATTCTGTACACAGCAAAAAGTCAAGTTCAGCTCAAAACTATGCGCACTCGTTTCTAAACTGGCCTTTTCCCATTACATGTGCACAGAAACCCCAGATGCATTTATGAATTTGTAAAAGCTTTAAGTCATTAGCTGGAAAATAAATAAGGATGGCGAAGATGAGGCCTCTCAAAGTGGCCTTTCCCCCACCTCCTTGTTTCTTCAGGGGAAGTTTCAGTAATGGTCTGGCATCTACTGTTTTTATTTTTTTTTTACTTTTTCAATTTTTATATATTTTTATTTTTTAAGAAAGAAAAAGAGTTTTAAGATAAAAGAATTATTGGCAGTTGCTGAGAATTTCCTTTTATCCTTTTCTACCTGGTTACAAGTAGTTTACACATGGAGGCAGAGGAGGTGCAGATGGTATTCTTAGAGACTTGCACCCTTCCACTGCACCCCACATAGACATTCTTAAACTCTCCTGTGCTGAATCAAGGCCATCACCAATTAAAATAGGAATTTTTTCTGGACTTTTGCTGAGTATTGGTCACACAACTGCTTTCTAACCTTTTTCCAGGTTTCATCAACAAAACTTAAGAAAGAAATCAAGAATCTGACTATGCTTAACAGCATCTTTGAGCTATGAGCATAGTTTAAAGCATTTTTAAGGATTACCCACGTTTTACACCCGGCTAATTCAAATTTTACAACAATCCACTCCTTACCTTAAGTCTGTGGTGCGTGCACACTTCTAGGAGCGATCCCTTGCCTCTTGCCCCACGTTGGGCGCCACTATGCGGGGGCCTGATGCGGCGGGGATCTCCCTTTTCCGTGGCCAGCACGGAGAGAGATGAAACTGGTTCTTGATAGAGGCGTCCAGGGATTGAGAAATAAAGAAATGAAGAGACACAGAAGTAGATGCAAGCTGGGTGCCGGGTGGGTCGCTGACCTTTTCTGCTGGAGAGACAGACGACTCCCTGAGCCATACAGCACACTTATTTATACTCCCATATACAAGGGGGGTTCACTGGAAAACTTAAGATTAAAGGAGCTTGGGAGGGCCCAGGTCTATTTCATTTCCTCTTTTCTGGTGCTAGACTGGTTCCCACATCTCAAAGCCCTCTTCCGGAACCTAGACAAAGGTAAGCCAGGAACTGACAACACCTCCGCACTCCTGGGGCGGGGTGCAACTAATATGACTCTGTCAAATATCTTGGGCTCAGCAATCTAAAGAATGTCCATGTGTCTTCCCAGGGGGCCCTCTACATGTACAAATTCATAGAAACATACAATCTTCCAAAACTCGATCAGATAGAATCAGAAACCTGAGCAGGCCAATAACAACTGATGAAATTGAAGTAATAATTTAAAAACTTCCAGCAAACAACACTTTTGGACTGACTGGATTTACAGGTGAATTTAACAAACATTCGAGAAGAACTAACAACTATACTCCTCAAACTATTCCAAAAAATTCAAGAGGAAGGAATACTTCCAACCTCTTTTTACAAAGCCAGCATTATCCTAATTATAAAACCAAACAAAGACACTACAAAGAAAGAAAATTACAGGCCAATATTCCTGATGATCACATGCTAAAATCCTCAACAAAATTTTAGCAAATCTGATCCAGCAATGTATTAAAAAAAATCATACACCATGATCAAGTGGGATTTATTCCAAGGATGCAAGGCTAGTACAATTCACTAATCAATAAGCATGATACATATCATAGACAAATTAAAATATAAAAACCACATCATCATATCAATAGAAGCAGAAAAAGCATTCAACAAAATTCAGTACTAATTTTGATAAAAACTCTCAGTAAAGAGGTTATAGAGAGATCATACCTCAATATAATAAAGACCATATATGACAGATTTATAGCCAACATAATACCCAATGGGAAAAAACTAAAAGTTTTCCTTTAAGAACCGGAAAAGACAAGGATCTCTGCTTTCACCACTCTTATTCAACATAGAACTGGAAGTCCTAGGCACAGCAATTAGACAAGAAGAGATAAAATGCATCCAAATTGGAATGGAGGTAGTAAAACTGTCATTATTAGCATATGACATGATATTGTACATAGAAAATTCTAAAGACTCCACCAGGAAACTACCAGACATAATAAATGAATTTGGCAAGGTAGCACGATACAAAATCAACATCCAGAAATCAATGGCATTTTTATACACCAACTAGAGGCCCAGTGCACAGATTTGTGCACTGGTACAGGGCATGGACTGTGGAGATCGGCCTGCTGTGGAAGCATGGTTCATCCTGGTCAGCCCAGAGGCGCTCCCACTGTGGGAGCGCACTGACCATCAGGGGGCAGCTCCTGCATTGAGCGTCTGTCCTCTAGTTGTCAGTGTGCATCATAGTGACTGGTTGACCGGTTGTTCTGGTTCTTCCACCATTTAGTCGCTGGGCTTTTATTTTATAAGATAATGAACTGTCAGAAAGAGAAACTAAAAAATCCCATTTACCATTGCAACAATAACAAAAATTAAGATGCCTAGGCATAAACTTAATTAACCAAGTAGTTAAAAGACCTGTACTTGAAAAACTGTAGGACATTGAAAAAAGAAATCTAATTTAAAAATTGTCACAAGACCTGAATAAACATTTCTCCAAACAGGACATAGACTTGACCAAGAGAAATATGAAAAAATACTCAAAGTCACTAATCATCAGAGAAATGCAAATTAAAACCACAAAGAGATATCATTTCACAACTGTCAGAATAGCTATCATAAAAAAAAAATCAACTAACAACAAGTTCTGGTGAGGATATGGAGAAAAGGGAACACTAGTTCACTACTATTAGGAATGCAGCTTAGAGCAGCCACTATGGAAAACAATATGGAGATTCCTCAAAAAATTAAAAATGGAACTTCCATTTGACCCAGTGATTCCACTTCTAGGAATATATCCTAAAAACCCCAAAACACCGGTCAGAAAGAATATATGCATCCCTATGTTCACAGCAGCATTA
This sequence comes from Cnephaeus nilssonii, assembly GCF_951640355.1. Classification (NCBI taxonomy): domain Eukaryota; kingdom Metazoa; phylum Chordata; class Mammalia; order Chiroptera; family Vespertilionidae; genus Cnephaeus; species Cnephaeus nilssonii. Next base: position 97,575,743 of record NC_137079.1, read on the forward strand.
TTTACAGTAGCTATAACATGGAAACAGTCCAAATGCCCATCAGTAGATGAATGGATAAAAAATCTGTGGGACATTTATACTATGGAATACTATGCAGTTGTAAAAAAGAAGGATTTCTTACCCTTTGGGACAGTGTGGATGGACCTGGAATATATTATGCTAAGTGAAATAAGCCATCTGAAAAAGACAAATATCACATGATCTCACTTATATGTGGAATCTAATGAACAAAATGAATTGATCAATAAAATAAGACCCGAAGCATGGAGGCAAGGAAAGACTGACATACCTCTATGTAGGTTTTCTGGGACAAGAAGGGATAAACCAAAGATATTCATAGCCCATGGACATGGGCAATAGGGTAGTGAAGACCTGGGGGTGATGGATAGTGGCTTGGAGGAGGGGGGTAAAGGGAGGGAAAATGGGAGATATGAGTAATACCATCAACAATAAAAGTAAAATAGACCCAGAGTCCTGGAAACATAAGAACACACTGATGAATATCTGGGGGAGCGGGGAGGAAGGAACAAAAGAGATTAACCAAAGAAATATGCATAAATGCATTGTCCATGGAAAGAGGCAATAGTATGATGAAGGCCTGGGGCAGAGGGAAACTGGGTGGAGGGGGCAAAGTGTGAAGAAAAAGGGTAGACATCTGTTATACTCTTATTGATAAATATTAACAACAACAACTAAATAATAATGAGGGCATTTGTGGTCTATGCAGAGTGGTGCCTCTTTTTTGGTGGTTCCAGAAAAAGGAAAATACTTTGATATTCTAAAGATATTTTGTAGATGAAAATAGACAGGCTCAGTTAAGGCAAAGATTGACCTTTGTCAGGGAATATACTGGCCTACGACATGACTATCCACCATAAGCTACTTTTAGTTAAAAAGTTTTCATTTCAGACCACCCTTTGTGGTTGTTTATGTGTCTGAGTTTGTAAGGTCACCACCAAGGCCACCCCTGAGCTTATCAGGTTTAGTATGTGGTCACGTTTTGTCCACATGCCTGATGAGTGAGAACTGTGAAGGATACTAGATAGAGTAAAATAGAAATCACTGTTACCATTGTGAAAGCCATCAAGGCCAAACTTTTACAGAGGCCACTTCAATACTAATTTTACAAAAACAATGGTAGCAGTGATTAATGATGATAAATCACCATAGCAAAGTTAGGAATAACAATTACCTTTGTAAAGCACATTACTGATTATGAGTAGTTATTAGAGAATAATGATTTAACAATTATACCTATATTGATAATCAATCATGGAAGTTTAGAAAAAGAATTAATGAATGGTTTTTCAGAGACTGCCTGAAAACATGACTTAACAAATAAATTTTGAAATTGAAATCGGACTAAGAAAAAAAGATAGATGACAAACATTGGGGCCATTTTGTGCAAAGCTCAATAGATTCCCTGAGATCAATATTCCAGCACTGGCTGAGCATTAGGTAATAGAGTCAAGCAAAATTAAACAGATTCTGACATTGATGAAAGTCACTTGGTAAAATCATCATCTATTAAATGATACAAAATGTGAACAGAAAGGGCTGGAAAAGCTTCTTGGATCTCCTAAAAGAGATATCAACATGATCCAAAGCTTGGAGATTTTGCAATCAAATTTCCATTGAGGCTTTCAATAGAGACCTGTGTCAGATTGGATGGATCATTTAACCATGAACTTCCAGTGAAGAAGGATGCACCCATGTATACATGTAGGTTTATATGCATGTGAACCTGTGAATAAAATTCTGAGATGAATAAATCTACTGCAAATTAAAATTTAGGTATGCCTGTTGCTTTCTTCCCCTTCTCTTCCATAAAGATTTACAGTCTGAGAGAATGTTGATTTTTTTTGTGTGTTATATCATCTCCTCAATTCTACAATGGTGATAATTTTCAGATTGAATGAATAAAGTAATGATTTTCATTTATTGAACACATACCATGTTTCAGCACTGTGCTAAAGCACTTTACGCTAAAAGGAGTTCAGACCTGTCACCCCAAAATATGTCACTTTGGCATGTGAATTATTTTCAGCTGAAGGTAATCAAGGCCCACAGACCAGACTCAGGATAAGCTCTTCATCTCCTCTTTAACTGCCTAAATAAAGTACAAATTTCCCAGTCTGTGAGGAGAAATTTACATTTATAAAAGAAATCTCTATTAGAAAGCTTACCTGTTCCATCAAGGGAGCTACTATCAGAGATAAATGTTTTCACCTCATTTGTCTGCATAAAAAACAAATATTGTTTATAATACATTTCTTCTACCTTTCCTCAAATTATGCCCCTCTCCCCACTTAGAAGCCCCAGGCCCCTATCTCTTTCTTTAATTCTAGATGGTAGACAAGTCTCAATTATCTGGCTGCCTTTGAGTCTCATATCTTTGTGAAATGTCCATGTATACACAAATTGCATTTTTTTTCTTCCGCTTATCCATCTTGTGTCAATTTAATTCTTAGACCAGTCACAGAATCTAAATGTAGAAAAGAACATTTTTCTTCCCCTAAACCTACATGGTCTTCTTTAACCCTAATAGCAAACCTAATAGGTGGGTTTGTTTACTTCCATCTTATCAATGAGGAAAAACAGGTTTCATATCATTAAATTAATTGCAACTTGGAATTGTTGCCAGATCTTGCCTGCAAATCTGTTATCAAATCTGTGTTTTAATTGTTATAATGTTCAACCTATATTGCATCCCCCCTAGTCAGAAGCTGAGAGACAGATAATGATTGTCTTCATGGGTCAAGAAGTGGAAAATGTTCAAGAGGGCATATTATTACCTCAATGGGGAAGAGAAGACTTTCCTCATTTCTTTTATCTGGAAATGATCCACATGAGACAAAAGAGGGCTAATTCCAGGCACCACAGCTCTGTCTCTGCCTGCCTTAATAGAGACAGGTCTTTTAAAGGCATCATTTACAAACAATGGAATAGTTCAGGTAGTGGACAGAAAACCTAGGATTCACTGGGGTGTCCTCAGTGGGGGGGTGGCAAGCTTTGAGTTTGAGTTTAAAATAGGAGTTTAATCAGGTTTGATTGGTTTAACCAGAGAATAGACACTTATCATGTATTCCTGCTTTCTCCTAGGCTGATTCTGAGATTTGCAGTCTGAAGATCACTGGTTGCCTATTATTTTTTGTAGGTTCACCCTTCTCTGTTCATGTAAAGTATGTAAAGTGTGATGTGCTCTAGGCTTTGGATACCTTTCTCATTCTATGTTCTCCTTCTGAAAATTTGACCCAAGACCTTGCATCAGTTATCAGTTCTGGCATCATATATAATGTGTGCGTGCTCACACCTGCACATGCGTGCGCGCATGTGCACACACACACACACACAAAACACACACAAATAACTCTCTTGGCTATATCCCTCTTTGGAAGGTCTGATTCATATAATGAACTATTATATTGAACTCTCCATATACCTGTCTCCAAGGAATCTCAACCATATTATATCCAAAATCAATTTCATAATCTTCCTCATAAGACCCAATTCTCTTTTAGTGTTTCCCGTCTCAGTGAATGGTACCACCATCCTTCTGATACCATTGTAATTAACTAAGTTACTAATAACAGGAAAGGAGAAAGGGAAAAGCCAAATATTATAGACACTAGTGGCCCAGTGCATGAAATTCATGCATGGAAGGGGGGTTCCCTCAGCCCAGCCTGCACCCTCTCCAACAGGGGACCCCTTGGGGGGTATCCGACTGCCAGTTTGGATCGAGCCTAAACTGGCAGTTGGACATCCCTCTCGCAATCTGGGACTGCTGGCTCCTAACCGCTCACCTGCCTGCCTACCTGATCACCCCTAACTGCCTCTGCCTGCCTGCCTGATTGCCCCTAACCCCTCTGTGTTTACTAAGTCAATGTCTGTCTCCCAACTAGATGATAATTTATGTTATGGTAAAATCTATGTCTTCTTATTTCCCAGTCTCTATTTAGCACCTGTTTCTAGAGGTGCGTATAAATATTTGTTATATGTCTGACTGACTAACCGACCAATAAATTAAATGAATAAACTAATCTAGTATGTGATTAATGTGTTAAGTTTCTATAACTTGCTAGAATACTAAAATATTAGAATCTCCATATGGAGGCAAGTCTTGGCTCAAGTGTTTCCTTAAACCTGGCCTTCCCAATAAAAGTTACCTTGACCATACTATTTAATACTAATTTAATAGTCAGCAACCAACTCTTCCTAAGTCTCATACTCAGTTGTATTCTTTTCTTTTTTCTATAGTATTTATCACCATATAACACACTAGATAATTTTGTTTATTTATCATTGTTCAGTGTCATCTTAGATTCTATATTTGTCTATTTGACTTTCATTCATCACAGGGCCACTTATATTATGTATGTTTTCTTATTTTCTATATTCTTGATAATATGGCATTTGTGGCTTCACTGACTAGAGAGAAACTAAATCTCCCAGGTTTAGCCAGTTCTTAGAGAACACAAAGTGCTCACCAGGAGTATGTCCTTCATTTGCAAACTAACCTCTCCAGAGCCTACACCTCCAACCATCTCCTTGACCTAATTCTCATGAACCAACCAATATTCCCCTGCCTTAAATAAATCCAAGGCCAGGCACCAAACAATTAGGGGAAGCCCCTAAATCCTAAACCCTCCTGGAAATATTCAAACTCTCCAACACTAAGCTGCTTGCTCTGCACTGCCTTACCTTTCCCACAGAAAGCATAAAGAAGATGCCTGGGCTTTTCTCTCCCTCCTTTCTGCCTCCTGACACTGGTGCCTCCTCTCAGGCAATGTTAGCAATAAAAATATTTCAATGGCATTAGCCTCTCCATGTCATCACTCAGTCACCTCCACAAATTAAAATCCCACAGATACCACTGAGATAATCATTGTCACTGTTTATCACCTGTTTTTCCCTCCTTCCTAATGGAAAGCAGGCCCAATAAAGTCAAGGACCTGTGTCTGTTTTGTTTCTGTTTCTGGTGCTTAGAGCAGTGCCTAGAACATATTAGAACTTTAATAAATACATGTTGAATGAATGAATGCTTCTTGTCCCATTTCTGACACAATATTATTTCTAATTTTGAATTCCCCTGGGACAGAAATTTTATCTTATTCCCCTTCTTATGATCAGGTGCTCTCTCAGAGTCTGAAAATTGGTTAAAAGCTTAATAATTGGTCTGATTCATATCAACTAACCCACTGCATTCTTTTTATGCTTTGTTGGTCCACAGATATCTCAGATGAGCCCCTCAAGTCCTGGGGCCAGCAATGGCTCCTGTTCTCAGTGGCAAGAATCCTTTTTCTTGTATCTTTTAAATGGCTTCCCAACCACAGAGTGTATAAACTGTGATCAACAGAGAGGTGGAGTCCTGCGTCCACAGGCCTGATCTGCCCCAACCCTGGGTGTCTTGAGCAAATAAATTGATAATTGTGGAAGGTGTCCAATACTACCTCCATTAGTATACAGACATGAGTAAAACAATGCATAGCTTTAGATACTTTTGATGTGGATTCCATTAGTACCCAACTAGATGACTTTTCTAGGTCTCCATGAGCTTTATGAGTCTATGGTCTATCGTATGGTTGCCAAACATAATGACATTTTTTTTTTAGCCTCATTGCTTTTCCTATCTTTCCTTCTGATACATAAGGCAAAGTTCAGTGCCTAATATTTACATTTGAAGTATGTAGAGATATGCCAGGCTGTGCAATACTCATTTAAATTACATTGATTGAACTTCTATTTGGAGTTACTATATTCTTAAAATATATGTTAAGCTCAACTCTTCTAAGCTCACTTTCTTCTCACACAAATGCAGTCTTGGAATTCTAGCATTCTCTTTTTTATTGCAAGAAAATTTTACTCTGATAATAATAGCTGACATTATTGAGCACTGCATGAACTATATTATTTTCATCATCATAGCAGATAAGTCTAATTTTACAAATGAGGAAAAGAAGGTCCAGAGCAGTCAGTCATTATCCATTAGTCACACAGCCAGTTAACAGTAAGAGAAGGGTTCAAACCAAGGTAGTTGTCTCAATAGACTATGCACTTAAGCACTTACACACATTGCCTCTGTGGGTTGATGGAACTCAGTAACTTAATTCTTACTGACTTGAATCCATTTTCTTTCCTAGTTGTATATATTCTACTTGATTTTTAATTTTATGGAAGTGTTCAGAGGCTGAAAGCAGAATCAGGTTTCGGTCCTAGATAAAATAAAGGTAGTAGCTTAGATGGCAAAATACTGTATAGACATTTCAGTACAGGTAGCAGCAGGCATGTTTGAGGATTCTAAGTTCTGAGTATTAGTATGCAGAAAAACCATCAGCTGCTTACATCATTTTCTAATAAACCAGGTATTAATTATGTCCCAGTTATCCAGAGTGTGTTTAACTTGTCAGACACAGATTTTTAAAAACAGTTCTGTCTTGAGCCACTTAGCTAACATGGATTTCTCCCTCCTTATTAATTTGAAGTCTGACTTTCTAGTGTTCTATCTCTTTTTCAATATATTTGAAAAAGCTTTTTATTCTCTTTAACTCATCTGCCTTTTTTATTTCTTCACAGTCAGAAATTTTGCTGATCTATCTCTTTCCTCTTGACTCAAATAATCAGTTGTTTGCATTTCCACAGTTCATTGACAGTATGTGTTTTTTGACCAGTCATCTTGAAATCTAATTGAATGTTTTCTGTTCTAAAATATTTCTCAGGGGAACACTAGGTGTCTGGCAGGATTGCTACCACTGCCCTCTTGTCAAATTTCTCCCTGCATTCATATTGTGATATTAAATATTTAAATATTCAAAATGCACAAATCAATGTATTGAATTGAATTAATTAAAAAATATTTTGAGAGTATAGTAACATAAAGAGAAGAGTGTTCTGCCATGCAGGACAATTCTGTTAGACTGCAGTTCAATTCAAAGAAAGCATCATCATAATTTACTAACAACCTTCTTAAGGCACACATATTTTACTTTTCATCCCAACAGATTTCTTAAATGTACAGAAATAAAAAAATTATCAAAAAGTAAGAAAGAAGAGAGAGAAATTTTGGTATTCAGATATATCATTTAGATTCAAGCAAAGCAGAGATAATATTTTATGTGAATTTCAAATTGAGTGAAACTATGAACACTCAATATTTCCAAACTGGATGGTCATTGAAAGTTAAGATTATATTTCTCTTCAGATATGCATTAGAGTTCCATCTTTTATTCTCTAACTTAATTATTAACAGCATCTTTTTAAATAACTGGACCCAAGCTCCCATAATTTGATTCCATACCTTTTATTCAGCTCAAATATATTTTACTAGAGGCCCAGTGCATGATTGAATCATGCATGTGTAGGGTCCCCTACACGCTTTTGCTTTTGATCGCGGGGAGCTGGGTGCCTGAGCGGACAGTCACCCAGCTCCCACGCTTTTGATGGTCCGTGGCAGCTGAGGGGGGCTACCCTGCTGTTGAGAGGCGCAGGGGGCGGGACTCCCACCCCCTGCGCCTCTCAACGGCCGCTGAAGGGGGCTGCCGCGGACACCTGGCTACCCTGCTGTTGAGAGGCGCAGCTGGGTGTCCGTGCAGGCCCCCTCAGCGGCCGCGGATCTGGCCTTGATCTGGCCGTTGAGAGTCGCAGGGGGGCGGGAGTCCCGCCCCCCTCAGTGGCAGCGGATCCGTGCCTCTCAATGGCTGGATAGGCCACCCCGAGTCCCGCCCCCTAGCCTCCCACTGCCCAATCGTGGGCGTAGCGGAGTGATGGTAATTTACATTTTACTCTATTATTAGATAGGATTATTTCTCAGAAGCATTGACTGAATTATAAATAGACTAAAGAACTGAAAAAAATGGAAATATTTGACTCCATTATTTTTGTTTTGGTGTTTACTACTTATTTTAAGTCAATAATAAGTGTTTGGATGCATTTTAAATGTCAATGCACTTACTAGTAAATTCAGAAAATGGTGCATAGAAATGACCCTGAAAAATCCAAATTTTTCTTTAATTTAATGTATATTGTAATAAATCTTCTACTAGTATATGAAAAATACCCAGTGGAGGATATAAACTTGCTTTGCTGCTGGCAGAGGAATATATTTGAGCTAAGTCAGATCTCCTCACTCTGCTCAAATATTCCAATGGCTTTGAATCTCATTAGAGGGGGAAATCCCAGATGGAGAAACTGAGGCTTGTAGAAATTGACCTGAGAGACATCATTAAAACTAGAAAGAAAACATTGAAATGATTCCCTTATACTCAGATGCTTTCCCACAGTCTATAGGCCTGTATATTCAGCTTCCTCTTGGACCTCCACTTCTGTGCACCCACCCCTTATTCTTTCTATGCTTCCTGAACAATGTCAGTCAGGCTTCTTGATAATTCTTTTATGTCTTTGCTTGGTATGCTCTTTCCCCAGATTCCACGTGCTCACTCTCCTTTCCTGTTCTCTCCTCTCACTCCCTGCCCCTTGCCCCTGCCACTTCTGCCAAATATCAGCATGGCCTTCCCAGAACACCCACCTGTGCTCCCAATCTGCCTTACTCTACTTTATTTCACCACATAATACGTATCACCACCTCATATTGTATATATTTGCATGTTCACTTGTTCACTGTGTGTAACTTAAAGGTAAGCTCAGTGAGAACCTACTACTAGGTTTGCTATTGTATCCTCAAAACTGAAGAGTATCACACATGTAATATGTGCCCATGATATAGTTAATAAATTAGTGAATGATATTATTCTCCCTGACCTCCCAAATCAAATACATTTTGAAGACAAATTCATATGAATACTAGTAAAACAAGCATTGGACTAAGTGAAGTGGAGTCACAGAGATCAGTGCTGCACTTAGAAACAGGATGAATTAGATAACCTTAAAGTTAGACATTGAAATGCTGAACACGCTCCCAAGTCTGTGGTGTAGCTTGTATCAGATTCCTGTCTGAAAAATGGGGTCAGGAGAGGAGACCAGATACACAGGCATTTAACAGTCCCTCCTCTGTTGCATGATTGATGGGAAAGATGCTTTCAGCAGTACTCACTGCTGTCTGAGGCAACCAAATTTCAAGCATCCTATCTAATAAAAGGGTAATATGCAAATTGACCATCACTCCAACACACAAGATGGCCGCCCCCATGTGGTCAAAGATGACCATCCCCATGTGGAAACAAGATGGCCACCACAAGAGGGCCAGCAGGGGAGGGCAGTTGCAGGGGGGCCAGGCCAGCAGGGGAGGGCAGTTGGGGGGAACCCAGGTCTGCAGGGGAGGGCAGTTGGGGGGCATCAGGCCTGTAGGGGAGGGCAGCTGAGAGGGACCAGGCCTGTAGGGGAGGGCAATTGGGGGGGACCAGGCCTGCAGGGGAGGGCAGTTGGGGGCGACCAGTCTGGCAAGGGAGGGCAGTTAGGGGTGACTGGGCCAGCAGGGGAGGGCAGTTGGGGGTGATCAGGCCTGCAGGGGAGGAAAGTTAGGGGTGACCAGGCTAACAGGGGAGGGCAATTAGGGGTGACCAGGGCAGCAGGGGAGGGCAGTTAGGGGCAATCGGGCCGGCAGGGGAGCAGTTAGGTGTCGATCAGTCTGGCAGGGGAGTGGTTAGTGTGTGATCAGGCTAGCAGGCAGAAGCAGTTATGGGCAATCAGGCAGGCAGGCAGGCGAGCGGTTGGGAGACAGCAGTCCTGGATTGTGAGAGGGTTGTCCGACTGCCCATTTAGGCCCGATCCCAACAGGCATTTAGGTTATTTTTCCAATATTAATATAGATATATCAGTAGATATATCAACTTCCTTTTTCATTTAGTGTTTGCTTTGTATATCTTTTTCTACTTTTTCACAACTTTTCTGAGCCATTTGTGTTATAAGTGTGTGTCTTTAGATAGCATATCCAAGAATTTTGAAATCAAATATTAAAAACACTATTTCTAATTGTAAATTTAAGACATGTGCACTTATTTTATTTTAATATTGTGATTAGGATTAATTCCTGCCATCTTATATAGTGCTTTCAATTTAGCACATTTTCTATTTTATCTTTCTTTCTTGTTTTCTATCAATGATTGAAGGGGTTTTTGTGCTTTTTTTCTAAATTACATTTTATTTATTTTAAATATGTTTTTTATTGATTTTTAGAGAGAGATGAATGGAGAAGGGGAGAGAGAGAGATAGATAAATATTGATTGATAGGCTGCCTCCTAATGGGTATCAAGCCTAAAACCCCTGACCAGAATCAAACTGGGGACCTCCAGTGCATGGGGTGATGCTCAACCAACTGAGCAACACTGGCCAAGGCAAGTTTTTTTAATTTATTATTTTTTTACTCTTTATTGGCTTAGAATTTATGTAATTAACTGGCTTAGAATTTATATTATTAAAAGTTACCTTTATCTGGATCTATTGATAAGATATTATTTTTATCCTCTCTTTTATTAATGTGGTGTATTACAGATTGATTTGCATATGTTGAACCATTCTTTGTCCCTGGAATTTACCCACTTGATTGTGATGTATTATTTTTTTGATGTACTGTTATATTCAACATGCTAATAATTTGTTTAGAATTTTTGCATCTGTATTCATCAGAGATATTAATCTATAGTTTACTTTTTTGTGTGTTATCTTTGACCAGGTTTTGGTATCAGAGCTATATTGACCTCATAAAATGTGTTATGAATTGTATTGCCTCTTCTTTAATTTTTGGAAGCATTTGAGAAGGATAGGTTTTAAATCTTCTTTGAACGTTTGGTAGAATTCATTGGTGAAGCCATATGGTTATAGACTTTCATTTTGGGGGGATGTTTTTAATGGTTGTTTCAATTTTCTCACTGCTGATCGGTCTATTTAGATTTTCCAATTCTTCATGATTTAGTCGAGGAAGGTTATACATTTCTAGGAGCGTATCCATTTCTTCTAAGTTACTGAATTTGGTGACATATAGTCTTTTATAATATGATCCTTTGTATATCTGTGATGCCTGTGGTGACATCTCCTCTCTCATTTCTGATTTTGTTTGTAATGGGTTTTTTTCCTTTCTTCCTTAGTGAGTCTAGTCAGCAGTTTGTCAATTTTATTAATATTTTCAAAAACCAGATCTTTTTTTAAATTTTTATATAGTCTTTTTGTTCTCTATTTCATTCATTTCTGCTCTAATTTTTATGTTTTCCTTTCTTCTGCTGACTTTGGGTTGCTTTGTTGTTGTTTTTTCTAATTCTTTAAGACATGATGTTAGATTTACTTGGGATTTCTCTTGTTTCTTGAGATAGGTCTGTAATGACATAAATTTTCCTTAGATGACTGCTTTCACTGCATCACAGAAGTTTTCAATATGTTGCATTGTCATTCTAATGAGTGTCTATATGTTTTGAACTCATCTTTTATTTATTTGACCCCATCATTTTTTAGTAGTATGTTGTTTAATTTCTATGTATTTGTGGGTTTTTCACTTTCTTTTTGCAGTTAATTTCTAATTTCAAGGCATTATGGTTGAAGAATAAGTTTGGCATAATTTTAATCTTCTTGAACTTATTGATACAAGTTTTGTGAACCAACATATTCTGAAAATTACAAAGAATTATTAAAAGAGATTAAAAAAATGGAAACATATCCCATGTTCATAGACTTGGAGTAGTTAAAATGACCATATTACTCAAAGCAATATACAGATTTAATGCAATCCCCATCAAAATCCCAATGTTGTTTTTTTAAAGAAATAGAACAAAAATAATCAGATTTGTGTGGAACCACAAAAGACCCCAAATAGCCAAAGCAATCCTGAGAAAAAAGAAGAGGTATCATGCTACCTGATTTCAAATTATATTACAAAGCTATGATAATCAAAACAGCATAGTATTGTTCAACATCACTAATTATCAGAGAGATGCAAAATAAAACAACAATGAGGTATCACCTTATACCTGTTGCCATCAATAAATCAGCAAGTAACAAGTGCTGGTGAGGATGTGGAGAAAAAAGAACCCTAATACACTGCTGATGGGAATGCAGACTAATATAGCCACTATGGAAATCAGTGTGGAGTCTCCTCAAAAAATTAAAAACGGAACTTACATTTGACCCAGTGATCCCACATCTTGGAATATATCCTAAGAAGCCTGAAACACCAATCAGAAAGAACTAATGCATCCCTATGTTCATAGCAGTGCTATTTACGATAGCTGAGATTTGGAAACAGCCTAAGTGCTCATCAGCAGATGAGGGGATAAAAAAAGCCGTGGTACATTCACATAATGGAATACTATGTGGCAGTAAAAAAGAAGGATCTCTTATTCTTTGAGACAGCATGGAGGGACCTAGAGAATATTATGCTAGGTGAAATATGCCAGAAAAAGATAAGTGGAATCTAATGAATAAAATATACTGATGAACAAAATAGAGTCAGAGACATAGAAGCATGGAACAGACTGTTGAATCTCAGAGGGAAGGCAAGGGAGGGTGGGTGGGTGGGTGGGAAGACATCAACCAAAGAACTTTATGTATATACTAGAGGCCCAGTGCACGAAATTCGTGCAAGGGGCTTGGCCCTTGCAGCCACTGTGGCTGCCTCTGCCTCAGCCTTCCCAGCCACAGCTTCACCCGGAAGATAGTCCGGAAGGTCATTGGTCTAATTAGCATATTACACTTTTATTATTATAGATATGCATAACCCATGGACATAGACAACAGTGTGGTGAAGGCCTGGTGTGGGTGGCAGGGGATGGGTTATAAGGCATCAATGGGGGGAATATGGGAGGTTTATTAAATACTTTCAACAATAAAGATTTTTTTTAAAAGCATGGTATTGGCAGAGAAACAGACACACAGATTAATGGAACAGAATAGAGAGCCCAGCTATAAAACGACATGTATATGGACAGATAATTTTTGACAAAGGAGTCATAAACACACAATGAAGAAAAAAGTCTCTTCAATATATGGTGCTGGGAAAACTGGAAAGACACATACAAACAAATGAAACTGATTACAGTTTGCCCCCATGTGTAGAAATTAATGCAAAATGAATCAAAGACCCAAATATACCGCCCAAAACAATAAGACACCTAGAATAAAATATAGATACCAAATTTATGGATCTTGGTCATAGAGAACATTTTATGAACTTGACCCCAAAGACAAGGGAAGTAAAGGCAAAAATAAATGAGACTATATCAAACTGAAAAGCTTCAGCACAGCAAAAGAAACTGACAATAAAACAAAAAGGCAGCCAACCAGATGGGAGATGATATTTGCAAATAGTAGCTCTGACAAAAGTTTAATTTCCAAAATATAAAACGAACTCATAAAACTGAACACCAAATACACAAACAACCCAATCAAAAAGTAGGCAGAGGACCTGAAAATACCACTCTCCCAAGGAGATATATGAACAGCCAATAGGCATGAAAAGATGATCAACCTTTCCAGCATTTAGGGAAATGAAAATCAAAACTACAATGATATACCACCTCACACCTGTTAGAGTGGCCATTATCAACAAGGCAAGCAATAAAAAGTGCTGGAAAGGTTGTGATAAAAAGAGAACCCTCATTCATTGTTGGTGGGAATGTAGACTGGTACAACCACTATGAAAAACAGTCTAGTGATTACTCAAAAAAAAATAAGTAAAGTGCTACCATACGACCCCACCAATCCCTCTCGTGGCTATATACCCCCCAAATTTGAAATTGTGTATTTACAAAGATATATTCACCCCCATGTTCATTTCAGCATTTTTCACAGTGGCCAAGACATGTAAACAACCAAAGTGCCTTGCAATAGAGGACTGAATAAAAGAATATGTGGTACATATAACAATAGAATACTACTCAGTCATAAGAAAGGATGAAATATGCCATTTGCAACAACGTGAATGGACCTTGAGAATATCATGCTAAGTGAAATAAGTCAGTCAGAAAAAGCTAAGAACCATATGATTTCACTCATATGTGGGATATAAAACTGAAACTTATGAACACAAACAGCACTGTGGTGGCAGCCAGAGGAAAGGGGATGGAAGGGAAAGGACAGACTCAAACCCCGTGGCAATCTGATTTCTAGCACTCCTGCTGGAACCCCAGTGGGATCTGTGTGTATATGGGGATCAAAGGAGATCCCTAGACTCTCTCTCCTCTTCCTAGTCTGTCTGTCCATTGAAAAAGGTTTACGATATGCCAATTTTGAAAGGGATAGCCAATTGTATCAGAGTGCATGTTCCACTCCAAGTGCTGGGCAAGGCCACAAGTCAGGGTCCCCCATGACACCACCAGACATCAGCATGGGGCACCGACAGTCCAGCATGATGGGCTTCTGGGGATACTTGGCCATTTACGCATCTGGATACATTTCTCATAAACTCTGAGCACTGACCCCCACCCTCCACCCCCACCCCCTTGAGAGGCAGGAGGTATAATTGAATGGCAAGAGTCTTACAGGAAGCGTTTCCCCAGACAGTTTCCTCCTGGTACAAGGCAAACACACATTCCATCCCGTTACTGTCTGAGGTCCATCTGAATGGGAATGGGAACACTTGGGCCTCTAGCCTTCCTCCCACGCAAACGTTAACAGTTGCTTTTATTTAGGGTGTGTACAGAATACCTAATCCATTCCACCCAGGCATTCGTTCCCTTATATCCTACTTCTATTTGCATGGTGGTGGCAGTGGCCTAGGGGATCTTGTCTTGTGACAGCTAATCCTAAATCTAATCCTAGCCAATCTTTTTACCTAAAGGCTGAAATATCCAAGTCATTCAAGTTATCTATAACCAATAACTTAACTGGGTAAGCATGATCCAGATTGTACACATTTCTCCAGCCCACATTGTAGGCCCCTGCAATTTGCCAGATTTCCAAAGCAAATAGAGCCCAGTACATGATGGTTATTAAGACAGCTCAGTTTTCAGCATCATTTTCAAGGGGTTATGTCCTGGTATGGCTGTTCAAGTTGAGGTATGTCTGCCTTTAACCCGTGTTTGATGGGTCTAACCTTGCTCTGCAGTCTGAACAGCAGTCTCTGTAGAAAGCAAGACAGGTAAGGTCCTTCCCAGGAGGGTTCCAACTTGCTTCTCTTCCAGGTCTTTTTTTTTTAATTTAATAAATCTTTATTGTCCAGATTACTACAGTTGTTCCTCTTTTTTCCCCCCATAGCTCCCCTCCACCTGGTTCCCAGCCCACCCTCTTCCCTTACCTCCCCATCACTGTCCTCATCCATAGGTGTACGATTTTTGTCCAGTCTCTTCCCGCACCCCTCACACCCCTTTCCCCCTGAGAGTTGTCAGTCCACTCCCTTTCTATGCCCCTGATTCTATTATATTCACCAGTTTATTCTGTACATCAGAATTTTTAATTCAATTGATTTTTAGATTCACTTGTTGATAGATATGTATTTGTTGTTCATAATTTTTATCTTTACCTTTTTCTTCTTCTTCCTCTTCTTAAAGAATACCTTTCAGCATTTCATATAATACTGGTTTGGTGTTGATGAACTCCTTTAGCTTTTTCTTATCTGTGAAGCTTTTTAGCTGACCTTCAATTCTGAATGTCAGCTTGGCTGGGTAGAGTACTCTTGGTTGTAGGTTCTTGCAATTCATCATTTTGACTATTTCTTGCCACTCCCGTCTGGCCTGCATAGTTTCTGTTGAGAAATCAGCTGACAATCATAAGGTTGTTCCCTTGTAGGTAATTAACTGTTTTTCTCTTGCTGCTTTTAATATTCTCTCTTTGTCTTTTGCTCTTGGCATTTTAATTATGATGTGTCTTGGTGCGATCCTCTTTGGATTCCTTTTGTTTGGGGTTCTGTGCGCTTCCTGGACTTGTAAGTCGATTTCTTCCACCAGGTGGGGGAAGTTTTCAGTCATTATTTCTTGAAATAGGTTTTCAGTATCTTGCTCTCTCTCTTCTGGCACCCCCATAATTCTGATGTTGGTACGCTTGAAGTTGTCCCAGAGGCTTCTTACACTATCTTCAAATTTTTGGATTCTTTTTTCTTTTAGCTTTTCCAGTTGAGTGATTTTTGCTTCTTTGTATTTCAAATCTTTGACTTGATTCTTGCATTCCTCTAGTTTGCTGTTGGGTGTCTGTATAATATTTTTTACTTCAGTCAGTGTATGTTTAATTTCTAGTTGGTCCTTTTCCATATCCTTGGGGGTCTCTCTCATATTCTCAAGGGTCTCGCTAAATTTATCAGCCTTTTCTAGGAAATTCTTGAAAAACCTTATAACCGTGGTTTTGAACTCTATCTCCAGTCATTTGTTTTCCTCCATTTCTTTCGTTTGTGATCTGTTTCTTTGTCTCCGCATTTTCGCTGCTTCCCTGAGTTCGTAGGGTAGTTTTGTGTGCTAGGTATCCTATATGGGCCAGTGGCTCTGCCTCCCCAGTTACCTGAGGTGCACCTCTTTGTGGACTGTATGTACAGCCTTTTTGTAGTTAAGTCTTGATTGTTGTTGGTATCAGTGGGAGGAGTTGACCTCCAGGCCAATTGGCTGTGAGGATCAGCTGTGTCTACACTGGGAGACAGCCTTATTCGACTAGACTTGCAAAAATTGCAAAAGCCTCTGTGCTCAGCTTGGATGGGGCGGAGTTTCAGGGTGGAGCATACAGCCTTGGCTTCCCGTCAGCCCCGCCCTATGAGGTTCCTGGGTCTCAGTGTCCCTCAGTGTTCCTCGGTACTCACTGCAAGCACCTCTGAGAGAAAGGCACCCTCGAGTTTTGCCCGCTGCCAGACAGTCTAGTCTCTCCCCCAATAAATATGGATTCCCAGATTCTCGCCCAGAACTGGGGTTCAGTGCAGTCGGAGCTGGGGTTCAGCGCAGTCGGAGTTGGGGTTCAGCGCAGTCTGGAGCTTTTGTCTCCTTCCTGCTAGAGAAATCCAGCAGCACAGTCAACAGTCCGTCCTCTGCGTGCATTCACGTGCGCGCCTCCGGAGCTCTGCCTTTCACCACTCCCCTGAGTTTCCACCTTACAGCCCAGATTCCCCCAGTATAAGCCTGGGTCCCCAGGGTCTCGCCCTGAATTGGGGTTCAGTGCAGTCCGGAGCTTTTATCTCCTTCCCACTAGAGAATGCCAGCCAGGCACTCAGCCGCCCCGTCCTCTCCGGCTCCGTCCTCTCCGCACGCGTGCACCCGTGTCTTTGTACCTCAGGCTTTTACAGCTCCTCTGATTTTCCTTGTGGTTTTCTCTTTCCTTTTAGTTGTAGAATTTCCAGTCAGTCAGCTTTCCTGTGTTTCTGGATGATGTCCGTCTTGTCTTTTACTTGTATTTTTGAAATTTTTGTGCGAGGCTGCAGTTTAGGTGTTTACCTATGCCGCCATCTTGGTTTCTCCTCTCTCTTCCAGGTCTTGATTAAACAAACGTAGACTTCCAGTCAATGGCAAGGAACCAGAAACTCAAGAGGGCTTTGGGTCAAGAGGCCTTCTTGAGTAGGAAACTGGTCTTGCAGAACTTGTTATCTAAATGCAGAAGCCATGGAACCGTGAACAATGCACTGCCCTGGCGGTGGGGGGGGGGGGGTAGTTATGCTGGTTCCAGGATGGACCATCAGATGTGGCCTAACGAAGGGGGCCATGAAGGGGTCAGGGGGCATATCTGCAAGACAAAGACCCCAACAGGATATATATATAGGCAGGCTCTCTGCATGTTTCTTCACTCTGATTTGGAAATTATTCCCAGAGTCCACTAGTGTTAATAAACGGGGTCCCTCCCTTTCTCTAGGAGGCGTGCTTGGTATTTCTTTGGTCTTCTGCAACATTCTAACCTGAGAGAGATTAAAGTAGAAGAGATACCCAGTACATAATTCTTAGGAAATTGGTCCCTAGTTTCCATTGTAGGAAGATCTTGAGGCATTCCAGGGCCTATTGAAATCACCTAGAGCCAACTGTAAGTAAAAAAAAAAAAAAAAAAAATTCTTAAAATTCAAACCCTAGGAAGGTTGTTGAACTTGATTTTACCAAAAGATTATATATTAAAGTGTATTAGATAGAAACATAGGCCAGAAAACTTCAGATCCTATGATTAAAATATGGCCTTTTTATTAAATACCCAATTAATATAACATACCGTATTTTCTGGCATATAAGACAACTGGGCATATAAGACGACTCCCAACTTTTCCAGTTAAAATATAGAGTTTGGGATATACTCGCCGTATAAGACTACCCCTCTTCCAATACACACCAAATAAAAATATAAAAAAACATCAGATTTGATTTCAATATGGTAATTTTAATTCAAATGCTTATGACCTGCAGGTACTTAGCAGGAAAACTGTCACTTATAAACATAGGGCTGTTTGTCATCAAACATGTAAACATAAAACAGTGCAAGTGGATTAAACTTTTCCTAATTCACTCTAAAGCTGAAAGGAAGGATAAGACAATAAACCCATGGGAGCTGCCATGCTGTTTGTTTTCTAAGCTGTCAACCAAGCTGGAACTGATGATGATAGGAGGAAGATAACAAACAATAGAGAGAGAGCAAGTGCCGGGCAAGTCCCTGAAGAGTTAGCAACGCCACTTCGCTGCAGTCCTCAGGAGCAAGATCTGAGAGGCAGAGAAGGAGGTACGGTAATAGGATACAAGGGTGGGCCAGAGGGGTAAAAGAGGCGTTTTCTTGGGGGGCACAGCTCTATTTCTTTTTTCCATACCCTGGGCATCCCAGATACCTGCAGCTTGCTCTGCCCTTCACTTACACCTTCCCAGTGAGGCGCCCCCTCACCTTGTCATTGGGACCGCGTTAAGTCACTTCTTTCCACGAATCCTGGTGAGTGGATTTTCTTCTACCGTACTTGTACAGCGCCGCCCTTGCTACTTTCATACGGTCGCGGCATACGGTGGGGGGAGCTCAAAAACGGCCGCAGCCGTGTCCCCGCTGTATGTGGCGAGAACCCGGCTGCACTCCATTCATTTCAATGGAGCCAGACGGAGACCGTATGCGGCACAAAAAGGAGCCGACGGGAGACACTTGTGGTCTCCGTCTGGCTCCATTGAAATGAATGGAGTGTGGCCGTTTTTGAGCTCTCCCCACCGTATGCGGCAACCGCAGATTCTCCAGTCCGGCTCGGAAGTTTCAGCACCCGCCCTATAAGGTGACACCCAGCATATAAGACGACCCCTGACTTTTGAGAAGATTTTCCTGGGTTAAAAAGTCGTCTTATACACCGGAAAATACAGTACTAGAAAAGAACTGACCAAAATAAGGCTTATTTTCTAACTTTATTTTTCCTTGGGTATGGACAGCAAATGACACTAATTGGATTTCTCTCATCAGTCTTCCTGAGTACTTTGGCATAGGCTATTTACCCTCTGTTTAGGGAGGCAAAATGCAAATCATTTACTCTTAAGTGTCCTTGGTTTAGGGAAAGCAAGAGTTTTCTAGATCCGTGGTTGGCAAACTGCGGCTCATGAGCCACATGAGGTTCTTTGGCCCCTTGAGTGTGGCTCTTCCACAAAATGCCACGGCCTGGGCGAGTCTATTTTGAAGAAGTGGCGTTAGAAGAAGTTTAAGTTTAAAAAATTTGGCTCTCAAAAGAAATTTCAATCGTTGTACTGTTGATATTTGGCTCCGTTGACTAATGAGTTTGCCAACCACTGTTCTAGATGGTTGCAAACTGCTGTTTAAATATCTCAGTTTCCCTGTTCTGCTTGTGCTGGCTTACTGGCCTGTATCATTTAATCAATTTCCTTTTAACATTTCTTTTTATGAACTTCACAGACATTTCTACAACATTCAAAAACATTTTTACAATTTCCATAAATAACCACTTTTAGAAACCACCTTCTTTTTCCTTCAAAATGCATAACCATGCTTTAGTCCTTCCATTAAGTATTTCTACTCTAATATTCTTTCTATCATACCATCAGCAACTTGTAAACCTTAATTTTTCAATGATAACCAAAAAGTACACGGCCAGCATTTCTCAGATTGACATTTATGAACACATTTTAAATGCACTTTTACTTTCAAGAAAATATACCTTTAACAAAGTACAAGAGACCTTCTATAATAAAAACTAAGAGCAGGCAAATTAAAACGTGTAACTTTATGTTAGTTTTCTGTTTTTGCCTTTCTTATTTTTATGTACATAGACATTCTGAGCCTCTTTTAACAGCTTTTCTGCACTTCTATCTTTCTAGTTCTCTACCTTTGAAGTTTTCTTGAGATGTCAGGCCAACTATTGGTGACAAAATGTAATGTAATTTTTAATATTTTTGTCCCAACAGTTCCTCAGGGTCTGGCACAGAGTACTTTCTCATTTTATCTTTGTCTTTGGTAAAATTCGGAAGGCCCTTCTTCTTTGCCCTGCTGAATATTGAAGGCTTTATTTAGATTCTGAGACCGGGGAATTTCCCCTCTAATCCTTTAATTATTTGTTCCCTTAGATATCTCTCATGTATCCCCTATGGGCCTTATTGTTAAGGTCCCACTGGGGCTCCCGTGTTTGGAATTCTTACATCTGCTGGAAGCACGCCAGGGCCAGCCAGGTGCTCCCTTTCCCAGATAGCCATAGCTGAATTTCAAATCACTCCCCCTTCTTTTAGTCTAGCTAGTCAGCTGAGCCACATGGTCTTCCTGCAGAGTTTTAACTTTTTTTTACTGCTGAAACTCCTTTTGCAGCTTAGAAAAGCTGGTTTCTGATGGCACAGTGGCCTCATGGTGGTTGGAGCCTTATCAAGATAGCTCTCCTCCCAAGGGGAAGGCTGGGATTGTAAATTGTCATCTTGGCTGTTCCCTCACATCGTCCCTGAGTTGCATAGGGAGGGTAAGGCAGGACAAGGGTCTCATTCCTGTCTGCCCTTGTTCTCTTTTAGGCTTCTCTGCATTTACAGGGAGAAAGAGGATTGACCCCTTCCTCCAACAGAAAGCACAGTCAGTCTCCTCTTGAGTGACAGGACTTTCATTATTAACATATTTATAATTATTACTGGAAAGCTTTATCTAAATTCTTCATTTTAATCCCACTCCTGACACCAAAAAATAAATAAATAAATTCTTCATTTTAGTTACATCTATTTATTATATCTTAACAACTTTGAGATTTTTCAAAGTTGTTAAATCATTTTCTTGACTAGTTTTGTAACAGGGATAACTCAATGTGAAAGTACCATTTTATTTTAATTATGCTATTAACTATGATTACCCTTTCTGTTCAAAGAAAGGACACGATAATCTGGCTGGGAGTAGTATGCCTCCAGGACCAGCCTTGGAATGCAGTCCGTCCTCATTCAAGAACCGCCCATTCTCTTGCTGCCATACCCCAAGGTCAGCCTTAGTTCCGCCTGAGCTGGCCTGCATGGGTTTGTGACGTCACAGGCAGGTGCAGGCCACCCACTTCCATCCCAGTCCCATTCTGGTCCCATTACGGTCCCATCCAGGTTAATACCAATGCTGATAACTGGATGTTTAATGGGCCTGATGCTGGGCGGGGTTTTGCAAACTTCTCCACCCTGCCGAGTTCCGCAAGCACCTAAGTACTGCCTCCCATTCTGCCACTTGGAAACCTCAGGCTTTTTCCCTTCCCCTCCTGCTTTGCCTCAGGTGGGAAAGATAATGGTTTGTTAGGCTTGGAATTAGCTGGCCTTTGCTTTAAACTTCCCTGGGTTGCAACCTTTACACATTTTACACTTTTAAATAAATCTTAGAATCTTAAAATTTTAACCCAGCACAGCAAAATCAAAAAGCAGGGAAGAGAAAATTAAAGTCCCTAAAAGTTAGACAAAGTTGCATCACAGACATACAGATAGAAATTTCACTAGCTAAGTGTTTCTGGCAGGCCAACACCCTGCCAGGGAGAGCAGGATGAATCCCCAAGAATAAGGATTCTTGGCAGCTGCTGGGATGTTCCTGCAATCTCTGTCACTGGTTCAGGCCCACCACACACAACTGGGCTTCCCCCAAGGTGGAACTTGCCCCATCTTTAAACAAATTAAACAAAACAAAACAAAACAAAAAACAGACATAAAACATCAACACACACTCTCATACAGGCACGTGCAACACTAAAAGTTTACACCAAGACAATGTCTCTGTCCCTGATTTGGGAACTTGCCTTCCCAGAACCTCAGCATCCTCCCAATGGACTATTTCGGGGGAATGTATTCCCTAGGCCTAGAATTTCTGTTTCCCATCCTCGGTAGGTCCCCTGTGACTAATACTCAACCCCCCATGTTGGAGGTTTCTCGTATTCCCCGAGATCTGCTTCGTCCTTCTCTGGCCACTCCCCTTGCAAGAGAACGGAACCACAGATCAGAACTCTACACTTGCTTTATGTCCAAGACACAACCCAGGCACATATGCCTGACCTCCAAGGATACCTAATCACCAAAGAAGTACTCAGTCCATTTCCCATCTTGGCTCATGAGGTCACCTGATTGCCGCGGGTCTTGCTTGGGCCCTTTCTGCATTGCTGGCTGACTCTCGATCATGAGCTCATAGTCAGCCCAGGGGTAATGGCTGTCCCTCCTCACTGAGGCCACCGCAACTTGGCAGCAGGGTGCACCTCCTCAGGAGAAGGATCCAATTTCCCTGGGCGACAGACTGTATCCCAGACATGCCCCCAAATTGTTAGAAATAAGGCAAGCCCCCAAATTCAGGGGTCCTGATAGAACACAAAACATACTTGGGAGCCAGGCATCAAAGCAAGTATCTTTACTTCTACGTAGAAGGGTGCACACACATGGTCTGGAAGCACACACACACCAAGCAGGCAGTCTGCTTGGCTTTATAATCCCTGATGCATGTGACCTGTCCCTTGCTGTTGATTGGAGCTCAGGCGCATAGTCTTTTGCAATTGGCTAATTCAAAGGGAGGGGTTGGTCTTTGCTGTTCCAAGATGGCGGCCCCCAGGGGAGCTGCAAGCCATGTGGCCAACATGGTAGCTTCCAAGTCATGCAGTCCAAAATGGCAGCTGTCTAATCTGTTCTTTGATAGAAAAGATGACTTTTTCATTTTCACTCAACAAATACTAATATAGCAACCACTATTTGCACATCAGTCCAAAATGGCAGCTGTCTAATCTGTTCTTTGATAGAAAAGATGACTTTTTCATTTTCACTCAACAAATATTAATATAGCAACCACTATTTCCCAGGCACTATTTCAGGGGCCACAGACAGAATAGTAGACAAAATGAACAAAAAAATACAGATTTCATGGTGCATACAATGTGGTATTATGTGATGTAAATTATCATTTTCTATTCTAAACTCTCTGAGAGCTAGCTGTCTTAGGGATCCCAGCCAACCTTCCCAGCCTGTTATCACCTGTTCCTGCCACCTTCATCACTACCACCAGCAGAACACATATACAGACATACACAACCCTAAAGACCTACCAGACTTCTAAATGGTTCTGGATCCCATTCTACATTTTTCTGCCTCCATACCTGTGCTGTGGGCATCACCTCTACTTAGAAGACACTTTAACCTCCAAGCCTTACCAGTAATTTATTATTAATATTTTTTATTGATTTTACAGAGAGGAAGGGAGAGGGAGAGAGAGAAGCATCATTGATGAGAGACAATCATCTATTGGCTGCCTCCTGCACACCCCCTCCTAGAGACCAAACCCCAAAACCCAGGCATGTGCCCTGACTGGGAATTAAACTGTGACATCCTAGTGTAGAGGTTGATGCTCAATCACTGAGCCACACCAGTCAGGCCTTCTCAGTACTTTAAAACTATTCATAATCTTATCTCCAGGCCATTTTATTCATCCTAACACAAATATCTTCTTTTCATTCAATCTCATTATATACTGGTTCAAAGCAACAGCACCATTTGGAATACGTTTGAGATTGTGGTTACTTTTGTATATAGATATATAAATATTAAGTTATGAGAAATAACAGATTACTTTCTCTTTTACAACTTCAGAATCCATAGGTCCTAAACAGAATAGGCACAGAATAAGTTCTCAATAATACTTGATAACTTGAATGATTATGCTAAGTTTTCTGTTGTATACTTAATTTTTTTAAAAAATATTTTTATTGACTTAGAGAGGAAAGGAGAAGGAAAGAGAGATAGAAACATTGATTAGAGAGAAACATCAACATTAATCAGCTGCCTCCTGCATGCCCCCTGCCAAGGATCAAGCCCACAACCTGGCAATTGAACCTGTGACCTCTGGGTGCATGGGTCAATGCTCAACTACTGAGCAATACTGGCCAGGCTAATTTTTATTTAGTTAGTTAGTTAATTATTCATCTATTAAAAAATATTTAGTCTACTAGATGCCAATCACCCTCTTAAGAAATTGAGAATAAATGGTTGAAACAAAACAGATGATAACATTGTTTACTTAGTTTTAGAATTATTTACATTAGAGTTTATGAAAAATCGCTTGTCTGTAATGATTGATAAGACACTGAGGCCTATCATTAAAAGAAATGGCAGCATTTCTTATGGAGATTGTTAAGTGTAGTCAACTTTATATCTTGAGATATTTGAATGAATTCTTCCCTTGAGGCAAGGGGATGGAGGGTTTTGTATCATAATATTATTTCTTCAGATCTTTAGTTTTGTGAGTTAATATGCATGAGGGCAAACAACCAAGGGAGCCCACTCTCCCTCCACCTTTAGTTATTTATTCAAACCATGGAGTCAGTGAAAGGCTTCTGTAAAAATCACTAGTTGTAGAAATTATAGTAAGTTTAAGACTTTCATCAGCCCCTTAGGCCTCATCTAAAGTAATCTATTTTTCTAGGAGCTCAAAAAGTTTAATAATGTAGAAGTGTAAGTTCTCTATAAAGGATTTCAACAATATGTGGATGGCTAGTATTTTGTGCAAAGGAGAAACGCAAGTTAATTTTGTAAAGAAAAAACATTTTCTTGAATAGCAGAAAACTCAAATTAACCAAAATTTAAATGTATGAAACAGACCATAACAAAGCTTGAAGTCATAAAATAGCCACTCCTAAAAAGCATGTTGGCAAAGAGATGGTTGGTTTTCTCTGATCCATACTAAATAGAATCTTTAAGTCTCATAGTACATTTCCTTTAAAACCTTTCCTTCTAAGATATTAGAAAGAAGAGAGGCTGAATCACCAAATGAATGACTCAGCATTGAAGATATTCTTCATGCAGCAGCAACCAAGTTTATTTGCTCTCTGCTGTCCCATCCTCCTCCTCCTCCTCCCACCACCTCTGCTTGTATGCCTCCTCCACCCCCCATGCTGGGTGCCTAGGACAGGGTACCCAAAGAGACCCTTCCTTAAACTGACCTGACCACTTGCAGAAATTACAGTCTTAGAATTTCACCATTCACATTTCTTAATGTAATTTTTCTGGAGTGATGATGTATTTATTCCAACTGGATGATTTCAAATGACCTTTATTTCAACTGTGCTGAAGTCAGAGGAATTAGCTACTTCTGACTACTGCTTTATGCCAGTGAAATGCCTAAGTGAAACACCAAAGAAAATTACCTTTTGGTCATTATTACTCAGAGAATCCTGAAGGTCAGTTCTGATGAGAAAAGAAATTCAAGAGTGAGTAATAAAACCATGTTTATCACTAAACAGCTGAAGGATGAATGGCATAATTAGAGAGCTTCAGTGTTGCCAGGATTCCAGAAAGAAGGTTCCTCCCCAGAATCTTCCCAGGCTCCATCTCAAATACACTATTAGGATGTAGAATTGCCTCTCCACCTCCATGTCGAGCACAGTCTATCATTCTTCTGGAACATCAAGCAGCTGGAAGGTCAAAGCTACCCAGACTAAAATATTCCACTCAAGTTCCTGCATTTATTGGGGCCATTGGCAGTCAACCTAGCCATGAAAGAAATGTAGCGGAACTGGGCAGAAGCAAGGAACTCAGTTTAACAGGATAACAGAAAGCATGAGCTGTAAGGGGGAAATTGTGTTTAAGACTTTTGGTTGAAAGAGGAGCTAGACCAATTCTGAAGTGAGAGCAACAGCCACCCACAGAAGCCCTTAGGCCTTTACTTACTTGAATAAGGTTTCAGACCTACTCTGGCATTGGTTTATAATTTATGATAACCTATTCTTCATCATAAATTCAAACATTTTCCTTTAGGTTCATTGACATTTGGAGAGCATGATATTATAACTTCTTCACTGAACAAACATTTATTCAAGGTTTACAGTGTAATAGGCACTAACTACTCCAGGCTCTGAGCTTCAGACTTGGAACCAGAAAGACAAGGACTGTTTTGCATAGAGCTTTGCATTCTGGTGCATGGGCTTCTGGAGAAAGAGACATGTAAACAAAGAAAGAAATATATCAATAAGGCCATTCCCTATATTTATATTGTATAAAGTAACAGGGCTATGTGATAGAGTGACTTCAATAAAGATGAGATTTGTTTTTTTAGGATGAGAGGTCCACCGGGTTTGCTAAGATAACCTTTGAACTTGGATATCAAAAATGAGAGCAGCCAGCAAAGATATACGGGCTGCAGACTGTAATAGAGGGTAAAGGAAGTAGAATATCTTAAATGAAACTAAAACTTGGAAGTTTTTTTTAAGGAAGTGAGTAATATCTTTATTTATTTATTTTTTTATTGTTTGAAGTATTACAAATACCGTACTTTCTGGCGTATAAGACGACTGGGCGTATAAGATTTTCCTGGGTTAAAAAGTCGTCTTATACGCTGGAAAATATGGTAGTCCAATATATCTAATCCATTATATCTAATCCTATTAATATAGTCCAATATACCGTATTTTCCAGTGTATAAAACGACTTTTTAACCCAGGAAAATCTTATACACCCAGTCGTCTTATACGCCGGAAAGTACGGTAGTAATACATATGTCTCCTTTTTTTCCCCCAATTGACCTGCCCCCGGCCTCCCCTACCCCCCAGTATATGCCCTCACCTGCCCCCCTCCCCCCCAGTGTCTTGTATCCATTGGTTATGCTTATATGCATGTGTATAAGTCCTTCGGTTGATCTCTTACAGCCCCCCCTCCCCCGCAACCTCCCTTGACTTCCCGCTGTAGTTTGACAGTCTGTTTAATGCTTCTTTGCCTCTGTATCTATTTTTCCCCATTTCTTTCCTTTAAAAAGTCTTGCCTCTGCAGACTAGAAATAAACATATAATAACAAAAAATGTTTGAGTCCCAATTTCAATGTCCAACAGTTCTGAGTCCCCGTTTCAATGTCAAACAGTTCCTTATGTGTACATGTCAGCAATGATATCTGGATGGTGGGCACATGGTGGCAATGCAGGTCCGACCCTCTCTGGTTTGGTCCTGGGCAACCTGCAGCACAGCTGCTGACTGCTAGCATGGCAAGGCGTCATCAGCATCTTCCATCTCTGGAGTGTTTCTCCTCTTGTCTTCATGGTTGGAGAAGACCTGTCAATTCCTCTCTGTTGCAGGAATCCACATGGTCTTGGAGTTGTTTTCTGAAAATATACAAACATATTCTCGACCAAAAGTTAATAAAGGAATCTTTTCTATATAATTGATTTGGGATCCTTTTTATTTTTGCCCAAACGATTTTCCTTTGTCTTATTTAGACACCATGTGTGTTTTTCATTTCTTGCTGTTAGCATTACAAATGAAAATTAATTTTGTAAAGTAAAAATTTTCTAGACATAATTTACTTATAGGATATTTTTCCTTACATGATATTACCCTACTATTCCCACTTTTTTTTATTAATGGAGGCTTTTGTAAATTTTATAATGCAGTCTTGATAACTTTAAATTTTAATTTTTTGCACAAAAATATGACTGCTTTAGGTTCATTGCATGTTCAGGAATTTTACCATGAGATGAACTACCAATAGAAATTTTAGTTACTACTTTAGGAACAGCATTTTGTCCCGTACAATTAAATTTTCTTGAATATTCACTTATTTCAATTAGCCTATTTAAATTAATCTGAAAACTTGATTACTATTTTACTGTCAAATTTAATACTCTACCAACACTCTTAGTTTACCCTGTAAATATTAGTGGAAAGGATTATTTGCATTCTTGAGTAGGCCCTGAGCGTTCCTGGTGCTAGGCTGGATTTAGATAGAGAGCAGCTGCTGTCAGCCAAGTCTCTGTCTGTCACCTGTGTCCCGATCTGAGTTGGGTGTGGGAAGCAAAGCAGCCATGAGGGCAGGAGACCTCCCTCAGAAGGGGTGAGGGTTTAGGCCCCACAAGGTTGGGGGGGTGAGGGTCTGTGCCCCACCTCTGTTGATCCCCAAGTTCTCTCCTGATGGCCCCTCTGTGACTGTGCCTGTCTTAGGTTGTTCCTTCCCTGAGGAAACTTACCCATCTCTGGCTAACCAGTCATCCTCCGGGGCCAAGCAGGGTGATGTGAGGTTCAGTTCTGTCTCCTTGGTAGCCTATTCCCCCATGGCCTCCACACCCAGCACCTTCCTTGGGATCCCCTCGCCTGCTGGCAGGGCCCCAGCACTGATCACATATCTCGGGGAACTCAGGTTTCGTCTCCAGGGAGGGCTCAGCTCACACGATTGGGTGAGAGACAGATACATGGTACCAGCCACCACAAGGTTTTAAGCTCAGCATGAAAAGAAAGCTCAGGCAACAGCTGAGGGCAATTGAATTGTGAGAAGAGGGTCCCTCTTGGCAAAAAAGGCAAGAGGGGCCAACATAGAATGCTCAAGTGCCTTCCCAGTGCCTTAATTCCTTCTGAAAGGGATTAAATCCTTTCATGTCCTTTTTTAAATTGCTGCCAAACATTCAAAGAATTAGTTTGTAAGTTTGTTTGGGATAATTGTACAATATGCTGTTGTAAAATATCTAAAATTATAATATTTGACATTGTAGAATAATATCATGTAAGGATATTCTTAGCTCTAGGCCATGGCAATTCAATTTCAAACTGGCTGTCAATTTCTTTTTGTAACTTTATATAAACTTTGTCAGGGAGGCAAAAACATAAATTATTTACTTTAGTTCAAGAGGCCAAATATATTGACTTTCAATTACAATCCTTATGACTTTTGAAGGAAACTTCTCTTTGTTTCCTCCAAAATAATTTTCAGGCTACAGAGAGTTTCATTTAAAAATCTTTGTCACATGAAACAATTTATCTTAAGGTTATGGAGATCACTAGTATGGATTAGATTTAATATTTTATTTTTATTTTATATTTTGAAAATAATTTTTTATAATTTTTATTTTTACATATGTGTCCTTATTCCCCTATAATCCCCACACACACTTATGCCCACCCCCTTGTTTGCTGTGTCCATTGATTAGGCTCATATGCATGCACGCAAGTCCCTTGGTTGATCTCTCCACCTTACTCCCACCCTCCCCTACCTTCCCTGAGCTATGACGTTCTGATCGACCTTTCTCAGTCTCTGGATCTGTTC
The DNA here is from genome assembly GCF_951640355.1 of Cnephaeus nilssonii. NCBI lineage: Eukaryota > Metazoa > Chordata > Mammalia > Chiroptera > Vespertilionidae > Cnephaeus > Cnephaeus nilssonii. The sequence goes on from NC_137079.1 coordinate 97,605,023, forward strand.
TTGTTCATCAGTGTATGCCGTTCATTATATTCCACCAATGAGTGAGATCGTATGATATTTATCTTTCTCTGCCTGGCTTATTTCATTCAGCATAATGCTCTCAATCTCCATCCATGATGTTGCAAATGGTGGGAACTCCTTTTTTACCACAGCGTAGTATTCCATTGTGTACATGTACCAGTTTTTTAATCCACTCATCTGCTGATGGGCACTTAGGCTGTTTCCAAATCTTAGCTATGGTGAATTGTGCTGCTATGAACATAGGGGTGCAAATATGCTTTCTGATTGGTGTTTCTAGTTTCTTGGGATATATTCCTAGAAGTGGGATCACTGGGTCAAATGGGAGTTCCACTTTTAGTTTTTTGAGGAAACTCCATACTGTTCTCCATAGTGGCTGAACCAGTCTGCATTCCCACCAGCAGTGCAAAAGAGTTCCTTTTTCTCTGCATCCTCGCCAACACTTGTTGTTTGTTGATTTGTTGATGATAGCCATTCTGACAGGTGTGAGATGGTACCGCATTGTTGTTTTGATTTGTACCTCTCTGATGATTAGTGACTTTGAGCAGGTTTTCATATGTCTCTTGGCCTGCATTCTGTCTTCTTTCGAAAAGTGTCTGTTTAGATCAGTTGCCCATTTTTTGATTGGGTTGTTTATCTTCTTTTTGTTAAGTTGTATGAGTTCTCTGTATATGTTGGAGATTAAACCCTTATCATTGATATCATTTGCAAATATGTTCTCCCATGCAGTGGGCTTTCTTGTTGTTTTATTGATGGTTTTCTTTGCTGTGCAAAAGCTTTTTATTTTGACGTAGTCCCATTTGTTTATTTTCTCTTTAGCTTCCATTGCCCTAGGAGTAGTATCAGTGAAGAAGTTCCTTCAGCATATGTCTGAGATTATGCTGCCTGTGGATTCCTCTAGTATTTTCATGGTTTCCTGTCTTATGTTTAAGTCCTTTATCCTTTTTGAGTTAATTTTTGTGTATGGTGTAAGTTGGTGATCTAGCTTCATTTTTTTTGCATGTATCTGTCCAATTTTCACAACACCATTTGTTGAAGAGACTGTCATAATTCCATTGTATATTCATGCCTCCTTTGTCCAATATTAATTGAGCATAGTGATTTGGGTCAATTTCTGAGTTCTCTATTCTATTCCATTGATCTATATGTCTGTTTTTATGCCAGAACCAGGCTGTTTTAAGAACAGTGGCTTTGAAACACCGCTTGATATCTGGTATTGAGATCCCACCTACTTTGTTCTTCTTTCTCAGGATTGTAGTGGCTATTCAGGGTCTTTTTTTATTCCATATAAATTTTTGGAAAGTTTGTTCTAGGTCTGTGAAATATGTCGTTGGTATTTTAATGGGAAATGCATTGAATTTATAGATTACTTTGGGTAGTATGGACATTTTGATGATGTTGATATTACCAATCCATGAACATGGTATGTTCTTCCATCTGAGACAATCCAGCTATGGCAATTGTAGTTTATTTCTAATATTATGCCATTGTGGTCTGAGAAGATGCTTGGTTTCATTTCAATTTTCTTGAATTTGGGTAGACTTTGCTTGTGATCCAATATGTGTTCTATGTTTGAAAATGTCCCTTGTGCACTTGAGAAGAACATATATTCTGTGGCTTTGGGGCAAATGTTCTGAAGATGTCAATTAAGTCCATCTGATCTAGTGAGTCATTTAGGATTTCTGTTACTTTGCTGATTTTTTGTCTAGAGGATATATCCAGTGATGTCAGTGGTGTACTCAAGTCCCCTATTATGATTGTATTGTTGTCAGTCTCTCCCTTGATATCTTCCAGGGTTGTTTTTTTTTAATGTATTTGGGTGCTCCTGTATTGGGTGCATATATGTTTATCAAGGTTATATCCTCTTGTTGTATCCATCCCTTTAGAATTATGAAGTGGCCTTCCTTATCTCTTATTGTGGCCTTCACTTTGAAGTCTATTTTTTCAGATATAAGTATTGCTACCCTAGCTTTTTTTTTCATTTCCATTTGCATGAAAGATATTTTTTCCATCCCTTCACTTTCAATCTGTGTGAGTCCCTTGTTCTGAGGTGGGTCTCTTGTAGACAGCATATACATTGGTCACTTTTTTTATCCATTCAGCCACTCGATGTCTTTTGATTGGAGCATTTAGTCTGTTTACATTTAAAGTTATTATTGATAGGTACTTTTTTGAAGCCATTTTTATTTTTTGTACCTGTGTTCCTTCTTACCTTTCTATTTCTTCTTTTTACACCAGTCCCTTCAGCATTTCTTGCATTGCTGGCTTGGTAGTGATAAACTCCCTTATCCTTTTTTTTTGTTGTTTTTTTGTTTTTTTGTCTGTGAAGCTCCTTATTTCCCCTTCAATTTTGAATGATAGCCTTGCAGGATAGAGTATTCTTGGATTCATTCCCTTGCTTTGCATCACGTTGTAAATTTCCTTCCCTTCTTTTCTGGCCCGATGTGTTTCTGTTGAGAAATCATTTGATAATCTAATGGGAGATCTATTTTATGTAACTCTCTGTCTCTCTCTTGCAGCCTTTAAGATTCTCTCTTTGTCCTGACCATTTGCCATCATAATTATGATTTGTCTTGGTGTGGGATTTTTTGCGTTCATCTTGTTTGGGACTCTCTGTGCTTGTGTGACTTTTTCTTCCCCACATCAGGGAAGTTTTCTGACATTATTTCTTCAAATAGGTTTTCTAACCCTTGTTCCTCTTCCTGTTGTTCTGGCACCCCTACTATTCGTATGTTGCTTTGTTTCATGTTGTCCCATAGCTCCCTTACGCTCTCCTCCTGTCTTTTAATTTTTTTCTCCAATTTCAGTTCAGTTTGGGTGTGTTTTGCCTCCCTGTCTTCTCATTTGCTAATTTGGTTCTCCACCTCTCATAGTCTACTGTTGAAATGTTCCACGGTGTTTTTTATTGCAGCTATACCATTCTTCATTTCTTCTTGATTCTTACATAAGTTGTTGGTTTTTTCATCCATTTTATGAAATGTATGACCCTTATTCTGAATTATTTTTGTGACATATTGCATGCCTCTGTTTCATTTATCTGATTTTTCTGACACTGAATCCTTTTCTTTCCTTTGGGGGTTTCTTTTTCTACCCATTTTTTATCTCACTGACTGATGTAGATATTGATTTGTGCAGAGGATGCTCCTTGAGTGGCAGTGGCTCCTTGGGCTGTGGTTTCTCCTTGAGCAGTCACAGTAGCAGCTGCTCCTCAGTTGGCAGCGGCTCCTCTGATGGGTGCTGTTCGCAGCAGTGATGGCTCCTCTGGCTGTTATGGGGAGGCTGTTCACACAGCTGCTGTTCCTCGTACGGGAGTTGGCTGATCACGAGACTGCTGCTCCTGTTATTAGAGCGGGCTGCGCACAGCTACTACTCCTCTCACCGGAACGGGCTGCTTGCATGGCTGCTGCTCCTTGGACAAGGGTGGACTTTTCACATGGCTGCTGCTCCTTGGATGGTGGCTGGCTGCGTGCTGCTGCTGTTCCTCAGATGGGGTGGGCTGCTCATGAGGCTGCTGCTCCTTGGACAGGGGCAGTTTGCTCACAGGGCTGCTGCTCCTTGGGACAGGGGTGGGCTGCTTGCATGGCTGCTACTTCTTGGATGGGAGTGAGCTGCACGTGCGGCTGCTGCTCCTCGGATGGGGACAGGCCACTCACCCGCTGCTGCTCATCAGATGGGTGCGGACTGCAGGTGGCTGCTGCTCCTCGGACCGGTGCAGGCTCCGTAGGGCTGCCACTCCTCAGACTTGGGTGGTCTGCTCGTGTGGCTGCTGCACCTCAGACCGGGGCAGGCTGCTCAGGAGGCTGCTGCTTCTCAAATGGGGGTGGGCTGCGCTCGGAGCTGCTCTTCCTCAGATGGGTGCAGCTGCTCACACAGCTGCTGCTCCTCGGATGGGGGAAGGCTGCTTGTGTGGCTGCTGCTCCTCGGACAGGGGCCTGTTGCTCCTCGGATGGGTGCAGGCTGCATGCAGCTGCTGCTCCTCAGACAGGGAAACAGGGGCATGCTGAATATGGCTGCCACTCCTCAGTCATGGACAGGCTTCTTGTGCCACTGCTGCTCCTTGGATGGGGGTGGGCTGATCGTGTGGTTGCTGCTCCTCAGACGGGGGAGTGAGCTGCTTACACAGCTGCTGCTCTAGATGAGTCTCCTTTGCCAATTTGGGGAGGGTGTTATTTGTTTCAGCTGCTCATTCTATCTGCTCTGGGACAAGGCTCAGGGCACGTCTATCTATTCTGCTGCCATTTTGTGTCCAGTATCAGTTTTTTTAAGTTCATCTTGTTTGGGACTCTTTGTCCTTCTTGGACTTGTATGGCTTTTTTCTTTCCAACATCAGGGAAGGTTTCCGTCATTATTTCTTCTAACAGATTTTCTATTCCTTGCTCCACTTCCTCTCCTTTTGGCACTCCTGTTATCAAGATGTTGTTTCCTTTCATGTTGTCCCAAAGCTCCCTTAGACTCTCCTTTTTAAGTTTTTTCTCCAATTGCTGTTCAGATTGGGTGTGTTTTTATAGCCTAGCTTGGGCAGTTCTTCAGGCCTCCCCCTCTGGGCTCAGCCTCTCATGGCTGTGGACTTAGATCTAGAATCCCCTGTTGCAGGAGCCCTGTGACAGTCAGATGTTACACCTGTCCCCAAAGGACATGGACTTATTGATGTGTGGCTTCCTTCTGACCCTCTCAGCAAGTCAAGCACAGCCAGATATCCTGGGAGACTCAAAGCAAAAAGGATATAATTTCTTTCTCAAAGGTAATTATTTGCAATTTATCCATAGAAGCAAAACACACTCACGAACTTAAGTTGAAAGAAAGCAAAGTGACATTTCACTAGGGCATGGTGCTAAGCTTTGAGGATTCAATGGAGAAAAGGCCTACAACTCTGACATGAGAACTTACTTATAACCAAGTTGGGAAGTCACAATAGGGATGTGTATTGTGTATTCACTGTGTATGAGTTCTTGATAAATAATGTAGTGGTAGGATGATCAACCACAACCACTATCAGGGACTGAGGGGTTTCCTGAAATATGGAGTTCCTAGTCCTAAAACTGGAATAGTCCTGTATAAACCAGGGTCAGCTGATAATTGGAAAGTGGATCAAGCACAAACTAGAATATGGATGGCTTAAGTTTAAACCAAAGATCTACTACTGCCTCTGAGAACACATGCAAGTTATCTAAAAACTTCTCTTTGTATTTTTATTCTTATCTGGAGATAGATTTATTTTATATTACAGAGAGTGTATTAAGACACATAGATCACAGTAGAGCCATTATGATTATTGTAGGATTTATGTCCTGAAGCAGTGCTTTAGACAGTAAAGTCTCAATGGATTTCAGATAAAGGAAATAGTCACTCTAGTTTCTGATAGAATAGAAAAGGTTCTTAAGTAGAGTGACCATATCATTTCTCTTCCAATTGCGACAATTTTGAATGAGAAATAGTGTACTCTTATGAAGCATGTGTAACAAGGGATATAAACTGTGTGTGTTCCAGACAATGAAGAAAGTATGGTCAGAAAAAAAACAACACCTTATTTAAGGGTTGAAGGAAAAATGGAAATTAAATGACAGAAATGTCATGAGATTCAAAGGCCAGGTGACCTGTAGTATTTTCATGAACTATGATAAATCCTGATAAATCCTTGTTAAAGGACTCTTTTGAAAGTGTAATTTATGATAAGGATAGAGGTTGAAAAAGGACAGAATCAGAGTATGGAATATTTTAAATATCAAATTAATAACTTTTGTTCTATATCTTAAACATAAGTAGCTATTAAATATATTTGAGTGAAACAGAAAAATTAAAAAGTACTAATAATATAGCAGATTGGAATGGAGAAAATTAAGGAATCTAAAGGGGTAGATACTAAAAGCAGTGTTCATATATGAGGTGATGTGGGGAGGGTTTGGGCCAGGAGATTAGTGTTTAAAGTAAGAAATAGTTGGAAGAAAATTTCAGAGGGCTTAATCATGACTAATTATTGGAAAGTAAGAGGGAACTGAACATGATTTCATGGGTGGAAATCTATTTAAATGAGAAAGAACAAACTGATACTGGTGACAAAAACTGATAATATATTACAAGTCACATAATTTTCAAATGTATCACACAGGATAATAACATACAGAAGATGTTATTTTTTATTAATTCACATTCACTGAAAAGTTCTCAGCAGGTAAGAATAATATCATAGATGAACATGTTTTGACAAGATGCATCTCTGGACCTTGACTTTGCAATCTACATTGAATGACACTTGGAGAAGTGAGTTAATGGCAGGATCAGGTCTGGGAGTCCAGTTGACCAGGAGTGGTCTGAGACCATATATCAAGCTTAGTAAATCCAAATAAGAAGGAGGAAGCTTAGTTTATTTATTAATTCAAGTAGTAAAGGAAGACTAGAATTCAATATCTGATAAATCAGGTAATAAAAGTGAAGAACCCAACTCAAGGACATAAAACAAACAATCTGAGTGAAAAGATGTGGGAAGGAGGTATGAGTGGGAACAGGGAACATAAAGGTTTAATAAAAGGTATGAGTTGGAACAAGGAACATGAAGATTTAATGAAAAGGAATTTGACAATTGAGAATCAGTGGATGCAGAAGGAGTTTTCTGCCCTCCCTTTTCTTACGAGAAAGGTGCCTGCATCCAGGCCCCCTCAGTCACCCAAACACCAATTCCAGGGAGAGAAGAGCAACTCTTACCATTGAAGACAGAGTAATTAACACCAAAATTAGATTGCATTAGACAGACCTTACTGAAATAATCATTATTTTCCTTCAGTTCCCCCATATATTTCCTAGTCACTTGACTAAAACTTATCATCCCTTGAAGTTCAAAACCCTTTTTTTTTTGTTGAAAGGGTATACAAACTCCTGAGTCTAACCATTTATTTGAATTTCACTTTTCTTTGAACTCTTGTACATGCAAAAATTAACAAGCCATAGCTGGTTTGGCTCAGTGGATAGAGCATTGGCCTACGGAGTGAAGGGTCCCGAGTTTGATTCCAGGCAAGGGCACATGCCCAGGTTGTAGGCTTGATCCCCAGTAGTGATCATGCAGGAAGGAAGCAGTCGGTCAATGATTCTCATCAGTGATGTTTCTATATCTCCCTCTCCCTTCCTCTCTGAAATATATTTTTTTAAATTAATAAAATTTGGGGGTTAGTGTTGTTTCCTATTAACCTGTCTTTGGTTGGTTTAATTTGCAATCCCCTGGTACAAAAGTGAGGGAGAAGAGGAACTGTCTTCCTCCTTAACACTCATTTTAACCCTGAGAAAACTGAGGGAATTGCAAATTATCTAAGAGCAAATCTCTTGCCCTTTCCAATATAATTTACTGGAGCTCCTTCATATTATACTTCCTGGCAGAGGCAGCAAATGCTTTCAGAGAATTAATGTCCTTGAGGTCACAGAAGACAAGGGACTCACCATGCTAGGTGGGAGGGAAGGGCCTGAAGAACAAGGCAGTTTCTAACTCTGGCAGGATTATTCCAAAGCAATTTGTCACATAATTTCTCCACAGGTAAAATATCTGAGGGTCAACAAACTGGCTGAGAAGGAGATAAATGAATCTGCTCATTCTTTAAAATAAAAAAAAAGTACCTTAATTGTGTCTTTCTCCTTATCTAGTACTACATTGTTGTGATACACACAAACCAGCAATATCACATCTTCAACTCTTAGATAAGCTATATATAAAGTAATATGGAAGTAAGGATTCATAATGAAACATGTTAAAATGTAATCCTGTTCTACTCATCTTCCCGGCAAATATACATAAATTCTAAAGGAATTGATGACCAGTGACAGTCTCTACAAAAAAAGTGTGGGAATCAAGTAAGCAGAAGCTGAAAAATGCCCCTCAGGGTGTAAATGATAACATGATCACATAGGGGAAAAATTATAAGTGTGAAGTTAAGACCAAAATTTCTCAACAAAAATGCAGAGGCTTTTGCTATCCCACACGACCTATCTCTAGACTATTAGTGTTTGGTGAGAACCAGAGAATAACTGTTGTTGTTTGCTTATTCTTGATAGTTTTAAAGAACAATTTCTCCTGGGGGAGATTTGTTTTCTGCTTAAAAGTTTCTTCTAAACCAAAACTATTTCAAGAAACTTTGTTGGCATTTCCTTGAACTTTGGAAATGGATTTTGCAAAAGTTTGCATATTCTGTTTACTTAATTGCTTCAGTATTATCAGTACTCAAATTCAAATGTTTAAAACCATCACTGTAGATGAAACACATTCAGGAAATAAAAATGTTGCAAAGATTAGATGCCATACCAGTAAACGAAGGGCCAGGATTATGTCCATGGTAGTCGCTGAATTGGACAACTGCCTTTTTCAGTATTAAAGCTGTCAGCATAGGCAGCTGGGAGTTAACAAAAGAGAAGGGAGCTAGACTGGCTGGGCCTGATTGAGTCTGGAAGTTACACTTAAACAGGCTTAAGTCTACAAGTTACAGCTTCAAACACTCCAGAGGATAGCCGAATCCCTGCCAAGATTAACACCAGTCTGGCCCCTGTGTAGGTAGGAAGGACTAGCCTTTCAGTCTCCTTTGGAGTCAGCCAGCTCAGTAGCCAGAATAATGGGAAGGAGGAATCTATCCTATATAATAAAGATGTAATATGCGAATGGTTGTTATGCCGTGAAGCGTAATGACCGACCGTGTAATGACCAGATCACAGATCAGCAGGAGGGTGGGCAGCAAGCTACAAGTGGGTGGTGGAGAGCTACAGGAAGGGGCAGGGCAGCAAGCTATAAGGGAGGGTGGGGGGAGCTACAGGAGGGTGGGGCAGTGGGTGGAGAGCTACTGGAGGGCAGCAGCGAGGTACTGGTGAGCTGGCACACAGATTCATGCACAGGGCTACTAGTCCTATATAATAAAAGGGTAATGTGCAAATCAACCAAATGGCAGAATGACCTGTCTCTATGAGTGCACTGACCACCAGGGGGCAGATGCTCAACACAGGAGCTGCCCCTTGGTGGTCAGTGCGCTCCCACTGTGGGAGCACTGCTGAGCCAGAAGCTGGGCTCATGGCTGGTGAGCACAGCGGTGGTGGTGGGAGCCTCTCCTGCCTCAGCAGCAGCGCTAAGGATGTCTGACTGCTGGCTTAGGCCCGATCCCCATGGGGAGTGTCAGTTGGACATCCGCCAAGGGCTCCTGGACTGTGAGAGGGTGCAGGCTGGGCTGAGGGACCTCCCCCCGTGAATGCACAATTTTCTAGTTTAAATATATATATATATATAAAAGCCTAAGTGACCAAACCACTGGAATGACTGGAACGACTGGTCGCTATGACACTAACTGACCACCAGGGGGCAGATGCTCAATGCAGGAGCTGCCCCCTGGTGGTCAGTTTACTCAGCTGAACAACCCATCCCAGAGGCCCACCAGCCCCGGCGGCAGCCTCTCACTCCCTCAGTAGTCCTGCAGGTCCAATGTCCAGAGAACCGGCCAAGCACCAATGGACCAGCACTGCCAGCACAATCCCAACCTTAGGCACTGTGGCCACTTCCCCTCCCTAGACGCTCCTCAAGGAAGTAAGGATGTAAAAGTGGCTGCCAGGTGGCTCCCGACAACCAGCGTGAATGTCAGAGAGGCAGATCCAGATCCCAGGTTAGCAAGGGCTTCCCACCACCCACCCAGAGGGCTGATCACATCCCGGCCCCATGCTCACCCCTCTTGGCACCCCACCCATGCATGAATTCATAAACAATAAAGGGGAAATTCCTTTTCTAGGCACATGTGCAGTGAAAGCCAAGATGACAATATAAAAGAACAGAGTCTAACCTGAAAAATCTGGAAAAAAGACCAGATTGGATAGGGGGAGGATGTAGCACAAACCTGATAAGGATTAAGAAAGAGATTGGTTAGTTTGAAAGAAAGCCACTCTCTCCCAAGCTCAAGGTAACATAGCCAAAGCTTAATAAAAGTCAGTCTTGGTAGCATGGGTTTGTTTGTTCACCTATTTCTTTGTGAATTCTCTCTTCATTGCAGGCATGAGGGCCCAAGATTGGGTGGGCTTGAAGCTTGTGCCCGGGTGCAGCAGCACAGTACCAGTCAGAGTACAGCTGCAAAAAGATCTAAGCTAGCCAGATGGGGACAGAGATTGAATTGGACTAAGCTTTGGCATGGGCTAAACTGAACTACAGAAGCTTTGGATACCCTGTGGTGCTGGGCCAAATGGCACATAATCTCTGGGCCATGGTCCTCCAGGCCCCAGACGGCTGGACTTCCCTCACAAGGAGATGGAGCTTAGCCATCTTTCTTCATGGAGAAGATACCAGGCACCGGGGACAGTCCTTTATTTTTGCTCTAATGCATCTTACCACTATACTTCATTCTCCCATGCATGGGTCTCCAAAATGCTTTTCTCCTGACTCCATGGAAGAACCCTATTTCCACTGGCAACATTGTTTATTGGGGAGCACAAGAGACTTGGTTGGAAAGTTTTAAAGAGGACATTCTGAGAAAAGGGAAGTGTGTGGAAGGCTGCCTGCCCTGTTTATCAGAATTCCGACTTAGGGGAGACTTAAGGGAGTGTAGAAGGCGGCACCCCTAATTATTCCTTGACCTTTCCAAACAAGTCTGTGCATGTGTAGACTCCTGGGTGTTTACTGGAATCCTTATGCTTAATCCCTGGATGCCCTTGCCTAGAGGACAATGTAAACACATGTGTTCTCCCAAGATTACTCACCCTACTGATTGTATCTAAAGGTAAAAACTGCAATAAAAGGCTAATGGGGCAGGCAATCGAGGCTGCTCTGGCTGCTAGAGCCAGGAGTCCCTTAGCCCTCTCTTTCTCAGTCAAACTGTGTCTGAGCAATCTGTTCATCCATCATTCAGGGGCTGCTGGTCAACCCTGGCAATTTTTGATGTGATTTTTCATAAAATGTTAAAGTGGTCCAAGTGCTTTCTTGAGTTATAGCCAGTCAATTTAGGCACTTAGATGTAAAGGTAAGCACTGGCTGCCATATTTTCTTAGTGCATTATCCATCCAGCAACACACACAGCTAAGGAAACCTTAATTTCCATTAAAATGTTAAAAGTTGGTAAAAGGATTTAGTTTTTGCATGGCACAATTAGCTGTTGTTTCATTTGCAAAATTATAGGCTTAATGATCTCTAACATGAGACTTAAAATATAAATATAGCTAATACCAACACTATTTAGTATTTCAGTTCTTAAAGAACCTCTGAACCATGAGGCTATTCCAGAGAATGTAACTCATAGATACCTGAAATACATTGCTCTAAAATTAAGTTAAAATTATAGTACCCCATTAAAATTTGTAATCTTTTGTTAATGAAGTTTAAAAAGACAGCCCATTTATCTCAGGGAACCAAGGGAAAGAAGGAGTAATTATCAGAATACATGCACCAAATCATTATCCTACCTCATTCCTTATGCATTTAAACTGTGTCGTTCCAATATGTAAGTCATTTGTAATAAAAATGGAAGATTTTAATAGCCTGCTTAATATAAATTTATATGCAACTCACAGCTAAATTTAAAAGAATAAAAATTTTAACTTTTATTACCATAGTTTCCAGATTAATTAATGGCAGAAAGGTTAAAATTTCAAATACATGTTAATCTTGTTAATACATTGATTCCAGCTCCTCAAAGATAATTCTTCCTTTCTATGCCAGGCATCTAGGTTTTAAAATAAGATAACTATTGTGAGATATACAGTATATCAATAAGGATCTATTCAGGCTTTGTTCATTTATCCTTTTCTAAAGTTATTTTTAATCATAATTGAAAGGTTTGGAGTGGTCTGGGATCACGCACCTATGACATGAGGCCATAAGAGATTTTTATTTCAGGCACCTGGGTGCAGGTGGGCTAAGTCAGACAAAGGAATCAGCAGAGATTGAAGGGAGAGAAAGGTTTTTATTAATCACTAAAGGCCCAGTGCACGAAATTCATGCATGGGGGGGGGGGTGTCTCTCAGTACAGCCTGCACCCTCTCCAAGCTGGAACCCCTTGAGTAATGTCTGACTGCCCATTTAGGCCTGATCCAGGTAGGACATCCCTCTCACAATCCAGGACTGCTGGCTCCCAACTGCTAGCCTGCCTGCCTTCCTGATTGCCCCTAACCACTTATACCTGCCAGCCTGATCACCCCCTAACTACTCCCCTGCCAGCCTGTTTGCCCCAAACTTCCCTCCCCTGCAGGCCTGGTCACCCCTAGCTGGCAAAGTCTCTTCAAATTCAAGAAGATAGAAATCATATCAAGCATCTTCTCAGATCACAATAGCATAAAACTGAAAATCAACTACAATAAAAACAATCCATAAAAGTCAAACACCTGGAGACTAAATAACATGCTATTAAACAATGACTGGGTAACCAGAGAGATCAAAGAAGAAATAAAAAACATCATGGCAACAAATGACAATGAAAGCACAACAATCCAAAATCTATGGGACACAGCGAAAGCAGTCTTGAGAGGGAAGTTCATAGCTCTACAAGCCTATGGCAAAAAAATAAGAAGCAATGGTAATAAATTACCTAACCCTACAACTCAAAGAGTTAGAAAGAGAGCAACAAGAAAAGCCCAGTGTAAGCAGAAGGAAGAAAATAATAAAGATTAGAGCAGAGATAAACGATATGGAGACCAAAGAAAACAATACAAAAGATCAACAAAACCAAGAGCTGGTTCTTTGAAAGAATAAACAAGATTGATGAACCTCTAGCCAGGCTCACCAAGAAGCAAAGAGAGAGGACCCAAATAAACAAAATCATAAATGAAAGAGGAGAAACAACAACAGACCCTAACAAAATACAAAGGATTGTTAAAAAATACTATGAACAACTCTATTCCAACAAACTGGACAACCTGGAGGAAATGGACACATTCCTAGAAAAATACAACCTTCCAAAACTCAATCAGGAAGAATCTAAAAATCTCAATAGGCCAATAACTATGGAAGAAATTGAAGCGGTCATCAAAAAGTTTCCAGCAAACAAAAGCCTGGGCCCAGATGGCTTCACAGGGGAGTTTTACCCAACATTCAAGGAAGAACTAAAACCTATTCCCCTCAGACTATTACAAAAAATTCAAGAAGAAGGAACACTTCCAAGCTCCTTCTATGAAGCCAGCATCACCCTAATACCAAAACCTGATAAAAACAACACAAAGAAAGAGAATTACAGGCCAATATCCCTCATGAACATAGATGACAAAATCCCCAACAAAATTCTAGCAAATCGCATCCAGCAGTACATCAGAAAGATCATACACCATGACCAAGTAGGATTTATCCCAGGGATGCAAGGATGGTACATTACCTGCAAATCAATAAACGTGATACATCACATAGACAAATTGAGAGATAAAAACCGAATAGTCATATAAATTGATGCAGAAAAAGCATTTGACAAACTCCAACACCCATTTTTAATAAAAAATTTCAACAAGGTGGGAATAGAAGGATCATACCTCAACATAATAAAAGCCATCTATCCAAATTGGAAAAGAAAAAGTAAAACTGTCCCTATTTGTAGATGACATGATATTATACATAAAAAACCCTAAAGACTCCATCAAAAAACTATTAGACTTAATAAATGAATTCTAATAGTTTTTTTTCATTTAGCTTAAATTCCCACTTTTCCATGCCTACATGTATATCCTTTTGGCCAGACGTTAGTTTTGCACAATTTTCCTGCAGCTTTCTTATGAGAACTGGGCACCTCTTGCACTTTAGTTTGTTGTTAATTTTTGTTTTTTGTTTTTATCTATTATCATTTATTTAATTTTGATTTAAAGTTTCTTTTTCCAAATACTTTCTCCTTTCCACCTCTTAAAGCATTTTAATTTTAAGTTCCTGCTATATGTAAAGCACTATACTAGATGCTAAAGATGCAGAGACAAATAAAATGTGGATTTTGTTCTCGAGAGTTCAGTCTTCTACCTCCCTGAACTTTTTCCTCACAGTCTTCATGAAATGCTATCTGCTTTTTATGTGTTGTTATTATAAACAACACACCAGAGGACCAAATTTTTCCCACTTATATCCTGCCATCTGATTATTTCCTGTTTCTTCCTATCTTCCTTCAAAGTCATGACTTCGAAAGAAGAAATATCATACTCTATGTCTATAAGTCAATCTGATTGCTTTTGAGATATTTGAAATTACTAGAAATATATCCTGAATTTGTTTTTGCAGAAACGTGCATTCCCATATGAGTACACAGAAAGCAAATGCACTGGTAGTTGAAAAGAGAAGGAACATTGAGTTTTGCCAAGCTCCTTTTCTTGCTTTCTTTTTTGTTTGTTTTTGTTTGTTTGTTTAAGAAAAGTTTTACTAATGTGTTAATATTTCAGCAAAGTTATTGCATTTCAACGGGTTTAAAAGGCAGACAAACATTAATATAGCCTATAAAGTAACAAAGGTGTTTTATATAATTAAAATATTACACAGACCTGTGGGATTTACTGAGAAACTAACAGACCCATAAAAGAAGTTAAATCTGAAAGAGTAAATCCAGTATTAGCACCTACATTATCTCTGAAACTAAAATTTGTTACTATTTCATTCTCTCCTAATATATTTAACTCTCTCCCAAATATGTTGTTCTCTAACCTCACAAGTGAATGAAAGCCATAAGAAGTCCAATACTGAAAACATACAGCCAAAAGAACTAGAAATATTGACTCACACTTGAGAGTTTTAGTTGGAAATCACTTAACTTACTGTACTTAAACCTATCTTAAGATTTCTGTGCAATGAATACTGTATATAAGGAAAGTCTATGAATCATTAGATTTGCCAGTAGGGATAGTTAAAAATTAGCAATATACAGTATTATTTCTATCAAATTTTTTCTCATAAGTTATATTTATAACAAAACTATAATTAAAATATTTATTACACGTGCTTATTAGACTTTCAGGAGCATTTATGTGTTTGATGGTTTAGCATCCACTGTGTTGTGCTTACTTATTTATATAAGGGACAAGCAACACATACCACATCTTCCCAACATTCAAGGTAATGTAACGATAACAAAATTCTCCAAAGAAAAATACTGCAAACTATATTAAATACCGCTTTATTAGAAATAAAGAACACATTATTTTTCCAATGAACTTTAGTTTGAGAAACTTAACAACAAAAATAGATCTTTTAAGATTTGAGTCATGGAAAAACTGATAGTTCTTTGAAATCTGGAGATGCATTAGCAACACCACAGACACAGGCTACCCTATACTAAAATCCTGAAGAAAAGCATTTTATTAATTTGGGGAAATGAGACTGAACACTGGCTAAGACATGACTTTGAGGTCTATAGTAAGGTGACCAGATTTTAACATTGGCAAAGCGGGACACCATTGACCGGGGAGGGGGGGGGGGGGGGTGTTCTTGATTAAAAATTTGGTCTATATGGAGCAACAAAAATTTTCATAGAACACAAAAATAGTATTGTAATATATTTTTTTAAATTACAACATAAGTACAATTTACAAATATAATAAATAAAAAATTATGTATAGTATTATTTTATTCTTTGGCATATTTCTCATTTTAGTGAATTTTTTTTAGTAGATTGCTGTCGTTGTTTAAAAGGTCATGAATTTGCCGTAACGTAAGTTGTAAGTATCACTTTCAAGGCCGGCGCTAGACTTTTTGCCGCCACTATAAAATATAAATAATACGAGTACTGTCTGCTAAATTCAAGAAAATTTATGTATTTATGAAATAAATAAATAAATTACTTACCTAAATTATCTGAATAGCTGATTTGTAATGACATCACTTGTTTAACTAGCTTACTAGTACGCAGTACGATGTGTATCGTCTGAGAGACAGTTACAAAATGTTTTCGTCGTTGCCAATCCCCAAAAATGCCATTGTTCATTAGGTCCAAATAATAGTGGTCGAATTCTAACAACTGATCAGCAATGCGAACTTTGATAAGCAGTTCTCGATAATCAGTTCTCAACAATTATTTGTTATTATTAAAGTTTAACATTATAAAATTAACAAAAATAATATAAAACTCATATCCTGGCTAAATAGCCACCTGGCCGCCGAAAACCGTATATTCCCTTCCCATTCTCCCGCCATTCCCTAGCTTGTCGTGCATTCTTTCCAAAAATTGGGACTTTTTTAAAACGCCGCGGGACGCGGAACAAATTGTTAAAAATCAGGACTGTCCTGCCAAAAGCGGGACATCTGGTCACCTTAGTCTATAGCCACCTGGGAAGCTGGCCCAAGGAATGAAGAGAACCATTGGTACTGGTGGCAGATAAGAAATAAAATTTGCGTTGGGCTGACCAACTGCATATTTCATTAATGGCTCTGAATAAAAAAGTGGAATGCTTCATTGTGTTTTCTCAGAAACTAATGAAAAGATTACAGAGTCCTACACAATTTGGAGACACAAAGTGGATGCTGAGCAACTAGCGGTCACTCCAGGTGTGGAATTTTAGAAAGTTAGTCCTTGGAGTAAGTGGCCCCGTGGCTCTGGCAGCAGATACAAAGGAATGATGCTCTGTAGAGGAGGTAGGGGACGCTCTGCGGTCAGCCAGTGGAGAGATGAGGTTCCCAGCTGGAGCTGGGATCTTCAATTCCATGGTTTATCTTCACTGCTCATCCCTCTGTCTTCATAAATGGTCATTTCAATAACTCGAAGTCCTCTCTCAGTGGGATCTGTCAGGAGGAGACCTTGGGGAGCATGTATCTTCTCCTTCTGCTCTTGAATGTATTTGGAGTCTTTCCTCGGAACCTTCTCATAATGAGTTTCCATGCAGAAGAAGATGGTGTAGGCTGTTAAACAAGCCAAACAACCGTCAAGATATGATTGACCCCCAGGTTTCTCTGCTTCTGCATAAAGGTTATTTAGAGTTAGAACCGTTTCTTCAAACTGCTGCCTATCCATCCGGTTTTCCAGCTCCGCGGGGAACTTGGTCTGGAACTGACAGCGTGAGCCACTGCTGTAGTCTCGCTGAATGAGTAACTAACTGTCTGAACACCAGTGCCTGTTGCGACCTCATGGCCAGCACAAGACGGGCCGCGCTGTGGGTTCCAGGGACAGCAACCACGCATCAGGTCCATCCCCGGCCTGGACCCAAGACGCCAGCCCGCCAGCCTCTCAGACCCACCCACCACCTCAGCAGCCCGAGGCCTCCCCCGCCCCACTCCCCTTCACCCATGCTGTCACTGCAGGCCTTTAGCTACGGCCCCTGCTCAGGCCCCGCACCCCCCACAGCCTGAGGCCGCCCCGGGAAACACGAACCCGCCTGGCCAAGCTCCCTTTCATTGTCATCTTATGACCTACATATTTCTTTGTATGGAGTCATTCAGTCATCCATCACTGTGTGTGTTTGTGTGTGTGTGTGTGTGTGTGTGTGTGTGTGTGTGTGTGTGTGTGTAGCATGTGGCTCACTTCAGCCCCACATTCTAGCATGATTCTGCTCACTCACTAATACTTAGAAATCCTTATTAATATCCCGAGAAATTTAGCACATTGTTTTCTTTTCAATCAGTTATAGGTTAGGCTACACTAGTGATCATTTTTCTCTTGTCTTTTCCACCATGTCACATTTATTCACTCCTGTACCTCTTAACACTGATATTGATTTTCCCAGTACTCCTTCTTACTCCTTTAGGATATATTTTTATTTTAGCATACTTCCCAAATTATTTCTTTTCATCATCTCTAGGGATTTTACATTTTCTTTAATAGGCTGGAGCACGCAAGTACATTATTGACATTTTTTAACCTTCCTCTAAAGAAATATTAGTATGCATTTAGGGCACACGTAGATGATGACTATCTCAGCAGAGAAGACAAACATAGCACATATTCTACAGGTCATTGTAACAGGACTCTTAGTTCCCACACTTCCTGGATTCACTGGCTAAAATATAATCAGAGGAGGCCAACTTTCCAAGTTCCCACATAAAAGTGTTTAATAATGCTCACCTCACGATATAAACACATCTGCTCAGCACAATACACCTGGAGGGGAATTTATAAGTAGATACTGCCATGCTGTATCATGAGGAAAGATCCTACTTGAGAAAGATATTTTAAAATAATGATATCTGAAAGTCAGAATTTAATTAGATAGGTGAATTTAAAACCCCAAAAGTTTACCTACAGAGCTATAATATGTTTACCATTACAAATTCTTTTCTTGAAGATTTGAAATATTTACTATTTATAGTTTCCTTTGCACTAAAGATAATTCCTAGATTATTTGTGTGTGTGTGTGTGTGTGTGTGTGTGTGTGTGTGTGTGTGTATACTTCAGACAATCCCCCTTCAGTGCCCTAGATTACTTAACTTCTTTTTGCCACCATTACATTCTAGCCCTCCTTCAACACTCAGCTAACCACACACTTATCACCTCCCCACTTTTCCAAATTCAGTCATTGTGTACTTATTTTTCCTCAAACAATATTCTTGGTGAGAAAGCTCCTGAGACTCCACTCATTTAGAATACTTTTTCAGATTGATCAGTAGGCATAGGCAGCTGCACTCTCTGTTTTGACTAATTTGTCAGTACAGAGCATCTGAGCTTCTACTATTCCCTCTTTATTTCCTTTAAAATTTTGAAGTCTATTATGGTTGATCTACTCTGAATGATTTTTCTTTATTTATTTTATTTCCTTTTATATTTAATATGAAAAAGTATATATTATATTGTAAGCTCTTAGACAATAAGGATAAATCACCCCAAAACCCTCTCTACTAATATCTGACATGACCCCCACACAAAAAATTGTTGTAAGTAATGATGGCTCCTGAGTATAGGAATGAGCAGGTCAACACATGGTCAGAATCCTTCTCAAATGGACAAGTACATTTTGAAGACCTTTTTTAAAAAAAATTGCATTACACTCTTTCAAATATAAAGTTTCAAATAATTCTGCACAATTGTGCATGTGTTCTTTATGATTAATCAAATCAATCTAGAAATTGTCTATTGTTTATTTAGTGTTCAGAGTCTCTAACATCATATTCATATATATAGTACTATATATATATAGTACTTTCCGGCATATAAGATGACTTTTTAACCCAGGAAAATCTTCTCAAAAGTCAGGGGTCTTATACGCCGGAAAATAAGGTAGGTTAGAAAAATCTCTGACAATGTATATCAGATTGCTTAAAACCCAAATACCGTATTTTCCGGCGTATAAGACCCCCGGCTTTTGAGATTTTCCTGGGTTAAAAAGTTGTCTTATATGCCAGAAAATACGGTATATATATATATATACACACACACACACACACACACACACACACACACACACACACACGGCCCAGTGCATGAAATTCGTGCACGGCGGTGGGAGGAGGGGAGGCAGTGTCCCTTAGCCTGGCCTGCACCCTCTCGCAATCCAGGACCACTGGCTCCTAACTGCTCACCTGCCCGCCTGCCCGATCGCCCCTAACCACTCTGCCTGACGGCCTACTCTCCCCCAACTGCCCCCCCCACCGACCTGATCGCCCCCAACTGCCCTCCCCTGCCAGCCTCATGGCCCCCAACTGCCTTCCCCTGCTGGCCTCACAGCCCCAGCTGCCCTCTCCTGCTGGCCTCATGGCCCCCAACTGACCTCCCCTGTCAGCCTCATGGCCCCCAACTGCCCTCCCCTGCTGGCCTCAGGGCCCCCAACTTCCCTCTCCTGCCAGTCTCATGGCCCCCAACTGCCCACCCCAGACAGCCTCATGGTCCGCAACTGCCCTCCCCGGCCAGTCTCCCAGAAGGTCTTCCAGTCTAATTAGCATATTACCCTTTTATTAGTATGGATATACACATATATGATTAGGCAAGGAGCTTACATTAAAGGACTTTATCTTGAGCTCCAAACCCACTGGGCATCTCCCACTTATGTTCCCCCCAATTCCTCAAATTAAACATGGTCATAAAGCATGCAGGCCTTGTTAGGGTGGTTTCATTTGTCTGGGATATATTCCCTTCTCTCTGTTCCAGGCTTGCTAGGGGCCTCTTATTTACCCCTTAAGATACTGCTCAGACAGCATCTCCTCTGTGAATCTTTCCCTAAATTCCTTTCCCATCCTAAACAAATGGAAATGTGTTCATCATAGGTGCTCTGTAGCTCTTTATGAATGCCTCTGTGAGTTCACTTCTCTGTCCCCATTTGATCCTGTTGGTTTTGATTGCAGGGACTATGTCTATTCAGCCCATCTATTACTTGATTAAGTTAATGTTTCTTTAGTACTTAACTGTGTTTCAGACACTATGCTCTACAGCTTAATGGGGAGGACAAATAATAAATAAGAAATAATATTAATGTGTATGATATCCTCAAAACCTGGTAAATATAGGCTCTCAAAAATGTTGATAAAATAATTTTTCTAAAATCAAGAAATATTAATAAATATAGGAAAAAGGATACTACATAAAGATGATTGTCACATAAAGAAACTATTTTACTAGAGGACCTGATTGGTATGAAGCTATGAGAAAGTAATGATGGCTTCTTGGCACATCTCTTACTTGGTATCAGGCAAAGAGAGGCATATAATCAATTGTCATATGTTCCATTCATTTTTTTTCCCCAACCAGGTGTATTTGACACACCAACATTTAGAAATGGAAATGTGCTGCAGAGGCTGCAACTGAAGAAGACAGAGCCCAAGCCAGAGAAAAAGAAAGACCCCAAGCCAAACACAAAACATGTTAATTAGTCATTTCATTTCAAGATGTTGAAACAGCTCCAACCCAAGGAAACCAAGGCCTTTACAGTCAGAACAGCTGAAAGAAGATGAAAAGGATTTTTTTTTTATTATAAGAGTTCGATCTGAATCCATTTGGATTATCTCAGATATATTTTCTATTTCAGAACTATTTGCCAGTAGTTCAGAAATCGTCCATGAGATTTCTAAAATGAAGGTTTTAAAAAAGAGCTTGCAAATGGCTAATTTTAAGCAGAATATTTCATAGAAAACAATGCTAAACCATTTAATATAACTATTTAAATCCCTAACCTGATTATAAAATTTAAAAGATCTTAAAATAGATTTCATGTTAAGCCTAGGGCTTTTCATATGAAGGTGAACAACATTGCATTATCTCTAGGTTTATTATTCTAAAAGGTTTTAGATTTTCTTTTCCAAATGAATTCAGATAGAACTCCTATAATAACAAAACTTCCTTTTCATCTTCTTTTAGCTGTTCTGGCTATAAAGGCCTTGGTTTCCTTGGGTTGGAGCTGTTTCAACATCTTGAAATAAAATGATTAATTAATATGTTTTGTGAGATCAACCAAAGGACTTGTACGCATGCAAGCCGAACCAATGGACACAGCCAACAGGGGGGTGAGGGCATGAGTTGGGGGGCGGGGATGAGGGGGTAATGGGGGGATAAGGGCACACATGTAATACCTTAATCAATAAAGAAATTTAAAAAAATAAAAGTAACTTTTTTAAAAAAAGAAAATATATCTGAGAGAATTTGAAATCAGTTACAAATTTTTTCAAATAGCAAGAAATATGACTAGGAGGAAACTTTTAATTTTTAGATTGTAAGAATTGATATAAATCTAAATAGGAACAGAGAAGGAACATGCTTAAAGGTGATCTCCTAGTTGTGAAACCTGAATGTTGTCTTTAAAAACCAAAATAAGATGATAAATATCAATGTTTATTATATTTGAACTTGGAGAAGAAAGGAAGAAAAGAGGAGAAAAAAGAGAGGAGGCCAGCTTACGGAAGATGTTTCAGGTTACTTGAAAAAGGGAGAGCAATTTGTCAAGAAATTCATACACTTATAATTATTTCATCTACATCCCAGCAGGCATAAAATTTCAAAATTAATTTTTAAAAAGTCTAAATAAATTATTCTATTGTCTATGCTATTCATTATCTAATTAATTTGAATTAAATAAAATTATATCAAATATTTAATTCATAGCATCTCTTCTTGCATAGCCAATACAACTTTTTGTGCCAAGATGGAGACTCCAGAGAATGAAAAAAACTTCTGATGTGAGGTTTGAATCTTTCTCTACTAATTCATGACCATCTTCCAAATTCTTGCTGTTCTCCAAATATGTCATGTTTTTAAGGCCTGCCTACTTTGGCACATGTTGTCCCATCTAGCTAGCCAATCCCCTCTTCCTTCAAACCTTCAATGGCCCTTCCTCTGGAAAACCATTCTGATATTACTTCTTCCTCTGTGCTCTTGGAGCAGATTATTTTATGGAAACTTTCCCCAATAATGTATTATGTTTGGGGAGTTTACCTGTCCATTTCTTTTAGTAGACTCCAAAGAGTAAAAACTATTCTTTTCATGTTTGTATTTCCATAACTTTGTGGGGTCCTGTAACTGAATTAAGGGTTTAATACATTAACAAGAGAAATAAAGGTGGAGCTGAAAACCTCAGATATTGAGCACTAATTGTACTTCGTAAGCTTATCTATCTAACTGATTGCCTATAAACATTTTCTATATATATAAGACCTCTAGATGTTTTGGAAAAGACATATTTGGGAAAACAAAATAGTATCAAAAGAACATCAACTTATGCTTTTCAGAGGTAGAATTTACCATTAATCTTCAGATTTTGAAGAACAAATTATTTCATTCCTTCATCAACTAGGAAAGCACTTTTAGGACATTAAATTTCTTTAAAAATTTTTATTGACATAAATATACATTTCTAAGACACAAGACAACATAATTTATGTCTATGAAGACATCAGAGAATAATAAAATGCTGCCATGACATGAAGTAAGATATAAAAATCAGTATTATCAATTTAAATCACATAATACTTTATAAAGACCACTAAATTTTCTAAAGCTGCACCTGCTGTGTGTATTTTGTAAATTATGAAAAAGGCTGTATTAGTACAGCTTTGTATGTTTTTTCAAATCATGCTCTCTAAAGCAGAAAAACCACTTTACTCAAAGAAAGCAATTCTAGAGCAGAATTACATGCAAATGTGGAAACTAAGCTTTGAAGCTCCACATCTGGAGTTCCACAAGTCTCCCCACTTTGGGGGCAGGGCAGCTTCACACCTTGGCATGCTCTTATGCCAGCACTCACCTATTTAGCATCTGAGAGGTAATGATTCATTTCATGTACATTCACTATCAATCAGTATCATTCAATATCAATCCCTCTACTTTAAGTAATAGCAACATTGCCTTCTCTATAGTTCACAGTACACCTACTCCTCTGTCTTGCTATTCCCAACCCACTCCATGTCCACATCATCTCATGCATGGACATCTACCAGAGTTGACTCCCTGGGCTCCTTACCTCCCCCAATCTATTCCCTCTTCTGCAGCAAGAGTAATTATTTGAAAACACAAATTTGACCATGTCATTGTTTAAAATATCTTAATGGATTACCTAGAATGTTTAGATAAAAATCAGGTTCTTTGGTAATTTTCCATGTGCCTGCTACCTCCCACCTCTGGAGCTACTAGTATTTCCTATTCCAGACCCTCGTCATTCTCCACACCCCAGCCATTCTGATGTTTTCAGTTGCCAGGAGGTTCCATGGACTCTCATCCCACAGAGACTGTGTACATGCTACCTCCTCTGTCTGGAAACATCACCCACACTTCTACACCCCAGGTAACTAATTGCTTTTCCTCCCTCACATCTCAGCTTGAACTCCATGCCCTTACATCACAAGAAGACAACAGGTCTCTCTAGTACACGCTCTCCTATCATAATCCCCTGTGCTTTGCCTTTACAATGCTGTCATGTTTTCACTTGTGTGTTTATAACCTGTCTTTCCCTCTAGCCTGTAAGACAAGGACTGTATCCCACCACCCCCTTTATCATCAATACCCAAAAGGGCCTGGCATACAGAAAACAACTAGTAAAAAAGTGTTAATTGATTAACTAGACCTAAGTAAATATATCAACTCCAGTAGGCAAAAAGGTGTGAAATAACCAAGAAAATATATCCATGAAGACTGGATACAGCTAGTTTCTGTTATTCACAGTAGTTAGGTTTCATAAGGTCACCACAAACACTGAATTAGTGAATACAAAGTACAGTCCCCAGGACACTCTGGTAACACATTTTTATCAAGTAATCAGTAAATAAACTTGTTCTGTGTGCATGTAAGACACCTTATTTACAATATATAGTTGATTTGTCAATGTTGTACTCACACACAACTTATGCCTGAAGGAAACTTATTTAACAAGTGGTGTGTTTTTTTTTTTCTTCCCCATACAAGACTCATCCCAGGCTTCTTGTGTTTAGAAACACTCAACAACACTTCAGTACTACATCCGGGGCCTTTTAAACATCAAAATCACAAACAAAAATCACAGAAGTGTGAAAAACAGGGCACTAACTAGACTGTGAAACAAGAAGACTGTGTCACTTTGTTTGACTTCAGCTGGGAATGTGCCCCTTGGGTAATTCAAAAGTCTGAAAATGACTACAAAAGCACTGTGATGTTGATTTTGGGGTTAAAATAAATTTCAGTGAGTAGAAAAATTCCCAAATACAGGATCTATAAGTAATAAAGATAGACTGTATTTGCTAAAGGCTTATTGTTTATGTGGCACATGTATATAGGGTAGGCATGTTTTGGAGCATATGGAGCAGACAACAATCTCATTTTTCACTATGCAGTTCACAACACTCTCTCTATAGGAGAGTAATAAATATTAAATTTTCATATACAGTTGGAGAGAATTAAGTCAAAGCTCTTTTATTCAACTGAGATAACCACTGAATGAGATTCTATTGCCTCCAGTTAGGGAAAAACACTATAATATTTGATTGTTGCAAAAAATATATACTATGTGAAAGTATGCCAACATATCATTAATTATATACATCTCCTTTGTAAAAACTTCAATGCTTTATGATCATAAAATGTCTTAGAAATAAATGAATGTGTAATTCCTGGGCAGTTTAAATATAATAAAATCAACTCTGAATTCATTTGGTAAGTAAATAATCATGCCAATGGACCATATGTAAATAAATCTTAAGCCCAAAGGACATTTTAATATGCAGGTTACTCTTTAAGTAAATCCATGTGAGAATTTTGTACCTAAAGTAAAATTGGTGAGTTCTGAGCCTCTCTTTAATTTCATTTTGAGTGTGTTATCTCTAATTTGCAAGCCAAAATTCTTGGTATCTTATAAGCAACTAGAGGCCCATTGCATGAAGATTCATGCAATAGGCCTTCCTTCCCCTGGTTGCCAGTACCAGTTTTCCTCCAGCACCCAGGACCCAGGCCTTCGCTTCAGCCACAGCAGAGAAGCCAAGCCTCTTCAGTCTTCAGTCTTCAGTCATCTTCAGTATTGAGTCTTCAGTCTTCGCTCTGTGCCTGCATATGCAAATTAACCTGCCATCTTTGTTGGGTTGATTTGCATACTCACTCCTGATTGGTTGGTGGGTGTCACAGAGGTACAGTCAATTTGCATATTTCTCTTTTATTAGTGTAGATTTTTTTCACTTGAGAATGATTTTCCCACCCACAAAATTACCTTCTTCCCTTTACTTAACAGTTATGGAGGAGCACAATTTACAGGCATGAGGATGACCTCCATCCATCTTCAGCCCCATAACTCTCTTCTCATTGCTGGCTGCCCCATTGATGCACAAGAACTCCTGGACCTAAAGAATGTCACAGCACATAATAAGGCAGGAAGCCAGTCCCATCAAACCCTCATCTCAGGTTATTTGAGGTAAAGGGAGAAATGGCTATGAGAAGGAAATGACAGCACTTCCTTCTCATAGCCAGATGTGTCTTTTGTGACCCAGTCATCATTCCTGTTGATTCTGATGGTAATATTCCTCACTTCTTGCCAATATTTGCTGCCACTGATGCAAGGCTGGTCATCTCAGGAAATTAAGAGAGAGATAGTAGACCCCATATGGGGATGCCATTTTAACTTATAACTAGACAGGAATATCTGGACCTTTATTTGGAAGCATTTTTAAGGCTATATTTAGGTACATTTATAACTGACATGCAACAAAAATGCACTTTTCTAATGTGTACTATTTGGTGATCTTTGACAAATGGATAAAGCTGTAAAACTTTCACATGTGAAATAACCTTATTTCTCACACATATACAAGTTAGAGAAAAAGTAGGCTTACAGATGTGAGTATGCAAAACACAGAGTTTATTCTCTTTTTAAAAAATAAGTATTATAGCCCTAACTGGTTTGGCTTAGTGGATAGAGCGTCGGCCTGAGGACTGAAGGGTCCCAGGTTCAATTCCGGTCAAGGGCATGTACCTTGGTTGCGGGCACATCCCCAGTAGGGGGCATGCAGGAGGCAGCTGATTGATGTATTTCTCTCATTGATGTTTCTAACTCTCTATCCCTCTCCCTTCCTTTCCGTAAAAAATCAATAAAAGTATATAAAAAGTAAGTATTATATATTTTAAAATATATTTTCTTGACTTTTTAGAAAGAGATGAAGGGAGAAAGAGAGATAAATTAACATATGAGAAACATTGATCTTCTCCCTCATGCACACCACCTACAGGGCATCCAGGCAGGCATCCAAGGCTCCTTCCTTTGTGGGAGATCATATCTGTTCTTCCTCCAGAAACTCCATGACCTTCCCAAACTTGCTGCTTAAGCAATCTCCTGATGTCATTTTTATTTCTCACTTCAGGGTATGTTTACCCATGTATGTGAGGAACAGAAAAAAAAAACACACAACATTTATAGAAAGAGAGTTATTTCCCATCATTACTTTATCAAATAATCATTCTCTTCTTCATTAGGAGAGAAAGAATATGTCTTTAGGATCACATAGCTTCTCTCTCACCTTGGTGAGTTTGGCCTGTATTCTCTGAAATCTCAAAGTGCAAGATCTAGCATCACATTCTCATTTAAGGAGGCTGCAGAGAACTGTAAATGGGGTCTGACTCCTGCACAGGAAATCTAGGTACCATGTCCCCACTCCTATGTTGTGCCACATACGATCATGCAGGACAGAGGGAGAGTCCATGTGAGTACATGAGTCCTGTTATGGCCAATAGAGTCGTGTAGGAGCAAGGCGATGTCTGCAAAAAGTGGGTGGTTTAGGGGTGATGGTCCTGCCAACGCCCCTGAGCTGAACAAGAAGCCACCAAGTGGCTATCAAAATAGAGACATGAAATGATTGAAATTGAGACCAGGCCTACAACTCAAAATCATCATAATACTTTGTGCATTTTCTAAGAACAAACAGAAAAACTCTGGGATCTGCCAATGTCTTAATCCAGCATATGAAGAAGAAAACCTCCGTAAAATAAAGTTTAAAAGATAGTTAGAGGCAAAATAAAGTTATGTTTGAATTAAAGGCATTTTTGTTTCTTCAACTTACCTGTTACATACAGAGTTAGAAACAACAGGAAGGATGAGATAAAGTTGGAAACCAACTTATGAATTTCCAATCAGAGTTTTAGGAAAAAAAAATTTAGAAGAGAAATCTTCAGAAACTCTCAAATCTGAGTCTCTACCAAACTTTTCTAAGCTAAAACCTATATCTTTTTTTCCTAAGTGCCCCACAGGGATCTTTAGAGGAGCATGTTCAAGAGGAATGTCCCACCACCTCAAATCCCATTCCCTCCAAGCTCCACACTAGGTTCTTGCATTAGCTTTTTCAGTCATACTTCTGTAAGAAAGAAGTGAAAAAGTGCATAAGGAACATTGAGTGCTTTGCTAGGCACAAAACAGTTAATATTACAAGCTGGTCAAACGAGGGAAGGAAGGAGAGAGGGAGGGAGGAAGGGAGGGAAGAAAGGAGGGAGGGAGGCAGAGCTGGAAAGAGGAATTGAAGAAGAGGCAAGGTGCAACCCCATCACGCATGCAGATATATGCCAGCCCATGCCAAAGATATTCAGGTGACCATGCATGAAGGCATGTGTTTAATCACAGCAGCTCACTCAAAGAGTAGACACTTCAGCACTGCAGGTGGAATCTGGTCTTCAACTTATTAAGTAGATACCTGTGACATGGAGATGGAAGATGGGTTGAGAAAAGAGTTTGGTCAGGACATGCCATCAGAAGACCTGTTTCAGACTCAACTTGATAATTTGATTAAGCTATTTAATCTCTCTTAAATTTCAGTTTTCTTATCTATAAATGGGAATAACAATCATAATTCTGGTTACCTCACTGGAAGGTGTAGACATAAATGTGGGGGACATTGTGTGCCCCTAAAGCCCAAGCCACTCATTTCCCCATCTTCCAAGAGTGTTGACTGCTGATGTCCCTTTCTGGAAATTTCTCTCAGCCATCTCTCACCCCAAGAGCTGCCTTCCTTGGGCCTGTCTATTCCAACAACTCATTTATCTAGCCTCAAAATATCTCCAGAATCCAACTCCACCTCTCCACCTTTATTTCTCCATTATAAGCCATGCCTCCATCATATATCATCTAGGTTCTTGAAATAATTTTGTAATTGGTCTCCCTAATTCTGCTTTTGACCTGTTACAGGTTGAATTACTTTAAAACATGACTTAATTCATATCCTCCATTACTTCCCACTCCCTTTTATAAAAGACAAAGTCCTCATGAATGGCTACCAAGCACTACCTAATGTTCTACCACTGGCTCACCTTGCCCAGGAAACCTGCTGATCTCATCTCCAGATTTTCCTCTCTCCCACTTGTTCACACCACTTCAGCCACACTGGCCTCCTTACTCTTTCTTAAACATACCAGAGATGCTACAGGCTTAATGCCTTTGCAGTTGTGATTCCCTCTGCCTAGAATGCCCTTCCTAGATATGACTCACTCTCTCACTTACCTCAAATATTTGTGCAAATGGCCTCTGATCAGTGAGATCACCCTAATTAAAATTGCAAGACCCTATCCCTTTTTTCTCTCCTTAACACTTATCATTATCAACACATTATCTATTTTACTTGTATATTTGCTTATCATCCATCTCCTCATACTACAATATAAGCTACATGACATCAAAAGGCTTTGTTTGTTTTGTTCACTGTTATAGCTTCAGCACCTAAAACAGTGCTGGACACATAGTATATGCTCAATAAATATTTACTGATTGAATAAATAAATTAATAAAAGGTGAGGAATTTCCCCAACAAATAGTAGTAAATGATATTTTTTTCTGTAAGTGTTCAACAAAATTTAGATATTCCTGATCTAAATGTATGTGAATACCTATATAAAAAAGTAAGATTTTTGAACATAGTACAGTTATATTATACATCCAAAGACATGTAAAAAATCTGTAGTGATTAGGCAGTGACAGCAATGGATTCTGATAAAGGACATTATCAACATCTAACTCCTACTTTATCAGATTTCTGTAAGCCAAGAAATGACACATTTTAATTATTCAACATCTTTTCTCTGTCAAATAAACTGATTATGGAAGTCTGTGAAATTCTAAGGGCAGATGCTACCATATAGTACTTTTTTTCTTCTTTCTCTACCATTTCTCAAAGCACTAGGTTTTAAGCCTCCAATGATATCATCCTATCTAATAATATACAAATATGCAAATTGATCATACCTCCGACACACCCACAAGCCACGCCCACAAGCCACGCCCACCATCCAATCAGAGCAAGCATGCAAATTAACCCAAACCAAGATGGCTACAGCCAGAGAGAGCAAGATTTCCTAGGTAACAGAGGAAGCCAAGCTTTCTGCCTGCCCTTACCAGGCCTAAGCCTCCACTCAAGCTACAAAGTTTCAATTATAGAAGGTAAACAAATTCAAACAAATGGTGGCAGAACGGAGCTTGAGAGAGCAGGCCAGGGTTGCCGGCGGCAACAGGGGAAGCAAAGCTTTCAACACACCCTGGCCGGGCCCACCCGCTTAAGGCAACAAAGTTTCAATTATAACCCCAACACAAATGGCTGCCGGCCTCGGAGGGAGCCCCAGGCTTGGCTCCGCTCCAGGCTACAAAGTTTCAATTGTAGAAGGAAAATAAATTCCAGATACCAGGGCCTCCGCTTGGGTTGCCAGGAGGCGTGGCTGGCCTGCAAACCACCACAGGCCCCTCACTCAGGCCGCCCCAAGCCCCAAGGGAACCCCCACCCTGATCTGGGACACCCTTCAGGACAAACCAGCTGGCCCCCACTCCTGCACCAGGCCTCTATCCTATATAATAAAAGAGTAATATGCAGATTGACCATCACTGCAACACACAATATGTCTGCCCCCATGTGGTCAAAGATCCTGCCCCCATGTGGACACAAGATGGCCACTACAAGATGGCAGGCAGGAGAGGGCAGTTGGGAGGCACCCGGCCTGCAAGGGAGGGCAGTTGAGAGGGACCAGGCCTGCAAGGGAGGGCAGTTGAGAGGGACCAAGCCTGCAGGGGAGGGCAGTTGGAGGTGGTCAACCCTGCATGAGAGGGCAGTTAGGGATGACCAGGCCGGCAGAGGAGGGAAGTTGGGGGCAAACAGGCTGGCAGCAGAGTGGTTAGGGGGTGATCAGGCTGGCAGGCAGAAGTGGTTAGGGGCAATCAGGAAGGCAGGCAGGCAAGCAGTTGGGAGCCAGCAGTCCTGGATTGTGAGAGGGATGTCCGACTGCCCGTTTAGGGATCTGACTGCCCACCGGGATCGGGCCTAAACGGGCAGTCGGACATCCCTCAAGGGGTCCCATATTGGAGAGGGTACAGGCTGGGCTGAGGGACAACCCCCCTCCGTGCACGAATTTCCTGCACCGGGCCTCTAGTTGTTTTCTATAATAGACATGAAGCCTCGGTGTCCTTTCCAAAAGACAAACAGTTCTTAAGAGTGGAAACAAATCCTCTACCTTTTGCATTTTCAATGGATGCTCTGTCCCCATACCAGTTCTAGCATCTCAGGATTTAGATTGGACTCATCACCCAGTTGACAAAAGGCTTTGCTAGATCTCTTAACAGAGTCATCTCCAGCTTTTGCTATTAGCCAACAATGTGTTGTGCTGTAGTTGCCAATGATTCCATTGCTCTACCAAATTACTGGAGTTCATATAGGTGGCAGTGATTTGAAGGGAATGAATCTCTCAGCAACACCTGGCAAGAAAACAAATAAGAAGACGAAATTTTTTGGTCTCAGGGGCACTCAATGTCTTCTGCTTTGTCAAATCTCTGTTTGTAAGCCAGTCACTCTTTGAAAAGGGAAAGGGAGGATGAGACACAAAAAGTCACACTCACAACTTTCCAGGCACGCTAAGAGATGTGACTGGAACATCACAAGCCCTATTAAAGCTTCTGTATAAACTCCTGGGATCAATCTCTCATTTGTCATGTTGTAAATGGAAGAAATCTGCTGATCATCTTTCATACCCCATGAGGTCACTAGAGAAAGGGACTAAATGATTTGAATAATGAGAATAATTAGAGACCTCTTATAAGAATAGCAAAGAGTATGTATAAAAGACCAGCAGCAGAAGCAAAAGTTTTCTTGTCCCTTTCTACAATTTCAGAAAGCTCACAAAGAATCTGGTCATCCTAAACTTGGCAGATTTTTAGTGAGAAAGCAGCCCTGACTTCCCTCCAGGCTCAGGATAAGCAGGTCACTAGGGTGCTATTTATGTTTTGATGACAAGAATACACTCTGTCTAGATAAGTAGAGAAGCATCTCTTGTAATGATGCCTCAAAGAAGCAGCTATCTGAAAAGATGAATCAATGCCAAGATAATTCAAAAGACAATTCAAATACTAGTACCTGTGGTAAACATTAACAAATGAGGCAAACATTTGAAAGAGGAGACCTATTCTAGGAGTCCACAGTGCACTAAATATAGACAATGGGATATATATGTCTTCTTATTTATTTTTCATTGAGATTTTTCAACCAAGAATTATCATCTTTAAGGAATTATCTTGGTTTCTATTATTTGTGCCTGTCATATTGTTTAAATATAAGGAATAGAAACAATCACTTTATTTTTCCATTCTCTTAATTTCTTTAGCATAGTATTCAATGTCCCTAATTATTTTGTGCCACATGCTTTCATATTCCATCTACTGCCACCTCCATCATCCATACATTCTATTTAGTAAAGTCTAATGCGCATCATTCCTTAAATTTGCATAAACATTTGCTTATTCCCTTCCTTCTCTCTGAAATTTGTTTTCCCGCAATCCATCTGGATCAAACCCTAATTAATGCTCAAATCTCAACCCAATTAACATCTTCTTTGGGGAAACCCTACCAAATGTCTTCTTAAGCAAAATTTGTTCCTGAAAGTATGCTTCTCTACCATATTTTAATATCCATATTGTAACAATTGCCATACTGTATAAGTGCCCACTGGTCATGGGCCTCTCTCTTCTACTCTGCCATTAAGTTTTTTTGGTAAGTTGGTCAGTATCTTACTCAGATACCCCCTGATCCCTCATTAAATGTTTGATAAAAGATACGTGAAAGAAATATCAGAATATTTCTCTTTTTTTCTCTCACTTTTTCACTCTTTTGTTTTGTAGAAGATAAAACTACAGTTCAGAGAGATTCAGAGCCTTGCCCTAGATAACATTATTAAGGCTGAACATACAGAATTAGATTAAAAGATTCTTGTTCATAAATATGGTTGTTAGAGCATAGGGTGTTTTTAACCACTGATAAGAATCAGGTAATGTAATACTTTAAGAATAAAGAATTTAAAAAACAAAACAAAACAAAACAAAAGAATCAGGTATGTAATGGGCAAGAATCTCAGGTGATATAAAGGAATAAATGTAACAGTATTGTTTATTTAAATTCTGAAAATTAAGGTTAAAACCCAGGGAAAGCATCTACATGCTTTACAAAAACATTAGTCTCTAGGAAAAAAGAGTATTCCTTCTGGATATGACCTCTTCTTTCCTCAATTTTTCAACATTCATACAGACACTACTAAATTCAAGTTTCTACCATGCTTCAGTGGTACTGATGTCATCAGAGAGAAGTGGGAGTTCCTGGGAATGGAAGGTGGAGGCATGGATTTTGACTCTCCTTTATTTCTGCATTATACTCCTTCAAGTTCATATGAGTGCAACATGCAATCATTAGCAAGTGGGAATCTTCATCTACAAGAAAAATTGTCTGACATTAATAATTTAGTACATAAATTCAATGGTTGCAAAGCCCTTGGAGTGTTCTAATAATGCTATGCTTACGTATGTCTCTCACTGAATTAGCAGAATCAAAGACCAACACAAAGATTATCACTCACTCGTTCTGCTCTAATCCCTACAGCTGTCAGTGCCACAGACATTGGTGGGCAAGGAGTTTTAAACGAGGAAGCATCCCCTTGTCAGTAACTTTCTGGAAGCTAGTAAAAGTGAGAAACTATAATTTAATCATTACCACATCAACATGCCAATTGATGTGTTTATAATATACAGAAACATTTCTAAATCATTCGGCCATAATTGCTTGGTCAATTCACAAGGGAGTCAAAATTCTCCAAGAGTGCTAAGGAACAAAATGCTAAAGGCATGTAACATGGTAAAATGTCAAAGTGATAGTAGTTTAAGATATGTGACATATCAGCAAGGGTGGTGGCAAAAGGAGATATGGAACTTTGCCTCTGTAGGGAGACAAAGGCTGAGTTTAACTAAAAGGACATTTTATTCCATAATTATCACTCTTCCACTAAGTAATAATTATCAGAAGTCACAGGGTCAGGGCTACTTCACACACACATAAACACACACACACACACACACACACACACACACACAGAGAGAGAGAGAGAGAGAGAGAGAGAGAGAGAGAGAGAGAGATTTAAAAAATCTCAGACTTTGTTCTACTGAATAACTAGAAATATATACATTTAGTCTAGGTCATGGAAATAGGAATTACAACAAGCACTCTTGCTAAGGGTATGCGAAGGTAAAATGACTTGTGTATACCACAGTAAAAGGAATCTTAGAAGACCCATCAAATATAAGGTCTATGGACCATCAGCTCACTTTCACTTGAGCTTTACATATGTTGGTTTCCATTCTATTTCATTCTATAGCCTTCAGTGTTTCAGCCATTTCTATGGTTTTTATATAGTGATGATTTCCTAATATCTAAGGTCTAGATCCATAATTCCAATATTGCCTATTGGTAGTGGATATTGGTGTTCTTCAGATACCTAAAATTCAACACATCAGAAAGCAAATGACTATAATAGGTCAAAGGTTGGCAGTTTTGATTCATAATAGGACAATTATGTGATTATGTCCAATGACCAAAAATTTAGGGCAGTTTTTCTCAAACTTTCACCACCCATGAACTAACTACTTCATTGGCCCACATGGACTAATACTTTTTATATTTTTAGGTACTCATCACAATTTTATTTTATTTAATTTTTGTATTGTTTAAAGTATTATATATAGTAGTATATATATCTCCTTCTTTTTCCCGATTGACCTTCCACAGCCTCCCCTACCTCCTGTCGCATGCCCTCATCCCACAACCCCAGTGTCTTGTGTCCATTGGTGTGCTTATATGCAGGCATACAAGTTCTTTGTTGATCTCTTTCCCCCCCTCCCCAACACTCCCCAGCCCTCCTGTTATAATTTGACAGTCTGTTCGGTGCTTTACTGCCTCTGTATCTATCTTTTTGTTCTTCAGGTTTAATGTTCTTTATTTTTCATAAATGAGTGAGATCATGTGATATTTTTCTTTTATTGCCTGGCTTATTTCACTTAAC
Organism: Cnephaeus nilssonii; assembly: GCF_951640355.1. Taxonomy (NCBI): domain Eukaryota; kingdom Metazoa; phylum Chordata; class Mammalia; order Chiroptera; family Vespertilionidae; genus Cnephaeus; species Cnephaeus nilssonii. The sequence goes on from NC_137079.1 coordinate 97,639,624, forward strand.
ATCATGCTCTCCAGGTCCATCCATGCTGCTGCAAATGGTAAGAATACCTTCTTTCTTATAGCAGCATAGTATTCCATTGTATAGATGTACCATAGTTTTCTAATCCACTCATCTGCTGATGGGCATTTAGGTTGTTTCCAAATCTTAGCTATGGTGAATTGTGCTGCTATGAACATAGGGGTGCATACATCCTTTCTGATTGGTGTTTCTAGTTTCTTGGGATATATTCCTAGAAGTGGGATTACTGGGTCAAATGGGAGTTCCATTTTTAGTTTTTTGAGGAAACTCCATACCGTTCTCCACAATGGCTGCAACAGTCTGCATTCCAACCAGCAGTGCATGAGGGTTCCTTTTTCTCCACATCCTTGCCAGCACTTGTTGTTTGTTGATTTTTCGATTATTGCCATTCTGACAGGTATGAGATGGTACCTCATTGTCGTTTTGATTTTCATCTCTTGGATAATTAGTGACTTTGAGCATGTTTTCATATGTCTCTTGGCCTTCCTTCTGTCTTCTTTCGAAAAGATTCTATTTAGGTCCTTTGCCCATTTTTTAATTGAATCATTTATCTTCTTTTTATTAAGTTGTATAAGTTCCCTGTAGATGTTGGAGATTAAACCTTTATCAGTGATAACATTTGCAAATATGTTCTCCCATACAGTGGGCTCTCTTGTTCTTTTGTTGATGGTTTCTTTTGCTGTGCAAAAAGCTGTTTATTTTGATGTAGTCCCATTTGTTTATTTTCTCTTTAGTTTCCATTGCCCTAGGAGCAGTATCAGTGAAGAAATTGCTTTGGCATACGTATGAGATTTTTCTGCCTGTGGATTCTGCTAGTATTTTTATGGTTTCCCATCTTATGTTTAAGTCCTTTATCCATTTTGAGTTTATTTTTGTGTATGGTGTAAGTTGATGGTGTAGTTTCATTATTTGCATGTATCTGTCCAATTTTCCCAACACCATTTATTGAAGAGACTGTCTTGACTCCATTGTATGTTCTTGCCTCCTTTGTCAAATATTAATTAAGCATAGTGGTTTGGGTCGATTTCTGGGTTCTCTATTCTATTCCATTGGTCTATATATCTGTTCTTGTGCCAGTACCAGACTGTTTTAAGAACAGTGGCTTTGTAATACAGCTTGAAATCTGGTATTGAGATCCCACCTACTTTGTTCTTCTTTCTCAGGATTGCTGTGGCTATCCGGGGTCTTTTTTTATTCCAGATGACTTCTTGGACAGTTCTTTCTAGGTCTGTGAAATATGCCGTTGGGATTTTAATGGGGAATGTATTGAATTTATAGATTGCTTTGGGTAATATGGACATTGTAATGATGTTGATTCTACCAATCCATGAACATGGTATATTCTTCCATCTGTTTATGTCTTCCTCTATCTCTTTTTTCAGTGTCCTCTAGTTTTCTGCGTATAGGTCTTTTACCTCCTTAGTTAAGTTTATTCCTACGTATCTAATTTTTTTTGGTGTAATGGTAAATGGAATTGCTTTTTTAGTCTCTCTTTCTGTAAGTTCACTATTGGCGTATAGAAATGCCATAGATTTCTTGGCATTAATTTTGTATCCTGCTACATTGCTGAATTCATTTATTAAGTCTAATAGTTTTTTGATGTAGTCTTTTGGGTATTTTATGTACAATATCATGTCATCTGTAAATAAGGCCAGCTTTACTTCTTCTTTTCCAATTTGAATGCCTTTTATTCCTTCATCTTGTCTAATTGCAATGGCCAATACTTCCAGTACTATGTCAAACAGGAGTGGTGAGAGTGGGCATCCCTGTCTTCTTCCTGTTCTTACAGGAAATGGTTTTAGTTTTTGTGCATTGAGTATGATGTTGGCTGTGGGTTTATCATATATGGCTATTATTATGTTGAGGTATGATCCTTCTATTTCCACATTGCTGAGAGTTTTTGTCAAGAAACGGTGTTGGATTTTGTCAAATGCTTTTTCTGCATCAATTTATATGACTATGTGATTTTTATCTCTTAATTTGTTTATGTGATGTATCACATTTATTGATTTGCAGATATTGTACCATCCTTGCATCCCTGGGAAAAATCCTACTTTGTCATGGTGTATGATATTTCTGATGTCCTGATGGATCCTATTTGCTAGAATTTTGTTGAGGATTTTGGCATCTATGTTCATGAGGGATATTGGCCTGTAATTCTCTTTCATTGTGTTCTCTTTATCTGGTTTTGGTATTAGAGTGATGTTGGCTTCGTAGAATGAGCTTGGAAGTGTTCCTTCCTCTTGAATTTTTTGGAATAGTCTGAGGAGGATAGATTTTAGTTCTTCCTTGAATGTTGGGTAAAACTCCCCTGTGAAGCCATCTGGCCCCGGGCTTTGGTTTGCTGGAAGCTTTTTAATGACTGCTTCAATATCTTCCATAGTTATTGGCCTATTGAGGTGTTTATATTCTTCCTGATTGAGTTTTAGAAGGTTGTATTTTTCTAGGAATTTGTCCATTTCCTGCAGGTTGTCCAGTTTGTTGGAATAGAGTTGTTCATAGTATTTTTTAACAATCCTTTGTATTTTGGTGGGGTCTGTTGTTGTTTCTCCTCTTTCATTTCTGATTTTGTTTATTTGGGTCCTCTCTCTTTGCTTCTTGGTGAGCCTGGCTAGAGGTTCATCAATCTTGTTTATCCTTTCAAATAACCAGCTCTTGGTTTTGTTGATCTTTTGTATTGTTTCTTTGGTCTCTATGTCGTTTATCTCCTCTCTGACCTTTATTATTTCCTTCCTTCTGCTTACACTGGGCTTTTCTTATTGCTCTCTTTCTAACTCTTTGACTTGTAGGGTTAGGTACTTTATTACCATTGTTTCTTGTTTTTGTAGTAGGCTTGTAGAGCTATGAACTTCTCTCTCAAGACTGCTTTCGCTGTGTCCCATAGATTTTGGATTATTGTGTTTTCATTGTCCTTTGTTGCCATGATGTATTTTATTTCTTCTTTGATCTCTCTGGTCACCCAGTCGTTGTTTAATAGCATGCTATTTAGGCTCCAGGTGTTTGATTTTTTTCGATTGTTTTGATATGAATTCTATCTTCTTGAATTTGAAGAAACTTTGCCTGTGACCCAATATATGGTCTATCTTTGAAAATGACCCATGTGCACTTGAGAAGAATGTATATTCTGTGGCTTTGGAGTGAAATGTTCTGAAGATGTCGATTAATTCCATCTGGTCTAGTGAGTCATTTAGGATTGATATTTCTTTGTTGATTTTTTGATTAGAGGATTTGTCCAATGGTGATAGTGGGGTATTAAAGTCTCCTACTATGTTTGCATTGCTGTCAATCTCTCCCTTGATATCTTCCAGGAGTTTTTTTATGTATTTGGGTGCTCCTGAATTGGGTGCCTATATGTTTACCAGAGTTATTTCTTCATGTTGGATTGCTCCCTTTAGTATTATGAAGTGGCCTTCCTTATCTCTTTTTATGTCTTTCATTTGGAGCTCTAATTTGTCAGATATAAGCATTGCTACCCCAGCTTATTTTTTTAATTTCCATTCACCTGAAAAAACTTTTTCCATCCCTTCACCCTCAGTCTGTGTGCATCTTTTTTTCTGAGGTGGGTTTCTTGTAGACAGCAGATATAGGGTCATGTTTTCTTATCCAATCTGTTACGTTATGTCTTTTGATTGGGGCATTTAATCCATTTACATTTAAAGTTATTATTGATAGGTACTTGTTTGTCGCCATTTTTATTCTTTACCCCTGTGTTCCTTATTCACTTCCTATTTATGTTTTGTTTTGTTTTTAACAGCAGACCCTTTATCATTTTTTGCATTACTTGTTTGGAGGTAATAAACTCCCTTAGTCCTTTTTTGTCTGTGAAGCTCCTGATTTCACCTTCAATTTTTATTGATAGCCTTGCTTTGTATATTCTTGGATTCAGACCCTTCCTTTGCATGACTTTGTATTTCATTCCATTCCCTTCTTGCTTGATGTGTTTCTGTTGAGAAATTAGTCGCTAGCCTTATGGGGGATCCTTTGTAGGTAACTTTCTGTCTCTCTCTGGCCACTTTTAAGATTCTTACTTTGTCTTTGGTGTTTGCCAATTTAATTATAATGTGCCTTGGTGTCGGTCTTTTGGGGTTCATTTTGTTTGTGACTCTGTGAGCTTCTTGGATTTGTGTGAGTTTTTTTCTTTCCTATAGCAGGGAAGTTTTCTGTCATTATTTTTTCAAACAGGTTTTCTATTCCTTGCTCAGTTTCCTCTCCTTCTGGAATCCCTATTATGTGGATGTTGTTTTGTTTTGTGTTGTCCTTAAGTTCCCTTAGGCTCTCATCCTGCTTTTTAATTTTATTTTTTCTAGAAGCTGCTCTCCTTAGGTATTTTTTCCTACCTTGTCTTCTAGCTCACTGATGCGGTCCTCTGCTTCTTCTAATCTACTCTTGATGCTTTCTATTGAGTTCTTTATAGCAGCGATGTCATTTTTCATTTCTTCTTGGTTCTTCTACATTTCCTCTTGGTTCTTACACATATTGTCGAATTTGTCTTCAATTCTTTTCATCCACCTTATGACCATTTTTCTGAATTCTTTCTCTGACATGTTGCTTGCCTCTATTTTGTTAACTTCCTTTTCTGCTGATGCCTGTTTTTCTTTCATATGTGGGCTGTTTCTTTGTCTCCCCATGATCTCTCTTCTCCGGGTGGCTGGTTCTGTAGTTCTCTCTCCTTATCCCGGGTGAAATCTGCCCTTTTTGTGAGGGAGTGTGGAGCTCCTCTGAATCCTCGTGCTTGCGCCACTCGGTGACCAATGTTCTCGGGTTCGCAGCTGTTAGGTGGGTGACATAGTTGTAGATTCCCCGGGCTTTTCAGGCGTCCGATAACATCCACTTTCCCCTTCAAGATGGCGTGGTCTCCACATCAGAGCCCATTGCTCCAGGAGGGAACCCAGCAACAGTAGGAGCTGCCTGGTCAGGGGAGCCCCGTCCGACAGTCCCCCACCGTCTCCTGGAGTAAAGCTGTCCCTCAACTCACAAACAAACACTCCCCATGCAACTACAAACTCTCCCTTTGTTTTCTCACTCACACAGTATCTTGTAGTCTGCCTTCCCATTGGCAGCCATATTCCTCATCACAATTTTAAACAATTAAAAATAAAACATTTTGAGTAAATATTAACAGTATTTTTATATCAGGAAGAAAGAATAAATTGTTTCAAATTGTATCAGGTTATTTTTAAAAATTTGTATATTTCAAATGAGGCCACAAGGCAATAGGTGCCAGTAATCTCCCACTCTGAAATTAGGTGCTAAACTATTTGTAAAGATGTTTATTAAAGTCAAGAAGAGACCTAAAATTGAAAAGAAAAATTTATTGGAAAATATTGTTGGAGTAATGTGACATTTCCCCCTTTCGACCTCCAAGGGGAAAAGTAGAGAGATCCCACTTACCTTACCTAAGAAATAAAAACAAAAATTCAAGGAGTTAAATCATGGGTCTTGATATGTGACTTAGAGATTGTGGGACAAAATAAACATGCATCTTACAACAGAACAATATATAAGGGAAGAAGCCCTAACCAGTATGGCTCAGTGGATAGAGTGTTGGCCTGAGGACTGAAGGGTCCCAGGTTCAATTCCAGTCAAGGGCATGTACCTTGGTTGCGGGCACATACCCAGTAGGGGGTGTGCAAGAGGCAGCTGATCAACATTTCTCTCTCATCGATGTTTCTAACTCTCTATCTCTCTCCCTTCCTCTATGTAAAAAAATCAAGAAAATACATTTTTTTAAAATAAATAAAAATAAAATAAAGTGAAGAAGGCTAAGTGAAGTAGAGTTAAGATTATAAGTACACACTTACATTTTCTTTTTTTAAATAAATCTTTATCATTCAGATTATTACAGATGTTCCTCTTTTTTCCCCCATAGCTCCCCTCCACCCAGTTCCCACCCCACCCCATGCCCTTACCCCCCGGCCACTGTCCTTATCCATAGGTGTAAGATTTTTGTCCAATTTCTCCCCCACACCCCTCACACCCTCTTCCCCCCAAGAATTGTCAGTCCATTCCCTTTTCTATGCCCCTGATTCTATTATATTCACCAGGTTATTCTGTTCATCAGATTTTTATTGATTTGATTTTTAGATTCACTTGTTGATAGATATGTATTTGTTGTCACTTTGTTGTTCATAATTTTTATCTTTACCTTTTTCTTCTTCTTCCTCTTCTTAAAGAATACCCTTCAGCATTTCATATAATCCTGGTTTGGTGGTGATGAACTCCTTTAGCTTTTTCTTGTCTGTGAAGCTCTTTCTCTGACCTTCAATTCTAAATGATAGCTTTACTGGGTAGAGTAGTCTTGGTTGTAGGTTCTTGCTATTCATCACTTTGAATATTTCTTGCCATTCCTTTCTGCCTGCATAGTTTCTGTTGAGAAATCAGCTGATAGTCCTATGTGTAATCCCTTGTAGGTAACTATCTGTTTTTCTTTTTCTGCTTTTAATATTTTCTCTGTCTTTTGCTCTTGGCATTTTAATTATGATGTGTCTTGGTGTGGTCCTCTTTGGATTCCTTTTGTTTGGGGTTCTCTGTGTTTCCTGGACTTGTAAGTCTATTTATTTCACCAGGTAGGGAAATTTTTCTGTCATTATTTCTTCTAATAGGTTTTCAATATCTTGCTCTCTCTCTTCTTCTGGCACTCCCATAATTCATATGTTGGTACTTTGAAGTTGTCCCAGAGGCTCCTTACACTATCTTCATATTTTTAGATTCTTTTTTCTGTTCACTTTTCCAGGTGGGTGTTTTTTGCTTCCTGTATTTCAAATCTTTGATTTGATTCTTGGGATCACTGTTGAATTTCTGTATATTATTCTTTATATCAGACAGTGTATGCTTAATTTCTGACTGGTCCTGTTCCATTTTTTGTTTTTTTTGGCATTCTCATTAAGATCCTTGAAGGTCTCACTAAGTTCCTCAGAGGTCTCACTAAGTTCATTGGAGGTTTCTAGAAGATTCTTGAGTAACCTTATGACTGTGGTTTTGAACTTTATATCCAGTAGTTTGCTTTCCTCCATTTCTTTCATTCATGACATGTTTCTTTGTCTCCGCATTTTGCCTGCTTCCCTATGTTAATACAGTGGCCTTGAGTGGTAGGTGTCCTATAGGGCCCAGTGGCTTAGCCTCCCCAATCACCTGAGGTGGACACTCTTGATGCACCCCTTTGTGGGTTGGGTGCACAGTCTTTTTGTAGTTAAGCCTTGATTGCGGTTGGTATCACTGGGAGGAATTGACCTCCAGGCCAATTATCTGTGAGGACCTGCTGTGTCTATAATGGAAGAACTGCTGTGCTGGAGACACCCTTATGGGACAGGACTTGCTTCAGCGAGGCTTTGGTGCTCACTGAGTCTGCCTCTTGAGTGTGTCACTTATGGTTGTGAGGAGTTGAAATCTGGTATCGTCTCAAATTGACCACTAGGTACACTGGCTCCTGAATCTCCAAGGAGGTGCAAAGTTCGCCACTGCCTGAGGCCACCCAGCAGGAGCTACAGAGAGACCTGCAGATTTCTTCTCTTTGTTTGGGGTTTGGAAGTTTTGGAGCTCTCTGACCCAGCTGTATTTTGTTAGGTTAGGCTGCGAAAGGCCATTCATATTCAAAAGCCGCTGCACACAGCTTGGGTGGGGTTGTAAATTGGGTGGGGCCGGGTCTCAGGGAATCACCAGGGAGGAGCAAACAGCGATGGCTGCCAGTCAGCCGTCTCCATGTCCCCACGTCCCCCTGTCCCACGCCCCCACGCAGTAACAATGATCCCTGAGAGCACCTCTGTGAGAAAGCCACCCTCACTTTCCAACCCAATGCCAGACAGTCTAGTTTCTCCCCATAGGAGTCTGGGTCACCAGCATCTTGCCAGAAACTGAAGTTCAGAGCAGTCCGGAGCTTGTATCTCCCTTTCGATTGGAAAAAAAACAGCACACCCAGTTGCCAGCCCATTTCACGCGCCTCCATACCTTCACTCTTCCATGCCTCCACACCTCCTACCCAGTCTCAATGTGCTTTTTTCTTTCCTTCTAGTTGAAGTACTTCCACTCAGCCAGCTTTCCCATGGTTCTGGATGATAGCTGTTTTGTCTTGTAGTTGCAGTTTTGGTGTGGTTGTGAGAGGCAACACATACAGGTGTATACCTTATGCCACCATCTTGGTTTCTCTACATTTTCATTTTTGATGGATATATGTATATATCCAATAGGCAATAATTTTATTTTTTTAAATCCCCAAGTATGCAAAAAATATCAAATAACCAAAAACTAAGAGAAGAGAAAAAACATGAAATTGGTCAAATATACAAGGAGCTCATGTGACCAAAAATTAAGAGGAGTTAAAAAAAAAAGCAAAAAAACAATGTTAGATGATCAGAAATTAGAGTTGTCAGACATGGATTCTAGAGTACCTATGATCATTATTAAGGTAAATAGGTGGCAACATTGTGAGTTTCACCAGATAACATAGTCAATATAAACAAAGGGGAATTATGGAAATGAAAACTTTAATAACTTAAGCCAAATTTTTGCTGGGTGAGTTAAATGATAGATTACACATATTACAAGAAAGAAAGAGAGAACTTGAATCAGATAAATAGAATCCAGACTAAAATCACAAAGAGAAATAGTAAATGACAATTGCAGACAAGTCCATGAGAAAAAAAAAGACAACAAGAAATATATGAGCCACTGTAAAAAACAAACAAACAAACAAACAAAGCCTAAGAGTATTAGTCCTGAAAGAGAGGAGGGAATTAAAGGGTCAGAAGCAATATCTGAACATGGACTTGCTGTGAATTTTGCAAAACTAATAAATGACATAAAACAATAGAGACATAGATTCTAGAGAGCCTACCAATGTCAAACAGTATAAATACAATGAAAAGCACACCTAGGTACATCATAGTAAAACTGCTGAAAATAAGTCAGTGAGACAAGGCTCATTACCTTCAAAGATCAATAATAAGACCAATGGCTGACCTTTCAACTAAAACTATGCATTGCCCAGGGACCATGAAAAGACATTGTTACAGTATTGAAAAAACTGCAAACCTGTAATCCTATAGCTAAAGAAAATATATTTCAAAAATAAAAATAAAAATTGTTCCTATTTCAGGCCATACATAAAAATTTATTGCAAGTGGCTTTCAAACCTAAATGGAAAGGAAGGAAAGAAGGAAGGAAGGAAGAAAGGAAGGAAGGAAGGAAGGAAGGAAGGAAGGAAGGAAGGAAGGAAGGAAGGAAGGAAGGAAGGAAGGAAACTGACCTCAAAAAATGAATTTAAGAGAATATCCTCATGACAGTAAAGGTGAGCATATTTTCTTACACAAGACACAAAGGTTACTAACCATAAAGGAAAATACTGAAAAATTATATGTCATAAAATTGGGGACTTTAGTTCATAAAAAAATTAAAAATGAAATGACAAACCACACAAGATATTTTCAATGCATATGTGTGACAAAGGATTTAGATCTACAACATATAATGAACTCCTACAAAATAGTGAGAAAAGAACAAGAACCCAACTTTTTAAAGTAAGTTCAGAAGACATTTAAGTATTTCACAAAAGATAAAATATAAATGGTCATTAAGCATTTGAAAACACACTCAGCACCACTAGTTATTGGGAATATTTTAATTAAAACAATAATAAGATGTAACTATAAGAATTCCAAAAAATTCTAAGAGATTTTTAAAATCCAGTGTTATAAGAATAAGAGACAACCAGAATTGTCATTGGTATATTTATTTTTTAAAATATATTTTTATCAATTTCAGAGAGGAAGGGAGAGGGAGAAAGAGAGAAAGAAAAATCAATGGTGAGAGACAATCATTAATCAGCCTGCAACTTGGGCATGTTCTCTGACCGGGAACCAAACCATGATCTCCTGGTTCATAGCTCAACGTTCAACCACTGACCCACACTGACCAGGCCATTGTTGGTGTACTTAAATGGATACAATGAATTTGGAAAACCTTTTGGCAGGATATTCTAAAACACACACATACTCTGTTACCCAGAAAGTTCATTTTTAGGTATAAACTCAACACAAATACATACCAAGAGACAATCAAGGAATGATTATAGCAGCATTATTTGTAATAGCTAAAAAATATGAAAGTCCAAATGCTCAACACTTTGTTCACTCTGCTTTGGCAGGCAGTTGCTTATGCGTCTGTTCCCAGCCCACACCGCTCCTACGCCCATTAAGCAGCAACCTCCAGTTAGTCAGAGACTCTATGCTAAACAAAGAAATCTAGAATGGATTTATCAAAGAAATCTAAGTCACTAAATGAAATTACTCTCAAGGTAAAAATCTAAAGTTTCTTTAAACACATATTCTTACTGACCACTTATCAGTCTCTATGGTAACCTATCTGTGGGAAGAGTCTGTTGAGATAAGAGAGATAAGATTTATACATCGCTAAATAATTGATATGTACTCATGAAGAGTTTATATAAAAAATTAACTTTCCAGTGATAATTACAGAGTATATAGCAGATATATCTACCAAGTATATCTGCAAAAAGCATACAAATGGTAGAAAATGCATTGTTAATTACTTAGTTCATTAACAGAAGACAAAAGTTCATAATATTCTACATATGATTGCATCATATGGTACTTGTCTTTCTCTGACTGGCTTATTTCAGTAAGCATAATACTCTCTAGGTCAATCCATGCTGTCACAAAAAGTAAGATTTCCTTCTTATATTTTTTTAAGGTTGGGTAGTATTCCACTGTGTAAATGTACCACAGCTTTTTTATACACTCATCTACTGACAGGCACTTTAAACATATACTTTAATTTTTTTTCAAATTATATATTTTCACACAGAAATGGTTTGTTATTTTCAATATAATCATGAAAGTTGTCGGACAAGAAAACAAGAAGTACTAAGAAGTCAAATGATGAGAAGCAAAACAATTATAAAGCCGTATCAATTAATGTCAAACACATACATGGATACACATACACACATGTGTGGCAAATGCTAATACTGACATTTAAAAAAGAGAGAGAGAGAGTATTTACCCAGTGGCACTTATTACTCTTCCAGGGTCATTTTGCATAATTTTCTCTCTTTTTTGTTGTTGTTAAGGTCTTAGTTATTTGAATGTACTGGTTTTGAATAATATACATTCTTTTTTCTGTATTTTTCTTCTCTCATCTCCTTTGTGACTCACATATTTGTGTATCTTCTCCACTGTAATGAGATGAATGCATAATTATTCTCCCATAAGAGAAATGCCATGTTAACGAGAGCATGCTAAATATAAAAGTATGCATGAAAATGTTCTTTCTATGGACTATGAGGAGTCAGAGGGCAGTCTCTGTTAGGTACTGGGGGGAAATTCTGTTTCTGGTTTCAGGAGAGAAGAACTCGCTTTCAATTCCTTGAAATCTATCAAAGGCCATTCTGCATGGCTATCAGAAGGACACCTAATAAGGCTGCAGTTTAAAATTACTCCTCAGACAGAATTTCTGATACACTATGACATACTGATACATTCTGATGTACTATGATACGCTTTATAACATGAAATTTGAGGAAGAATTGGCTGCCAAGTGTGTATATAAGAAAGGACATCTTAATTTGAGGATAGGTTTTGTTAATAAACCAGGGCATAAAGGTTTATCTTCCCCATCTCAAATATAAAAAATAACTGCAATGACAGTAAAATGCCTTTGGTCAAACTCTACTGTATTAAAATATTGCCCGCAGTACTATACCTTTTTTGCTGGTGTATGGCTATGCTTCAACTCCTTGAGATCTTAAGCAACATACATTTAATAGCATGACAAGTTAAAGGGAGAACAAATTTATTTTCTTTACACCAGATGGAAATAAGAAATGTGAGTATTGTGCACAATGAAACAATATTTATAAATCTAGCATTTTTATTATACCACTTCAGACTATGAAATTAGGAGAGTCATCAGTAACACCTCCAGCCATGGAATATACCTGCTGAGGTATGGGGTCCCTGTGGGAAGACTGATACAGATAAAAGATTCAGAGGGGTGAAGTCATACATCAGTGAGCATCACAGGTTTAGTAGGAGCTGTGACCCTCGTATCTAACTGCATTTATATCATGCTGTAGAATGTCAGGAGCATGCTGGGAAACTGAGAATTATTAAGAATTTGCTTATTACCAACTCTGTAACTCATGAGCCTTATGGACATCTTATTTCTTACAAAGATATTCCTAAACAATATTAAGGTAATACTCAAAATTGACTAAAAATTATTTTCTATTATTAAGATGATATTTTCTTATGGGGGGGAAATACAGTTTTTTACCTATTTCTTCTCTCTTTTCTTTTTCCAAGTTTCTAATTATATCCTCATGGTTGTAACAATAACACATGATACTTGTAAGGTGTTGAAAAATTTTAAAAAGCTTACATGTTTATTATCTCATGTATTCCTTGAGTGAGCAACCCAGAGAGGTTGGAGAAGAAATGGCTTAATGGCCAAGATCCAGGGTGAAACTCAGATATTCTGAATAATTTTCAGTGTTGTTGTTTTTTCCTCTCTCAACATGCTATGCTACCACATTTCCTTCCCCAATGGTCCAATGATATTAGCAAACTAGGTAAGATACTTGTCAGATTCTTTGTTTTCTGTATTCTTTTTACTTTTTCTGTTTGACAGAATACCTGTAGAACACAAGGAAAATAGCACCATTCTCTTGCCACATTCTTTTTATTTGAATCATATTACATGGGCACTATGGCTTCTTCAAACCTGGAAAGGTAACTCTGACTTAATTGGTTTGGGAACATATACAAATTAATTAACCGTATAGAATAAACCACTCCAGAACCTAGTAGCCTAAAAAACAATAAGCATTTATCATCTTTGACAGTTTGTCTGGGTCAGGATTTTGGGAGCAACTTAGCTGGGCAGATTGACCTGGAGGAGTCTTTCATGAAATTAGCATCAGATATCAGACAGAGCTGCAATTAGTTAAAGGCGAGAGGAAATCTTCCAAGATGTTCCACTCACATGCCTGGCAAGTTGATGCTGGATGTTGGTTGAGGTCTCTGTTCCTCTCCCATGGCTGCTTGAGTGCCTTCCCAACCAGAGAGCAGGTGGAAGCCACAATGGCATTTATGACCCATCCTCCAAAGTCATAAGCTATGCACACCATTGTGATCTATTTATCACCCAGGCCAGCCTGGATTCAACGTGGGTTCAAACCACATGTGTGAGGAGTTACTGGATCCATCTTGGAGGCTGGTTATGGTTACTGTGGACTTCCTTGAGTCAGCCACTCTCCCAAGTAACAAGAAGGTTCTGGGGAGTACATGTCCTAACAGAGGTTTGATTTCATGTTGGTATATATTTGGCACTTTTTTTCAACATCGCCCTCACTCTTCATCTCTCTTGGGACTGCCTTATAATACATGGCTACCATGGGAACTTCCTTGGATTTACATACCCCTGACTTCCTAACTATAGTTTGTTGGTCCAGAAAGGTGGGCAAGATTGAAAATAGCATCCCCCAGGCTACAGTTGACTTGTTCAAGTGGGACACCTGACTCAAATAAGTCAGTGTCATCATTTCCTGGGATTTTGAAATTGAGATAAAAACAAACTTGAGGAAAGTCACCCCTCCTCTAATGGTTAAAGTATATATATATATATATATATATATATATATATATATATATATATATATATATCCTAATATATAAAAGGCCAGGGTTGTAACAACTCGATCACGACTAAAAGCTGACCGACCCAGACGTCCTTCAGTCAGCACTGGTGCTGACTTCCCAGGGGGCTGACACCCAGAGAGAGAGGCAGAGTCTGATCCACAGCCTCAGTGACAGCTGTTGATCAGTACTTGCCTCTCTCTTTCTCTCACTCTTTCTTTCTGAGCTTCACCAGAAGCCAGACTTTTCTTTCTCTCCCGGCCTCTGCAGGGGCTGCTGTTCAGCTGCACCTCTCTGATCAGGCCCAGAAATAGGCCTGGAGTTGCTGACTGGCATAGGAACTGACTAATCAGAACCAAATGTGGGTGCTGTGAAGAACCAATGGCTGCCTAGGAGGTAGAGCTTCTGATGCTGACTGGCATAGAAACCAACCAATCAGAACCAAATCTGGGTGCTGTGGGGAGCCAATGGCTGCCTAGGAGGCAAAGCTTTTGACACTGGCATAGAAACTGAGCAATCAGAACCAAATTAGCCTACATGGGAGGGCAGTTGGGGGTAAGATCAGGCCGGCAGGGGAGGGCCATTGGGGGCAACCAGGCCAGGAAGGGAAGGCAGTTGGGGAAGAGATAAGGCCTGCAGGGGAGGGCCATTGGGAGTGAGATTAGGCCGGCAGGGGAGGGCAGTTAGGGGCAATAAGGCAGGCAGGCAGAGGCAGTTAGGGGTGATCAGGCAGGCAGGCAGGTGAGCAGTTAGGAGACAGCGGTCCCAGATTGCGAGAGGGATGTCCAACTGCCAGTTTAGGCCCGATACCTGTGGGATAGGGCCTAAACAGGCAGCTGGACATCCCCCAAGGGGTCCCCAATTGGAAAGGGTACAGGCTGAGCTGAGGAAACCCCCCATCCATGCATGAATTTCATGCACCAGGCCTCTAGTGTGTGTATGTATATATCCTACCTAATAAAAAGGTAATATGCAAATTGATCGTACCATAGACACAAGCCACGCCCACAAGCCACGCCCACAAGCCAATCAGAGCAAGTATGCAAATGAACCCAACCAAGATGGCTACAGCCACAGAGAGCAAGGTTTCCCAGGTAACAGAGCAAGCCAAGCTTTCTGCGAGCTGTTGCAGGCCTAAGCCTCCACTCAAGCTACAAAGTTTTAGTTATAGAAGGTAAACAAATTCAAACAGAAATGGCGGCAGAACGGAGCTTGAGAGAGCAAGCCAGGGTTGCCGGTGGCAACAGGGGAAGCAAAGCTTTCCGCACACCCTGTCTGGGCCCAGCCTCCGCTTAAGGCTACAAAGTTTCAATTATAGAAGGTGAATTAACTGCCACAGAAATGGCTGCTGGCCGCGGAGGGAGCAGCAGGCTTGGCTCTGCTCCAGGCTACAAAGTTTCAATTGTAGAAGGAAAATAAATTCCAGATACCAGGGCCTCCGCTTGGGTTGCCAGGAGGCGTGGCTGGCCTGCAAACCACCACAGGCCCCTCACTCAGGCCGCCCCAAGCCCCAAGGGAACCCCCACCCTGATCTGGGACACCCTTCAGGACAAACCAGCTGGCCCCCACTCCTGCACCAGGCCTCTATCCTATATAATAAAAGAGTAATATGCAGATTGACCATCACTGCAACACACAATATGTCTGCCCCCATGTGGTCAAAGATCCTGCCCCCATGTGGACACAAGATGGCCACTACAAGATGGCAGGCAGGAGAGGGCAGTTGGGAGGCACCCGGCCTGCAAGGGAGGGCAGTTGAGAGGGACCAGGCCTGCAAGGGAGGGCAATTGAGAGGGACCAGACTTGCAAGGGAGGGCAGTTGGAGGTGACCAACCCTGCAGGAGAGGGCAGTTAGGGGTGACCAGGCCGGCAGAGGAAGGAAGTTGGGGGCAAACAGGCTGGCAGGGGAGCAGTTAAGCATCAACCAGGCTGGTAGCGGAGTGGTTAGGGGGTGATCAGGCTGTCAGGCAGAAGCGGTTAGGGGCAATCAGGAAGGCAGGCAGGCAAGCAGTTGGGAGCCAGTTGTCCTGGATTGTGAGAGGGATGTCTGACTGCCCATTTAGGCCCGATCCCACCGGGCTGGCAGGGGAGCAGTTAGGCGTTGATCAGGCTGGCAGGAGAGTGGTTAGGGGGCAATCAGGCAGGCAGGCAGGCGAGTGGTTGGGAGCCAGCAGTCCTGCCTAAACGGGCAGTCGGACATCCCTCCAGCAGTCCCAGATTGGAGAGGGTACAGGCTGGGCTGAGGGACAACCCCCCTCCATGCACGAATTTTGTGCACCGGGCTTCTAGTATATATATAAAGCCAGTGTCTGTGAGGACCATGACGACCAAATGACCGGTCACCATAAGGTGCATTGAGCGGGTGGGTAGGTGGTGGGCGCACCCCACAGCTTCCATCAGCACCTCAAGCCTCAGCAGTAGCAGCAGCAGCAGTGGCGGCGGCATTAACGGCAGTGCCCACGTGAGCGGCCCCGAGCAGGCGGCGCGTTCCATCAGCAACCGGCCCAGTGCACGTGCATGGAGGTGAAGTTGCCGGTGCCTGCTTTCCCATAGGCCTGAGCCCCCAAGCAGCTGGGGATGAGCTGGTGATCCCAACGGCCTGACAGCCTGGTGGTGGAGGCAGCGTTTGGCCTGGGGACTGGCGAACGGGCAGAAGATGGCCCTAATCGCAGGAGGCTAGGCCCTAGGGACCCTGCCTGTACAATTCTGCATGCTGGGCCTCTAGTAGAATGTAAAACTTCTCTCTGTGGAGAAGCTGGTCAGTGCTGAGAAAGAAGGTCAGTAGTAAGCAAAGCCAAAATTAGTAAAGAGGAGAGAAAGCATAGCTCTGCCTCTAGGTAAGACTGTATGCCTCTCACAGCTAGTTTATGTCTTCTAAAGCCCTTCAGATTCTGCAAACTAGTAAATTTCCCCTTGTGTATGAACTATATTAACAGAGCTGAAAAATTGCTCACACTGCAACTCAAATGCAGAGAAAATACAAATTTTGTCTGGCCTTTGTGGAAAGAAAATGTGCTGATTTTCTCCCCAACATCTGTAAGCCTCTCTGGAGTCCTAGAAGTCTCTGTAGCTGGGCACTCTTTGTATCTGCCTAATTCCCCAAGTCTCAAATTCCTTCATTCTCAAAATGTTTAGGGAAACTAGATACTAGTGTTGTTTTACTAATAATGTTATCCTATATAATAAAGAGGGGAATATGCAAATTGACTGTCACTCCACCACAAAGATGGCGGTGCCCACAGCAGAGGCGGGGGTTTCTGTAACAAGATGTCTGTGCCCACAGCGGAGGTGGGGTTTCTGTAACAAGATGGCTGCACCCACAGTGGAGGCCAAGTTTCCATAACGAGCCTTAACAAGCAATCAGCAGGGACCTGAGGCTGCACCTCCCCCACCCCCGTGAGGCTTGACAGAGGACTTCAGGCTGTGCCCCCAACCCTGGTGCCAGGCTGGGGGACTTCAATCCATGCCCCCCACTCCACAGGACTTGACGGGGGACCTCAGGCCATGCCCCCAGCCCTGGCACCTGGCTGGGGGACCTCAGGCCGTGTCCCCCGCCCCAGCACCAGGCGGGGGGACCTGAGGCTGCACCCCCTGCCTGGCAGGGCTTGACGGGGGTCTCAAGGTGTGCCTTCTGCCCTGACGCCGGGCCAGGGGACCTGAGACTGCACCCCCCGTCCTGCAGAGCTTGACAGGGATCTCAGGCGGCATCCCCCACCCGATGGGACTTGATGGGGGACCTCAAGGCACACCCCCCCCTGGCCCTGGCTGGGGGACCTCAGGCCGCGCCCCCTGCCCTGGCGCCAGGCCAGGGGACCTGAGGCTGTGCCTCCCTCCTGGCAGGGCTTGACAAGGGTGAAACCAGCTGGGCCTGGGTCTCGTGCAATTTTGAAGCGCACGTGGGTCAGCAGGGACTTGACTCTGGGTCTGTGGTATGCCCCAGACTCTGACAGGAGGAAGATTTTCATATACATTTTACTAATTTTATTTTATCTCTGACACTTCTATTATAGAGAAAGGGCAAATAGCAGTATTAAAATATTTCCTCTAATTAATTCCCTTTTAATGTGCACGAATTTTGTGCATGGGGCCACTAGTATTGATATAATGCTTTAAATTTTTAAAAAATATTTCCAAAAGTATTATATTAGTTTTCTAGGGCTACCAGGGCAAACTGACACAGACTGGGTTACTTGAACAACAATTTTTTTCCTCACAATTCTAAAAATCCAAGATCAAGGTCTTGACATAGTTGGTTTTTTCTAAGGCCTCACTCCTTGTTTCTGTTGGTCACCTTTCTCAAGTGCCTTCACTAACTCTTTCCTGTGTGTGTGTCTCTGTCCTAATTTCCTCTTCTTATAGGGACAACAGTCATATTGGATTAGGGCTCACCCATATGACCTTATTTTACCTTAATACCTTTTAAAGACCCTGTCTCCATATACAGTCACATTCTAAAGTGCAGGATATTAGGAAAAGAAGGCACAATTTATTCCATAACAGGCATGATTTCATTTTATACGCTAGAAACATAAAATTTTAAAAAGGAAACGGTATGACCAAACTCAGCCAGATTTCAGGTGATGTAGCTAAAATTGGATCCCTGGGTCTCTGATTCGAAATGCCAAGCTCTATCCATGACCATCTGCTGCCACTTCAATAACTTATTTGTGTTTAACTGCTAACATTTACCCCTAATACATCATCTTATTGAATGCTAGATATTACCCAAGGAACTGTTTGGCTATCTCTTACACATCTCTGCTTGAAAAATTTGGGGCCAGGGGAAAAGGTTCTTCTAGGATTCTTTAGCAGTTTATTCTTTACCCATAACATATTTCCACTAACTCAGTGGTTCTCAACCTTTCTAATGCCGCGACCCTTTAATACAGTTCCTCATGTTGTGGTGACCCCCAACCATAAAATTATTTTCGTTGTTACTTCATAACTGTAATTTTGCTACTGTTAATGAATCATAATGTAAATATCTGTGTTTTCCGATGGTCTTAGGTGACCCTGCTAGCGGTTCTCAACCTGTGGGATTCTCAATGCAGGAGCTGCCCCCTGGTGGTCAGTGCACTCCCACAGGGGGAGCACCACTCAGCCAGAAGCCAGGCTGATGGCTGGCGAGCGAAGCAGCGGTGGCAGTGCTAAGGATGTCCGACTGCCAACAGTTGGACATCCCCCAAGAGCTCCCAGACTGAGAGAAGGCACAGGCCGGGCTGAGAGTACTGGGCTTCTAGTCTATAATAATAGAAGGATAATATGGTAATTAGACCAGACAGCCGAATGACCTTCTGGACGTTCTTCTGGAAGAAGCTGGGGCAGCCAGGGCTGTGAGTGAAACCCTCTGGCCTTGGTGAGCCCATGGCTCCACCCTCACACCAGCCGCCAACCCTCCACATGGTTCCCAGGTCCCACAGCACAGCCCCTGCCTCTTTGGACCCTGCCTGGCCCGGCACCAACCTATACCTCGCCCAGAGGCATTCTTGTGTGCCCACGGGACCCTTTCCGCACCCCCATGGGGCTACACACCCACTGGGCGGGAGCCAGCGGCCATGGCAGAGGGCAGCCTGCTGTGTTCCTGCAGCAGCTCTCCTGACGTCCAGGTGGAGAGCCAAGGAGGACGCAGCGCTGGCGATAATAATAGCTCCTGTTTATCAACCACTTACACTGTGCCAGGCTCTGTGTTGAACCCTTTGAGTGCGTTCATCCTCGTGTCAGCCCTGTGAAGTGGCCACGATTGTTATCCTTATTTTTCAGAAGCAGCATTTGAGATTCACAAAGGTGAAGCGACTTGCAGTCAGAAGGTGGTGAAGTCAAAAGGAAACCAGAATTTTCTTGACACCTTACCTGCTGCTGAACATAAAGCTGTGACACCCACCGAGGCCTCGCTGATGTCAATAAATTGCTCCCCAGTAGAAATAAAACAGCGGTAAAGAAGAAGGGGATAGCGTGTATGAGAATTGTGAAGGAAGCACTGGTGGGGCACAGTATTTACTGCAGACTCCTAGATAGCGGGACAGTTGCCAGTTGTCAGTCAGATCAGTGCCCCAGAGGCCATCAGGGATCATGAGGGAGAATGTTTTCATCCAGAAACCCTCTCATAGCTCATTGTTTCAGGCAGAAATTTTAATTTATTGTAGCTGATAACTATTGCACAGCTGACTGGACAGGCCCTCAAGTAATTAAAACTAAAGGTGTTGAAATCAAAATTTATTCTTTCATCCCCATTATTGACCTTTGAAGAACTTTCACTGGGGGGAAAAGAATCCTCTCCAAGCTAGCCCATGCACATGCGTATTTGAGTCTGGATTCAGCTCCACTTCATCCACCCCAATGAACCACACCACCATCTACTGGTTTGCTTCAGTCAGAAACCTCAAGATCATCTTTGACTATACTTTCGCTTGACTTTAGGTGAATACTAGTATAAATGTTTTCATTTTTTTATGGAAAATTTAAAAATATAGATGAAAGGAGAAATAACAGTGTAATGAACCCTACTCATATAACTATCACTCAGCTTCAACAACTATCAACTCCTGGACAAGAGTTTATTATTATTTGACAAATATCTAGGATATATGAATCATGTACTAAGTCCAAACTAGGCCCTAGGGATCCAAAGATGTATCAGATTTGACTGTAACCCAACCTGGAGGATATAACATCTGGCCTTGGTCCTTGATAGGTGAATAAGAGTTACCCAGAAAAAGAAAGTTGTCCTTTCGACAAATAATTATTATGTGTGAGGCACTGTCCTTTGTGGTAGGAACACATAAAGAAACAAGATTGTGTTTCTACCTTATAGAAGCTTGAATAATGGGAAAGAAACATTAAAAATGTAATTAGAAATGTGATGAGTATCTTTTTTAAAATATATTTTTATTGTTGATAGTATTACAGATATCTCCCATTCCCGCCCCCCTTACTTCCCTTCCACTACCCTCTACCCATTCACCCTCAGCCCTTCACTACTCTATTGCCCATGTCCATGGGCTATGCATATCCTGTATAATAAAAGAGTAATATACAAATGGACCAAACAGGGGAACAACCAGTCACTATGATGCACACTGACCAACAGGAGACAGACACAACACTCAATGCCAGAGCTGCCCCTAGCCCACAGGCCCCAATTGCCTGATTGGAGCCTACCGGCCAACCTCTTGGTCCCTTCCCCCCAGCCAGCAGGCTCCAATTGCCCAATGGTGAATGGGGAACCGGGTATGGGTGGCTGCAGGTGAAGGGGCTGGCTGCCAGCAGCCAGGGAAAATGGCCCTGATCTCAGGCCAGGCCTAGGGACTGTACCCATGCACGAATTTTGTGCACTAGTCCTCTAGTGTTGAATAAGCTTGCTGAAAGCAGACATCCTTGTTCCTGTTTTTAAGAGAAATGCTTTTAGTTTTTGCCCATTGAGTTTGATGTTGGCTGCAGGTTTTTCATATCTGGCCTTTATTAAGCTAACATATGATCCCTATATTTCCATTTTACTGAGCATTTTTATCATAAATGGGTGCTAGATTTTATTGAATGCTTTTTCTGTGTGTATTAATATGATTATGTGACTTGCATCCTTCATTTTGTTCTTGATGTAACACATTTATTGATTTGTGAGTATTGTACCAACCTTGCATCCCCAGAATAAATCCCACTTGGTCCTGGTGTCTGATCTTTTTAATGTGTTGCTGGATCCAATTTACAATATTTTGTTGAGGATTTTTAGCATCTACATTCATCAGGAATATAGGCCTACTATTTTCTTTTTTTGTAATGTCTTTATTTGGTTTTGGAATTAGGATAATCCTGGCCTCATTAAACAAGAAGAAGAAGAAGAAGAAGAAGGAGAAGGAGAAGGAGAAGGAGAAGGAGAAGGAGAAGGAGAAGGAGAAGGAGAAGGAGAAGGAGAAGGAGAAGGAGAAGGAGAAGGAGAAGGAGGAGGAGAAGGGGCATCATCTTGGAGTTATTCTCTTTTTTGAATTGTTTTGGAATAGTTGGAGGAGTATAGGTGTTAGTTCTTCTATGAATGTTTGGTAAAACTCCCCTGTGAAGCCATCCAGAATGGGGCTTCAGTTTGATTGGATTTTTTTTATTATTACTAGAAGCCCGATGCACGAAGATTCAAACAAGAATAGGCCTTCCTTCCCCTGGCTGCCGGCATGTGGCGGGCTTGTTCCGGCCAGCCTGTGCAGCGGCGGTGGCGGTGGCAAGCCCTGCGTGCTCCAGCGCTGCTTCCTCCTCACCCTCCTTCTATGGAGAGTTCCTCTGTGCAGTGCTGGCACTTCCAGGGAGGCGCTGAGGGCAAGAGGTGGGGGGAGCAAGGCAGGCAGGGAGGACTGGAGAGGTTGGGTGCGCTAGTGCATTTCACTTTCCCATTGTGAAAGTGGGATGTAACTGGCCCCCTTCACCATCCTCTTCCTCCTCCACCCTCCACCTCCTGCCCACCTGCCCTCCCTCCACGCCCATCACTCCTCCCCTCTTGATTTGGTGAGATAGGGAGGAGGGAGATCTGATAATTTGGGATACTGTGTAGGTTGCCTCCACCATTGCCCCTTGGCTGGCCCGGGGCTCCCGGGGCGCACTAACTGTGCACCGAGCGAGCTCCTGCATGCGTCCACTCCCGCTGGGCTGCTCCAACACTAAGGTTTTGTTTACCAGAGCAGCGAGGCAGGGGTGGGGTAGAGGGAGACACCAGACACTGGGAGCTACGACCTCAGGCTCCAGAGGGTTGACTCTGAGACCAGGGGCTGGGCCACAGGGAGGCTGCAAGGACTGTTGACAGGTATGGAGTATGGCAAGGAGGCCCTGAGGAGGCGTGCTGCCCTGAGGCTCAGAGCGGCTGGGGGGCGAGGCCGCCACCATCTTTGTTGGGTTAATTTGCATACTCACTCCTGATTGGCTGTGGTTGTTGTGGAGTGATGGTCAATTTACATATTTCTCTTTTATTAGTATACATTACTGCTTCACTTTCATTACTTTTTTTGTCCCTTTATTTTATTTATTTTTATTTTTTTATTTTTTAAATTTCTTTATTGATTAAGGTATCACATATTTGTCCTCATCCCCCCATTCCCATCCCCCACCCCTCCCCACGGATGCCCCCACCCCCCTGTTGTCCTTAACCATTGGTTAGGCTCGTATGCATGCACACAAGTCCTTTGGTTGATCTCTCCCCACTACCCCCACCCTCCCCTACCCTCCCTCTGAGGCCCGACAGTCCGATCGATGCCTCCTTGTTTCTGGGTCTGTTCTTGTTCATCAGTCTATGTTGTTCATCATTTCCCCTAGATGAGTGAGATCATGTGTTACTAGAAATATACTTATAAGAACCGAATGTGAGACGAGCAATAATAGTTATGCTGACAGGCAAACGAATCAGTCTGTAGTAAGTTTCTTTCTGGACCAACAGTTCTTTTGAGACCCAATTTCAATGTCCACCAGTTCCTTATGTGTACATGTTGGCACTGAGTTTTCAGCTCTGGATGGTGGATAAATGGTGGTAATGCAGGTCCAACTCCCTCTGGTTTGGTCTCGCCCGGACGCAGGGGCTTGCGGCCTCACCCGGACCTGGGACCCAGCATCACCCAAGCCCCAGGGCGCGTGGCCTCACCCGGACTCAGGTGTGCGCGGCCTCACCCGGTCCCGGGATCCAGCCTCACCCGGACCCAGGGGCGCGTGGCCTCACCCGGACCCAGGGGCGCATGGCCTCTCCCAGACCCAGGGGCGCGGCCTCACCTGGACCCGGGACCCAGCCTCACCCGGATCCAGGGTCGCGCAGCCTCACCCGGACCCAGGGGCGTGCGGCCTCACCCGGACCCGGGATCCAGCTTCACCCGGACCCAGGGTCGTGCAGCCTCACCCGGACCCAGGGGCGTGCGGCCTCACCCGGACCCGGGACCCAGCCTCACCCGGATCCAGGGACGCACGGCCTCACCCGAACCAGGGATCCAGCTACACCTGGACCCAGGGGCGCACGGCCTCACCCGGACCCAGGGGCACGTGGACTCACCCGGATCCAGTGGCGCACGGCCTCACCCAGACCCGGGACCCAGCCTCACACAGATCCAGGGGCGCACGGCCTCACCCGGACCCAAGGGCGCGTGGCCTCTCCCGGACCCCACTTTCATTAGTTTTTATCAGCCTATTCAGGATTTCTGATTTTTCCTTATTGAGTTGTGGAAGATTGTATGTTTCTAGGAATTTGTCCACTTCTCCCAAGTTGTCCACTTTATTGGCATATAGTTGTTCATAGTATTTTCTTGCAATCCTTTGTATTTCTGTGATGCCAGTGTTACTTTGCCTCTTTCATTTC
Source organism: Cnephaeus nilssonii (assembly GCF_951640355.1). Taxonomy (NCBI): domain Eukaryota; kingdom Metazoa; phylum Chordata; class Mammalia; order Chiroptera; family Vespertilionidae; genus Cnephaeus; species Cnephaeus nilssonii. Next base: position 97,663,603 of record NC_137079.1, read on the forward strand.
TGGTTTCATTTATTTGGGTCCTCTCTGTTTCTTTTAAAAATTTTTAATTGGTTTTTTAGAGAAAAGGGAAGAGAAAGGAAGAGAGAGAGAGAAAGAGAGAGAGAGAGAGAGAGAGAGAGAGATCAATGAGAGAGAAATATTGATCAGCTGTCTCCTGCACAACTCCTACTGGGGCTAGAGACACAGACCTGGGCAAGTGACCTGACCAGGAATCAAACTTGCGATCTCTGTGTATGGGACAACTCTCAAACAAATGAGCCACACCAGTCAGTGATCTCTTTATTTCTTGATCTGAGGATTCATCAATCTCATTTATCTTTAAAAAATCAACTCTTGATTTCATTGATGTTTTGTATTTTTTTTACTCTATATTTATTTATTTCCAATCTGAACATTATTATTTCCTTACTTTTACTTACTCTGGGCTTTTCATGTTATTCTTTTTCTAGTTCTTTGAAGTTTAGGGTTAGTTTGTTTATTTGAGATTTTTCTTACTTCTTCATGTAGAACTGTAATGCTATGAACTTCCCTCTCGGGACTGATTTTGCTGGGTCCCATCGATTTTTGGTTTTTGTGTATTCATTTTCATTTGTTTACAGGTAATTTCTTATTTCTTCTTTGATCTCATTGGTAACCCATTCATTGTTTAATGACATACTGATTAGCCTCCATGTGTTTGAATGATTTTTCAGTATTTTTATTGCAGTTGATTTTTAGTTTCATCCCATTGTGATCAGAGAAGATGCTTGATATGATTTCAATCATCTTGAATTTGTCAAAACTTATTTTGTGTCCTAACATATGGTCTATTTTTTAGAATGTTCCATAAGCACTTGAGAAGAATGTATAATCTGTTGCTTTGAGATGAAATGTTCTGTAAATGTCAATTAAATCCATCTGGAATAGTGTATTGTTTAAAGTTGCTGTTTCCTTGTTGAGTTTTTGTCTGGAAGATGTAGCAAGTGATGTCAATGCATTTTCAAGTCCCCTACTATGACTGTATTGCTATTGATCTCTTCCTTAAAGTTCATCAAGAAATATATATCTATACTGATAACAGAGGAATATGCAAATTGGCCAGGATGCTATCATGTAATGACCGATCAGGATGGGGCTGGGGTTGTGGCGGAGAGCTCTCATCATGCCTGTGCCGGGGGTCCAAAAGGTGTGGAGAGGAAGGAAGATCAGATAGGCAGTTAGGGTGATCAGGCCAGGAGGGGAGCACAGATAGGCAGTTAGGGGCATCAGGCCAGCAGCAGAGAGCAGATAGGCAGTTAAGGGGTTCAGGCCAGGAGGGGAGAGCAGATGTGCAGTTAGGAGGATCAGGCTAGCAGGGGAGAGCAGATAGGCAGTTAGGGGGTTCAGGACAGGAGGGGAGCACAGATAGGCAGTTGGGGGGATCAGGTTGGCAGGGGAGAGAAAATAGGCAGTTAAGGGGACCAGGCCAGGAGGGGAGAGCAGTTAGGGCCATCAGGATGGCAGGGGAACAGATAGGAGCATCAGGCAGGCAGGCAAGTGAGCGGTTAGGAGTAAGTGGTTCTGGATTGTACACACACACACACACACACACACACGCAAGTGCGCGTGTGTATGTGTGTCTGTATGTGCTCATTTCTATATTGGGTACATATATGTTAACCAGGGAAATAGCATCTTGTTGGAGTGATCCCTTAATATTACATAATGTTCTTCTTTATCTCTTATTATGGTCTTTGTTTTGAAGTCTCTATTGTCAGATATAAGTATTGCTATCCAGATTTTTTTTTCATTTCCATTTGATGGGATATTTTTTCCTTTCCCTTCACTTTCAGCCTGTGTGAATGTTATATTCTAAGGATCTCTTGAGGAAAGCATATATATTGATAATGTTTTCTTATTGATTCAGCTTCGCTATGTTTTTTGATGGAATCATTTAATCCATTTACCTTAAAGGTTATTATTGATTAGAAGCCCAGTGCATGAAATTTGTGCATTTGTAGGGGGGGGGGGTCCCTCAGTCCAGCCTGCACCCTCTCCAATCTGGGACCTCTCGGGGGATTACCAACTGCCAGTTTAGCCCCCGAATCGGGGCTAAACTGGCAGTTGGACATCCCTCTCACAATCTGGGAAGCTGGCTCCCATCTGCTCACCTGCCTGCCAGCCTGATCACCACCTAACCACTCCCCTGCCAGCTGATCAATGCCTAACTGCTCCCCTGCTGGTCCAATTGTTCCCAACTGCCCTCCCCTGCTGGCCCAATCGCCCCTAACTACCCTCCCCTGCTGGCCCGGAAACCCCCAACTGTCCTCCCCTGCAGTCCCGGTTGCCCCCAACTACCCTCCCCTGCAGGCCCAGTTGCCCCCAACTGCCCTCCCCTGCCAGCCTGGTCGCCCCCAACTTCCCTCTTCTGCCAGCCTGGTCACCCCTAACTGCCCTCCCCTGCTGGCCATCTTGTGGTGGCCATCTTTTACCACATGGGGGCAGCCATTTTGACCACATGGGGGTCGCCAGCTTGTGCAAGGGCGTGAGGGTCAATTTGCATATTACCTCTTTATTATATGGGATAGGTACTAATTTATTTCTATTTTTATTATTTATGTCTATGTTCTCCTCTCTCTCTTTTTTCTTCCTATAGTAGTTCCTTTAACATTTCTTGCAATGCTTGTTTGGTGGTAATAAATTCCACTAGCCTCTTTTTTCTGGTAAGCTCTTTATTTCACCTTCAATTTTAAATGATAGCTTGCTGGATAGAATAGTCTTGGTTTCAGATCTTAGCTTTTCATTACTTTAGATACTTTATACTATTCCCTTCTGGCCTGTAGTGTTTCAGTTAAGAAATAAACTGACAGCTTTATGGGAACTCCCTTGTAGGTAACATTTTTCCATCTTGCTGCATTTCAATTCTCTCTTTGCCTTTAATGTTTACCATTTTAATCATGATGTGTCTTTGTGTGGGTCTCTTTGGGTTCATCTTGATTGGGACTCTCTGTGCTTCCTGCATTTGTGTGAATTTTTTCTATACCAGGTTAGAGAATTTTTCTGTCATTATCCCTTCAAGCAGGTTCTCTATCCCTTGTTCAGTTTCCTCATTTTCTGAAATCCCTTGATGCAGATATTGTTACATTTAGACTTCCTCATTCTTTTTAATTATTTTTGCTTCTGATTTGGTGTGTGTGTGTTTTTTTCTACCTTGTCTTCCAAGTCACTGCTTCATCCAACCTACTTTTAATTCCTTCCAATGTATTCTTGATGTCAGATAGTGTATCCTTTATTTTCAACTGGTTCCTATTCATGGTTTCTATGTCATTTTTCATGAGTTTGATCCTCTTCATAATCATTACTTTGAACTCTGTCTTGGATAAATTGCTTGTCTATGTTTTATTAATTTTTTTCCCCTTTGGATAGTCCTCCAGTTCTTTTATTTGGGGGTCTGTTTCTTTGTCTCCCCATTTTGGCTATCTCTTTGTGTTTGTGTATATATATATATATATATATATATATATATATATATATATATATTAAATAGAACTGCTATAACTCCCAGTCTTATTTGGATGGTCTTCTGTAGTAGGTGTCCTGTAAGACCGAGTGGGGCATTCCCCTTGACATTCTGAGCTGGAGATCCAGAAATGTCCCTTATGTGCATTATGTGGATCTCAATTGCTATTGTCCCATTCTTTTGGTGGGCTTGACCCTCAGGCTGATTGATTGAGAGGCTTTACCCTGACCATGTCATGCACATTGTTGTACAAACACTTACAGAACAAAAATAAATACAAACCAAAAAGATCACACAAAAAATAAACAAACAACACAAAAACAAAACAAAAAATTATAAGAACAGAAAAAAAGAGACAAAAAAGAATAATAAAAGACAAGAGACAAAAAACTGTGAAAAAAAGAAATTGAAAAGATAATGAAAGGAAAAGATGGTATAGTATATAATAAAACATAATATATATATATATATATATATATATAAAATTACAAAGAGGAAAAGAAAAATGAAAAAAGCAAGAAAAGATCGAATAAAAAAAGGAAAGAGAGAAATAAAATATATGAAAGAAAAGAGAGGAAAATAAAAATTAAAGTTTTTCTTTTTAAAAAGTGAGGATTGAACATGGGAAACACGGGCACCAATGCCTGGCATGCCTGCCTGCTGAATAAAGGGTGAATTAAAAAAAAAAAAGTGAAGTTTGCCTTAGCTGATTTTTGTGCCTGCTGTGATCACCCTTTATATACACTGTTTGTGAAGCTTGTTAGATATTGCGCCAATGTTGTATGAAGCTGGCCACTTGGTGTGTAGGTCCTGGGCCTCCCAAGAGGTTTTCTGGTACAAGCCAATGTCAGGTGCTGTACCTGCCTTGTCTTCCCCAACCTGTCCAAAGCTCTACAGGGTGGAGCTCCTAGTAGTCCAGTAGTGGGACCTCTGGAGCCTAAAGGTTGTGTACTCTTTGGGTCTCACACTTTGAATGTCCCTGCTCTGAGCTGCTCTCCCTTCCTTCACAGAACTGCACTCAGGGGGATATCTAGGACCTGAAAGAGGTCATTCAAACTGTCTTCTGTTAGGGGTGGTACCCTCTGTAGGAGGAGTGGTGGACACCTTGTCTCCCTCCTGGAGCTGCATGGGCTGAACTAACTAGGGAGCTCAGATCTGCTTCCCTGTAAGGCAGCCACAGAACCCAGCACATGCCCCTTAACTGCATGCCCAGGAGACATAGACACAAAAATTCAGCTGTATGTTGGCACTCCAGTCTTACTATATGCCTGGCTACTGCAGGGCAAGGTCAAAATTCACAGCTCCATTGAGGCGCGCATGGTCCAAATGTGCAACTCATGCATGCTGTCAAACTGAGTAGTGCAGGCCCCAATTTTCCAGCCAGTACCATCTCCTTTGCCTTAGAACACAGCAGGATGGGGCAAACTGAGCAGTTCAGTAGATAGGGGTACTACCCATGTGCTTGAGGTGGGCAAGATTGATTCTGAAGCATCCATCTTATATAAAAACTGCTGTTTGAAATTTTAACATTTTCCTCTGGACCCGCATGTAATAAAGTGTGACTCCAAGCTCTCCGAGCATTGCTTGATTTATTCCGGTTCTCTGTAACAGTCCTGTAGCCCTGGAGAAGGCAGACAAGGAGAGCAGGAAACAAATGCAGGTTGGTTTACTGAACAGGCTACCACTGTGGGCAGCAATTGTGCCTCAATCAAATCGGGACCATCTGCAATGCTTCATTTCATATCCCAGATTTGTCCCACTAAGGAATATTTACCCACCAATTCATATTCCTCATTGTTTGAAGTTTGCTTCTGGGACTATCCTTGATTCCCCATGTGCCTCTGGCCTGCACAGTGCACAGGTAAGGTACAGTGCTGTGGCTAGAGAATACCCTCTGGCAGAAAAACCCAAATGTTTAAGGAAGAAAGTTCTCAGTGTGGCTGGGAACGGCCCCTCAAAACTGTAGGTGACCTTTGGAGTGGGCTGAGGAGTATATGCAGGTCTCCAGCAATGGTTCCTGCTGCTGCACATGCCAGAATTCCTTGAATGCTCAACTATGATCAGAGAACGTAGTTGTGTTTACCAAGTGAATATTCAAATATTCTTTCCCTCTTATGCTCTAACTAAATGATGATCCTTATTTGTATCTTTTCTAAGATATAACCTTAACCTAATTATTCATTTACACATTTTTTAATCTGCACAAAAATTTTTCTATTGTCATCCTGTAAACACTTGTTTTGAACCTAATTATCTCTGTGCTCTCCTCTCTCTTATGCACTGCCAAAGCAATTTACTTCAAATGAGCAAAGAGTTCCCACTCATAGCCTTTGCCTTTGAACCTCAGAAAAGTAAACCAGAATATATTTATCAACCATAGAGTTATAATGAGTTATTTTTCAGAAGTTTAATAAATGTTTAATTATTTCATATTTACATAATTATCTTTTGCATCTTCTATTAACAAAAGTAAAAATAAAATGAGCTCTTTTATAGATTAGCCTGCTATTCATCAGCAAATATGCAGGCAAAAAATTTTATCACAGCAAATTTCATTGTTTTTATATTTAAATCATAATTGCCACTTTGTGAATGAGCTTATAGTAAAGTCCCTTCAGAACTAGAAAAGTAAAATCAAACTAGTACTTATAAATATGAGTTATCATCTAGAAACTTATTTCATCTTTCATATTAGATATGTCCTATTGACTTTTATTTTCTCCATCACTCATCTTATTATTACCCAGGATGGTTTATTAACCATAGATTTTGAAAACTGTGAAACAAGAATTTTAGGGGAACATAGGCAGGTTTAGGGAATTTTTAGAATTGGGGTCCATGGAAAAAACATAGGGGTTCAAATGGGGAGAAGGTACATTTCCATAACACAAGGAAGCCAGGTGTACTTACATTTCCATAAGACAAGGGAGCAGAAACAGTTGTATTTACATAAGACAAGGGAGCAGCAACAGGTATATTTCCATAAGACAAGGGAACTGGAAGTAGCCAAAAAAGGTCTATTTTACAAAATAAAGGAGGAAGAAAGCCCAGAAGGAATAGGAGGACAATGAGGGAGTAGGGCCTCAAGAGTCACTATAGTAACCAATTCAAAGGGAATATTGACCATTCAAAGGGGATATCAGGACACAGGAACTACAGCCCTTATAAGCCATGAAACGGGAAGTTGGTGGGACCCTTTCCCCCACCCCACGTGGGAGTCCATTCTGTGGGACTCTTTCCCTCTCCCCATGTAGGAGTCTGTACTTGTTCTTCAATAAATTTCCACCTTTGCTATACTACCCTCTGTCCATGGATTCATTCTTCGACTCTGGCAGACAAAGAATCCAGGTTCCAGTCCAAAAATTCCATATCAACTGCATCACTGCATCAATTCTCAAAAGGGTTTCCCACTTGACAGTGACTTTTTCAATTTAATTATTATATCTAAGACTATTGGTGTAAAAACATGTGTGTTAGGGATTTGCAGACAAAATTGTTCAATTTCAGATATAACCAAACTGCTACATTTTCTTAAAGATTGGAGAAATATCCTAAGGCCATGGATAGGAGTGTACTGTAGGATATCCTTTCTGATTCATATGTATAATGAACCTGTTTTTAAGTCACCGGCAATAAAAATAATATAATCCATAATTATGTCTCAGAGAGACTCTAGTGATTTTTGTGGCAGGACTCAATCTCCTGTGAAGATTTAAGGAGAATCCACACAGTACACAGTGAGCCTTGCATCTGTTACAGAACATATATCTAGACTCTTTTTAACAGACAAGGATGACCTTATAGAGAAGGAGGGAAGAAAGGAATAACAACAAGAAGACTATATTGATCCATTATATACTTTCTGGTTATTGTACTAGACTCCAAGTGTCTCCCCAAAGGGAAGAATCACAGGGATAACTTATGTGCCTATTGAAAGTAATCTTCTATGCCAGAGTGGCTGAAGAATTATCATTTATTTTCCCTCCCTCATCACAGGTCTCCCAGGGGTTATACAAATAACCAGCATCTTCTTATCCTAAACACTAAGCCAAGCCCTAACCGGCTTGGCTCAGTGGATAGAGCGTCGGCTTGCGGACTGAAAGGTCCCAGGTTCGATTCTGGTCAAGAGCATGTACCTTGGTTGCGGGCACATCCCCAGTAGGGGGTGTGCAGGGGGCAGCTGATCGATGTTTCTAACTCTCTATCCCTCTCTCTTACTCTCTGTAAAAAATCAATAAAATATATTTTAAAAATTGTTAAACACTAAGCCAAGGTTGAGATATGAGCCTATTAAAATCCAGTTTAAAAAAGAATTTTATTTTACCAATGATCTCATTTATTAATTGATGTCTGCCTTTTAAAGCCTTCAGGGGAAAACAGAAACTTTCAAATCTTTTCTCTGAGAGTTAAAACTTTCATTTAAGGATTCCATATGGGCCAAATTTAAATATTAAAGTTCAAATGCTTAAATCACCAATAGATGAAAGGAATTTTACACGGTTTTATTCCACATTTGCAGTAGTAGTTCTTCAATCCCAGCTAAATTGGACACTAGTTTAAATTAGATTTACTCCTGGGACCCTTAACAACCAGTCAACGAAGGATATTAGGGAGTTTAGGAAATAGGTCTATTAAATGACAATGAAACTTGTTAGCCTTCCAGAGCTAATTTTCAGTTAATTTGACCCCTGCAGACAGTTGTATTACACTGCTGTAAACAAAGAAGCCTGCTTGAACATTCAAGCTGAAATCTGATCCTGGTTGTTAAGCCCTGGTAATGGTTATGCTTTATGTTCATGTTGAGATGTCTTCAGCTGTTCCTCTGAATAAGTGACTTCAAAATCACTTCCTAGACAACTACTTAAGTATTCCTAAAGTCCTAACATTTGCCAAAGAATAATCTAGCTGGACTTTTTCAGAAAAGTCAGCAGAAGTCCTGGAAAGTGGCTGGCTTTTCCTTCTATGAAGTCTCACAAAAATTCTTATCACTGGGTGCTCTCAGCCTGGTGCAGAGTAAACAGGGCTTTTCATCTAGAATGTGCATGAAATTGGCCATCAAAAGTCTTAGATTATCCATAACCTCTGATATAGTATTTTTACTTCCAGGGATATATTCTGAAGGAAAAAATCAGATATTTGCACAAAGATTTGTGAACAAGTGTGCTTGTTGCAGCATAGGATGTAGGCAAAACATAAAGCAAGTTTGTTTGGGTATTTCCTCCTGCCTCATTCTCTTTAATCCTCCCCATATGCCAAATCACCTTTCTCTATCTTAGAAACCTTTGCAGTTTCACTTCCTCTCAGGCAATTACCTGAGAGCTGTGCCCTCCACAGGGTCTTTCTGCATCAAAATCTACCTATATGGCAATTGTAAGAAACCTGTAAAAAATGTTTGTTAGTTTATTTGAGCCAAACTGTCAAAATTTGCCAAGATGCAAAATCTTCTTGAGAAAGGCAATTTTGTAGCTTATTTTATATATTACAATCAAAAGATAAGAAGTAATGGGTTATATTAAAGTAATGGTAGTGATGATACCGAATTTTTGGACTGGAATCCAGATTCTTTGTCTGCTAGAATCGAAGAATGAATCCATGGACAGAAAGTGGTATAGCAAAGGTAGAGATTATTGAAGAACAAGTACAGACTCCCTCCCACATGGGGAGAGGGAAAGAGTCCCACAGAACTGACTCCCACGTAGGGAGGGGGAAAGGGTCCCACAGAACACAATCCCAGGGAAGGAGGGGGAAGAATCCCACAGACCTGACTCCCATGTAGGGAGGGGGAAGAGTCCCACTGGGTTCCTCTTCCCTACAGCTTATAAAGGCTGCAGGTCCTGGTGCCCTGACATCCCCTCTGATTGGTCACTATTCCCCTAAACTGGTTACCACAGTAACTCCTGGGCTCAAAGGTCAAACCTCATATGGGACACGTGAGGTTCTCCCCCCTCCTTCCTTATTGTTTTCCTATTCCCTTTGGGCTTTCTTCTCCTCTTTCTGAATGAAGGGCTTCCTTCTCTTTATTTTGTAAATATACATATTTCTTGGCTACTTCCAGTTCCCTTGTCTTATGGAAATATACCTGTTGCTGCTTCCTTGTCTTATGGAAATGTAACTGTGCCTGGCTTCCTTGTGTTATGGAAATGTACCTTCTCCCAGTCTGTGGCCCTGTGCTTCTACATGGACCCCAATTCTAAAAAAATCCCTAAGCCTGCCTATGTCCCCCTAAAATTACTGCTTCAGCGAGAAGGCTAAAAGGCTAATTCCAATGTAACCCCAATATTTGGGGTGGGGGTGGGGGCTAGCAATCTGAATCTGTGCCAGCAAGCCCAGTGTACATTCTTCATAACCTATAACTAAGTTGAAGCATCCATCTTATATAAAACTGCTGTTTGAAATTTTAACCCTGCTATTTGGCTTCTGTAAATTCTTGCTTGCTAAGACTACTCCCACTTCAGAGAGGCCATTAAACCTTATCCAGACAAGTTTATCGGTGCTGGCACCAGGCTAGGCCTCTGGTTGAGGTCTCAAGGCCCAGCACATACGTGCTCTTTAAGAACTTGCAAAAGGGGCCGGAAAAACCCCATATTTGGGAGACAAAGAAGGTAAAAACATACAAATAGGGAAAATTCCTGCATGTTGGGGCCCAGAATTTGAGAGACATTTTCCTCTGGACCCGCGCATAATAAATGTAACTCCAACTCTCTATGTATTGCTTTGTTCTTCTTCGGTTTTCTGTAACATTATTGGTTCCCGGACTGATAACAACTGTGCTTGGCTTTTTGGCCTCTGGTGAATGGGCCAGGTTTGGAGCCCAGGGGAGCCGGATAGGCCTCCGGGAGGTGCCACTCTGCTGATTTAGCAGAATTGAACCGGGGGACTCCAGGCGCTCCCGGACCTCAGCCCAGGACCCGGCCAGCATCTGGAGAGAGTGGACAGACACGTCTGGACCTTTCGACAGAATCTGTAAGGTAGGAGCCCCATCAGTTCAGCCCACTCCAAGTGAGTGGAAGGGGGAGCTTGATCACCTCCCCGAAGGCCATACAGCTTCCTCAGGCAAATTAATCAGGAAACTCTGGGTAAATATCTGGTAGAAGTCAAAAACTTGGACTAGCTAGTATATAAATGTGAGACTCTGGATTTGTTATCTCTTTCTATTGTTTAATTTGTATAAAGATAAGGCAGACCTGCTGTGATGGTCTGCAAATGTCTTAAGCAGTGCTGCTGAGTTATTTTTCTCAGAGATGTTTGCTCTCTATCACAGTGGGAGAGAATTAGCCCACTTAGCTAATAAAAATTTCTCTCTAATTTTGTATAAGTAAGGTTTCAGTTTGCTCTGATTTGTGAATTTGCTATATTAAATTGAAATTTTAAAGTCCTAGGGTTAATTTAAAGGTATAAATTTGTGATATTTCAAAGAACAAAGAACTTTTATTTATGGCTTTCTTATCTCTTTTGGTGGTTGGAGACTTCCAGGGGCAGGGCTTACAGCTCCACAGGGTGGAGAGATTTACAGGCCCTGTCCCTGCCTGTGACATCATGGTCCAACATGAGCCACCTGAGGTGGAAGTAAGGCTGAAGTTATTATTAACTGTCTATAGACCCCGTTTTGTTTGACTTACTGTTTTCAGTTATTAGGATCGTTTTGTTTGACTTGCTGTTTTCAGTTATTAGGATCCTCATAGAGGACATAACCTGGGTTTCCCTTCCTCTCTCATCCTGATTCTGATAGCATCTGTAACTGGATTAAAGATCTTTTCTTTCAGGAGGCCATCCAGGCTTTCAGTTCACAAGAAATCTCCCTACACACCCTTATCCTCATCCACTAACTTTCCAGGCTGACTAAGAGTCATTTTTCTCCACAAGTCGGATCTCAGTCTTCGAAAGGGAGGACTACTACAGTGGTACTATGTAGTTTTCTCTGAAACTCCCACTGTTTCTATTTCGCCCCTCTCTAGGAATTGTCTTCCTCTGAATCACAATCAGAAAGGGAGACAAGCCACTGGACTGGGGGACGGGTCGGGGTGGGGAAGGTGTAGTCAGAGAAATCAAGAGTGGTAAAGGATGAGGATTTAAGATCCTCTGGGAGTCTAGGGGCTTAGAGTAAAAATCTATGAGGGAAAACAACGGTTACAGAAAGAAAAAAGTATCCTTAAATGTAAAAAGCCTGGTTATACAGGATCTCAGACCGCTTGCCTTATTTCCCCTGCTAAGGACAGAGTAAATGGTTAATGCAGAAAAGTGGGGGGGGGGGGGGGGCGGTGTCAGCAGTTAATTATGAAACTGGGAGAGATAGGTTTTGGTTTATTTTTACTGGCTGCAGACCGCTCTGCTGGCATAAGGGTATGGTCCAGGTGTCTTAAAAGAACTTCACTAGATTCAAGGTTGCAAGTTTTCTGCAAGCATAATTAATCTAGCTGCCCTGGTGATTAAAATTGGTTGCTAAGCAGACTCAGCCCCCAAGAGCCAGATGAAAGAAGGAGGTGAGGGGGGCTGGATGCCTGAGGTGCCTGCAGTGGCCCTGGAAGAAGCCTCAGCAGCAAGAAAAGTGGGGGACAGCAGACATTTACATGACACTAGAGCTGCCCCACCGCTACTGAGTGAGTAATGAGTGTTTTACAACAAGCAATACAAGACTTAGGCCTTTGGCTTGCTGGCTGCAGCAGTTAAACCAGAAGCCAGTGGCTGCTACTGGCCTTCCTGCAACCCCAGGAATAGAGCAGCAGGCCCTGGATCTGTGAAAGCCACAGATAGAGCTAGTGAAAGTTCCCTGTTTGCAAATGTACTGAAAGGGTTCAGTACCTGTTGCTGATGGAAGAGGAGGGGCTGAGATCCCTTCCAGTGCACTCCCTTGGGAGAGGCCTGGTCCCTGCTCTGCCACAAAGGGGACTGGCGGGAAGACAAGGGGTCTAATACCCAAGCCAGTGCCACATAAGCGTTTTGCAATATGCAAAGCTGTTTCTAACTACAACTCTGGCTGTTTTGGACTGGCAGCTTAAAGTCAAAGAGCAAAGGAAAAGCACTCTCCCTGGACTGGGGAGCCTTCAGGACTTTGAGATTCTCCAAGAGAGGAGGAGTCTGAATTAGGCCACATGTTAAACTTATAAATTACAGCTTTCTAGGCAGATGTCCAAGCCCAGTTATGTAGGGTTTAAGCTGCCTCTTTAAAGCAAAACAACTTTCTCCCATGTCAGAATAAATTTTAGGGAAATTAGACAGGATGTGTTTGTGGCTAGAAAGAAGAACTGGCCACCATGCACATCCCTGACTGTGGCCTGCAGAAAACTGTATAATAGACTTAGATAATGTCTGCGTCTTCATGGACATAACTTCAGAAAGAATAGGAGAGTTTTTCTTTATGTAGGAAGGTCAAGAATAGACCTTAGTCACCTTCCTAAGATATTTGTATAGCCCTACCATGTGTCATATATGGTAGCAGAAGATTTGGCTACCTAAGGTGGCCACAGTGCCAATATTGTACTTCATTGTGTTAATAATATTTCATTGACCTTACAAATTTGAATGCAGTTGCCAAAAGGGCAGGTGCCCAAATGGGCAAGGAAAATACCCATCTGGTTTTGGTCTCTATTGAAAGACAGTTGACAGCCTGTATACTGTCTTGCAGGCCTGTGTGACCATGCCCATGTCAGGTATGGAACTAACCTCAACTTTAGAAAACTGGGGGAGGCCTGTTTGGAACAGAGGGAAGTGGTGAGTACCAGCCCTTTGTTACAGGAATTACACACTCTGTGAAGTCCTGTGACATGTGACACCCTGTAAAGGAATAAAGCTCCCTTAGTCCTTTCTCAGAGGGCATGTCACCCCTCCCAGAGACCATATGAAATTTTAAGGACAGGTCAAGTAGGGGGAACCCTACTACAAGGACAGCTATAATTGCCTACTTGAATATAGACACATTTTGAATTTCTCCTTTTCATTTGAAGACAGTTATATTACTCTGAAGAATCCATAGAAAGGACTAACAAGGAAAATCAGAATATCTTAAAGCAGGTCAGTATATTTTTCTCCTTATATAATTCCTCTGAAATTTGGCAATGCTTAAGAAATCATGGCAATATATTTCTCTGCATAAATTCAATAAGACCAGTTTCTAATAGTGGTTTTATTGACCAGAAACTTTGACTGGAGTGTCATGTTTTAAAGAGCCCTGTCTGAACTCTGAAGACTTAAAGCCAATAAGAGTGCCAAGGAAAAGCCTGGTATCCTGCTTGAGAGCCCTGAAAATGTCTGGCGCTAGAGCGTCAGGCCCATGCCCTACCATGACTGGCGGTTGGTCAGAGTAGAAGGGGAGCAATAAGGACGACTCTGCATCCCTGCGGAACCCTACACACTCTAGGCCGCGACGCGTAGGAGGGCTACTGAGATGGGCCTTAAAACCTAGGGCATGGGCCCAGACGGAGTCACTGCATGTGAGGGATTCACCTAACTCAGCAGATACTGCATGCAGGCCTGATGGCAGCTGGATGGCTTGGCTTCCTGGCCCTATGGGGCACAATAAGATTCAATCATGAAATTCCGGCAAAGGTAGTCAGTTAACATTCTTCTTGTGTTTATGCAAACAATCAGGCCAAATTAAATACAATTGGTAAATTAGTCTTGATCTGGCTCTTTTGATAAACATAGAGGTATTTTTGAGGAGAAAAATTCTATTTCAATAGAGGTCATTAAAACTGAAATGTTTTCTTTCCCTTCCACCGGACCATTGTGACAGTTTGTCTCTGCCAGGTCACAAGCCCACCTCCTTCTGTGCCCAGGCCTCATCATTCCTGACAGACAGCAAGGATCTCATGGCTCTGAGAGAAAACTCCGTCCCTCCTCAGAACAAAGCAGCTACAGAAGAAATTCAATGTCCATTTTCTCTAAAAGAATTCAGAGCCAGGATTCTTGAGGTAATATATTAGGCAGTTAGACAGACATGAGCAGAGCCAGGACGATGGGCCAACTAGCGCTACCAGATGTAACTAAATCTTTCCACCTCTATTTATGTGGGACAAGGGACATAGGCAAAGAGGTATTCACCCAAAGTCTCAGCCCTTCGAAATGGCCAATAGCCTATTTGTCCAAAAGACTTGTCCCCTTTGCATTTGGGTGACCTACCTCCCTCCAGGCAGTAGCATCCACAGCTATGCTTATCAAAAAAGCATTATTAACGCTAGGGCAGTAACTAATCCTATCTGCCCCACATGAGGTCAAGGCTTTACTCCGGAACACACTAGAGCACTGGATGTCAAACACTCGGTTCACCCAGTTTCAGGCTCTCTGGTAGACAAAATAAAAATCAGTAACAATTTATACTGATAGTAGGTACACATTGACAATGGCTCACATACATAGTGTTATTTACAAGGTAACGGGTCTCCACAGAAGCAAGAGGGAACTGGGCCACAGATGAAGCTGCCCGGGAGGCTGCCCTAAAACCAGTGGGGCCTCTACAGATTCTAGTGACTCTTCCAGATCCTGATCTACCCCATCTAGAAAAGCTGAAATCCATAACCAGTCTTTATTCAAGTTCTTACAGGCTTTACAGTCTACCCAGGAAACAATCCAGAAGCACATCTGAGATGCTCTTCCTGTACCAACTTCTGATCCAGTTCATCCATTCCACTCTGGTGACTCTGTTTGGGTAAAGGTATATGCCATCCAAGGACTGACTCCTACCTGGAAAGGACCACCTCCACAGCAGTCAAGGTCGATGGAATCCCAACGTGGATTCATCATAGCCAGCTTAAGACAACCAGGCTAAATAGAAAGTCCAGGACTCTTCAGACTCTCTAAAGATTAGTCCTGGCCCTCATTCTGGGACCTTATCTTACAAGCAGGCCTACTAACTTTATTAGGCAGAAAATTAAGATTATAGTCCTCAGGGATAAATATAACTACAATGACTAAGAGTCAATGATTTGACTCATGTACATAAAACCAGTGGGGAATGAAGGATCCATCTTATATAAAAACTGCTGTTTGAAATTTTAACCCTGCTATTTGGCTTCTATAAATTCTTGCTTGCTAAGACTACTCCCACTTCAGAGAGGCCATTAAACCTTCCCCAGACAAGGTTATCAGTGCTGGCGCCAGGACAGACCTCTGGTTGAGGTCTCAAGGTCCAGCACATACGGGCTCTTTAAGAACTTGCAAAGGGGCCAGAAACACCCCATATTTGGGAGACAAGGAAGGTAAAAACATATAAATAGGGAAAATTCCTGCATGTTGGGGCCCAGAATTTGAGTGACATTTTCCTCTGGACCCGCGCATAATAAATGTAACTCCATCTCTCTAAGTATTGCTTTGTTCTTCTTCGGTTTTCTGTAACAAAGTCACTGACTCTTTCCCAGAAACTGTTCTTGCATGACGTGTTACCTAAATAGAGGGCCATAAACTATGAACAGTGCAGAGCCCTGGGGGGAAGAGGGGTTTATCAGCACTGGCTCCAGGCCAGACCATTAGATATGGTCTCACAACCACCAACACCTGGGGCCTTTTTTACAAAGCCTGCGAAAAGACCAGAAGCATAATCCATATTTGGGGGACATAAACACCAGAAAAATATAATGGAGAAGCTCCCTGCATGTTACTTTGCTCAGTCTTGGGAAATTATAGAGGAAGATGTAAACAGATGGAAGAACATACCATGTTCATGGATTGATAGAATCAACATCATTAAAATGCCATATTACCCAAAGCAATCTATAGATTCAATGCACTCCCCATTAAAATGCCAATGGCATATTTCACAGACCTAGAAAGAACTCTCCAAAAAGTCATCTGGAATAAAAAAAAAAAAATTGACCCCGAATAGCCACAGCAATCCTGAGAAAGAAGAAAAAAGTAGGTGGGATCTCAATACCAGATTTCAAGCTGTACTACAAAGCCACTGTTCTCAAAACAGCCTGGTTCTGGCACAAGAACAAACATAAAGACCAGTGGAATAGAATAGAGGACCCAGATATCGACCCAAACTACTATGCTCAATTAATATTTGACAAAGGAGGCATGAACATACAATGAAGTCAAGACAGTCTCTTCAATAAATGGTGTTGGGAAAATTGGACAGATACATGCAAAAAAATGAAACTAGACCACCAACTTACACCATACACAAAAATTAACTCAAAATGAATACAGGACTTAAACATAAGACGGGAAACTATAAAAATACTAGAGGAATCCACAGGCAGCGAAATCGCAGACATATGCCGAAGCAATTTCTTCACCGATACCGCTCCTAGGGCAATGGAAGCTAAAGAGAAAATAAACAAATGGGACTACATCAAAATAAAAAGCTTTTGCACAGCAAAAGAAACCATTAAAAAAAACAACAAGAAAGCCCACTGTATGGGAGAACATATTTGCAAATGTTATCACTGATAAATGTTTAATCTTCAACATCTACAGGAAACTTATACAACTTAGTAAAAGGAAGATAAATGATCCAATAAAAAAATTGGCAACAGACCTAAATAGAATCTTTTCAAAAGAAGACAGAAGGAAGGCCAAGAGACATATGAAAACATGCTCAAAGTAACTAATTATCCGAGAGAAGCAAATCAAAACAACAATGCGGTGCCATCTCACACCTGTCAGAATGGCACCCATCAACAAACGACAAGTGCTGGCGAGGATGCGGAGAAAAAGGAACCCTCGTGCACTGCAGGTGGGAATGTAGACTGGTGCAGCCATTGTGGAGACCGGTATGGAGTTTGCTCAAAAAACTAAAAATGGAACTCCCATTTGACCCAGTAATCCCACTTCTAGGAATATATCCCAAGAAACTAGAAACACCAATCAGAAAGGATGTATGCACCCCCATGTTCATAGCAGCACAATTCACCATAGCTAAGATTTGGAAACAGCCTACATGCCCATCAGCAGATGAGTGGATTAGAAAACTATGGTATATCTACACAATGGAATACTACGCTGCTATAAGAAAGAAGGAATTCTTACCATTTGCAGCAGCATGGATGGACCTGGAGAGCATGATGTTAAGTGAAATAAGCCAAGCAATGAAAGAAAAATATCACATGATCTCACTTATTTATGGAAAATAAAGACCATTAAACCTGAAGAACAAAAGGATAGATACAGAGGCAGTAAAGCACCAAACAGACTGTCAAAATACAGCGGGAAGGCTGGGGAGTGTTGGGGAGGGAGGAAAATAGATCAACCAAAGGACTTGTATGCATGCATATAAGCACACCAATGGACATAAGACACTGGGGGGGGGGGTGGATTGAGGGCATGCGAGAGGAGGTAGGGGAGCCTGGGGGAAAGTTAATGGGGGCAAAAAAAGGAGATATATGTACTAATATATGTAATATTTTAAACAATAATATACATATATATTGTTGCTTCCTTGTCTTATGGAAATGTAACTGTGTCTGACTTCCTTGTGCTATGGAAATGTACCTTCTCCCAGTCTGTGGCCCTGTGCTTTTTCATGGACCCCCAATTCTAAAAAATTGCCTAAGCCTGCCTATGTCCCCCTAAAATTACTGCTTCAGTGAGAAGGCTAAAAGGCTAATTCCAATGTAACCCCGATATTTGGGGTGGGAGTGGGGGCTAGCAATCTGAATCTGTGCCAGCAATCCCAGTGTACATTCTTGATAACCTATAATTAAGTCACTGCCTCTTTCCCAGAAACTGGTCTTGCAAGACCTGTTACCTAAATACAGAGGCCATAAACTATGAACAGTGCACAGCCCTGGGGGGTAGGGGGGGGGAGGTGGGTTATTAGCACTGGCTCCAGGCCAGACCATTAGATATGGTCTCAAGACCCCCAACACCTGGGGCCTTTTTTACAAAGCCCGCGAAAGGACCAGAAGCATAATCCATATTTGGGGGAAATACACACCAGAAAAATATAGAGGAGAAGTTCCCTGCATGTTAGTTTGCTCAGAGTTGGAAAATTATTCCACTGAGTGCACCAGTGTAATAAAGCTGTGTAAATCCATTTCTCTAAAGCGTTGTTTGGTTTTTCTCTAGTCTTCTACAATAGTAAATTAGGGAGTGGGAGAAAGCAAAGCTGGGAAATATCTGAGATGGGATAAAAAGTAAAATGATACATCTTTTACATTAAGTGGGTACAGGATAGTTAATAGTGTTCAATTCACATGATAAAAATAATAATGAGGGGATTTGTAGTCTCTGCTCTGGTGCATTGGTTGTGCTCTGGGGATCTGGAAAAAGGGGGAGTTAACCTGACAGTCCAAAGGTATATTATCATAGATGCAAAAAGACAATGCACATACTCAGATAAGGTAAAGATTGACTTTTGTCAGGGAAGATTCTAACCTGCCATGAACTGCTATTAGTTTAAAAGTTTTCATTTCATACCATCCTTGGTGGTTACTTTAGGTCTCTTGAGTTTGCAAGGCAGCCATGCAGGCCTTCCCTGAGCTTGTCAGGTTATGGCTTCTTTTTGTCCACATTCATGTCCCCCATAACCTCAGGATAATATTCTTCAGTTAGCCAGGCTAAAAAATCAGATACACTTTTTATACTGGAGTGTTAATAATGAGTAATGTAACACACTACTGTGTAATATTTTACATTTTACCACAAGACCTTCCTTAAGATTGCTTTTGGTGAAAAATGGTATTAACATGGGAATTTTAGGTCAAAAATGTTAGGTGAGAGGAATTCCAGAAGCCAATGCATGCAACCAATGGTGACACAGATAACAGACTAGTGCACCAGACGGATGGTGACACAAATGCTGGTCCCTTCCTGGAACCTGTGACGGACCAGTGCTCCAGGCAAATGGTGGTGCAGATATTGGCTCCATTCCTGGAACCCCTGCCCATGGCGGAAATTCCACCCGTCCTCAGCTCATGGTCCTTCGCCCTCACTGAACACCTGTATAAAAATAGTGCCTCAGCTCCCGCCCAATGCAACTTCTCCAGCCCTACCCTCAGGACCAGTGAACCTCGCCCGGGAGTGCAAGTTTAACCTCCTTTTGACTGGCCTGGACTCTCTGTCTTTGTTCCCTGCCCAGAAAACCTCACATTTGGTGCTGAAACCCGGAGGGTGCGAACACTCCATCTGACCATTCACAGTCCGGGGTGCCCCCCTCTCCTCTCTCTCTCTAGGATCCTCCTACTTCTCCCCCAGCTCAGCAGTAAGTCCCAGCCCATGCTGATCCCTGATGGTTGTCCGGCATCTCTGTCCGTAAACCGCGGCCCACGTCAGTATTGCCTTCTGGGCATAGCCCTCAGGACCCCTCCAGGAGGGGTTCCGAACCTTGGGAGGTAGCGGAGACGTCCCTGCCGTCCCTCGGGTCCCCGTCCGTAGCCTTGTCTGAATGACTGGGACGTTGGTCCTTTAGCCTCAGCTACTGACCTCAGGTATCGAGCATGGGTAATCAAAATTCTGAAAACCTGATCTGAGCACACCTCTAGGGTGCCTGCTCACCAATCTGGCTAAGATAGGCCTGTCCCAGGATCTGCGTCCTAAATGCCTCATTTACTTCTGTAACATGGCATGGCTTCAGTATGAATTGGACAACGGGTCAAAATGGCCCGAGAACGGGTCTTTCGATTTTAACATCCTTACTGACCTCAGTAATTTCTGCCGGCAAACTGGGAAGTGGCCTGAGGTCCCATATGTCCAAGCCTTTTTCTATCTGAACTCCCGTCCCTCCCTCTGCTCCTTCTGTTCCTCTACCTACTGACACCCCTCCACTTTCCGCCTTATCTGAACCCCCAAATATCTTTCCTCCCCTCCAACTCATCCGCCTTCCTACCCAGGCCCTCTCCCCACAGCTTCTTCCACCCCACCCTCCGCTCCCTCCCTTCCCCCATCCTTCCCCACCCAACTTTCTCTTTTAGAATTTCCCCAGCTATCCACCCTTTTCATCTAGCATTCGGCCCCAGATTTTCAGAAAATGTTAAAAAAGGCTGAGGATGGCCCTCAGACCTCGGTCCGAGATCAAGTGAACATGGCCTTTAAGGTTTTTAATGCCATTGAGGAGCAGGCAGAGTCGGATTGGGAAGTCCACCTTCGACAGAAGGTAAACCTGCAAACCTAAGCCCTGGTGTGGCCCTGCGGCCGACAGCAGCCGCACATGGTCCCAATTGGGCTGTGAATGGTGGGGGTGCAACGAGAGGACTAACACCACCTGGAGGATGCTTCAAGTGCAGAAATGAAGGCCACTGGGCAAGGCAGTGCCCCTGGCCCCGGGCTCCAACCAAGCCTTGCCCAGCATGCGGTCAAAGCGGCCACTGGAAAAGTGACTGCCCCAGGAAAAGTGACGGGCCCTCTGCATCTCAGCGTGGAGGGGCCGCCATTCCAGGTCATGACCCGCCACTGGCCATGCTGGGACTGGCCGAAGACCGAAGATGCCCAGACTCGACGACCCCCATCACCCTTGCCGAGCCCAGGGTAACGCTCAAGGTAGCGGGTAAGCCGGTCTCCTTCCTAGTCGACACAGGGGCTACCTTCTCTGTCCTGTCCTCCTTTTCAGGGCCCCTTTTCCCTTCCATGATCTCGGTCAAGGGTATTGATGCCAAATCCACCTGCCCACTGGCCACTGGGCCCCTTCCCTGTCTCCTCAACGATAGCCTTATAACCCACTTGTTCCAATCATGCCTTCATGCCCCATGCCCCTTTTAGGATGGGATATCCTCACTAAACTAGGGGCCACTCTGCAGCTCACTCGGAGGCCTTCAGCCTCCTCTGGGCCCATGCTTCAAATGTAGCAAGGAAAGACACTGAGCCTTTAGATCCCAAGGCCAGCATTCTCACCCCTTTAATGCTCTGAAAACTGCTCTGACCTCAGTGCCTTCTCACCCCGCTCCCCCGCTCCACCCTTCCCAAAAAACAACTTTCTTGACTGCACAGGCTTAATCAACAGTCCAGCTATTATCAGAAACTGAGATCTTTATCTCTAGGAAAAATGCGGCGGTTTAAAATTCAAGCAGCTAGAGGCCTGGGAACAGTCTGTGGGGCCTGCTCCCCCCCCCCCCAACCTTTTATACTTAATGGAAGGTCTGAGGCATGGTTATGCATTTTTGAAGGACATAGAAAGAAGTTTTGAAGGTTAATTTGAAAGTGTGAAATTTGTAAAGGTTGTGTATGTTATGAGAAGTAAAAGAGAAATGTTGAAAGAAAGAAGTTCTAAAATTAACTATTTACAAGAATTGTAAAAGAGACATTTTACTCTGAGCAAGAAAGTGACAAGTTGCTGTATCAGTGTCTAACCTCTTATCCAACCATCCAGGTCCCTGGCTTCCACTACTCTTTTCCTTCCCTTTCCCTCCCACTTTCACAGCAATACAATCTCAACCACTCATCTGTCACCCCTTATTTGTAGTGCCATGGTGACTACCCTCTCAGCTTGGAGTATGGAACTGAGAAAAGGAACCTCATACCCTTTAGTCCACCTCTTCTCCTTACACCTTTCAGCTTTTCTCCATGATCAGGGATTTTTCTTCCTCTGTGGGGAAAACACATACATCTGCCTCTCGACCAACTGGACAGGAATCTGTACTCTCATCTATCTCTCACCCAATGTAGATGCAGCCCCAATAATCAGTATTTACCTATCCCCGTAACCGACCATATCTGACACAAAAGAGGAGTCCAGATCATCCCTCTCCTCATAACCCTTGGCTTCACAGCAGGGGTTGGAACTGCCATAGGGGGCCTAGCCACTGCTCTACCTAATTTAAAACCCTGTCTCAGGACCCACAAGAAACCTGTGGATGCCCAGCAAGGGGCAAAACTGGGAAAGCAAGAACCTCACCCCCAGGGTAACCTATTCTCCCCTTTCATATCACTAGTGAGGCAACTGAGACCCCTACTCTTTTCCCCCCTAAAAATGACATCTAGGTCTCAGTTGTATTTCAGCTCCAGGCCCAGAAAAGCAGCAAAACCAGACAAGTGACACTGTGGCAGCCTCAGGACCAGCTTTTACCTCCCAAGTGACTCAACAGGATCGCTCTTGAGACTTCACCAATCAGTCTCTTGGGGAAATCATGCTGCTGCACCTCTCGTCCTTAGCAGCGGTAACCCTACAGAACCGATGGGCCCTAGACCTTCTTATTGCAGAAAAAGGGGAAACTTGCATATTCCTTCAGGAAGAATGCTGCTACTACATCAACGAATCTGGAGTGGTAGAACAGAACGTGCAGACCCTGACCAAGCTGAGTGAAGAACTACATGCAAGACACTCCTGGGACAACTCTCTTTTCGGCTGGTTCCAAAGCCCCTTAGCTACCTGGATCCTACCTGTGGTAGGGCCCCTAATTCTCATCTGTGTCTTTTTTCTCCTAGCCCCCTGCCTCCTCAAATTCATCCATTCCCTGATCGCAGCAATGTCACGGGTGACTGTAAACCAGCTCCTGCTCCATCCCTACACTTGGCTGCCCTCTGACCTGCCTCTGCCTGACCCTGGCCTTTAAAAACCCCCTTCCCTCTTTGCCCTGGGTCAGCAGGAAGTAGCCAAGGTGATTTCGGCGCCCCCTATCACCAAAAGGCTGGGATGTTAGGTCAGAGGAATTCCAGAAGCCAATGCATGCAACCGATGGTGACGCAGATAACAGACTTGTGCACCAGACAGATGGCGACACAAATGCTGGTCCCTTCCTGGAACCCGTGATGGACCAGTGCTCCAGGCAAATGGTGGCACAGATACTGGCTCCATTCCTGGAATCCCTGCCCGCGGCAGAAATTCCACCCATCCTCAGCTCATGGTCCTCCGCCCTTACTGAACACCTGTATAAAAAATGTGCCTCAGCTCCTGTCCAATGCGACTTCTCTGGCCCTACCCTCAGGATCGGTGAACCTCGCCCAGGAGTGCAAGATTAAACCTCCTTTTGACTGGCCTGGACTCTCTGTCTTTGTTCCCTGTCCCGCGAACCTCACACAAAATAACCCAGTAGTTGTTTTTACTGTTTAAAATATTTTTTCAGTGTGTGCATGTGTGTAAACATCTTTGTTTATTCTTTATTTTATTATGAAAAGATATTCATGCTTATTATGAAAATGTGGAAAAGAAAAAGTTAAAGGAAAATAAAATGTATCCATATTACCACCATGCAGAAATTTCGTTTTAAACATTCTATTGTGTTTCTCTCCAGTCACAATAATGTTATCAGGGAATTTGAGACATCCCTTTCCCCCACTGACTGCTGAGGTTGGAGTCCTTACAATATCTTAAGAAAAACAGTTTTCTGAGAGACACACAGGAGGATGAATTATTTTTATTTACATCCCTGAGTTTCAAAAGTTCCATTGCCCTTTATAAGTTCCTAGTATAAGTGTAACTGGGGATTCAGTAAACCTAAAGG
Source organism: Cnephaeus nilssonii (assembly GCF_951640355.1). Classification (NCBI taxonomy): domain Eukaryota; kingdom Metazoa; phylum Chordata; class Mammalia; order Chiroptera; family Vespertilionidae; genus Cnephaeus; species Cnephaeus nilssonii. The sequence continues at coordinate 97,687,387 of NC_137079.1, forward strand.
CAAAGTCAGTATCCAGAGTCTCTATTCCATGTTGCAGCCAGGTGCAGTTCAGCATCAGGCTAGTTGTCTGATGTTGTCCATTGTGTGTGGAGGTCCACATGGCCATGGGCCATGTGAGGAAACACGAGGGAGGCAAGAGAGCATGCCCAAGCAACAAGAGTCCCAAAGTCAGCCAAGAGGAACCAAGAGCACAAGAGAAACCAAGAGATTAAATACCCAAAATTTTACACCCTTGCAGGGGCCATGCCTATTCTGACCAATGGTCTGTTCCCAGGAGTGACTGACAGGAAAATACCTTCCGATGTCATTCCAACTTTACTAGGCATATGTCTATCTACCCTCTCTTGGACCCCTGAGGAGTATAAAGTTGTAGCTTCCTGGTGAAGGTACTGAAATGGCATGTCTGTAATATTTGGTCTTCCTTTCGCTCTTTTTCTGATATTAATAACTAGGTTAATTACAATGGTGTCATTACCTCCAGGGGAAAAAAAAAAGGAACCTCATTGTATTCTTACAAAAGAGAAATGGACGAAGTTCCCCATCTTCTTGTAACTGCTTCAGGCTGTGAAAAGGGAGTAGTCCTGCCTATCCTAAGGCTCAGAGGTTCTTACTGTCTGAGAGAGGAAGCAAATGCAATGGTAGTCTTCATGTAGGGAAGAGGGATTTTGCAAAGTCCAGGTCAGTCTGGTGTGCCTGGAGGATGACATAGGCAATGTCTAAGAAGATCACGCATTGGATAAGCTGGCATCCTTTTTGTATTCTAGAAATGACAAACTCGACAAGAAGATTAAAAGGTATAATTTAAAAGTGAGGAGATTTATAACAACTAAAGGTCTAGTAAGAGGTAAAAACCAATGTGATAAGGGGAAAGATTAACTTAGAGTGTTTCAGATTAGGTCAGAGGCATGGCTTCCCTGGAGGCAGGTATGTTGCATCTGTATGAAGCCCTTCTGTCCATTATACTTAACTGGTATTAAGCTAAGGGAAATATTCTAAGATTTCCCCCATGAAAAACTGTGGGCCTTTTCTGTCTGAAACATTTGGGAAGAAATGGAAATCATTTACAAATGAAGCCAAAAGACCATCCACACTTCATTGACTCAATCATAAGTCCAAATCATTGAGTCTCATATTTCAGGAAACAGTGATGTAGATGACTTCTACAGTGAAGCTTATGTTGTGTGAGTAAGCAAGTATGTAAACAAGGACATAGGCATACAATCTATGAAAATAGAAGGAAACAAGACAAAAGGTATACAGCAAATCATAAACCAGTTGAGACTTCCAGCTGCAAGGCTTCTTCTGTAATGAAAGCACAAAGTGACAATCTGATTATCTGCAGTTAGAACATCTCTGGTGATATCACTAGGCTCTGAGGCCTGTATGGCATAGACAGACACAGCTTTAAAACCAAAACTATGAGAACAGTTAATTATATTGGAGTCCAAAATCCACAATTGGACATAGTGATCTGCATTGAAATCCAATTTTTTTCTCCCTAAGATTACACTTATTTTCAAAGAGACAATATCATGTCTAATTTTAGTTTGCTTGATTATTTTCATAAATACAAGAACAGTAATTGATCAAATTGATCACACAGGCTTTTGCAAATCTGCTTTGCTAGAATTTTTTCAAAAGGAATCTTTAGATTGAGCTTTAGTGAGCAGTCAGCCCCTCAGGTCAGAAGAGTCAAGCCACAGTTGCCATCAGGCTTTGCCTGGAATACCTATAGGTTTGGGATAATTCTTCAAGTCCCTGAGGTCCCCAAAGATGTCTTGAGGTTCCTTTTCTTACTTTCTTTCAGAAAAGCAACCTTGGTACCTTCCCTAGAAAGACTGCCATGAATCATGTGACCAAACAAGGTATTAGGCCATTTCTGAAAGTGGCTTTTGATTAGCTTTGATCAGATTTGAGTGTCAGTCTCAATTCCTTGCGGCTTTCGGGTAACATCCAGAATCCAGGAATGTCTCTCTTATACATGGCATTCCAGTCAAAGCCTTGGTTCATATGACCACATAGTTTAGAAAGGGTCTAATTTGATTTATGCAAAGAAATGTATTTCCATGACTCACTCATTAAGAATTGCCAATTATGGAAGGATAAGGTAGGGAGGAAGAGATAAAAGTAATTAATTATCCTTCCCTAGATTGGCAAACATATTTCATTAACTTTATTATTTTTTAATCTTTATTGTTGACATTATTACAGATACCCCCCACCTTTCCCCCAATTGCCCCTCTCCGCCTGGTTTCTTTCCCCCACCCCAGGCCTTCACCCCACTATAGTCTGTGTCCATAGGTGATGCATATCCTATCTAATAAAAGAGCAATATGCAAATTAACCATCATTCCTCTACAACCAAAAGCCACGCCCACCAGCCAAGCAGAAGTGAGTTTGCAAATTAACCCAACCAAGATGGCTGTGGCCACAGAGAGAGCAGGAGGCTTGGATTTCCCCGGCAACGGAGGAAGCCAAGCTTTCCGCACACCCTGGCAGGCCCAGGCCTCCACTCAAAGCTACAAAGTTTTAATTATAGAAGATAAATAAATCCCAATAAAAATGGCAGCAGCCATGGAGCTGGAGAGAGCAGGAGGCCTGAGTTGCCTCCGGTGATGGAGGAAGCCAAGCTTCCACAGCCTTGGCCTGCCTTGGCCTCCTCTGCTCAAGGCTGCAAAGTTTCAATAATAGAAGATAAATAAATCCCAACAAAAATGGCTGCAGCCACAGAGCAAGCAGGAGGCTTGGCTCTGCTCAAGGTTAAAGTTTCAATTATAGAAGATAAATAAATCCCAGATACCAGGGCCTCCACTTGGGTCACTGGTGGGTGTGGCTGGCCAGCAAACCCCCACAGGCCCCTTGCCAAGGCCACCCCGTGCCCCAAGGGAACCCCCACCCTGATCCGGTACACCCTTCAGGGCAAACCAGCTGGCCCCCACCCATGCACCAGGTCTCTATCCTATCTAATAAAAGAGTAATATGCAAATTGACCATCATTCCAACACACAAGATGGCTGCCCCCATGTGGTCAAAGATGGTTGCCCCCATGTGGACACAAGATGGCCACCACAAGATGGCCAGCAGGGGAGGGCAATTGGGACGGACCAGGTCTGCAAGGGAGGGCAGTTGTGGGCAATCAGGCCAGCAGGGGAGGGCAGTTGGGCGGGACCAGGCCTGCAAGGGAGGGCAGTTGGGGACTATCAAGGCTTCAGGGGAGGGCATTTAGGGATGACCAAGCCAGCAGAGGAGGGAAGTTGGGGGCGACGGGGCCTGCAGGGAAGAGCAGTTGGGGGGGGACCCAGGCCCCAGGGGAGAGCAGTTGGGGGGGACCAGGCCTGCAGTGGAGGGCAGTTAGGGGCAAACTGGCTGGCAGGGGAGCAGTTAGGCATCAATCTGGCTGGCAGGGGAGTGGTTAGGGGGTGATCAGGCTGGCAGGCAGAAGCGGTTAGGGACAATCAGTAAGGCAGGCAGGCGAGCAGTTGGGAGCCAGCAGTCCTGGATTATGAGAGGGATGTCCGACTGCCTGTTTAGGCCTGATCCTACTGGGCAGTCGGACATCCCTCAAGGTGTCCCAGATTGGAGAGGGTGCAGGCTGGGCTGAGGGACACACGCCTCCCATGCACGAATTTTGTGCACCGGGCCTCTAGTATGCATATAAGTTCTTTGGTTAATCTCTCCCCCACTTCCCCCTGAAATTTGTTACTCTGTTACATGTTTCCATGCCTCTGGTTCTATTTTATACATCAGTTTATTTTGTTCATTAGATTCCTTGTCCATTTATTTTTATTTTTAAATTCAATTGTTGATAGATATGTATTAACTAGAGGCCCAGTGCACAAAATTTGTGCACTCGGGGGGTGGGGTGGGTCCCTCAGCATAGACTGTTCCTTCTTGCAGTCCAGGAGCCTTTGGGGGATGTCCAACTAACAGCTTAGGCCCACCTCCCCCAGGGAGCAGGCCTAAGACCTCAGTCTGACATCCTTAGTGTTGCAGCAGAGGTGGGAGAGCCTCTTGCCACTACCGCTGTGCTCACCAGCTGTGAGCTCAGCTTCTGGTTGAGCAGCACTCCCACTGTGGGAGCACACTGAGCACCAAGGGGAAGCTTCTGTATTGAGTGCCTGCCCCCTGGTGGTTAGTGTGCATCTAGTGACCAGTTGTTCCACCGTTCAGTCAATTTGCATATTAGCCTTTTATTATATAGAATTGCTATTTTTATTGTTCATATTTCTTCTTCTTCTTCTTCTTCTTCTTCTTCTTCTTCTTCTTCTTCTTCTTCTTCTTCAAGAGTATCCTTCAACATTTCATGTAATACTTGTTTGCTGGTGATTAACTCCTTCAGCTTTTTCTTGTTTGTAAAGCTCTTTATCTGACCTTCAATTCTAAAAATAATAGCTTTTCTGGGTAGAGTAATCTTGGTTGTAGGACCTTGATGCTCATCACTTTGAATATTTATTGCCATTCTGTTCCAAGTCTGTATTGGCACTCCCTTGTACATAACTAACTGCTTTTCTCTTGCTGCTTTTAAAATTCTCTTTGGTTTTAACCTTTGGCATTTTAATTATGATGTGTCTTGGTGTCGGCCTCTTTGGGTTCCTCTTGTTTAGGATTCTCTGCTTCCTGGACTTTCTTTCACCAGGTAGGGGAATTTTTCTGTCATTATTTCTTCAAATAGGTTTTCAATTTCTTGCTCTCTCTCTTCTCTTTCTGGCACCCCCATAATGTGAATATTGGTACACATGCAGTTTCCCCAGAACCTCCTTACACTATCTTCATAATTTTTGGATTCTTTTTTCTTTTTACTGTTCTGATTGGATGCTTTTTGCATCCTCATATTCCAAATTATTGATTTGACTCTCAGAATTCTCTACTCTACTGTTGAATCCCTGTAATTTATTCTTTATTTCAATTAGTGTATGCTTAATTTCTGACTGATCCTTTTTCATGTCTTTGAAATTTTAAGATCCTTGAAAGTCTCAATAAGTCCCTTGAAGCTCTCTTTGAGTCCCTTTAAGCTCTTATTAAGATCTTTGAGCAACCTTATAACCATTGTTTTGAACTCTGTATCCAGTAGTTTGTTTGCTTCCATTTCATTTATTTCTCTTTCTGGAGATTTCATCTATTCTTTCATTTGTGACATATTTCTTTGTCTCTAGATTTTGGCTGCTTCCCTGTGTTTGTTTCTATGTATTAGGTAGAGCTGCTATGTCTCCTGGAATTGGTAGAGTGGCCATGTGTAGTAGGTGTCCTGTAGGGCCCAGTGTCTCAGTCACCTGAGCTGGGCACTCTGCGTGATCCCAGTGTGGGCTGTGTGCACAGTCTTGTTATAGTTGAGCCTTGATTGCTATTGGCATCACTGGGAGGTGTTGACCTCCAGGCCAATTGGCTGTGAGGACCAGCTGATACTACAGTGGAAGAGCTTCTGTGCAAGAGACATGAGCAGGACTTGCTTCAGTGGGGTTTTGGTGTCACTGGTATGGTCTGAAGCTATCCACTGGGTGTACTGGCTCTGGGGTCTCCTAGAGGTGTAAAGCCAGCCACTGCCTGGGGCCACCCAGAGAGATCTGTATATTGCCGCTATTCTTATTGGGCTTGGAAGTTCTCAGGTGAGACCAAGCTGTGAAGCAAAGCAGGCCAGTGCTAGTGTCGGGTCTTGGGCCTCCTATTGATAGGTATGGAGTATGCTGATGCCAGCTGCTCCTTGTTTCAGAGACTTTAGAAAAGTCTGAAGCCTGAGCCAGGACATGCCATTCATATGGAAAAGCCAATGCAAACAACTTGGGTGGGGTTGCAAGTTGAATGGGGTGGGGTCTCAGAGTATCACCAGGGCAGAGCCCACAGTGTGGGCCATGCTGATGGAGATTCAGATATGGCTGCCAATCATCTCTGTGATGGGGGAGGTCCCATCACAGGAACAATGACCCTTGTGAGCACCTTCATTTGGGAGAAAGCTGCCCCCAAGTTACTACCCCAATGCCAGACAATCTACTTCCTCCCCATATGTCCCTGGTTCCCCCAGTGCTGGAGCTCAGAGAGAGTGGGACTGTGTAAGTTCATGAGCTGGCCCTTTAAGAGGGACTTCCTGAGTCTCCAGCAAACTTTGTCACCAGCCACAGTCCCCACTGGGTTTTACAGCCCAAAGTTAACGAGACTTCTCTTCCCTGCTCTGGAACCCTGGGCTGGGGGTCTGGTGTGAGGCTAGGACCCCTTGCTCCTCATGGGCAGCCTCCATATAGATGATCTCCCTCCCAATTAAAAACATGCCACACATGGGTATCGGAGCATCCTGTTCCGGGCCTCCATTCCTCCTACCAGTCTCAATGTACTTCCTTCTTTATTTTTCTAGTTGTAGGACTTCTATTAAGCCAAATTTCAGGTGGTTCTGATTTGTTCTATATTTTAGTTGTAATTTTGATGTGGTTGTGGGAGACCACAAATACAGGTGTTTACCTACACCACCATCTTGATTCTTTCTATTTTATAACTTTTGGAAACATAGACTCTTTACTGGCAAACACACTGACATTTTAAGAGACAAACTTTAATGGAGACAAGTATATAGCAAAACACACTGATTTAACAACTTACAATGAATTTATGAAATAAATGTTCTCTTACAGTTTGGGTCTTTAATTCATTCTCTTACAATGAATTAAACATTGGCTCAGATAGCTTAGGCTTGGGTAAGATTTATTTCTCAGAATCTGCATTCCAACAGACAGCACATATAAGAGTTCTTAGAGACCAGGTATTAAGATTTTAAAGGCAGACAGTGCTTTTTTGACAAACCCAGAATAAACCCAGGTACTGTACTCTTAAGGAATGGAGACTATATTACTTTTTAATTTGAGAAAAATAAACCAACAAATTTTCTTCTGTCCACAGAAAATTGGGTGTCCCCAATTTTTCCTAACTTTCCTGGCATGTTGCCAGAGTCTAGGATTTACACAAAACTTTCACTGCTAGTTTCTGCATCCAGAGACTCCTGTCTCACTCCTCCTAAGCCAGGGGCTGAGACCTTCCCAAAATGTTAATGCAATTTTGCCCAGATGTGGTTTACCAATGTCAATGTTGATCAGGCACTATTTAGTTGGGTTTATTTAATTCCACACTGTTGATTCTGGTGGCCTATTACTCTTTACCCTTTACTCTCTTGAGTAGAAAAACTCTGGCCTTTTTACTTGCCTCTAGTAATTGGACTAGCAACCTCTTGCTGTCTCATATTTCTAACAGCCTTCGCCTCTTAGAGGCTTGCCAGTGTGAGGTAGCTTCCCTTAAGAAAGGAATTAGCATTCCCTGTTAATCCGGCTGGATAGAATTTAATACCCCAGGTCCTGGGTATTAATTTTTTTTCCAGTCAGTTTTCAAGATTAGGTAACAAAAATGTTTCATTTTTCTGAGCGCCTGTATATTTGAGACTTTTTTTTTCATTAGCAATACCTGTGGAAGAAGCATTAATGACAAACAGAAGTGTTTGTATGAATTAAAATATAGTTGTGTTTGCAAAAGAAATATAGTATTAATAACAAGCATTAGCTTTAAAAGATCTGTAGCATTGCAGTCCCATTGCCTGGTTACAATTTTTGTCTCAAGCAAAATGGCTGCCAGAGGGCAGGACTTCTGCTCTTGAGGAGCATGGGTTCTGGCCAGAAAAAAATTCAGAGTCAAGACCCAAACTGTAAGAGAATGTTTACTTCATAAATTACAGAGGTAGAAGAAGTAATTCCTAGAAGATATGAGTGTAGGTAAAGGAAGGGCCCTTGGAGCTTGAGAGTGGGGAAGCTAATGGCAGGGAGCTGGGCGGGGTGGGGGTGGGGGGGGAAGGCGGGACTGAAGAGGAAGAGAAAGAAAAAGACATGAGCATACTTCTTGAGGGAAAGCCTGCTGGGTCCTCCATCCACAGAGTTTTAAGGGTGGAGATTTTAGGGGAGTTCCCAGGGGAAGATCTCAATAGAATATTCAGTAGCTTTCCTGGTGCATCCATTCAGGGTTGTGTCTCTACAGATTTGTTGGTGGCACCAGGGGAGGGGTAATTATTCCATGCAGCTAGTTCTGATGTCAGCTGTGGATGGTTTTGTTGCTTATCTGGGCCTGGAGATTATCTCTAGGGAGGGAAGGTCAGGGTGGGTCCAAACCACAAGACCACTGATATGCTAGGGGAGGAAAAGTCACCCTGAGGGCAAGGTCCCCCCCTATACTGTAATTCATTGTCCCTTGCTAGGCACCTGTGGCTTTTCACCCTGGTGACCTTCTGTATCTGGCCCATTGTCCTTTCTTTGCTCATGTCAGTCTAACTACCTGTAACACTTTGACTGGGGAACTCGCAGGGCAGGGGCAAGGAGGTGAAGCAGGAATTTTAGGGGGACATAGGCAGGCTTAGGGATTTTTTAGAATTGGGGTCCATGGGAAAAAGCATGGGGCTGCAGACTGGGAGAAGGTACATTTCCATAACACAAGGAAGCCAGGTGCAGTTACATCTCCATAAGACAAGGAGGCAGCAACAGGTATATTTACATAAGACAAGGGAACTGGAAGTAGCCAAGAAATATCTATATTTACAAAATAAAGAGAAGGAAGCCCTTCATTCAGAAGAAGGAGAGGAAGAAAGCCCAAAGGGAATAAGGAAACAATAAGGAAGGAGGGGGGGAGAAATTCACAAGTCCCATGTAAGGTTCCACCTTTGAGCCCAGAAGTTACCATAGTAACCAGTCTAAGGGAATAGTGACCAATCAGAGGGGATATCAAGGCACCAGGATCTGCAGCCTTTATAAGCTGTAGGGAAGGGGTACTCAGTGGGATTCTTCCCCCTCCCCATGCGGGAGTCAGTTCAGGGACTCTTCCCCCTCCCTACATGGGAGTCCATTCTGTGGGACTCTTCCTCCTCCCTATGTGGGAATCTGTACTTGTTCTTCAATAAATATCCATCTTTGCTGTACCACTCTTCTGTCCCTGGATTCATTCTTCGATTCCAGCAGACAAAGAATCCAGGTTCCAGTCCAAAAATTCGGTATCAGAGGTAGAACTCTGTACCCAGGACTGCAGCTTCAGCCAGTGTCTCCCACTGCTCTTCCTGTCCACTCCCGCTGAAGCATCCATCTTATATAAAAACTGCTGTTTGAAATTTTAACCCTGCTATTTGGCTTCTGTAAATTCTTGCTTGCTAAGACTACTCCCACTTCAGAGAGGCCATTGAACTTTCCCCAGACAAGGTTATCAGTGCTGGCGCCAGGCTAGGCCTCTGGTTGAGGTCTCAAGGCCCAGCACATACGGGCTCTTTAAGAACTTGCAAAAGGGGCCAGAAACACCGCATATTTGGGAGACAAAGAAGGTGGAATCATATAAATAGGGAGAATTCCTGCATGTTTGGGCCCAGAATTTGAGAGACATTTTCCTCTGAACCCGAGTATAATAAATGTAACTCCATTTCTCTGGTATTGTTTTGTTCTTCTTCGGTTTTCTGTAACATTATTGATTCCATGAACCGAGGAACAACTGGGCTTGGCCTTTTTTGGCCTCCGGTGAATGGGCCAGGTTTGGGGCCCGGGGGAGCCGGATAGGCCTCCAGGAGATACCACTCTGCTGATTTAGTAGAATTGAACTGGGGACTCCGGGCGCTCCCAGACCTCAGCCCAGGACCCGGTTGGCATCTGAAGAGAGTGGACAGACACTTTTGGACCTGTCGACAGAATCTGTCAACAGAATCTGTAAGGTAGGGGCCCTGTCAGTTCAGCCCACTCCAAGAAAGTGGAAGGGGGAGCTTGATCACCTCCCTGGAGGCCATAGAGCTTCCTCAGGCAAATTAACCAAGAGTCAGGAATCAGGTGACTGTTTAAAATCTGGGTAAATATCTTGTAGGAGTCAAAAACTCAGACTGTTTGGTGTATAAATCTAAGTGTAAGAGTCTGTGTGAAGTGAAAGCTACTTTGTGCTGTCTGGCTATACACATGAGAGTATTTGTTATCTCTTTCTATTGTTTAATTTGTTTATAGATAGGGCTGACCTGCTGTGATGGTCTGCAAATGTCTTAAGCAGTGCTGCTGAGTTATTTTTCTCAGAGACTTTTGCTCTCTACCACAGTGGGAGGGAATCAGCCCATTTAGCTAATAAAATTTTCTCTCTAATTTTGTATAACTAAGAGTTTCAGTTTGCTCTGATTTATAATGTGAATTTGCTGTATTAAATTGAAATTTTAAAGTCCTAAGATTAATTTAAAAGTATAAGTTTGTGATATTCCAAAGAACAAAGAACTTTTATTTATGGCTTTCTTATCTCTTTTGTTGGTCGGAGACTTCCAGGGGCAGGGCTTACAGCTCCGCAGGGCGGAGAGATTTACAGGCCCTGTCCCTGCCTGTGACATCATAGTCCAACATTTGTTTGACTTGCTGTTTTCAGTTATTAGGATCCTCATAGAGGACATAACCTGGTCTTTCCCTTCCTCTCTCATCCTGATTCAGATAGCATCTGTAACTGGATTAAAGATCTTTTCTTTCAGGAGGCCATCCAGGCTTTCAGTTCACAAGAAATCTCCCTACACACGCTTATCCTCATCTGGTATCTTTCCAGGCTGACTAAGAGTCATTTTTCCCACAGGTCAGCAGACCTCAGCCTTCAAAATGGAGGACTGCTACAGAGATAGTCTGTAGTTTTCTCTGAAACTCCCACTGTTTCTATTTCTCCCCTCTGTAGGAATTGTCTTCCTCTGACTCACAATCAGAAAGGGAGACAAGAACTGGACTGGGGAACGGGACAGGTGGGGAGGGGGTAGTCGGAGAAATCAAGAGTGGTAAAGGAGGAGGATTTAAGATCCTCTAGGAGTCTAGGGGCTTAGAGTAAAAATCTATGAGGGAAAACAATGGTTAGAGAAAGAAAAAAAAAAGTATCCTTAAATGTAAAAAGCCTGGTAATACAGGATCTCAGACCGCTTGCCTTATTTCCCCTGCTAAGGACAGAGTAAATGGTTAATGCAGAAAGCGGGTGTGTGTCAGCAGTTAATTATGAAGCTGGGAGAGATAGGTTTTTGTTTATTTTTACTGGCTGCAGACCGCTCTGCTGGCGTAGGTGTCTTATCAGAATTTCTAGCTGCCCTGGTGATTTAAAACTGGTTGCTAGGCAGACTCAGCCCCCAAGAGCCAGATGAAAGAAGGGATTGAGGGGGGCTGAATGCCCAAGCTGCCTTCAGTGGCGCGCTGCGGGAAAAGTGGGAGACAACAGACATTTACCTGACACTAGAGCTACCCCACTGCTGCCCAGTGAGTAATGAGCATTTTACAACAAGCAATACAAGACTTAGGCCTTCGGCTTGCTGGCTGCAGCAGTTAAACCAGAAGCCAGTGACTGCTACTAGCCTTCCTGCAGCCCCAGGAATAGAGCAGCAGGCCCGGGATCTGTGAAAGCAGCAGACAGAGCTAGTGAAAGCTCCCTGTTTGCAAATGCACTGAAAGGGTTCAGTACCTGCTGCTGCTGGGAGAGGAGGGGCTGAGATCCCTTTCCAGTGCACTCCCTTGGGAGAGGCCTGGTCACTGCTCTGCCACAAAGGGGACTGGCGGGAAGACAAGGGGCCTAATACCCAAGCCACTGCCACAGGAGCACTTTGCAATATGCAAAGCTGTTTCTAACTACAACTCTGGCTGTTTGGGACTGGCAGCTTAAAGTCAAAGGGCAAAGGAAAGGCACTCTCCCTGGACCGGGGAGCCTTCAGGACTTTGAGATTCTCTAAGAGTGGAGGAATCTGACTGAGGGATGGCAGAGACCCTGTTGGATTAGAAGGACCTAAGGCCACATGTTAAACTTATAAATTACGGTTTTCTAGGCAGATGTCCAAGCCCAGTTATGTAGGGGTTAAGCTGCCTGTTTACAGCAAAACAACTTTCTCCCGTGCCAAAATAAATTTCAGGGAAATTAGGCTGTGTTTGTGGCTAGAAAGAAGAACTGGCCACCATACACAGCCCTGACCGTGGCCTGCAGAAAACTGTATAATAGACTTAGATGATGCCTGCGTCTTCATGGACATGACTCAAGAAAGAATAGGACAATTTTGCTTTGTGTGGGAAGGTTAAGAATAGACTTTCCTCACCTCCCTAAGTTATTTGTATAGCCCTACAATATGTCACATATGGTAGCAGAAGATTTGGCTACCTAAGGTGGCCACAGTGCCAATATTGTACTTCATTGTGTTAATAATATTGCATTAACCTTACAGATGTGAATGCAGTTGCCAAAAGGGCAAGTGCTCAAATCGGCAAGGAAAATACCCATCTGGTTTTGGTCTCTATTAAAAGACAGTTGGCAGCCTGTATACTGTCTTGCAGGCCTGTGTGACCATGCCCATGTCAGGTATGGCACAAACCTCAACTTTAGGAAACTGGGGAAGGCCTGTTTGGAACAGAGGGAAGTGGTGAGTACCAGCCCTTTGTTATAGGAATTACAGATCCCATGAGGTCCTGTGACATGTGAGACCTTGTAAAGCAATAAAGCTCCCTTAGTCCTTTCTCAGAGGGCATGTCACCCCTCCCAGAGACCATATGAAATTTTAAGGACAAGTCAAGTAGGGGGAACCCTACTACAAGGACAGCTATAATTGTCTACTTGAATATAGACACATTTTGAATTTCTCCTTTTCATTTGAAGACAGTTATATTACTCTGAAGAATCCTTAGAAAGGACTGACAAGGAAAATCAGAAGATCTTAAAGCAGGTCAGTATATTTTTCTCCTCATATAATTCCTCTGAAATTTGGCAATGCTTAATAAATCATGGCAATACATTTCTCTGCATAAATTCAATAAGACCAGTTTCTAATAGTGGTTTTATTGACCGGAAACTTTGACTGGAGTGTCATGTTTTAAAGAGCCCTGTCTGAACCCTGAAGACTTAAAGCCAATAAGAGTGCCAAGGAAAAACCTGGTATCCTGCTTGGGAGTCCTGAAAATGGCTGGCGCTGGAGCGTCAGGCCCATGCCCTACCATCACTGGCGGTTGGTCAGAGTAGAAGGGAAGCAATAAGGACGACTCTGCATCCCTGCGGAACCCCACACACTCTAGGCCGCGACGCGTAGGAGGGCTACTGAGATGGGCCTTAAAACCTAGGGCGTGGGCCCAGGTGGAGTCACTGCAGGTGAGGGATTCACCTAACTCAGCAGATACTACAGGCAGGCCTGATGGCAGCTGGATGGCTTGGCTTCTTGACCCTACGGGGCACAATAAGATTCAATCATGAAATTCCGGCAAAGGTAGTCAGTTACCATTCTTGTTGTGTTTATGCAGACAATCAGGCCAAATTGAATAGAATAGGTAAATTAGTCTATATCTGGCTCTTTTGATAAACAAACGTAATTTTGAGGAGAAAAATTCTATTTCAATAGAGGTCATTAAAACTGAAATGTTTTCTTTCCTTTCCACCGGACCATTGTGACAGTTTGTCTCTGCCAGGTCACAAGCCCACCTCCTTCTGTGCCCAGGCCTCATCGTCCCTGTCACAGACAGCAAGGATCTCTTGGCTCTGAGAGAAAACTTTGTCCCTCCTCAGCATGAAGCAGCTACAGAAGAAATTCAATGTCCATTTTCTCTAAAAGAATTCAGAGCCAGGATTCTTGAGGTTATATATTAGGCAGTTAGACAGACATGAGCAGAGCAAGGATGATGGGCCAACTAGCACTACCAGATGTAACTTAGTCTTTCCACCTCTATGTATGTGAGACAAGCGGCATAGGCAAAGAGGTACTCACCCAAAGTCTCAGCCCTTAGAAAAGGCCAGTAGCTTATTTGTCCAAAAGACTTGACCTTTTTGCATTTGGGGGACATATTTGCCTCTGGGCGGTAGCAGCCACAATTATGCTTATTAAAAAAGCAAATAAGTTAACCCTAGGGCAGTAACTAATCCTAACTGCCCCACATGAGGTTGAGGTTTTACTCCAGAACACACTAGAGCATTGGATGTCAAACACTTGAGTCACCCAGTTTCAGGCTTTCTGGTAGACAAAAGAAAAATCAGTAACAATTTATACTGATAGCAGGTACGCATTTACAACAAGGTAAGGGTTCTCCACAGAAGCAAGAGGGAACTGAGCCACAGATGAAGCTGCCAGGGAGGCTGCCCTAAAACCAGTGGGGCCTCTACAGATTCTAGTGACTCTTCCAGACCCTGATCTACCCCATCTAGAAAAGCTAAAATCCATAACCAGTCTTTATTCAAGTTCTTATAGGCTTTACAGTCTACCCAGGAAGTATCTGAGACGCTCTTCCTGTACCAACTAATGATCTGGTTCATCCCTTCCACCCTGGTGACTCTGTTGGGTAAAGGTATTTTCCACCCAAGGACTGACTCCTACCTGGAAAGGACCACCTCCACAGCAGTCAAGGTCAATGGAATCCCAATTTGGCTTCATCACACCCAGCTTAAGACAGCCCAGGAAAAATTGAGAGTCTAGGACTCTTTGGACTCTCTAAAGATTATTCCTGGCCCTCATTCTGGACCCTTATCTAATGAGCAGGCCCACTAACTTTATTAGGCAGAAAATTAAGATTATAGTCCTCAGGGGTATATATACTACAATGACTAAGAGTCAATGATTTGACTCATGTACATAAAACCAGTGGTGAATGAAGCATCCATCTTATATAAAAACTGCTGTTTGAAATTTTAACCCTGTTAATTGGCTACTATAAATTCTTGCTTGCTAAGACTACTCCCACTTCAGAGAGGCCATTGAACTTTCCCCAGACAAGGTTATCATGGCCTGCACCACGCTAGGCCTCTGGTTGAGGTCTCAAGGCCCAGCACATACGGGATCTTTAAGAACATGCAAACGGGGCTGGAAACACTCCATATTTGGGAGACAAAGAAGGTGGAATCATATAAATAGGGAGAATTCCTTCATATTGGGGCCCAGATTTTGAGAGACATTTTCCTCTGGACCCGCGTGTAATAAATGTAACTCCATCTCTCTGGTATTGCTTTGTTCTTCTTCGGTTTTCTGTAACACTGCAATGTGTCCACAAACTTCAAGTCTGCTGAGAAAAGCACACTGTCAAGGCAGAGACACAGGTAAGACTGTTAAGAGCATATATAGAATATTGGAGACTGGCTATAGGTTATAAGAAATATTAATACGGTATCCCATTCCATTTGTTTGATTTAGAAGCCCCTGCTTTTAAGTATACTTTTAACCCTATATCATTTTATCTAATTGGGATGTTCCTCATAATGGCAATTGTAATTCCATGTTGTAATTTCCTTGAGGACTGGCAGCAGTATGGCAGGACATTAGCCAAAAATGGAATTTAATCCACATTTTTTGTTTAGCCATACTAGCTATAAAATTGGGGTCAATCTACATTTTTGTTTAGCTATATGTGAGGCCCTCACCTTATGGTTACCAACCCAAGTTAACAAAAGAATCTTAGTAGAATTTCACCATTTCTGTAGATATTTATAGTTTCTGGGATCACAGTTCTTAGACAGAAATAAGCAGGTGTGCTGGATAGTGGCAAGCTTGACTCTTTGTAGTTTAAAAGAATTTGTTGAGGAGATAAGGTTATATTTTAAGAAGAGTATTTACATTGAATATGATGTTTAATTTTGTTCTAAGTTTAATTTTTATTTTTCATCTTATTAAGGAAGTCTTAAGGCCAGCTGTCATATTTCTTTATATCCATCATTCATATGGTCTATCTACAGATACCAATAAGACAATTGTTTAAAATGAAAGTTCTCTTTAAAAAATCTTTTAAATATAGACAATTCTAAAGATTCATTATCTGCCCATTGATGAGTAGGATCTCATATTAACTTCAATATAGATTCAAATCAATAAGGCTTAAAAAAAGATGTAAGAGGCATCCCAAAGAAGGGTGCAACTCTCACAAGATCCAGAATGTTCACTCCCAGAGTTAGTCTAAGAAAGCAAAAACCATTGTTGTCATAGTGCTAAGAATGGTTAGTGCAAATGATGTCTTTTGTTTTCCACAGGAACCTGAGATGCTTCCAGTCACAGAACTTCTAATCTGTGATGCCAAGAAGGTGTTACTGGGCTGAGACTTTTTCAGCACTAACAAGACAATGGATGTTGACATGATGAAAGCCCCTCATGGACTGGACCCCTGAAAGCTGATATAGTCAGATAAAGAGAATGTTGCTGTGACTTCATGTCTCAGAATCCAAGTGTATTCAATGACCACCAGATGTACCCTGACATGTGTACCTTCTGGTAGAAAAGGCCAGAAAGAATATTCTCATTGGTCATAAAGCCAAGATCTCAGGACATAGAACAAAATGAAAATAAAAACTCACCTGGTTTTAATAAGAAAACCCACACCAACATTTATTTAAACTGATGCCAGTCTGGTGAAAACTATGAACTCACCAATCTTCAAGGATGGCTCAAAAAACCTGCTTATCGGACCTATTTCTGTGTTCTACTCTATAGTTTTTTCCTCCTTATGATATACCACACAAAAGACAAAGGCAAAAGAAAGCCATGACTATCTCTTAGAGGAAAAGAATCAACAGAAAATGAGAGTACTCATAGCCAATCTTTACTAGTGTCACTATACCCAAATAACTAGTTCCATAAATTGCCGAGAACCAATTCCAGCATGTAATAATTACAAGAGTTCCATCAAAAGGTTGATGGGACTTGGGGTGCTCAACAAGGGTGAGCCACATATATAATTTACCTGTTGGAAATGGCTACACGACACTTCCCCCAAACCTGAATAGGATTGTTAACTGCCAGACAGCTCAGGGCATTTTATTGCCTCCTGTTGGCCAAACACCTGAACAGCTGTAGGCTGTTCCTAAATCTGACAATATCCTTTGATACCTTACCCTTTGAAGTGTATATTTCCACCTTGCCTTAGGACAAATCATGTTGAATAAAAGCAAGGGTCCTTGGTCAAGGGAGAGTCTTCAGTTCCTTTTAGCTGAAGCTCCTCTGACCTCCCAATGCCTTTCAAAAATATCTTTCGTCCTTGGACTCCTTCTTATCTCATCCATGTGCAGCCCCTTTCTCCAGAATGCTGAACACTTTTTAAGGCTGGGAAAAGAACCCCGGCATTATGGTGCCCTAACGAGAGACACCAACAATAAAAACTTTCTCCTGCTAATATAAATTAAAAAAAAAAAATTCTCAACACTCTCATTTCCACAAGACCCTACAGGTAGATATCTGAAGACTAAAGTTATAAGAAATCTTACCTTCTGCTAGTGTTTGTCAGAGGTCCCAGTATCAACCGAGGAAAGAAGACCTTATCTCCCCCTGGTTGCTAGTGGGGGTGGAATTTTTGTGATATCCCGAAAAAAATAATTTTCTGAGACTAGCATGGGAGAATTAATTATTTTTATTTGAGTGGAAATAAATGCCTAAGTTTCCAAAGTCCCATTTCCTTTAATTCAGTCATAGAAGTGTAGCTTGGACTTCAGTAAAACTAAAAGCAAAGCCAGTGTCCAGAATATCTTTTCCATGTTGGAACCGGGTCCAGCTGAATAGCTTGTGTTTCCTGCTGCAGTCTATTAGTCCATTGTATGTGGGGTCTACCTGGCAACATGTCTATGAAGGAAAAATGGGCGAATGCAATGAATTAGGAGCAAAAGAACCCTACAAGCCAAGGAACAAGCACAATAAGAGAGAGAACTCCTTTGTTTAGGAGATTATGTAATCCCAAATTTTCACATGCTGCAGTGGCCACACCCATCTGGCTAATGATTTCTGTTCCTAGGTGTGACTGACAGACAAGTACCTTCCCTATGTCACCCCCACTTTACAGGGCATGTATCTATGTTCCTTTGTTGGATCCCTTCCCCCAGTGTTTTTCAGAGAATAAGCTGGTGGTTCCCTGGGGAGTGTAAAGTTGCAGTTTCCTGGTGAAACTGCTCAAATGACATGCTTATAATGTCTGTCCTTCCCTTGCACCTTTCCTATTATTAATAACTAGCTAATTACAATGGTATCACCAGGATCTCTCAGCTACAACAGCTTTGGAGTAAGCAGTGTCTAGCCAATGAAATTTATCTTGTCAGCTTTGCCAACTGTATGGGAGGAAAATTTTTACTTCTATCCTCTTAAGTTCTTTTGACTAATAATCAAATCAACATAAGATAGATTGACAGGAGAAAAACATTTAATTTTATACATACAGGAACCCCAAAGATATGAGGCTCCCAGACAATCAGTCAACTGGGGCTTACCTGCTATCATCGTGAGCTAAGGAGAAGGAGGTATGAGTCTCAGACTTCAAAGTGTAGGAACACAATTCACAGGGAGATGGGAAGAGCAAAAGTATGTAAACAAATGTTTGCCATACCATGCAAAGAAGTTATCTTTGGTAATAGCCCTCTTCCTGATTCAGGCTCCCTATTTAAATTTTTTTAGGCAGTTTAGGTGAGGCAAAAGGAAAAACTTCCTGAGTCTTCTGTTTATTAAACAACACATTTTGGGGTGGCAAATTTTGCTTCCCTACAATATAAAGAAAGATAAGATACAGAATTTGCTTTCATGTTTCTCAGTTTAGCACAAATTGTTTCAATCTTTTTGGCCTCATCTTGTCTAAGGTACCCCACATGGATAGTTCATTTTTGCCTCCAATTCAGTTTCTTCCTGCTCTCTTCTCCCTTGTAGTGTCATCCCCAGCTAATGACCTAGCATTACTATCTTAGCCCCCTATTTCAAGATATCTTATAAGCTTCTGACAAATAATTAAGTTCCAATACTCTGGTAAATTTGTTTCTTGCAAATTTCCCAATTTCAGGTACTTACTGAATAGCAAATGTTTTCTTCTAAACATAAGGTCCATTGGTGTACAATGTGCAGAGCAGTTTTGATGTTTCCTAGTTCTACTCTAGAAAACCATGAATTCATGACACTTGGCTTTAGGTAAGCAGTTGGAGGGAGGGAAACAGTATACTTTTATAACTGAGTTGTAGCAGCTTTTATCCCAAAGTCCAACTATAACAGCAATAAGAACCCCCCTAAAAGAAATAAAACTGGTTTAATTTTTCCACTGGTAGTGTGTATTTTTCCTAAAAACATTACTTTGAGAGTCAGTGTTTCTGTTCAACCACCATAGTATGAGAGTATAGAGTGGTACAAATAAATACTGATCAATAGCCAGAGAAAAGAGTGACTCCATTTGGTGTGATCTAGAACAACTTTATAAACAACGTGATCTTTACATGATAGTTGAAGGAAGTTCACCAAGAACAGAGGTGGTATTAAGGGTAAAAAAGCTTTGGGTCATATTTCAGGCAAGAGGAAAATATGAGGAAAGCACAGAGGCATGAATATGCCTGGTGTGCTAAAAACATTATTAAAAGTTAGCCATTCTAAAAGTATTTTAGAAATCTTCGACTGCAGCTTCCTCCCCAGTAGCTGCTCTTTAGATTCGTCTGAATGCCCATACTACTGTTATCAATTGAAGGGGGTGTTCACTCGTGGAAGCGGGAGATCCCTTTCCCCACCAGGTGCTGGGGATTGGGTTCTTATGATATCCTGAGTAAAAGAATTTTCTAAGACTCGCATGGGAGAAGGAGTGATTTTTATTTTGTGTGGAGTTGTATTCCTTGGTTTCAAAAAGTCCCATTTTCCTTAAACCAGTCCTGGAAAAGGTGCAGCTGGGGATTCAGCAGAGCTAAAAGCAAAGCCAGTGTCCCAAGTTTTTGTTCCATGATGGAGTTCAATCCAGTGTAACATCAGGCTAGTCATAGTCCATTAGTCCATTGTGTGTTGTCCACGTGTCCGTGAGCCATGTGGGCAAGTGCAGAGTGTGAGAGCCCTGCAAGCCAGGAGTTACGCACCAGCAGCAAAAGAGAGCAGAAAACAGGATAGGGAATCCCTTTCTTCAGGAGCTTATGTAGCTCAGATTTTAGGCCTTTGCAGTGGCCATGCCTATTCCGGCCACTGACCTGCTCCCAGGTGTGACTGACAGGTAGTTATCTTTTCTATGTCACCCAAACCTTACTGAACATGCCTATAATAGTCAGCCTTCCTTTGGTTCATTTCCAGTTAATTAATAACAGGGTTAAATACAACAATATCACTACTTTTGAGTAATAGCAATGAGAAGCTCTAAGATAGTCCCCATCTAACTTTATAAATATCCATCTAGTGTTAATAATGTTAAATGAGACTTTCTAGAAGATAACAGATGCAGAGTCAGGAAGGGAAGAACAAAGCCATGTGTAATACTATTTGTAAATTCTGTGTCCTAAATGAAAAACGTGAGAGATGATGGTTAAATGGAATCAGTGAAGGCTTCCTGAAGAAAGTACTAAGCAAGGTCATGAAGATTAGATAGGAATTTGAGAGGTGAAAATGTGGGAGGGAGACAAAGCAGTAGGAATAACATGCAGTGTGAAAACCCTAGGTATGTGCAGAATTGTCCAATAAAACTTCCTTAGATTATGGAAATGTTCCATAGCTACACTGTTCTGTACGTTACAACTAGCTGCTGAGGCTACTGAGCACTTGAAATTTGGCTAATGCAACTGAAGGACTGAACTTTTAATATTATATACATTTAATTAATTAAATTTAATTAACCACTGTGAAAATACGTGAAGACCAATCAAATGAAAACAGGTCAAGGCTATTTACTGAGACTTGGCTGTAGCAATGGAGTCAGCTATTGTCATTTGTGTTTTGGCAGAGACTCAGAGGCAGAAGGAGGAGTGGAAAAACTCTGCAGTGGAAAAAGAGAAGGCACCAGGTGTTCCCTGGCTGGAGGCTGTTGTATGGGGAAGCTGTAGGTCTATGAATTATAAGTTATTTGTTAGGGGTGCATATTTGGCTTTCTCTGATTGGTCCTAAGTTTGAAGTGGGAACAAAAATTAGACAAGCAAGTCACTTATGAATAAAGTCCTGGCCATTTGGGAACTACCGTTACAGAGGTTATTGTTTGGCTCACTGGAATGTTGTAGAGATAGTAGGTAAATATCACTTACAGATAGCAGGTTGTCTTCCTAGTTTGGTTACTGTAGATCATGGGTTGGTTTTCTGGACTGATAGATAGCTGCACAGTGTGGATTAGAATTCTATTTCTATATGTGTCTACTAATTGTCTGTATATTCCTTCTCTCACCATTAATGGCTCTATCCAGTTTGATGGAACATAAGGTGTGTTTTAGGAAATAAGACTAAGAGTAGAGATAAGACCAGAATGTGGAAACCATGTTGCTAACCTAAGAAATTTTAATTTCTTTTTATATGGATGAAATATCAAGGAAAATTTGAGCACAAGTAGTTGTGTGATCACAGTTATTCTTTTATATATACTAGTATATATTTATTTATCTTAAAAATAATTCTTTATTGTTGAAAGTATAACACATGTCCCCTTTTCCCCCCATTGGCCCCTTCCAGCCTGCCCTGCCCCCACCACCCCAGGGCTTTAGCACCCTATTGTCTGTCTCCATAGATTATGCATAAATACATAGAAAAGGCTTGGTTGTCACTGTCATTTTCCAAGAATGCCTGACCTTTCTGTTTTTTAGCACTCTCACGGAATGGTTTTATCAAGAAGATTTTATTGAAAAGGTAAAAACACACTCAGGTACTTTACACTCACAAAGTAAAGGTACCAGTTTACCAGTAGAGAACTGTCTTCCACAGTTTCATAACAAAATTCAAACAAGCTAAAAATCAAACAAAAGTTCTTTATCTCACTAATACTCCATTAAAAGTGAATCTTTGGAGACTAGACTATATGATTTCACTAACATTAAATTTTTTAAAATGAGTTCCTCCAACTTCATCTTGTTTCAAATCAAGATCCTCTCCAAAAGAAATTCATTCATTCATTTTGAATTCATTCATTCAAAAAGAAATGAATATTTATTTAATTGGTATAAAAAGCACATATTTTAAGAAAAGTAATTAAAGATTGATAACAAAATGCACAATAATAAAAATTGGATCAATTATCTTGGGTTGCCTTTTCTGTCCACATTCTGAATATTGCACAGCTAGCATAGTAGTCATAAACACATTTTGGTTTGAATATGTCACTGCACATTTTTAGAACAATTTCAATTATCACTGCAAGTAATATATGGTAATCTGGAGTTGAATGCCACCTCTGGTGTTTTAACATCCATGATCACTGCCTAAAGGAAAGCCATTAATTAACTACAGTCCTGATCCCCAAAGCCAGAGTAGAATATTTCACTGTTGTAGTGGTCTAGAAACCATTAGTTCTATCTGAGCATTTTCAAAATTCCAAAGGAGCCTCTAAAAATGTATATAATTATGAAAAAAATAATCCACAGTCATTCTCAGTAGTAAATTCTCTTGCTGGGATCTTTGCCAGGTTGGCAAAAATATCAGTACAATATTCAGATAGATTTGTTTCCAATAGACAAATAACTTTGTATAGGAAAGTCACTTAATGCAATACTGAGCTTTTAGACTCCATTTCAATTGGCCTCCTCAGATTGCATTTCTTGAAAGCAGGACAGGCCCTCAGGGAAGTCTCTGAAGCCCTGGGTGTCCCTCAGAGCCCTGCTCTACCCTTCGCAGTGCTCAGCATTTGTTCTCCTTGAAATCCCATCATCTAAATAGATGCTCATCTATGCCCCTAAGAAATGAGGTCAGCACTTTCAGGAAGCAGCACGCCTGGTTAGGCCAAGAGAAATGGACCTCGTATTCTTTTTAAATTTCAAAGAGACTATGTATCTGGAGGTTTGGGGCAAGCAAAACAACCCAACTCAGACTAATATAGGCAGGCAGAAAGGAGATTTAATCAAAACACACCATGTATGTTGATGTAGTCACATTTGTACATTTTTTCTTTAGTTTCCATTACCCTAGGAGCTACATCAGTGAAGATATTGCTTCGGCATATGTATGAGGTTTTGCTGCCTGTGGATTCCTCTAAGATTTTTATGGTTTCCTGCCTTACGTTTAAGTCCTTTATCCATTTTGAGTTTATTTTTGTGTTTGGTGTGCTGTTCATTCTGTGGAACAAGAGGGGTTAAGGGGAGCCAATAGGCCCTTTTTACAGCAAAAGTTCCTCTGACAAGCTGGCCACCATGGCAGGCAGTTTCTCAAAGTTTGGAAGAGAAACTGGGTCAGGAATCAAGAGCCTCCTCATGTGGCACAGATACAGACTAGAGAGGCAAGTGCAGGTGACATTGAAGTTGTTTTCCAGCAGCTTTCTGCCATCTCAGCTAGATTTTACTAGTCCAGCTAAAGAAATAGCAGCTGCCCTCCTGGGTTTTCAGATATCCTTAATAGAATATTCTCATCATTTGGGGTTATGGGCTTCTGGTTGTCAAAACGGTAGATTACCCTTTCATTGTATTTTCCTCTGTGCAACCATCTTTGGAATGAAAACAAGAATGTTAACAAAAAATCATGTGTTATTAGCTGAATGCTTGTGTACCCCTAACATTCATGTATGGAAAGCCAAATCCCCAATGGGATGGTATTAGGAGGTAGGGCTTTGTGGAAAGTAATTAGGATTAGATGAGGTCATGAGGATGGAGCCCTTGTGAATGGCATTAGTGAACTTGAAAGATTCATGAGAAAGAGTGCTTCCTCTTGCTCTCTGCCATGTGAGGACGCAGTGAGAAGTCAGCAAGCAGTCTGATCTGGAAGAGGGCTCTCAGCAGAACTCAACAGTGCTGTCACCTGATCTTGGGTGTCCAGCCTCCAGAACTGTGGGAAATAAATTTCTGTTGTTTATATGCCATCCAGACTATGATATTTCTGTTACAGCAGCCAAATGAACAAAAACATGTTTGGACTAACACATCATAGGACTACAATTAAAAATACTAAAGAATATAAAATTATAGGATTGTTCTCCAAATTGGCCCAGGAGCACTAAAAGTCACTTACTGGTGGTAGCATGCAATTTCAAGTTAACTTTACTCTGTCACCTTTTCCTAAATTATTTTATGTATGTATATGTGTGTGAGGTGTGTGCGAGTGTGTGTGTGTGTGTGTGTGTGTGTGTGTGTGTGTGTGTGTGTACATGCACTGGAATAGAGAATTGAAGTTTGAATGGGTAGAAAGAAAACATAAGAGCATTAGAAAACAGCTGCGGAAAAAAGTCCGTGCTTTCTACATAGTCTGATCTGAATTTTACATAAATATGCATACTTGGCACCTATTTAGCTTTTTGTAAAAACCAGGAGATGACCATTATTTTTCAACTTCTCATTAGCTTTGTACTATACAGCAAACCTCATTTTATTGTGCTTCACTTTATTGTACTTGGCAGATGTAGCATATTTTTACAAATTAAATGTGAGACCCTGTACCAGAAAAACGATTGTGACTCACTTTATTGTAAAACTCACTTTTTTTGTGGTGGTCTGGAACTGAACCTGCAATATCTTTGAGGTATGACTGTATAGTAGTCCCTCCTTACCTATGGGGAATATGTTCCAAGATGCCAGTGGATGCCTAAAACTGTAGATAATACCAAACCCTTTATATACTATGTTTTTCTCCTATATTTACATTTTCTATGTTAAAAAGTTTAATTTGTAAGTTAGGCACAGTGAGAGATTAACAACAATCCTATCTAATAATAGAGTAATATGCAAATTAACCATCACTCCGCGACAAAAATGGCGGCCCCCATAGCCACAAGATGGCTGCGCCCAGTCACCTCAGAGCGGGGAAAGCAGGACATGGCGGCTTCCTGATCGCGGCAGCCGGGAAGCCCCAGGCCCTGCAGACAGAGCGGGGAGAACAGGGCATGACAGATTCCTGATCGCTGCCTCAGGCCCTGCAGACAGAGCCCCGAGAGGAAGGCATGGCGGCTTCCTTAGCACTGCGGCAGAGGGGAAGCCCTAGGCCTGCAGACAGAGCCCATAGAGCAGGGCATGGTGGCTTTCTTAGAGCAGAGGTGGCGGGAACACCCCAGGTCCAGCAGACAGAGCCCAGAAAGCAGGGCTTGGGGGCTTCCTTAGCAAGATGACAGTGGAAACACCCCCAGGCCCTGCAGACAGAGCCCGGACAACAGGGCATTGGGGCTTCCTTAGTGTGTCCGTGTTGGCGAAGCCCCCAGGCCTGGCAGACAGAGCACACTGCAGGGCATTGGGGCTTCCTTTGCATGGCGCATGGCAGCAGCAGGCAGAGAGTAGACAGCAGGGCATGGGGACTTCATCTCCATGGCTGCAGGGAAACCTCCAGGCCCTGCAGAGAGCAGAGAACCATGGGGAGTGGGCCTAAGCCATCAGTAGGACAACCCTGAGAGCTCCTGGATTGTAGAGGGTGCAGGTTGGGCTGAGGGACCTCCGTGCACGAATTTCGTGCACCGGGCCTCTAGTAGCTAATAATAAAATGGAACAATTGTAATAGCAAAACAAAGGTTACTTAATCACAAACACTGTCATACTGCAACAGTTGATCTGATAAGCAAGATGACTACTACCAGTAAGTGACTAACGGGTGGGGAGTGCCTATAACATGGAGACTCTGGACAAAGAGATGATCCACATCTTGTGCAGGAGAGAGCCGGATGGTGAGATATTTCATCACGCTTCTCAGGATGGCATGCAATTTAAAATATATGGATTGTTTACTTCTGGAATTTTACATGTAATATTTTAAACTGTAGTTGACCACAGGTAATTGAAACTTCAGAAAACAAAACCTGTATAAGAGAGGAACTACTGTATTCCTTATTAAATTACCCAGTCAACATTTTCATGAAAAAATTATCTCAAGTGGTTAGTATCAACCTCTTTGTCTCCTACAAAATGAATGAATTAATTAATTAATAAATAGAAGTTGCTTAATCTATCTACTTGCTTAAATTAAAATTTGAACTTGTAGAGGAAAAAAGTATCTTACTAAAATACTGATTATACAGAGACTTTTAAATAAATATTTAATATCACTATATATGAAACATTCACCTTTTTCAAAGAAAGGACCAATGAACACTCCTATGAATTCAGCAGGATTTAATACACATGTATATTTTCTCTGCTCATTTCTGAAAATGTAGAAGAGAATGTTAATTTTTCCAAATAAACTTTCTTTAGCCTACCAGCAAAGTTAGTTTGGATAAAGCAGCTTTTCATTGTCTTCTTTTATATGTATGTGTATGTTTTGTTAATCCTCACCCTAGGATATTTTTCCATTGATTTTTAGGGAGAGTGAAAGACAGAGGGAAAGACAGAGAGAAACATCGATGTGAGAGAATGACATGGATTGGTTGCCTCTGATCAGGGCCCAGGTGGGGGAGGAGCCTGCAATCAAGGTATGTGCCCTTGACTAAAATTGAACCCGGGACCCTTTGGTCCACAGGCAGATGTTCCATCCACTGAGTCAAACCAGCTAGGGCCATCTTCTTCTTTATTAAATTCACATCTGTACACAAATTATCCTTCTCATTTAGAGTTTTGGTGTTTTGATTACTGTTGTTTTTTCCTTGTTGTCTTATCCTACCTAATAAAATAGTAATATGCAAATTGACCGCACCTTCGCTATGCCCAAGCCACGCCCACCAGTCAAAGCCACGCCCACCAGTCAATCAGGGCGAGTATGCAAATTACCCAACAAATATGACGGTTAGTTTGCATATGCTAAGGGAGAGAGGAGTGAAGACTGAAGACAACTTAGAAGGAAGAGGGAGGAAAAGCGGAAAGCAAGGTGGCTGCCAGAGGGAAAACCCAGGCGGGGCGGAGCGGGGTGGAGCGGGGCGGAGCGGGGCAGGCGGCAGCTGCGTGTGGGTGCAGGCGCGGCAGCCGCAACAGCGGCAGCGGCAGCGCACGCAGCCACAGCGGCCACTTGCAGGATTCTTCCTGCAAATGGGCTACTAGTAATTCTATAATGTAACTAGAGGCCTGGTGCACGAATTCGTGCATGGGTGGGGTCCCTCAGCCTGGCCAGTGATCGAGGCCTATCAGGGGACTGGCTGAAGGGGAAGGAGGGACCCCAGGAGGTTGGCCAGCTGGGGGGAGGGGCCACAGGAGGTTGGCTGTGGGAGCACACTGATCAACAAGGGGCAGCTCCTATGTTGAGCGTCTGCCCCTTGATGGTCATAGCAATTGATCAGCTGGTCATTCTGGTCATTCCAGTCATTTGGTGGTAAAGGTAGTTTAGGCTTTTATATATATAGATGGTTGCCTTGGTAATAGAAAAGTAGGTTCAAACCTTTTCAAATGATAACTATCTCTATTTCATGTTATTTACTGGATTTCATTCAGGTATATTCTATTTTTCCCCTTCATAAACTTAAAGTTACTCCTTCCTTTGTCATACTTATTTGCATTTTTTAAATACTTCTCAGACTACCAGTATTTCTCATCTATTTTATTCAAATGGAAAATCAAGTCCATGATTTTAAATGCAATTGAAAAACATGTATTTGTATTTCAACCATTATTATTGCTGAGCACCACATTCTACCTGAAAAGAAAACTATTCCCAGCTACTGTGTCTGTGAGCGCCCCTGGACTGGTGATTCTAGGTCTGTGGTCTGAGGTTCCAATTGGGAACCATGGAGTCAGAGAGCACTTTGTGAGGGAACCCCATGAAGACTTTAGCCAGTTCCATTCCTTAGAAGAGTTGCTGAGAGCAGTTGGTCTTTGCTTCCAGCATCTGTGTGGTGATTGGTCAAATTTATCACGGGTGGCCATGAAAGAAGGCTGCAACTTAAGTGTAAAGTGTAAAGCTCTTTAATTGTAAAAAGACACCAAGTGATGACTTGTGGCCCAGGGTTGAGCAATTATAGTGAGAGTTGTCCTAAATCCTGTGTCAATAACTCATGACTATCAGCAGACTAGACTGGTGAAAGTATAGAATCTTAATAAAAAAGGAACTTAATGTAATTTGGCCCAGGTGTTTTTCTTAATCTAGAAAAGTAGATTCCCATATTTCTACAGATAAACTGAAGTAGGTTGATTGACCACTCAAATTGTATGTGAAATTTAGGGAACAGGTGTGTGTTTCTCTAAAGAAACATCTTTTTTTTTTTTCTTCACATTCACATAGAGGCCTATGGTAAGCAGACCAAGATCACAGTTTGAATGGGATAGTCAAATTTATGCCCATGTCCTGCCATAGTTATTAATAATGCCCTTATTTCACTCTTAAAAGTTCAGTTTAGTTTATAAATTATGTGGTCCTCCCTACTTTTGACCTACACAAGGATAAGAACTGTTGATTTTGCTCAACCCTCTACTTTCACACAAAAACTATTATACTATTTTCTTATAAAAGAGACTGTCAAGGAATAAAAATTTCTGAGACAAATGTATTTGCATAACTAAGGTATAGTTGCATAACAAAGATTTGAAAAACAAGCAAAGTTTGCTTTAGACTTCACTAAGATGAATATTTTAATTATAAACATCAGCACTGTTGCAAATTTAAAAGACATTTATAATCATAAGCAACAACTTGCTTGTGGCAATATTCTGAGATTAATTCAAGATGAAGTAAGTTCAATTATATTGCAGTTCAAAGATTTTATTCTTGTAAATTTCTTTTTTCCTTCTGCTCATATGGTTCAAAGAAATAGCAAGTCCTATGATCAACAACAAACAGTTTTAATCAGGTTAATACCAAGATCTTTGATTATGTGTCAGATTCTGTGCTAGGTATTTGTGGAAACATGAAGATAAATAAGACCACAGGTAAGCCTTCAAGGATCTTAGGGTCTAGGAGGGAAGGAAAAAGATATAAATAATGAACAAAATGCATACATTTAAAGTACAATCGTTCATAAAGCATTAGGTTCAAATGAAATGGGGAGGGAGGTGGATCTAAAACAATAGTTGCTTAACAAGATTAAAGTTTGTCCATTAGCCATAAAAAATTATGAGATTAGGCAGTCCAGAGCTGGAGTGGCACTCTAGAGTCAAAGGGTTCAGGCTCCTTTCACATCATTTCTTAGCATATTTGGCCTACATTCCCAAAGTTATCATAGAACTGGCTAACTGCTCTAGCTCCAATCATCATATCTATATTCATGGCTGCAGAAGAAAGGAAGAGAAGGTAGGGGAAGGTTGGGGTAAGGAGGAGAGATCAACCAAAGGACTTGTGTGCATGTATATAAGCCTAACCAGTGGTCACAGACAACAGGGGTGTGGGGTCATAAGTGGGGGGGGGGCGGGGTTTGGGAAGGTAATGGGGGGATGAGGACAAATATGTGATACCTTAATCAATAAAGAAATTTAAAAAAACACAAACAACAACAACAACAAAAACAAAGGCTTAACTACAAGACTGTGCACACAGCCCACAAAGGGGTGCATCAAGAGTGTCCACCTCAAGTAACTGGGGAGGCTGAGCCACTGGGCCCTATAGGACACCTAGCACACAAAGCCACTCTATCAACACAGGTAAGCAGCCAAAATGCGGAGACAAAGAAACAGGTCACAAATGAAAGAAATGGAGGAAAGCAAACTACTGGATATAGAGTTCAAAACCACGGTTATAAGGTTTTTCAAGAATCTTCTAGAAACCGCTGATAAATTTAGTGAGACACTCGAGGATATGAAAAAGGACCAACTGGAAATTAAGCATACGCTGACTGAAATAAAGATTAATATACAGAGCTTTAACAGCAGTCTAGAGGATCCCAAGAATCAAGTCAAAGATTTGAAATATGAAGAACCAAAACACCCAACCAGTAAAGCAAAAAGAAAAAAAGAACCCAAAAATATGAAGATAGAAGGAGCCTCTGGGACAATTTCAAGCATACCAACATCTGAATTATAGGGGTGCCAGAAGAAGAGAGAGAACAAGATATTGAAAGCCTATTTGAAGAAATAATGACTGAAAACTTCTCCTACCTGGTGAAAGAAATAGACTTATAAGTCCAGGAAGCGCAGAGAACCCCAAACAAAATTCAGAGACCTGGAATCCAAAGAGGACCACACCAAGACATATCATAATTAAAATGCCTAGAGCAAAAGACAATGAGAGAATATTAAAAGTAGCAATAGAAAAACAGTTAGTTACCAACAAGTGAGTACCCATAGGACTATCAGCTGATTTCTCAACAGAAACTATGCAGGCCAGAAGGGAGTGGCAAGAAATATTCAAAGTTATGAATAGCAAGAACCTACAACCAAGATTACTCTACCTAGCAAAGCTATCATTTAGAATTGAAAGTCAGATAAAGAGCTTCACAGATAAGAAAAAGCTAAAGGAGTTCATCACCACCAATCCAGGATTATATGAAATGCTGAAGCGTATTCTTTAAGAAGAGGAAGAAGAAGAAAAAGGTAAATATAAAAATTATGAACAACAAAGCGACAACAAATACGTATCTATCAACAAGTGAATCTAGAAATCAAGTGAATAAAAAATCTGACGAACAGAATCAACAGGCAAATATAATAGAATCAGGGGCATAGAAAGGGAGTGGACTGACAATTCTTGGGGGGAAGTAGGTGTGTGGGGGGGTGCCATAAGAGACTGGACAAAAACTGTACACCTATGGACGAGGACAGTAGGGCAGGGGGTGGGGTGGGATCTGGGTGGAGGAGAGCTATGGGGGAAAAAAGAGGAACAACTGTAATAATCTGAACAATAAAGATTTATTTTAAAAAATAGTAAGAGTAGGAACTAAATTGGAGTAGTGGTTTATATATATACTAGATGCCCGGTGCATGAAATTCATGCACAGGGGTGAGGTGTCCCCCAGCCCAGCCTGCACCCTCTCTAATCTGGGATCCCTCTCACAATCTAGGACTTTCAGCTCTTAACCGCTCGCCTACCTGCCTGCCTGCCTGATTGCCCCGTAACCACTCCCCTGCCAGCCTGATTGATGCCTAACTTCTCCCCTGCCAGCCTGTTTGCCCCTAACTGCCCTCCCCTGCAGGCTTGATCGCCCCCAACTACCCTCCCTTGCACGCCTAGTCCCTCCCAACTGCCCTCACCTGCTGGCCTGATTGCCCACAACTGCCCTCCCTTGCAGACCTGGTTCCTCTCAACTTCCCTCCCCTGTTGGCCATCTTGTGGTGGCCATCTTGTGTCCAGATGGGGGCAGCCATCTTTGACCACATGGGGGCAGCCATCTTTGACCACATGGGGGCAGCCATCTTGTGTGTTGGAGTGATGGTCAATTTGCATATTACTCTTTTATTAGATAGGATTCTATTTGAGCCTAAGCATTCAGTCATCTGCCATGCTGTCAGCCAACATTTTCTGATTATTCCCTGTGTAAGAGGTATTGTTTTAAGTGCTTGCATTTTTTAGTTTACTTAAGGTTCTCAAAAACCCTTTGGGGTAAGTATTATTATTATCTACATTTAATAGACAGGGAAACAAAGTACCAGTGAGTTTAGATAAGGTCACCTAGCTAAAATAAAATCCAGGCAGACTTACTCCAGAGCCCTTTTCTCAGCTACTACACTACATTCCTCCCACATAGTATTTAAAATCATATTAGAAAAAAATAATTATGTTACTAATCAAAATGGTAGTATAGGAGTTTTCCACAATCTCCTTGCCAAATTACAATGATTTTGAGAATCACCCAAAGACAAGAGTTCCTCTGTGGAAGCCTGGGAGTCCAGTAGAGAAGTTCCAGCACATTATTGAACAAAAGCACAATCTGAGAGTGGGTACATTGAAGAGGGTAAGAGGAATAGTTTATTTTACCTGTCACCCCTCTTCCAAGTCAGTACAGCTTAATTCCAATAGAGACCTTCTCTGTGCTTTCTATCCAGGGGAAAAGAGAACAAGCAAGTGAGCATCCAGCATCTCTAATTGTTCAGCATTCTAACAAGGAAGCACATTTCTTTCTCACCCCATCCAGAATATTGAGATGTGACTGGGGTCAGTGAGCAGCTGGAAGAACAGTAGTCAGGGTTCAGAAAGAAATATAGCAAAGGGACATGGATGCTACTAAGTGCTTCATGGACTCCATCAGGAAGCCTGACTATAAGTAGGGGGGAGTGGAGCATACACCTGTGGATCCCTCAACTGGCTCATGGGCACCCCCAATGTTGTAAGCACCTGCATGCTCGTGCGAGAGAAGGCATAACATCTTAACAATTTTCATCCAAGGAACAAGGAGTATGGAGCAAGTATACCCACTGAAAAGGTCCAAAAAAGCCTCAGAATCCCTAGCAGGGCTGACAGAAGGCATTTCTCTCCTGAAGCCAGTCAATAAAAACTGGAGGAGGTGACTACTTCTACAAATGCAAAGACAGCAACACAAAATTGCAAGGAGCTTGACAAATCAAGAAAAACACCACCAAAGGAGCCACAATAATTTTCTAGTAATCAGTCCAAAAGAAATGAAGATCTGTAATTTGCTTGATTGAAAATTCAAAATACTTGTTTTAATGAAACTCAGGCTAAATTCCTAGAAACATACAACCTAGCAAGACTAAGTCATGAAGAAATAAAAAATCTGAACAGACCAATTACTAGCAAAGAGATTGAATCAGTAGTCAGAAACCTCCCAACAAATAAAAGTCCTGGAGCGATTGTTCTATTAATTAATTCTACCAAATATTTAAAGAACTAAAACCAATTCTTCTCAAACTCTTACAAAAATAGAAGAGGGGGGAACACTTCCAAACATATTTTATAAGGCCAGCCATACCCTGACACCAAAGCCAGACAAGGCCACTACATAGAAAGAAAATTGTGTGTCAATATCCCTAATGAACATAGATGTAAAATCCTCAACAAAATACTAGCAAACTGAATTCAACAACACACAAAAGTATCTTAAATTATGATCAAATGGAATTTATTCTAGGGGTGCAAGAATAGTTCAACAACCACAAATCAATCAATGTGATACAGTTCATAAACAAAATGAATCACAAACCTGTATGATCATCTCCATCAATGCAGAAAAAGCATTTGACAAAATTCAACACTCTTTCATGATAAAAATAAAACACAACAAACTATGAAAAAAAGAACCCACCCCAACATAATAAAGGCTATATATGAAAACCCACAGATAACAACATAATGGTGAAAGACTGAAAGCTTTTCCTCTAAGATCAAGAACAAAACAAAGGTGTCCACTCTTATCACTTTTATTCATTCAAGTACTGGAAGCCATAGCCAGAATAATTAAGAAAGAAAATGAAGTAAAAGGCATCCAAATTGGTAAGGAAGAAATAGAATTTCTGTATGCAGATATTTTATATATAGAAAACCTTAAAGACTTCACCCAAAACCTGTTAGAATTAATAAATCAATTAAGTAAGAATGCAAATTATGAAATCAACATACAAAAATTAGTTGTGTTTCTACACCCCAATAATGAACTATTTAAAAGAGAATTAAAGAAGACAATTTCATTTACAGTTGCATCAAACAGTAAAATATTTAGGAATAAATTTAACCAAGAAGGTGAAAGCTCTGTAAACTGTATTATCAGATTGATGAAAGGAATTGCAGAAGGCACAACTAAATGAAAAGCTATCCTATGTATTTTGATTAGAAAAAAATGAATATTATTAAAATGTCTATACTTTACAAAGCTATATAATAGATTCAATACAATTCCAAATATATTAAAAAATAATAGTAATCAAAACAATACAGTATTGACATACAAACAGACACATAGACCAATAGAACAGAATAAAGAGCACAGAAATATACTTTTGAATTATGGTTGATTATTTCTTGAGAAGGCACCAAGAAAGCACAGTGAGGATTTGTTTCATCAATAAATGGTGTTAGGAAAAGCTGAGAGTCTAAATGCAAAAGAATGAAATTAAAAAAATACATAAAAATCAACTCAATATTGATTAAAGACTTAAATATAAAGACCTGAAAGAAAACAGATGGGTAATGTGACACCAAAAACAAAGGCAACATAAGAAAAGAAAAAAAAAGTGAGACTACATCAAACTAAAAAGCTTCAGTACAGAAAATAATCCAAAAAATGAAAAAAAATCCCAAAAATGGAATGTGAGAAAATATTTGCAAATCATATATCTGATAAATGGTTAATATCCAAAATATATATGGAACTCATAACTCATAGCAAAAATTAAAACCTAATTTTAAAAATGGGCAAAGGACCTGAATAGACATTTTTCCAAAGAAAGTATACAGATGGCTAACAAATATGTGAAAAGATGCTCAACATATTTTCTAATCTTCAAGAAAATTCAAATCTGCACCACAATGATATGTCACCTCATACCTGTTAGGATGGCTATTATTAAAAAGATAAGAGATTATGGAGGGGCTGGGTGGGTGGGAAGAGATCAACCAAAGAACTTGCATGCATATTTGCATAACCCATGGACACAGACAATAGGGTAGTGAAGGCCTGGGGTGGGGGTTGGAGGATGGGGGTGGGCAAAAGGGGTCAATGAGGGAGAAAGGGGAAATATGTAATACTTTCAACAATAAGTATTTTTTTAAAAGACAATAGATAAAAAATGTTGGCAAGGATGTGGAGAAAACTCTTTTACACTATTGGTGGAAATGTAAATTGGTGCAATCACTAGGTAAAACAGTATGGAGGTTCCTCAAAAAATAAAAGTAGAACTATCATGTGAGCCAGAAAATTACTATCTCAAAGAGATATCTATACTTTCATGTTCATTGCAGCATTATTCACAATAGCCAAGATATGGAAATCATCTAAATGTTCATCAACAAATGAATGGATAAAAATGTGCTATAAATATATTCAATGAAATGTTACTTAACCCTAAAAAACGAAGGAAATTCTGCCAATTGTGTCAACATGGATGAACCTTAAGGGACTTACACTGAATGAAGATTCAGACAGAAAGATACAAATACTATATGGTATTATTTATATCTGACATATGAGTATATATTTGGACTCCTAGAAGCAGAGAATAGAATGTTGGTTGCTAGGGGCTGAGGAGTCGGGGATATAAGGAGAGGTGATTGAAGTATACAAAATTAAGTTATATAATGAGTAAGTTCTGAGGATCTAATGTACAGCATGGTCACTCTAGTTAATAACACTGTATTTTATACTTTAAATTTACTAATAGAATAACTCTTAAGTGTTCTCACACAAATGCACCCCAAAATAAGATTAGATAATTATGTGAGGTGATAGATATGTTAATGTTTTGATTGTGGGAGTAACTGCAAAATGTATACTTATACCAGATCATTTCATTGAACACTTTCAATATAATACCATTTTATTTCTTAATGTTATATCTCAATAAAATTGGTAAGAGACCTTTCTGACTCTACAGGGCACCCTGTACTTCCTCCATCATAACACTTACCTCATAGACAGTCTTCATTTAACAAATATCTTCTGAAAGTATGGAAGTGGAGCACTAAACAAAACAGACTAAATTGTTAGGATTGTCTAATACTTGTTTGTGATTTTATGCAGGCCTTGCAGTGTCAGGATGGCAGAAACACAGTCTTTCCTATTAGCATCTCAATCTTCAACACCTACCACTGGATTTGACACATAATAGGCTTTTAATAATTATTTGTTCAATGAATATTATTGAATGAAAAAAATCACTTTAGCATATAATAGCATATAACAAAAAACCACCTTCATTCTTAATTAAAAATGATTCTCTTTAGTTAAATTCTGCTATTGGCATAAACCAGTGAACACTGAAAACACCTATTTCTTTATCAGAAAAATTCAAATACCTCTGAATTTTTATGAACTTGGATTCTGCATCAAAGGAAAAAGTCTATGAAGAGTATAGTTAAAGAAAATGTACTTTGTATCTTTCATTCTTCTCGCTTCTGAGAAATAAGCCTTGCAGCAGCCAGCACACAGTTACGACAGGATATCTAAACAAACAAACAAATACTACTTTCTTTGCATACAAATTGCATGACACCACATGGAAAAACTTTTCTATACCCAAGTCCAGATGTCACCAAAGTCAAATGTTAATAGAGAAAATATGCTTTAGGACTTGGGTGATTCATGTATCTGATAGATTTTAGATCCCAATCTTTCTGTGGTTGTTCCTCCAGAGATGAAGTTAGAAACTCCCAGAAGACACTGAGCCAGAGCCCTGCAATGAAGAGAGCTAGACAGCATCCTTTTCTTATAACCAGAACTCTCCTTAACACCCACCAGTTAATGGCCTTCCCTCAGGGAACCTATTTCCAAACACCATGTGAAAAATATAACACAGTCATACTAGAGGTCCAGTGCATGAATTAGTGCACCAGTGGGGTCCCTCAGCCTGGCCTGCGGGATCAGGCTGAAACTGGCTTTCTGACATCCCCTGAGAGGTCCCGGATTGTGAGAGGATGCAGGAAAGGCCCAGGGACGCCACCAGTGCACGATCGGGGCCTGGGAGGGATGATCGTGGCCTGGAAGGGACACGGGAGGTTGGACAGCCCGGGAGGAACCACGGGAGGGATCCAGGGTATATGTGACCCATCTTGCTCAGTCCAGATGGGCCGGACCCCAGCAGCAAGCTAACTTACCAGTCAGAGCATCCGCCCCCTGGTGGTCAATGCACACCATAGCAAGCGGTTGAGTGGCCTTAGCATATCCTTAACATATTACACTTTGATTGGTTGAATGGATGACCAGACAATGGGACACTTAGCATTTTAGGCTTTTATTATATAGGATATGTCAGCTGTATGTCAGCCCACACAAAGGCTTACCCACACTTCTCTCATTTTTCACTTTAACTCTAGCTTTCACTTTCTATTTTCCCTGATTTGCCTCCTACCATTCTTGTTTAATGGACTCCCTGTGAGCTTTACATGGAAATTATTAAACCCAGGATGAAAACTGATTACTAAGATTTATGAGGTTATGATTTATTCACCTCTCAAGGAAAGAGGCAACATGTCACATTTTGAAAGGCTGTACCATCAAGTTATTCTATACTTATATATCATAAAGTTGTTTTCTTGAAGATCAGCTAAGTGACCAACTTAAAGATGAGGCTAATTCATTCTAAACAGACGTTTTGAACAAGAATATTTTAGAAGTCAGTGTGCTTGTTTGCCACTGAGGACATTGTCAATGGAAAAGAAATTCAACAGTGTAATTACTTTGACTCAATGTTACATAACTTTTTAACAAAGTCATTTGATCCAGTGTTCTCCCCTAAACTTTACTTATGGTCCAGTGTGGGCCTCACTCAGGAATGGGAAAGGTGGGCAGGCCTAGTGCCACCAAGGGCATTACCTCTTCTGAAGGTCCTTCTGCCTTCCAACCATATCTTGCTTTGGAGATGGCTCCTGATACCTCTCAAATCAAGGTAAGAGGCCAAAGGCCAGCTCGCCTTCCCTCCTGCTTGCAGAGCTGAGGCCCTCTTTCCCAGTCTCCCTGCTTCTCCTGGCCATTTTCTAGGCCAGATCCTCAGATGAGAAGGAGGTGGCTAGAGGGGCTGCTGCCAGGGAAACAGGAAGAAGGAATGGCCTCTCCACCTCTTGGACTTAAGATTTAAGCCAGGGGTAGGCCCACCTGTTCATGGCATTGGGTCCTACTCAAGAAGAGCCCCTGCTGGTCTCAGGTCCTCTATCTCTTCCTCTTTCGGAGCAATTCACAGCCTTGTCCTGGTACAGAGCTCTTGGGAAAAGGGGGGAAATCTAGGCACTGTTCCCTGCTTAGCTCCTGGTCATGGAGACCAGGCTGGACTGAGAGGTTTATCAGAGGAATAAAGTCCTGTCTATTCACACACACACACACACACACACACACACACACGTGCGGGCGTGTGCATGCACACACACACACACACACACACACACACACACACACACAAACACAGCACAAAAAACCCCCCACAGTTTTTGTTTTTTCTGTCTTTAGCAATCTATAGGTTACAACTTATTTGGCTATTTGTTTTTAATACATCTTACCAAGTTTACGTGTTTCCCAGCCTAGTCCCTTACTTACTATCTATATTTAAAATATCCTATGAATTCTGTCCTCTATCTTATAGGACCAGATTTCTATCTATGAATTTTGTCCATTCTATTTGTTTTTCTAGACTTTACAGCAAAATTAAATATTTGCAAAATACATGTTACGTGAAATACATATGGATATAGAAAACATATTATATATCATATATACCAATGAAAATATGTAGAATTAAATGGTCTATGAATACTTGGATGATGACTGAATTATTAAAAGTAGGTCTTACCCTATTTTTAATCTACAGTTCACAGTATCTAGCAGGCATTCAATTAGTGTAGCTCAACCAAACTGATATTCGCTGCCCAATATTTGCTTCTTTAATAATATAGGTCATTTTCATTGAATTCTAGCCACAGCCACCAGCCTACTTGACTTTGAATTTTTTACAAGTTTATCAATAGTTTCTTGTATGTCAGCCAAGATTTGTCAAGGAAATTTTTAACCACGACAGCAGTGATGTCAAGAAGATTTCCAAGTTCAAAGAGAATATTTTCACTAACCACCTCTAGATGTCATGGCTTCAACTTTTTGTCCCACACAGCAGCACCCATATCCGATGCTCTAATCTGCACAGACAGCAGCTGGTACCACAGCAACTGCTCCTCTACTCAGGCACTCAGCAACACAAGCACACCCCTCCTTACTGAACATCTACTATGGGCTAAGTTCTATGCAAGATAAACAGACACTTACAGTATAGTAAGGAAACAGATAAATTATTAATGATAATTATAACAAAGTGTTAATTGCTGAAAACAAAGTTGAACCCTCCCAAAACTGGGAAGTTCAAAATCTGACTACATGAAATCAAAATCATGACTTATGTCCATTTCTTTTCTTTTTTATTAAAGTAAAGTTGACAAATAACATCATATTGAGTCATATCCATTTCTGACTGTTGACATAAAGTATTTTCAGTCTTTTATAGTAGGAAAGAGATGTAAGAAACCCCAAAGATGATAAACTATTTTCAGTGCATAAACAGAAATAAGAGGGTCAGGATAAGTATAAAACATGGGGCTACTAGTCAACCTTTTTCCTTATGCTCTTTTCAAAACTTTCCAGTAGTGTGGATTACTCCATCTCAGCCAATGCTTATATTGGAAAATCAATCTGAATCCCTGCTAAGTGATCACAAATGGAATCCCTACTCAGATGTTAATGGCTAGTAGTCTAAAACATCATAATACTGGAGGATTTGCATACTAATAGATCACTCTTAGAAATAAAAGCCTTAATCCATATGAATCACTAATTTAAGAGTATCAAATAGTATATGAGTTTTACCTCTAAATCTGAATGTTTTGCCCTGATTTGTTCACATCAAAATACTTGGGCATTCACCAACTCCATCCAGATGATGCTCTGTTCTGAGCCACATGCATTCAGAAACAAATCATTTAGTAGACCACAGTTGTTAATCTAAACATTTGCGATATAGAATTCACAATAACAAAATAAAAATTATTACTTTATGTGAAACTACTACTGTAGAAATTATGGTAATCACAGGAAAATTACTCTAGTGATATTTTAAAAAAACATGGCCTGAACCATGTTTATGCTTTCTGATTAGCCTTTTCACAAGAAAACTTAAGGCTATGATAAGGCAACTTTTAAAGAAATATATTCGTATACTCATATCCTTAACTGAGTATAACCCTTACTTGTGTAAGATTTCAACCTTTAAACAGCAATATTCCAGACTGGCAGCACACAGATAGTGTGTGATTCATGCAATAGCTTCTAAGAAAAAAAATCTAATAAAATAAACTCAACAAGAAACTAATGGAGTAAAAAACACATTTTGATTTCTAGAGCAGAGCCTTCCAAGTGCCACTCAGATTAGAAGTTGTACTATCTGAGGTTTTACAGATCACCAAGGCCAGAGTTATCTTCTAGAATAAAGTGGGGAGAAGCTATCCAATTACACCCCTGGAACATTCAAAGCCTGAGCTTGGATTCTGAAAGCTGAGCTCATGGGTGATGTGGATGGGTCAGAATCCTCAAACCAGGAACATGGAGGCAACCAGAGACAACTTTTTAGTAAAGTCAGAATTTTACAAGTCTATATTAAGCATCAGATCAAAAACTTGGTCACAGAGGTGAATACATTTTACAAGATGTTGGGATGGCCCTCCAATGACCAAGATGGGAGCAGGGAAGATTTGTTGGAGGAAAACTGAAACTCCCTGACTTGCCTCTTCAAAGTGTTCATAACCTCACTGTATGGGGCAAAAAAACAAGGCAAGACAGAGCAGATTTAAACAGACAAAGCTCTTCTAAGTAGTTGTGTAGCATATACTTTAAGAAAAAAAATGTTTCCAAATTAAGATGTAGGGTGGCCGGTGGTGCTCAGTGGCTAGAGTGTTGCCTCATGCACTTAAAGGTTCATGGTTTGATTCCAGGTCAAGGAGGCAATCAGTCAATCTCTCTCTCTCTCTCTCTCTCTCTCTCTCTCTCTCTCTCTCTGTCTCTCCCTCTCCCTCTCCCTCCCCATATCCCTCCCTCTCTTTCTTCCTCTCTCTCTAAAAATCAATGGAAAAAATCAAAGGGTGAGGATTAACAACAACAAAAAGGTATTATAGTGTAGGCATTAGTAAGCAAAGGTTAGAAAAATTGAAGAAATAAAGTAAATATTAAATTCTTCTCAACTTTGTTCAACAGATTTCATTTCCCAAAGTGCCAAATTATTTTGGTTTCACTAAACTTAACCCCAAATGCAAAGCTTCATTTCATTAAAATAGTAACACCTAATAAACTTTGAGGTTAATGCAGATGGTTTCAAACCTTCAGTGAAGCCTTTTTTATAGTTTCAAGCAAATTACACATCAAAACTACTATTAGGGTTGCCTAGCAACAAAGATAATTGCTACCATAAACTCACTGCAAATCCTTAGTAAAGCAGATTTTTATATTCAAATATAAAAGATTTGCCCTGAAACAATATTTTTAAAAACTGTATGAGGTTTTTAAAAATGTCCAGAATTTCCTATTAGACTATCTTGTTTAACAAGCTGATATAAGTGAAAAATCACTTTACCTATTGA
Source organism: Cnephaeus nilssonii (assembly GCF_951640355.1). Lineage (NCBI taxonomy): Eukaryota > Metazoa > Chordata > Mammalia > Chiroptera > Vespertilionidae > Cnephaeus > Cnephaeus nilssonii. Next base: position 97,728,248 of record NC_137079.1, read on the forward strand.
AATTACATATTCATCACAACTAATGCTTTAGTAAATCTCTTTGTTTACTTTCTCCCATGTACATGTTTTCTGATTTTGAAACAGAGATCGATATCCTTTGAAACCATAAATATTTCTTTATGATATCATCCATGGTGGTAACTGCTGTGCTGGTTAGCACTACTATGCATGGCACTAAGTTTGAAGGAAAGCCTTTACATATGCTGTGTCAGCATTTATTCTGTCTGACTTGTTCACATAAAGGTGAAGAACATAGTCTTATTTATTCTGGAAAAGTATTTGCTTACATGCTAAGAAACCTACAATAAAAATCAAGAAGAATATTCATAGCCAATGTCACTGGATTATTTTTTACATAAGAATTAGATAAATCCCCAAATAATATTAACTTTACTATCTCTAATATTAATAGACCATCCTAAAGAAGTGATTGTGCATTCATATATCAAATACATTTTAATGGCATGTTTGTCACCATGCAAACAACACTAAAGTAAAAAGACAACAACAAAATTTTATTACAGCTTTATATAGGGATATTTTAAGTGTAATTAGTTCTTGTATGGAAACTTTGAAGATTGGGCTTCTTTCTCTCCAATTTATAAACTTTCCCTATAGTGTGCAAGTTTTAGAGATGTGAAGATAAATGATTAATACATACTAGCTGAGCATTCATTCGTATTTAATGGAAACCCTACTGCTGTTTTTAAAAGTAAGCTATAGAGCAGTGATGGCGAACCTATGACACACGTGTCAGCACTGACACGCTTAGCCATTTTTGATGACACGTGGCCGCTAAGGCGGCCGCATGCCAAGGATGAAACATTTGCTTCTCCTGAAAATAAAACATTTGTGAAATAATGTTTTTTCCTCAAAGTGACACACTACCCGAGTTATGCTCAGTTTTTTGGCGAAGTTTGACACACCAAGCTCAAAAGGTTGCCCATCACTGCTATAGAGGAAGATGGCTACCAGCAGGAAGGTAGGGAGGGAGAGTGTGTGAGAGAGGGAGGGAGCAATAGAGGAGTGTGTGGACATGTGTTGTGTGTGTGTATGAGCTAGGGACAGTTAGATTTTGCAGGTCTTCCAAGGGGCTGCCAAACCAGGCAGTCTTAGATGGCGGAGCCTCGCTCCTACCGTGGACACTCCGGGGTGGCCAGCGCGGGCACAGAGACCACGCCATCTTGAGAAACAGAGCTGCTTGAGACTAGGATCCTGGCCTCGGCACCACCCAGTCTGGTCTCAGACATAAACCAGGACCCTGCAGCCACTGGGGACAGAGACCTGCGACCACAGCTGCAGACCCACAGACACCAAGAATCCATACACCCTGGCCACAGATTTCTGTGAGTCACAGAGCCTATCCACCTCTCCGCAAGCTCATGGGCAGCTCCATAGAAACTGATATACCCACCCCTTGCACAGGCCACAGTGCCACTACAGGAATTTGAGCCTGGGAGCATGCGGCCACTGGGAATCTTTTCCCCCGCAACACAATTGGGTGATCAAACTCAAAGCCCACGCAGGGCAGCAGTGCCACCTGACTTTGATTCTGGGCAAGCACACACGGAAGTCTGTTTTCCACAGTGCAGGAGTGAACCTCCTGCTAACACAGTGCTACTGTGCAACCCAGTCTCCCAAGCTGACCAGAACCCCAATTCTCCAGGCGGGAGGCAGCACTGAGCACCAGGGACTTGACTCTGTTTCTTATGGCGTGCGCCTGGGATCCCTGACTCCCAGTGCATTCACACTAAGAGCCAGTGACTCCAATTCTTGGTGCATGCGCACGCAGGAACCCTGATTTTCAGCACGAGGCTGCACAAAGCAACAGAGACTCGATTCTTCCTGCAGGCACAGGGGAACTCTGACTCTTGGCATGCGCTAGGAGACTCTGATTTTCAGCACATGCCAGCAGGGGCTCTGTTTCAGCGCTGTGCAGGCGGGGTCCCTGATTCTAGGTGTGCACATGAGGCCACATTGAGCGCTGTTAAGGCTGACCCTGGGTGAGCCTGGTTCCCACCAACCCATGGCAACCACACGTCTTGGTGTCGGCACTCTTCAGTGAAACTCAGGTGGTGCGAAGCTCCCGTTGCACATGGACCAGGCCCATGCAACTCGACGTTTGAACCTTCTGGTGATAGTCAGAATGTAGCGACGACAAAATACCCAGAGGAAAGAACATGAGGAGTCACCAAGAAAGGAAATTAGTGAAATTGAAGCATGCAACATGACAGAAAAATAATTCAGAGTAATGGTCGTACAATTCATAGACCAGATGGATGAGAAAATCAATAACCTATGCAAGAATCAGGAAGAAATCAAAAGTGATATAGCTACAATAAAAAACAACATGGAAGGTTTCAACAGTAGACTAGAAGAAGCAGAGGACCAAATTAGTGAGTTAGAAGATAAGGTAGAGAAACAAGCTCAATCTAAACAGCAACTGAAAAAAAAAAAAAAACAATTTAAAAAAGCAGGAAGAGAGCCTAAGGGAGCTTTGGGACAACACAAAATGAAGTAACATACTTATAATAGGGTTGCCAGAAGGACAAGAAGAACAGCAAGGATTAGAAAATCTATTTGAAGAAATAATGACAGAAAACTTCCTTGATATGGGGAAGAAAAAAGTTACACAAGTACAGAGAGTTCCAAGCAAGATGAATTCCAAAAGACACACACCAAGACACATCATAATGACAATGGCAAATGTTAATGACAAAGAGAGAATCTTAAAGGCTGCAAGAGAGAGACAGAGAGTTACCTACAAAGGATCCCCCATCAGATTATCAAATGATTTCTCAACAGAAACACATCAAGCTAGAAGGGAATGGAAGGAAGTATACAAAGTGATGCAAAGCAAAGGACTGAATCCAAGAATACTCGATCCAGCAAGACTATCAATCAAAATTGAAGGGGAAATCAGGAGGTTCACAAACAAAAAAAGGCTAAGGAAGTTTATTACTACCAAGCCAGCAATGCAAGAAATGCTAAAGGGAATGCTGTAAAAAGAAGATATAAAAAGATAAGAAGAAACACTGGATCAAAAATAGAAATGACTACAACTAAAATACCTTTCAATAATTACTTTAAATGTAAAGGGACTAAATGCTCCAATGAAAAGACATCAAGTGGCTGAATGGATAAAGAAACATGAAACATATATATACTGTCTACAAGAGACCCACCTCAGAACAAGGAACTCACACAGACTGAAAGTGAAGGGATGGGAAAATATATTTCAGGCAAATGGAAATGAAAAAAAAGCTGGGGTAGCAATACTTATATGTGACAAAATAGACCTCAAAGTGAAGGCCATAACAAGAGATAAGGAAGGCCACTTCACAATACTAAAGGGATAGATACAACAAGAGGATATAACCCTGATAAACATATATGCACCCAATGCAGGAGCACCCAAATACATAAAAAAACCTCCTGGAAGATATCAAGGGAGAGATCAACAACAATACAATCAAAGTAGGGGACTTTAATACACCATTGACATCACTGGATAAATCCTCTAGACAGAAATTCAGCAAAGAAACAGCAATCCTAAATGACTCACTAGAGCAGATGGACTTAATTGACATCTTCATAACATTTCACCCCAAAGCCATGGAATATACTTTTTTCTCAAGGGCACATAGGACATTTTCAAAAATAGACCACATATTAGGTCACAAGCAAAGTCTCTCCAAATTCAAGAAGATTGAAATCATACCAAGCATCTTCTGAGACCACAATGACATAATATTTGAAATAAACTACAATAAAAACAATCCAAAAAAACTCACTTGGAAACTGAATAGCATGCTAATAAATAATGATTGGTTTACCAATGAGATCAAAGAAGAAATTAAAAATATCATGGAAATTAATGACAATAAAAACACAACAATCCAAAATCTATGGGACACAATGAACGCAGTCTTGTGAGGGAAGTTTATAGCTCTACAGGCCTACCTCAAAAAACAAGAAAAAATGGTAGTAAATCATCTAACTCTACAACTCAAAGAATTAGAAAGAGAGCAACAAGAAAAGCCCAGAGTGTGCAGAAAGGAGATAATAAAGATCAGAGCAAAAATACATGACATTGAGACAAAAAAAAACAATACAAAAAGTCAATGAAAACAAGAGCTGGTTCTTTGAAAGGATAAACAAGATTGATGAACCTCTAGCCAGGCTCACCAAGAAGCAAAGAGAGAGGACCCAAATAAACAAAATCAGAAATGATAAAGGTGAAATAACAACAGACTCCACAGAAATACAAAGGATTGTTTTAAAATACTATGAACAACTCTACTCCAACAAACTAGACAACCTGGAGGAAATGGACATATTCTTAGAAAAATACAACGTTCCAAAACTCAATCAGGTAGATTCTAAAAATCTCAATAGGCCGATAACTATGGAAGAAATTGAAGTAGTCATCAAAAAGCTCCCAGCAAACAAAAGCCTGGGTCAGACAGCTTCACAGGGGAGTTTTTCCAAACATTCAAGGAAGAACTAAAACCTATCCTCCTCAGACTATTCCAAAAAATTCAAGAGGAAGGAACACTTCCAAGCTCATTCTATGAAGGCAGCAATACCATAATACAAAAAACAGATAAAGACAGCACAATGAAAGAGAATTACTGGCCAATATCCCTCTTGAACACATATGCCAATATCCTCAACAATATTCTAGCAAACTGGATCCAGCAGTACATCAGAGAGATCATACACCATGACCAAGTAGGATTTATCCTAGGGATGCAAGAATTGTACAATATCCGCAAATAAATAAATGTGATACATCACATAAACAAAATGAAAAATAAAAATCACAAAGTCATATTAATTAATGCAGAAAAGCATTTGACAAAATCCAACACCCTTTCTATATAAAAACTCTCAGCAAGGTGGAAATAGAAGGATCATACCTCAACATACTAAAAGCCATATATGACCAAACACACAGCCAACATCATACTCAATGAACAAAAACTAAAACCATTTCCCTGAAGAACAGGAACAAGACAGGGATGCACACTCTCACCACTCCTGTTCGACATAGTACTGGAAGTACTGGCCATTGTGATCAGACAACTAGAAGAAATAAAAGGCATCCAAATTGGAAAAGAAGAAGTAAAACTGTCCTTATTTGCGGATGACATGATACTGTACATAGATAACCCTAAAGCCTCCATCAAAAATTATTAGACTTAAAAAATGAATTCGGCAATGTAGCAGGATACAAAATTATCACCAAGAAATCTATGGCATTTCTATACGCCAATAGTGAACTTACAGAAAGAGAGACTAAAAAAGCAATCCCATTTACCATCGCACCAAAAAATTAAGATACCTAGGAATAAACTTAACTAAGGAGGTAAAAGACCTATACACGGAAACCTATAGGATACTGAAAAAAGAGATAGAGGAAGACACAAACTGATGGAAGAACATACCATGTTCATGGATTAGTAGAATCAATATCATCAAAATATCCATACTATCCAAAGCAATGTATAGATCCAATGCAATCCCCATTAAAATACCAATGGCATATTTCACAGACCTAGAAAGAACTTTCCAAAAATTCACCTGGAATAAAAAAAAAAAAAGACCCAGAAGAGATGCAAAAATCCTGTGAAAGAAGAACAAAGTAGGTGGAATCTCAATACCAGATATCAAGCTGTATTACAAAGCCACTGTTCTCAAAACTGCCTGGTACTGGCACAAGAGCAGACATATAGATCAATGGAATAGAATAGAGAACCCAGAAATCGACCCAAACCACTATGCCCAATTAATATTCAACAAAGGAGGCATGAACGTATAATGGAGTCAAGACAGTCTCTTCAATAAATGGTGTTGGGAAAATTGGACAAATACATGCAAAAAAATGAATCTAGACCACCAACTTACACCATACAAAAAATAAACTCAAAATGGATATAGGACTTCAACATAAAACAGGAAACTATAAAAATACTAGAGGAATCCACAGGCAGCAAAATCTCAGATACATGCTGAAGCAATTTCTTGGGAAATGGAAACTAAAGAGAAAATAGGACTACATCAAAATAAAAAGCTTTTGCACAGGAAAGGAAACCATCAACAAAACAACAAGAAAGCTCACTGCATGGGAGAACATATTTGCCAATGTTATCACCGATAAAGGTTTAATCTCCAACATTTACAGGGAACTCATCCAACTTAACAAAAGGAAGATGAACAATCCAATCAAAAAACGGGCAATTGACCTAAATAGATACTTTTCAAAAGAAGACAGAAGGAAGGCTGAGAGACATACAAAAACATGTTCAAAGTCACTGATTATCCGAGAGATGCAAATCAAAATGACAATGCAGTATCATCTCACACCTGTCAGAATGGCAATCATCAACAAATCAACAAACAACAAGTGTTGGCAAGGTTACAAAGAAAAAGGAACCCTCATGCACTGCTGGTGGGAATGCAGACTGGTGCAGCCACTGTGGAGAACAGTATGAAGTTTCCTCAAAAATGGAACTCCCATTTGACCCTGTGATCCCACTTCTAGGACTATATCCCAAGAAGATAGAATCACCGATCAGAAAGCATATATGCACCCCTATGTTCATAGCAGCACAATTTATCATAGCTAAGATTTGGAAACAGCCTAAGTGCCCATTAGCAGATGAGTGGATTAAAAAACTGTGGTACATCTACACAATGGAATACTATGCCACAGTAAAAAAGAAGGAATTCTTACTATTTGCAACAACATGGATGGAACTGGAGAGCATTATGCTAAGTGAAATAAGCCAATCAGAGAAAGATAAATATCACTTGATCTCACTCATTTATGGAATACTAGAGGCCCGGTGCATGAAATTTGTGCATGGGGGTGGGGGTGTGTGTGTGTCCCTCAGCCCAGCCTGCACTCTCTCCAATCTGTGACCCCTCTCACAATCCAGGACTGCTGGCTCCCAAGTACTCACTTGCCTGCCTTCCTGATTGCCCCTAACTGCTTCTGCCTGCCAGCCTGATCACCCCCTAACCACTCCCCTGCCAGCCCGATTGCCCCTAACTGCCCTCCCCTACCTGCCTGGTCACCCATAACTGCCCTCCCCTTCAGGCCTGGGTCCCCCCCCCCCAACTGCCTTCCCTGCAGGCCCGGTCACCCCCAGCTTCCCTTTTCTGCTGGCCTGGTCACCCCTACCTGCCCTCCCTTGCAGGCTTGATTGCCCCCGACTGCCCTCCCTTGCAGGCCTGGTCACCCCCAACTTCCCTCTCCTGCAGGCGTGGTCCTCCCCAACTGCTCTCCCTTGCAGGCTTGGTCACCCCCAACTGCTCTCCCCTGCAGTCCTGGTCACCCCCAACTTCCCTTCTCTGGAGTCCTGGTCACCCCTAACTGCCCTCCCTTGCAGGCCTGGTCCCTCCCAACTGCCCTCCCCTGCTGGCCATCTTGTGGTGGCCATCTTGTGTCCACATGGGGGCAGCAATCTTGTGTGTTGGTGTGATGGTCAATTTGCATATTACTCTTTTATTAGATAGGATAATGAACATAAACTGATGAACAAAAACAGATCCAGAGACAGAGAAGCATCAATCAGATTGTCAAACTTCAGATGGAAGGTAGGGGCGGGTAGGGGTAAGGGGGAGAGATCAACCAAAAACTGTATGCATGCTTATAAGCCTAAGCAATGGACACAGACACCAGGGGGATGTGGGCATGAGTGTGGGGGTTGGGTGATAATGGGGGGATGAGGACACATATGTAATACCTTAATCAATAAAGAAATTTTTTAAAAAGTAAGCTTTAGAATTTAATGTATTATTTTCTCTGAAGCCAGCATGTTGACCTGTGGAATTGTTTCTTCTGCCCACAATAATTTAATTATTTGTTTAAACCAGTATAGAAGCTTTTCACTATGGTGTTTCAATTTATTTCCTCAGTCTGTACTAAAGATTTATATGTTAACCTTACCCCTCCCATTCTGTCATGACTGATAAAATATTTAAAAAATGGGAAAGGCAACACTATACACCTGAGTAATGTTCCACATTTTAGAGCCAATTTTGATATGCAGAATTCAGAAAATAACATGCTAGTTATCCCTATGACACTTCATAAATCCCCAATAAGTAACAACATTTTCTACTTGTAAACTGAACAAGGAACTCATAATCACCAAAAAAACTGGCTAGACTGTGAAGAGCCAGTCTGACCAAGAATAGACAGACCACTTCTGTGAAACTCTAGGGAACTGTTTTCAACCTTGGCAGTGGGGAAAATAACTGAGCTTAGTGGCAAATTGAAATTGGCACAATATTTCAAAGCCATCCCATTCAGTAGTGCTTAAACAAACGCAGCCACAGCATTAAAAGGCTGTAGGCTTTAAAATGAAAAAGCCAATATAATTATCTCTACCATTCTCTAAGGTTGTGACTGAACAAAATAGAAACACTCTTAAAGTCAAAGTAAATATAAGCTTGTTTCCACTTTCAGAATATTGATGCCATTTGTTGGGAGTCTTCCCAATTGGCTCTTTCTGACACATACTAAGACTGGACCTTCACAAGGCTTCCTATAGCTACTGTTTTACTATTTAAACTTCAAGATCAGCTATGAATTTCAGAATGTTCGTCTCTCTTCCATATGGTGCAAGTCTTTTATGAATAATCACTTCTGCTATCCATCATAAAAAAAAAGAGTGTATAATATTGGAAGGAAATTGTGCTATGTGAATATCAGCAGCACAAATTGAACAAGCAACAAGTTTTGTTAATCCATTGAAAAATAGTAAGAAGGCGATTTTCAAAATAAAAAATTAATTATTTTGCTTTTAATTTTGGTCACTGCTATGTGTGATTTAAGGAATGTGAAATCAGTGGATACAAGGTGAGGCTCTTGCCGGCATGGTTCAGTTGGTTGGGTATTGTCTGGTGTACGAAAGGTTGTTGGTTCGATTCCTGATCAAGGTCACATGCCTCGATTTCAGGCTCAATCCTTGGTAAGAGGTGTGCAGGAGGCAGCCAATCAATGTTATGCTTTCACATAATTGTATCTCTTTCTCTCTCCCTCACCCTTCCTCTCTCTCTAAAAATCAAGAAACTATTCTTTAAAATTTTTTTTAACATGAGGGCTCTTCAGTAAAATGATTTAGTTTTAAATCCTGGTTCCATCACTTCTTTCTATAAAATTTTGGGCAAGTGTATGCTTAAGTTCCTCTTCGTTAGAATGGGAATAAGTAATAGCATTATCTTATAAGTTTGTTTTGAAAATTGAGAGAGAGCACATAAAGTTCTTAGCACAGTAGCTGCCAGGTACTCAGTGCTCAAAACAATGGCAATTACTAACTAGGGGCCCAGTGCACGAATTTGTGCACCTTGAAAGGAACTGTGGGCAGTGGGGCTGCGGTGGGCACAGGGGCGGGTCTCGGCCCATCCTCTGTACCCCCGCCAAGCCCCTCCCACTGTGGCCCCCCAGTGCCCTGTCTGCCAGCAGCCCCACTCCTGCCGCTATAGCTCCCACATGCTGACGGCATTGGCCCTGCTCGCACCCGCTGACTGCATGGAGCAATTGGGGCCGCTGCCAGCAGTGGGTGTGAGCGGGGCTGGCATCATCAGCAGGTGCAAGCAGGTGCTGCTGGCCCCAATCACCCCTGAGGGCTTCTCCACCTCCTCATGCTCCTGAGGGGTGAATGGGACCTGTAGCCGCCACTCGCATCTGCTGCTGGCAGCTGCCCAATTGCTGGGGCTGCCCAATTGCTCCGTGCCATCAGTGGGCATCTCTGGTGCTGGCAGTGGGTGCGAGCGATAGCTGCCACCCCCAATCACCCCTCAGGAGCAGGGGGAGGTGGAGAAGCCTTGAGGGGCGATTGGGGCTGGCAGCTGCTGCTCACACCCACTGACAGCACTGAGTGATCGGGGCCAGCGTGGGACACCGGCAGCAGGTGCAAGTGGCGGCTCCGGTGCTGACAGTGGGTGCAAGCACTGGGTGGGACTGCAGTGTGCGGGAGCAAAGAATTTTCAGTAACCACCAGAGGCTCGCCCCGATGACAGCAACCAGCGCCCCACCTAGGTCAGGCACCGCTGCTCACCTGCTTCACCATCCTGCCACGGCTGATGCCCACCATATTCCGCATGTGTCCCCTGGTGGTCAGTGCACATCATAGTGACCGGTTGTTCGGTTGTTTGGTTGTTCTGCCACTCGGTCTATTTGCCTATTAGCCTTTTATTATATAGGACTAGTGGCCCAGTGCATGGGGTTGGGTGTCCTTCAGCCCGGCCTGCAGCCTCTCCAATCTGGGACCCCTCGGGAGATGTCTGACTGACGGTTTAGGCCCAATCCCATCGGGCCTAAACCAGCAGTCAGACATCCCTCTCACAATCCAGGACCACTGGCTCCTAACCACTCAACTGCCTGCCTGCCTGATTGCCCCCAACAGCTTCTGCCTGCCAGCCTGATCACCCCCTAACCCAGTGATGGGCAACCTTTTGAGCTTGGTGTGTCAAACTTCGCCAAAAAACTGAGCATAACTCGGGTAGTGTGTCACTTTGAGGAAAAAACTAACTCCAAGACTCTAGTCGCAAATGTTTCATCCTCAGGAGCAGCAAATGTTTCATCCTCGGCATGCGGCCGCATGTCATCAGAAATGGCTACCCATGTCAGTGCTGACACGCGTGTCATAGGTTCGCCATCACTGACCTAACCGCTCCCCTGCCAGCCTGATTGATGCCTACCTGCTTCCCTGCTGGTCTGATCACCCTCAACTGCCCTCCCCTGCCGTGACCCACCTCCTCCACCAGGACCCGCCTCCTCCATGCCCCCAGGCCTCACTGCATGGAGTGGCTGCTGGGCCCCGCCTCCACTGTGCATGTGGCCATGTTGTGGCGGCCATGTTTTGGTGGCCATATTGTGGTGGCCATCTTGTGACGACATTATGCACGAGGGCCACCTAGGCTTTTATTAGTATAATAATAGCACTTCACACATGCAGATGCTCAATAGATGCTGATTGGATGGATAGATGGATGCACTGTTGAAATAAAATAACTATAGGCACATACATAGCTCAGTTGTGGTAGACATAAACAATCTGTTAACCACCATTTATTTATCTAAAAAGACCATGAATATCAGAAATGTGGAATGCGAGAAACACCAGTCCAGCAGGCAATTACAAGATAATTAGAGTAATCAAGCAAGGAACTCAATCCTTTCAGCTCTGGGTCTAATTTGCTAAAATTTCCAATTCACGAAATGTTTTAAAATGTTATTCAGTAGAAATCCCTCCACTCCCAGGAGTTTTCTCTTATCCTCTAACTGTTGAAGATTTAAAACCATTTAAAAATCTATCAAGCTGATAATAATGATATGTCTCATTTTCATGAAAAGTGGTGGCAGGTAGGTATTATTATCTCTATTTCATAGATAAGAAGCTGAGAGTCATAAAGTTGTGATAATTTGAACCAGTCACATATCTAGTAAGTGGTAGAGTCAGTATTTAACCCTGGCCTTAGATTGCACTTTTGGTGTAATTTGACTATTACAGTATTTCAACAACAACAAAAATACGTTCAATGCCTGTTATGTATTAGACATTGGTTAGGTACTATGGATACAAATACAAATAGTATACCATGACTCCACTCAAAATGTTTATCATTAAATATAAAAGACACAGAAGTACATTCAAAATCCCTCTATCATGTTCTAAGTAGTTTATTTTAAAATGTGGATTCCTGGGTCCTACCCTAGAGCTTGATTCAGTAAGTCCAGAATACAGGTCAGCAATTGGTACTTTGAGCAAATATTCCTGGGATAATTCTCTAAACCCACACCAGGAGATAAGTTATAATAGAATATGTAAGTCTAAAAACAAAAAAACGAAGACTTCCTGAGAAGGTGATTCCTAAACAGGTTGTTGAATGACCAGTGAAAGTTACCTAAACAGAAAGAAGAAAGAACCATTTAGATTGAAAAACAGAATTGACCAAACTTTTGAGAGATGAAACTCATCTGGAAAGATGTGGCAGTTAAGTGTAACTAAGCTAAAAGTGGGTAGAGGGGAAAGAATTTAGAGAAAATAACTATAGACCTAGATCCCTAGAAGCTGTGTGTCCTAGGCCCAGGGTTACAGAACATACAGAGGCCAGGGCAGCTCCAGGTGGACCTTAAACAGAAGAGCAAGTGGCATGACCATGAGCTGCTGCCTTTACTCCTTGGAATCTTAGATTGTGCTAAATAGAGAACTGTGGAAGTTTATTTTTTTAAATATATTTCTATTGATTTCAGAAAGGAAATAAGAGGTAAATAAGAGGGAGGGAGACAGAAACATCAATGATGAGAGAGAATCAATGATCGGCTCCCCCTTTTGCATGCTCCCTACTGGGGATCGAGCCTGCAGCCCGGGCCTGTGCCCTGACTGGGAATCGAGTCATGACCTCCTGGTTAGTATACTCAACCCGAGTCACACTGGCCAAGCTGGAAGTTTATTTCTAAATAGTTAGATTTTTTTTTTTTGGAATGGCCTGTTTCAGTTAAAATCTCTATGGAGGATTAGATCCAACCCAGTAGCTAGTTTCTCTCTTTTATACCATCTAAAAAATGCACTCATGGCCACAAGGTAAATGCAAATCTCTGGCAACTTCTTTTTTTGGTAACATATGTTGGCCTACTTTTTTTCTCAAACCTAAAGTACTGTCTGGTACTGAAGTGATAGGCAAAAACTAGAGTTAAGGGAAAAAACTAAGCATCTTCAGATGGAAAGTGCAGGAAAGATGAAGGAGAAAAAAAATTTATTTAGACTTATCCCCATGATTATTTTAGAGTACCAAGAATAAAACAAGAACTTAAAATCTTCTAGAAAGGTGAAAAAACAAATTTCTTCAAAGGAAGAAGAATAAGATTGACACCATAATTCTCATCAGAAACACTGGATTCCATTACCAATAGTACCAGTAAACATTATTGCTTAGTAGGTAAAAAACATACAATCTTCAACATTTTGGAAGATAAAAAAATTTTTTGAAGCAATATAGCACTCAAATGAGAAGAGGCCTGATGCACAAGGATTCATGCAAGAATGGGCCTTCCTTCTCCTGGCTGCCGGCACCACCTTTGCTCCGGCCGGAGCCGGCTTTCCACCTTCCCAGAGGCCCAGAGTGGCTGGGGCAGTGCGGAATGCCTGTGTTGTCGCCATGGCAACGATGCAAGCATCCCGACCCCTGCCACTAGGCGCCTGTGTTTGCAAATTAAACCACCATCTTTGTTGGGTTAGTTTGCATATTACCTCCTGATTGGCTGGTGGGCGTCTCGAAGGTACGGTCAATTTGCATCTTTCTCTTTTATTAGTGTAGATATCCTATATAATAAATCCTATATAGTAAGGAGCTAATATGCAAATGGTCCTCACACCCTCGTGCCCTCTCACCCTTGTGCCACGGCCAGGGAACCTGAGGCCTGGCCGGGGGACATGACGCTGCGTCTCCCACCCAGCGGGGCTTGATGGGGATGTGAGGCTGCACCCCTTGCCTGGCAGGGCTTGACAGGGGACCTGAGGCTGCGCCCCTGCCCAGAGGGGTTTGTCGGGGGTGAGGCCAGCTGGGTCTGGGTCTCACCGATTATGAGCTGCGAGCAGGTGGGCAGGGACTTGACTCTGGGTCCTGCAGTGCACCCCAGACTCTGACAGGAGGAAGATTTTCATATACATTTTACCTTGTTTTTTTCATTTCTGACACTTCTATTATAGAGAAAGGGCAAATAACAATATTAAAATATTTCCTCTAATTTATTCCCTTTTAATATGCACGAATTTCATGCACTGGGCCACTAGTATATATACACTGAGTGGCCAGATTATTATGATCTCTGAACGCATAATAATCTGGCCACTCAGTGTATATCCTATATACTAAAAGGTTAATATGCAAATTGTCCCCTCAACCAGGAGTTCAACCAGCAGGGAGGCCAGCCAACTGCCAATGTCCCCTCTTCCAGGCCAGGCTGGCCAGACCCCACCCATGCACAAATTCATGCACCAGGCCTCATATATATATATATATATATATATATATATATATATATATACACACACACACACACACACACACACACTGAGTGGCCAGATTATTATGCGTTCAGAGATCATAATAATCTGGACACTCAGTATATATATATATATATATATATATATATATATATATATATGGCTAGTGTCTGTAACGCCTATAATGACCAAACGGCTGGTCATTCACTGACCACCAGGGGGTAGACGCTCAATGCAGGAGCTGCCGCCTGGTGGTCAGTGCACTCCCACAATGGGACAGCCACTCAAGCCAGAAGCCAGGCACATGAGCCTCTCCTGCCTCTGGCAGGAGCAATCTCCAGCAAACAGACTGTAGTCCCCACACTCAGGTGGTGGGGATGTAGCTGGAATGACCACAGTTCAGCCTTCACCAGCCCCTGGAACTCTCCCTTCAGACCCTGCGACTGCACCACACCCCTTACCTATTGCACTCTAGGTCTCTGGATGCAGGCTCAGGAAAAACTCACCGAGGTGCTTCATAAATGTACTGCCTGGGCCGGCCCCCATCTCAAGAGCAAGTGCTGGTGAAGTCCAGCCCAACGACCAACACCCATCTGTGTCCATGGGTGAGCCCTTCACAACTTCCACCTACTACCCAGCCCCGGCCCCATCTCCCACAAAGGTCTGAGACCTGGCACTGAATACCCACTCCTGAATCCATCCCTGCAGAGCACTGGCCAGCTCTGGTGGGCAGAGGGGCACCAGCAGGTGCTGGCCTGACCTGTTCAGTCAGGCAGCCCCACACTTGGGCCAGGAATTCCATGGAAAAATCACCCCCTATACCCTGCAGGTACAATCTACTGTGAACAAATGCAGCATGGAATGTTTGTGCATGACCGGGATGACCTTGATACTGACACCGGCCACCTGGAACTCCCCCTCAGGCATCAGGGCCATGTTCCACCTCTTAGCTATTGCCGTGCTCCTTCGGATGTGGAACTGAAATATTAAGAACGCGACTTACCTGGGACAGCCATCTGCCTCTCCCTCCCTCCTTCCTACCATCCTCAGCTGCCATCACACCCTTCCCGGGCTACATCCGGGCTCCCTCTGGGCTCCCATATTCCCCACAGATCCATGGTGGCTCCTACGGGCCCACAGAAGGAAGCTCCTGTTTATGGATTAGCCCCCGCCCCCTGCGGTGCTGGTACCCAGCCCTGGGGCCTCCCACAGATCAGCCAGAACTTGCTGTGAGGCACATTCCCCATAAGCCTACAGGTACAATCTCTGAGGAATGGATGAAGCGCGGATACTCAGAGTAACCCAAGACGAGCCTGATACTGCTGCCAGGCTCCTGGAACTATGCCTGGGGTACAGAGATAAAATCTCATCCCTTACTGATGGACCCAAGCTACAGAGGAAGGCAGCAATATAAAAATGGCCACAAGGTGGCGACTCATAATTGGGGTAAAAGTCAGAGAGATGGATCTGAAGGATGGAGGCATGGGGGAGAGCGCACCTACTCCCTCCAAGATCCCCAACTTTGTATTGTTCACCTCCAAGCATCTTTTATCCGGCTCTGAGTGGTGGAAAGCGTTCAGCACGGCCCAAGGTGTTCACTGGGGACCTCCAGGCTGGCAAAATGCGACCCTGGCTGCAGAAGGGACATTGGAAATATTTTTTCAGGAAGTTGCGGGAAGGAGGACAGACTTCCCACGCAACTACCCGGCGGTTCGGGGAACATGGAAACTCCCTGGGCATGCGGGCACAGACTCCCGATTTCCTTTCAATGTGCACAAATCTGTGCACCAGGCAACTAGTATATAATAAAAAAGTTTACCTGTCATATATCAAAAATTATTTACTCTGTGTCCCTTATTATTAGTATCTCACATTAGTGTAGCACACTTGTTACAACTGATGTGTTCTGTCAAAAAATTTAAAAGTTTAAGAAATACATTTGTTTCTTAATAATGAAATTAACTCAGATGTTCAATAAAAAGAAATCTACCTCATTGTTGTTTTGATTTGCATCTCTCAGATGATTAGTGACTTTGAGCATGTTTTCATATGTCTCTTGGCCTTCTGTATGTCCTCTTTCAAAAAGCGTCTCTTTAGGTCCTTTCCCCATTTTTTGATTGGGTTGTTTATCTTCCTTTTGTTAAGTTGTATGAATTCCCTATAAATTTTGGAGATTAAACCCTTATCTGAAATAGCATTGGCAAATATGTTCTCCCATGTAGTGGGCTTTCTTGTTTTGTTGATGGTTTATTTTGCTGTGCAGAAGCTTTTTATTTTGATGTAGTCCCATTTGTTTATTTTCTCCTTAGTTTCCATTGCCCTAGGAGCTGTATCTGTAAAGATATTGCTACAAAATATGTCTGATATTTTGCTGCCCATGGAGTCTTCTAAAATTTTTATGGTTTCCTGTCTTACATTTAAATCCTTTAACCAATTTGAGTTTGTTTTTGTGTATGGTGTAAGTTGATGATCTAGTTTCATTTTTTTGGATGTATCTGACATAATTTTCCAACACTATTTATTGAAGAGACTGTCTTGACTGCATTTTATGCTCTTGCCTCTTTTGCCAAATATTAATTGAGCATAATGGCTTGGGTCTATTTCTGGGTTCTCTGTTCTGTTCCATTGGTCTGTATGTCTGTTCTTGTGCCAGTACCAGGAAGTTTTGAGAAAAATGAGGTACCATCTCACACGTGTCAGAATGGCTATCATCAACAAATCAACAAAGGATGAGTGCTGGCAAGGATGTGGAGAAAAAGGAACCCTCGTGCACTGCTGGTGGGAATGCAGACTGGTGCAGCCACTGTGGAGAACAGTATGGAGTTTCCTCAAAAAGTTAAAATGGAACTCCCATTTGACGCAGCAATCCCTCTTCTAGGACTATATCCCAAGAAACACCAATCAGAAAGAATATATTCACCCCTATGTTCATACTAGCACAATTTACAATAGCTAAGATTTGGAAACAGCCTAAGTGCCCATCAGCAGATGAGTGGATTAAAAAACTGTGGTACAACTACACAATGGTATACTATGCTGCTATAAAAAAGAAGGATCTTTTACCATTTGCAACAGCATAGATGGAACTGGAGAGCATTATGGTAAGTGAAATAAGCCAGTCGAGAAAGATAAATATCACATGATCTCACTCATATGTGGGATATAATGATCAACATAAACTGATGAACAAAAATAGATCCAGAGAGAAGGGGCAGGGGATGAGGGGGTTAAAGTTCAACCAAAGGACTTGTATGCATGCATATTAGCATAACCAATGGACACAGACACTGGGCTTGCCCTGGGGAGGGTGGGAGTGGACGGGGGAGGGGGCTCAATCAGAGAAAAAGGAGACATGTAATACTTTAAACAATAAAATAAAATAAAATAAAAAGTCTAAATCCTGGCATGCCAACCATGCAGCACACCTGGGAATTCACTGGCCATAGTGTATCAAAGATGTTAGAGGGCCCAGTGCGAGGAGGCCACTCCTAGGTGGAGCAGGGGGATGGCCCTCTGGCTTTGGCCTCCCAACACAAAGGGCTTTCCATTCCACTTTTAAAACAGCTTATACACACAGTCAAATAGATGCATCAACAAGGTTAAACTAAAATATTTTTATTGTTTGAGCTCTCTTCACAGAAACTCAAATAACAGTTGACTCAAATAATATAAGGTTGCTTTTATTTCTCATTGAAAAAAAAATTCTGAGATTGGCAACACCTAAGATTGGCCAGTGGCGAAGTTGAAAGAAAAAATCTCATTAAACAAGCCTCTTTAGCAAGTCCCCTCATCTGCAACAGAATCTAAGAAATATAGATTTTTTTTAAACTGGGTATAGTGCCACACTAAAAGAATTATAATTCTACTAGAAGCCCGGTGCACGAAATTCATGCACAGCCAGGGGTTGTCCCTCAGCCCAGCCTGTACCCCCTCCAATCTGGGACTCCTAGAGGGATGTCTGACTGCCCGTTTAGGCCCGATCCTGGTGGGATCGGACCTAAACAGGCAGTCGGACATCCCTCTCACAATCCAGGACTGCTGGCTCCCAACTGCTTGCCTGCCTGCCTTCCTGATTGCCCCTAACCGCTTCTGCCTGCCAGCCTGATCACCCTCTAACCACTCCGCTGCCAGCCTGGTTGATGCTTAACTGCTCCCCTGCCAGCCTGTTTGCCCCCAACTTCCCTCCTCTGCCGGCCTGGTCACCTCTAACTGCCCTCTCCTGCAGGGTTGATCACCTCCAACTGCCCTCCCTTGCAAGCCTGGTCCCTCTCAACTGCCCTCCCTTGCAGGCCTGGTCCCTCTCAACTGCCCTCCCTTGCAGGCCGGGTGCCTCCCAACTGCCCTCTCCTGCCTGCCATCTTGTAGTGGCCATCTTGTGTCCACATGGGGGCAGGATCTTTGACCACATGGGGGCAGCTATATTGTGTGTTGCAGTGATGATCAATCTGCATATTACTCTTTTATTAGATAGGATAGAGGCCTGGTGCACGGGTGGGGGCCAGCTGGTTTTCCCTGAAGGGTGTCCCTGATCAGGGTGGGGTTCCCTTGGGGCATGGGGCGGCCTGAGCGAGGGGCCTGTGGTGGTTTGCAGGCCGGCCACGCCCCCTGGCCACCCAAGCAGAGGCCCTGGTATCTGGAATTTATTTTCCTTCTACAATTGAAACTTTGTAGCCTGGAGCGGAGCCAAGCCTGCTGCTCCCTCCAGGTCGGCAGCCATTTCTGTGGCAGTTAATTCACCTTCTACAATTGAAACTTTGTAGCCTTAAGCGGGTGGGCCCGGCCAGGGTGTGCGGAAAGCTTTGCTTCCCCTGTTGCCACCGGCAACCCTGGCCTGCTCTCTCAAACTCCATTCTGCTGCCATTTGTTTGAATTTGTTTACCTTCTATAATTGAAACTTTGTAGCTTGAGTGGAGGCTTAGGCCTGCAACGGCTATGGAAAGCTTGGCTTCCTCTGTTACCTGGGAAACCTTGCTCTCTGTGTCTGTAGCCATCTTGGATGGGGTTAATTTGCATACTCGCCCTGATTGGCTGGTGGGCGTGGTTTATGTAACGGAGTGATGGTTAATTTGCATATTACCATTTTATTAGAGAGGATTAACAAGAAATATATTATGTAAGTAACCAAATTTGGGTACTTATTCATTTTTATAATGGACTTTTAAAATATATTTACTTATTAAATTGATTGGGGTGACTTTGGTCAACATGAACATCTAGGTTTCAGATGTGTGTTTCTTATTTATAAGATCTGTATATTTTGTGTGTACCCAGCACACAAAGTCAAATCTTCTCCTCTCACCTTATATTAGCACTCAATTCTGCCTGCCCACCCCTCCCCACCCCGCCCCATCCCCTTCCCTTAGACAACCATCACACTGTTGTTTGTGATCTGAGTTTCAGTTTTATATCCCACATATGAGTGAAATAATATGATTCTTAGCTTTTTCTTACTTTTTCTCTTAATATAATGTCCTCAAGATCCATCCATTTTGTTGCAAATGGTACTATTGCATCCTTCCTTAGGCTCAGTAGTATACCATTGTATATATGTACCTCACCTTTATCCAGTCCTCTATTGCGAAACACTTTGGTAGTTTCCATGTCTTGGCTACCAGGAATAATGCTGCAATGAACATAGTGGTGCATATATCTTTGCAAATACATGATTTCAAGTTTTTAAAGTATATACCGAGGAAGGAAATTGCTGGTTCATATGGTAGCTCTATTCTTAATTATTTGAGAAATGACCTTTGTTAATTTTATTCCTAGGTATTTTTGCTTTCCATAGAGGGTTTACCAGCCTACATTCCCACCAGCAGTGAATGAGGCTTCCCTTTTTTCTACAACCTCTCCAACACTTGTTATAGCTTGTCTTGTTGATAATGACCACCCTAACAGGTGTGAGGTGGTATCTCATTGTAGTTTTGATTTGCATTTCCCTAATTGCCAATGAGGTTGAACATCTCATATCTATTGGCTGTTCGTATGTCTTCTTGGGAGAGGTGTACTTTTAGGTCTTCTGCCAACTTTTTGATTCAGTTGTTTGTTTGATGTTGAGTTTTATGAATTCTTTATATATTTTGGAAATTAACTCTTTGTCAGAGCTACTGTTTGCAATATCATCTCCCATCTGGTTGGCTGCTACTTTGTTTTGTTGTCCATTTCTTTTGCTGTGCAGAAGCTTTTTAATTTGATATAGTCCCATTCATTTAGTTTTGCCTTTACTTCCCTTGCCTTTGGGGTCAAGTTTATAAAATGTTCTCTACAACCAAGGTCTATAAGTTTTGTACCTATATTTTCTCCTACGTAACTTATTGTTTTGGGTCTTATATTTAGGTTTTTTACCCATTTTGAATTAACTTTTGTACCTGGGGACAAACTGCAATCCGGTTTCATTCATTTGCATGTGGCTTTCCAGTTTTCCCAGCACCATTTATTGAAGAGACTATCTTTACTCCACTGTATATTTCTGGCTCCTTTGTCAAAAAGTATCTGTCCATATATATGTGGTTTTATAGCGGGGCTCTTTATTGATCTGTGTGTCTGTTTCTCTGACAATACCATGGTGTTTTGATTACCGTAGTTCTGTAGTATAATTTGAAGTCAGGTGGCATTATACCTCCAGCTTCGTTCTCTTTTTCTCAGGATTCCTTTGGCTATTCGGGTTCCTATGTGGTTCCATACAAACTCAATGATTTCTTGCTCTATTTCTTTAAAAAATGACTTTGGGATTTTGATAGGGATTGCATTATATCTACATATTGTTTTGGTAATATGACCATTGTAACTACAGAATATTTTTTTCACTTTGTTATGTCTTTTTAAATCTCTTTTAATAATGCTTTGTGAGTTTCAGTATACAGGTCTTTCACAATTTTGTTAAGTTTATTCCTAGATGTTTTATTCCTTTGGTTGCAATTGCAAAAGGAATTGGTTGTTTGTTTGTTTGTTTTTTCATTTCTTTTTCTGAAGTTTTGTTGTTAGTATACAGGGAGGCAATTGATTATTTATTCTGCAACTTGACTGTATTTGTTTGTTTCCAATAGTATTTTTGGTGGAGTCTTAGGGTTTTCTATATATAGAATCATGTCATCTGGAAAAAGTGATAGTGTGACTTCTTCCTTCCTTATTTGGATACCTTTTATTTATTTCTTTTGCCTTATTGTTCTGGCTAGGACTTTCAGCACTATGTTGAGTAAGAGTGGTGAAAGTAGACATCCTTGCGTTGTTCCTAATCTTAAAGGAAAAGCTTTCAGTTTTTTACCATTGAGTATGATATAAGCTGAGGGTTTATCATAATTGGCCTTTATTATGTTGAAGTACTTTTCTTCTATTCTTATTTTATTGAGTGTTTTAATCATAAATGGATGTTGTATCTTATCAAATGCTTTTTCTGCATCCTATATACTAAAGAGGGAATATGCAAATTGGCGTCACACCATCACAAAGATGGCTGCACCCACAGCAGAGGTGGGGTTTCCATAACACAAGATGGCTGCACCCAGAGTGGAGGCCGAGTTCCTGAAATGAGCCTTAAGGAGCAATCAGCAGGGACCTGAGGCTGTGTGGCACTGGGCCGGGGCAGGGGACCTGAACCTGTGCCCCCCTGCCCAGTGGGGCTTGACAGGGGACCTCAGGCCATGCCCACAACCCCGGTGCCAGGCTGGAGGACCCCAGGCCGTGCCCCTCACCTGGCAGAGCTTGACAGGGGACCTCAGGCCATGCCTCTGCCCAGTGGGGCTTGATGGGAGAACTCAAGGTGCACCCTGCACCCCAGCGCCGGGCCAGGGGACTTGAGGCCGTGCCCCCCACCCAGCGGGGCTTGACAGGGGACCTCAGGCTGTTCCCCCTGCCCCGGGCCAGGGGACCTCAGGCCACGCCCTCCACCCTGGGTTAGGGGACCTCAGACCGCAGACCCTCCTGGTGCCAGGCTGGGGGACCTGAGGCTGCACCCCCCACCTGGCAGGGCTTGACAGGGGATCTCAAACCACGCCCCCCCTGGTGGGGCTTGATGGGGGACCTCAGGCCACACCGCCCACCCCAATGCTGAGCTGGGGGACCTGAGGGTGCTCTGGGGGACCTGAGGCAATGCCCCCCACCAGGGGTGCACCCGGGGACCTGGGGTTGTGCTCCCCCCTGCCCAGTGCTGGGCTGTGGGACCTGAGGCTGCGACCCCCGCTCAGCGGGGCCTGACGGGGGTGGGGCCGGCCGGGTCTGGATCTTGCCCAATCGGGGTGGGGCCGGCTGGGTCTGGGTCTGGCGTGATTTTGAGGTGTTTTGGGTGGGCAGGCACTTGACTCTGGGTCTCACAGCATGCCCCAGACTCTGACAGGAGGAAGATTTTCATATATATTTTACTAATTTTCTTTCATCTCTGACACTTCTATTATAGAGAAAGGGCAAATAGCAATATTAAAATATTTCCTCTAATTAATCCCCTTTTAATGTGCACGAATTTTGTGCACCAGGCCACTAGTCTATTGATAAGATATTTTTATCCTTTCTTTTGTTAATGTGGTGTATTACATTGATTCATTTGCATATGTTGAATGATCCTTGTGGCCCTGGAATGAATCCCACTTGATAGTATTATTTTTTGGATGCACTATTGTATTCAATTTGCTAGTATTTTGTTTAGGATTTTTGCATCTGTGCTCATCCAAGATATAGGTCTGTAGTTTTCTTTTTTTGTGTAATCTTTGCCAGGTTTTGGTACTAGGGTTATATTGGTCTCATGGAATATGTTAGAAAGTATTGCCTCATCTTCAAGTTTTTGGAGGAGTTTGAGAAGGATAGGTTGTAAATCTTCTTTGAACGTTTGGTAGAATTCACTGATATAGCCATCAGGTGCTGGATTTTTACTTTTCTGGAAGATTTTTTATGGTTGTTTCAATTTCCTCACTACTGATCGGTCTATTTAGATTTTGAATTCCTCATGATGTAGTCTAGGAAGACATATGCATTTCTAGGAATTTATCCATATCTTCTAGGTTATTGAATTTGGTGGCATATGGTCTTTCATAATTTTTAGTATGATCCTTGTATATCTGTCATGGCTGTGGAGACTTCTCTCTGGTTTCTGATTTTGTTTATATTCGTCTTTTTCCTTTTTTTTTTTTCTTATTGAGTCTACCCAGGGGTTTGTCAATTTATTAATCTTTTCAAACAACCAGATCTTTGTTTTATTGATTTTTTTGGTATAGTCTTTTGTTCTCTATTTCATTCAATTCTGCTCTAATTTTTATTATTTACTTTCTTCTGCTGACTTTGGGTTGCTTTTGTTCTTTTTCTAGTACTTTAAGTTGTGATGTTAGGTTGTTTACTTGGAACTTGTCTTCCTTTTTCCTTGAGACAGGCCTGTAATGATATAATCTTCCCTCTTTTTACTGATTTTTCCGGATCCCAGAGGTTTTCACATGTTGTATTATCATTCTTATTTGTCTATATATACATGTTTTGATCTTATCTTTTATTTCTTCTTTGACCCAGTCATTTTTTAGTAGTGTGTTGTTTCATCTCCATACTTCCTTTTTGCAGTAGATTTGTAATTTCAAGGCATTGTGGCAAGAGAATATGCTTGGTGTAATTCAATCTTTTTGAATTTGTTGATGCTAGTCTTGTGACCCAACATATGGTCTATCCTTGAGAATGTCCCATGTGTACTGAAGAAGAATGTAAAATCTGATATTCTGGGATGAAAGGTTCTGTAAATGTCAATAATGTCCATTTGATCTAGTCACTAGTGTGTCATTTAAGGCCTATATTTCTTTATTGATTTTCTGTTTGGTTGATCTTTATGAGTTGTCAATAGAATACTAAGATCCCCAACTATGATTGTGTTTGATATCCCTTTAGTTCCATGAGTAGTTGTTTTATATATTTCGGTGATCCCTGGTTGGGTGCATATATATTAAGAAGTGCGATTTTCTTGATGTAGAGTTCCCTTTATCATTATAAAGTGTCCATCTTTGTCCCTTGTTATCTTTGTTTCTTGAAATCTATTTTGTCATATAAGTATGTCTACACTTGCTTCTCTATGGATGTTATTTGCGTGGGGAATCATTTTTCACGCTTTTATTTTGAATCTACTTATCTTTTCAGCTTAGATGTGTCTCTTGTAGGCAGCATATGATTAGGTTTTGTTTTTTGTTCCACTTGGCTACTCTGTGACTCTTTATTGGTGAATTCAAACCATTTACACTTATGGTAATTATTGATATATGAGGATTTCCTATAGTCATTTTATCTTTTGTTTTCTGGCAGCTCTGTGCCTCCATTGGTTCTTTTCCTTTATTTTTCTTTTGTTTAATGGTAGTCCATAAATCTTTCCTCTGTTTTCTATTTTTTTTAGCTATATCTCTGGGTTTGGGAATTTTTGTGTGTGGATACCATTAGGTGTATAAAAAATTAAGTTGCATATATATATCAAAGTTGTTTATTTTCTTTTGAGTGCATCTGATCTTCACCCTCCTCTGCCAGTTCAGACCTCTCCCACCTCCCCTTTTATATTTTTGTTGTCACAAATTATCCCTGTTTATGTTGCACATTTTTTGGTGATTTTACTCATAGTGTTGTGCCATTATGTTCTTTGTTTCAGGTAGAATAACTCCCTTGAGTATTTCCTGCAATGTAGGTTTTCTGGTGGTAAGATCCCTTGGCTTCTATATGTCCAGGAATGTCTTTATTTCTCCTTCATATTTAAAGGATACTTTTTCTGGATATATTATTTGTGGCTGGTAATTTCCTTCTTTCATATGTTTGAACATTTGACTCCACTCTCTTCTGGCTTGTAGAATTTCTGCTGAGAAGTTGGATGAAATTCTGATGGGTTTTCTTTTATAGGTCACTTTCTTCTTTCCCCTGGCTGCTTTGAGAATTTTATTCTTTGTCTTTAATTTTTGACAGCTTTAATATCAAGTGCCTTAGAGAGAGCCTGTTTGGATTTAGGTAACTAGGTGTTCTGTTTGCTTCTTGGATTTGAGGATCTAGTTCTTTCTATAGAATTTGGAAGTTCACATCCACTATTTGTTTTAATAGACACTCAATTCCCTAATTCCTCTCTTCCTCCTCTGCAATACCTATAATTCTATTTCTTTTTCTTATGGAGTCAGATAGGTATCCTAGAGCTGATTCATTTTTCTATATTCTCAGGTCTCTCTCCTCTTCCCTCTGCATCATTTCTAGATTCCTATCTTTGATATCACTAGTTATTTCTTCTATGTCACTGGCTCTGTTTTCTTTTGTTTGTTAATTTGTTTTTCATTGTTTTGTGTTTTTTTAATCCTCACCTGAGGATATTTTTCCATTGATTTTTAGAGAGAGTGGAAGAGAGAGGGAAAGACAGAGAGATATACAGAACTGAGAGAAGCATGTCGATTGGTTGCCTCCTGCTTGAGCCCCAACCAGGGCCCGGGCCAGGAAGAAGCCTGCAATTGAGGTACGTGCCCTTGACTGGAATCTAACCTGGGACCATTCAGTCTGCAGGCCAATGATCTATCCACTGAGCCAAACCAGCTAGGGCTTGTTGGCTATGTTTTCTACTCTCAGTAGTTCACTCTTAATCTTCTTAATTTCATGCTTCATTTCCAGTATTTTTGATTGGTTCTTTTTTTTTAAGTTTCAATATTCCTGGTAAAGTGCTCATTTTGTTCATTGATTTGTTTTCTGAGTGCACTGAATTGCTTGTCAGTATTTTCTCACATCTCATTGAATATTTTCAGAACTGCAAACTTCAAATCTCTGTCATCTATATCACATATTTCCATGTGTTCCAGCCTGCTTTCTGAGGATTTTTCATTTTCTTTCTGGTTATCATATTTACTCTGGTTTTTCGTGATATTTCTTGTCTTCCTTTGCTTTTGAATTTATGATTGAAGCAGTCTTTCCACTATTATTCATTAGATTGTATTGAATCACAAGATATTTTACCCCTGTGATCTCCCAGCCATGACCTCCATGGCTTCTGAAGACAGTACAGCTATACTGCTTGGGCTGCTGTTTGTTTTGCCCTCATTGTAATGGTGACCCCTGATCTCCATGGGATCCCACCCCAAGCACCCCTCCTGGTGATCCATCATTGAGGGAAACAGAGGTTCTACTGCAAAAGCTCTTGGTTTACAGATAATATACTCCTAGACCCAACTCCAAGGTCAATGGGAGATAAATTTTCAGAGTCCAAGTGGCTGCAAGGCTCTGTGGTTCCCTTTCTTTGTCTGAAACACCACCACCTGGCCTGACAGTGGAAAACTGCACAGCAGAACCCCGTGCTGTATCATGCATTTGCTGACTCAGGAAATGTTTGAGTTGCTTGCTGCTCAATCTGCTGGGCTGGCCCCACAGTTCTCTGTTCCTTCCAGCTGATGGAAGTTCCTGCTACTACCAGCTTTCTCTCATCTCCTGGCTGAGCCAGAAACTCCTGGCTGCATGGCTGCATCTGCAGGCCATCTGTGCTTTCCTCCCTTCTCATCTCGTTTATTCAAGGTTGCCCTATTTTAGGTGTTTCAATGTGCAAGTCTCTCAGGGGTGTCTCTGTTGATCAGTTATTTCTTTGTTGAATTATAAATAGTTAACTTGTTGAAATGTCAGGGAGAGAGGAAAAGATGTGCCTTTATGCCACCATTTCTCTGATGTCCAATAAATTACTTATTTAAATTGTCTATGGTGTATTCTGCATGTGGTAAACCACCTTTATCATAGTGTTGCTGGAGCAATCAGTGGGTCCAATTTCCCTGACATTAGTGCCAGTGGGGTGGCTCTTGCGATATTTTCAGAAAAAGAATTTTATAAGACTCCCCTAGGAAAGTAAGTGGTTTTTATTGGCATGGAATTACATTTCTCAGGTTGTAAAGTCCCATGTCCTTAACCCAGTCCTGAAAGAGTTACAGCTGGGGGTCAGGCAGAGGTAAAAGCAGGGCCTGTGTCCAGAGCTTCCATTCCATGGTGGAGTCGAGTCCAGCAGACCATCAGGCTAGGTTCAGGCTAGAAGCAGTCTATTTGTGGGTCCCACATGGCTGTAGGCCACTTCAGGGAATGCAGTGGAGTACTCCCTCTGCAACAGGAGTCAGGCTCAAGCAGCAATAAAAAGCAAACCAAGAGAGAGCACTCTTTCCAGTGATTTAAATATTTATATTTCATGCCCTTGCAGTGGCCATCCCTATTCTTGCCACTGACTGTTCCCAGGTATAAATTACAGTTAAGCACCTTCCCATGTCACCCAGACCTCACTGGGCATGCATCTATTATCTAGTCCCTTCCCCCAGTGATCTACGGGAAACAGACTTGGCCAATGTTAAGTACAGCTTTTTAGCAAAGCTGTATAAATGTAATACCTTTATTATCTTGTCTTCCCTTTACTCCTTTCCTGTTCTTTAATAACCAGGTTATTACAATGGTATCAATAGGAGGTTAATTTTGACTACAAATTTATATCTCATTATGATCTTAGCAAACTAGTGCTAATTAATGTTACTTCTTTAAGGGACTGCACAGGTTTCCTGAAAATAAAAGTGGTTAAAGAAATTTCTTCCTTATGTAAGTTATTTTAAGGTAAAACACAAATGATTATAACAGATTAAAACACAAGGAAGAATCTTAATTTGTCATGTCATTAAGACTAGAATGATGAAAACACTAATTTAACAAGATTACCTTATGGGTATTTTCAGAAAAACTGCAAAGGATAAAGGATGAAAATCAGAAAAAAAAAAAAATTCAGACCTCTTTCACATCAGGATTCATGCTGCCAGAAGAGCTTAGCTGGAAGAAGGTCAAGTACTATTTACCACACTCTACTAAAAATCTTTGTCCCCCACCAAATTGAGGTCTTGTTACCATGCCTAAGTCTGTCTCTAGGAGAATGATAAAATAATGAACTAATTTCCCTCAAGGTTGAGGCCCTGTGAAAAACATTGGAAGGGGGAGGGGTGCATATGTAAACCTGTCCTCTAAGTGTACAATTTTTAAATTTTTATTGTTTAAGATATTACAAATAGTAGTACATATGTCTCTTTTTAATATTACCCAGCTCTGTGATGTTCAATATGGTACCACTAGCTGCATGTAGCTATATAATTTTAAATTAAAATGTCTGGTACTTACAAATTGGACTGGGTTTTGAAAAGTACAGGTCATTATATGTAATGACCAAAGAATTACATGAAGAAAGAAACTTGGTTCCTGAATAAGTCTTCATGAAACCAAATGGCCCATAAACCAGGGCAATCACTTTGGAATCTTATATGAAAGAGAAATAAACTTCTGTATTTCTTGAGCCACTGTATTTTGGGATCTCTTTATTACACAAAGTTTAAAACTAAATTTTATTTCAGTTTTTATAAACCCTCTTATTCATATGTTCTTTCATTATCTTATCTTAATTAAGTCAATATGTACCCTCAGATCTTCCCATCTCTCCATCCCTGAGGATAGTCATCTGAGGAAGTAATTCACACTATGGTGTTAATGACTGAGTTCCAATGGCTAGCATTATTGTGTTAACCTCTTTTAGAATCATTTGATAATAAAAGAAATCCCAGAAATCAGGATAGGAATAAATCTTTGATGGAGAACTTTTAAGAATTAGCAACACATCAGTGGGAGAGATATTTGGGGGTCTGAAGATTTCTTATCTGTTCTCCATACACTCATGGCTAACTCCTCTACATATCAAGGCAGCATCCAAATTCAGAATTTAGAATATACTTTTTTTTTTCAAATAAGATATATGAATGGCTAACAGATACATGAAAAGGTGCTCAATATCACTAAGCATAAAGGAAATAAAAATCAAAACTATAATGAGACATTGTCATCTCAGACCTCTTAGAATAGCTATTAGCAAAATAAGAAATAACAAGTATTTGCATGGATGTGGAAAAAAAAGAATCCTGGTACAATGCTACTTGGATTGTGTTTGATACAGCCACTATCAAAAACAGCATGGAAGTTCCTCAAAAATTAAAAATAGAACTACCATGTGATCCAGAAATTGCACTTCTGGGAATATATTTAAAGGAAATGAAAACACCTAGTCAAAACAGCTTTATGAACCCCCATGTTGATAGAAACATTACTTACAATAGTCAAGACATGAAAACAACTTATGTATCCAGAGAGATGAAAAGACAAAGCTGTGCTATATCTATACAATGGAATATTATTCAGCTATAAAAAAGAAGGAAATACTGCCATTTGTGACAACATTTATGGACCATGAGACTAGTGTGCATTTTGAAATAAGTCAGAAAAAAATACTGTATGATCTCACTTATGTGTGGAATTTTTTTTTAATTAAATTTTATTGGGGTTATATTGGTCAATATGAACATATAGATTTCATGTGTAGCTTTCTAAGTTACAAAATCTGTATATAGCACCATGTGTCCACCACCCCAAGTCATTTCTTCTCCTGTCACCTCATATTAGGACCCTCTTCTTCCACTACCCCCTGGCAACCACCACACAGCTGTTTGTGTTCATAAGTTTCAGTTTTATATCCCACATATGAGTGAAATCGTATGGTTCTTAGCTTTTTCTGTCTGACTTATTTCACTTAGCATAATGTTCTGAAGGTCCATCCATGTTGTTGTAAATGATGCTATTTCATTTACATGGCTTTCTTATGGCTCAGTAGTATTCCATTGTGTATATGTAGCACATCTTTAACCAATCCTCTATCGCAGGGCACTTTGGCTGTTTCCATGTCTTGGCCACCTTGAATAATGCTGCAATGAACATAGGGGTGCATATATCTTTGCATATAAATGATTTTAAGTTTTTTTGGGTATATACCCAGGAGTAGGGTTGTTGGGTTATATGGTAACTCTATTCTTAATTTTTTGAGGAATTGCCAGACTGCTTTCCACAGTGGTTGTACCAGTCTACATTCCCATGAGCAGTGGGAGCTTCTTCCACAACCTCTCCAACACTTGTTATTGCTTGTCTTATTGATAATGGCCACTCTAATAGGTGTAAGATGGTATCTCAAAGGCAAGGGAGGTAAAGTCAAAAATAAATGAATGGGACTATATAAAACTGAAGAGCTTCTGCACAGCAAAAGAAACAGACAACAAAACAAAGAGGCAGCCAACCAGATGGGATATGATATTTGCAAACAGTAACTCTGACAAAGGTTTAATTTCCAAAATATATAAATAACTCATAAAACTTAACACCAAACAAATCAACAATCTAATCAAAAAGTGGGCAGAAGACTTGAAAATACACCTTTCCCAAGAAGCTATACAAATAGACAATAGACATATGAAATTAGGGATATGTGTGGAATCTTAAAAACACACACACTAATAACTAAGGAGATTAGAAGTTGAGGGGTATGGGAGAGAGAACTGGATGAAGGTGGTCAAAACTTGTAGTTATAAAATAAATAAGTACTATGAATGTAATACACAACATAAGGAATATATTTAACACTGCTATATGGTATATTTAAAAGTTGGCAAGGAAGTAAGTCCTAAGAATTCTCATTGCAAGGAAAAACATTTCTTTTCTTTTTTGTCAATATCTATATGAAATGATAATTGTTAACTAAACTTATTGTGGTAATCATTTCACAGTGTGTGTAAGTCAAATAACTATGTGGTACACCTTAAACCATACAGTACTGAAAAAAGACAAATGCAGGATTTAATTGCAAAAATCTATTAGGAGGAGAAAAGAAAGGAAGGAAAAATCCATTTCTGTACTGTGTCTTTGCAAATTTCAGAGATTTAATACTGAAAGGAGTAATCCAACTCTTCTTCAGTATTACCATTCCATGACTACATAAGAGGCAAAACTTCATTTATATCCTTGTTAGACCCGTGTAGAAATTTATCTTATACAGGAATATCAGTACTTTTAAAAACTCAGTACCTTTCATACAAGAATTGCTGCATAAATACTTGTTTGGACAGTCCCCAACTTTGATAATTCAGGCAGCCAATAACTTATTTTGTCCTGAGTCAAGATGCTCTTGCTAAACAGCACTTTTCTCTGCAAGCATCTGCACCCCACTCCCTGCCATGGCCATAGGTGTTCTCCATCTCTATTACCACGCCTGCCATGCAAAAGAACGAGAACCATCCTCTCCTCTGTTTTATATTTAGGTAAGGTAGAGGGACCCCTACAGCAAGGTTGTTGGGTCTTCTCTATTGACCTATGTGTCTTGCTACTTGAGTCTGAGTCTGCTTAAGGGGGAGCCCTCCTACAGGGACTTTGCCATATCATTCTGCAAAGTGATTTCTGCTCAACACTCATCCTCATTCCCCATTGCTCATCCTTAGACCATCAAGCTGTTTATCCTAGATGTGGTTTAAGTTTTATTTTTCCCCAGGAGGCTCCTCAATAAGTCAGTAAGACTTACACTGACTGTGCCATACTAATATAATAACTGTTGGTTAGTTGTAATGTAGCTGTGCATGTACAAACATGGTCAGAGTTGTTCATACTGTTGTCATTTAAGTTGTGATTCTGAAAGCAATTTTAGAGACAGAACAGACAGTTTTAGGGAAAATGGGTTCCATGGGAGAAGAATGCATATGTGAAGGGAAGGAGATAGTTCCAAGATCCCAGAATGCTTATCTTACTTTCATTGAGGATAGAGAAATGTTACAAGAAGAAGACATACTTTCACAGAGGATAAAGCCATGGTCGGCAAACTGTGGCTCGCGAGCCACATGAGGCTCTTTGGCCCCTTGAGTGTGGCTCTTCCACATAATACCATGGCCTGGACAAGTCTATTTTGAAGAAATGATGTTAGAAGAAGTTTCAGTTTAAAAAATTTGGCTCTCAAAAGAAATTTCAATCGTTGTACTGTTGATATTTGGCTCTGTTGACTAATGAATTTGCCAACCACTGGGATAAAGAAATGTTATAGGAGGAAGGCAAACATTCACAGAGGATAGAGGAATGTTGTAAGATAAGGGGGAGAGAAAAAGGGGTGTACCAGGTGGGCTTTGTACTTTGAAATGGATACTCTGTAGAAGAATGACCAATTAGGAGAGCACAGGGCTCATAAATTAAGGAA
Organism: Cnephaeus nilssonii; assembly: GCF_951640355.1. NCBI lineage: Eukaryota > Metazoa > Chordata > Mammalia > Chiroptera > Vespertilionidae > Cnephaeus > Cnephaeus nilssonii. The sequence goes on from NC_137079.1 coordinate 97,760,297, forward strand.
GGGTCCAATTAGAAAGGGTCATGAAGAGACAAAGAGCTGCAATATATACAAACCAAAGACAAAGAGACTCAGAATGGATTTAGATTTTTTTTTCCACTTTAGAGAGAGAGAGAGCACAATCATCCCATTTGGGGACTCCTCCCCAGGGGGAGTTTGTATATACTTCCAATAAACTTCCACATTTTTACTAAAGAAGCCTTTTAGTCTGAGACTTTATTCTTCAAACTTTGTAGGGCAAGAACCCACAAGAAGAGTCTTCACCCCAACTCCACATATCAATGCTATATAAACATACTGAGTTGAATTATCATTTAAAATGTCATCAGGAAAATTATACAGTGATTCATCATTGATATTAAAAATGATTGTGTATGAAGAAAGGGAAAGAAACAAGCAATGAGACATAAATTTGATTTTAGTTAAGCAAAATTTTGTTATTAGAAGAATGGCTGGAATTTATATTTTCTGGCAAAAACAATTAAGTGCTTAGTAAGAATGATTAAAGGAAGAAATCCACAAATAAATAAATCTATGTTATTTTGCTACTGACATATGTGGAAAGTAATTAACAACCACATGTAAGAAACATATATAAAGGCAGGAGAAATTGCCCAAACCATCAGAATGGATGAAGGAAATTTCAAACATGACCAGCTCATCTGAATGATTCATGCATCCAGCAGAACTAGCAGTAAGGCATCAAATAGAATTTTGTCAGATGCTCCCTTCTGCCTTTGAACAGAAACTACTTAATTCCGAGTGATTTAATTAAGAAAAACATGACATTGGATTTATTAGCACTATGAAATCAAGAAATCAAAATCCTGGGTTTGGGTAACAAAAAGTGATTTATCACTACAATACTATGCAAAATAGCAAATGGCCAAAAGTTTGACTCTACATTAAATTATACAGAAATCCTATATAATAAAAGGCTAATATGCAAATCAACTGAATGGCGGAATGACCATTCGCTATGATGTGCACTGACCACCAGGGGGCAGACACTCAATGCAGGAGATGCCCCCTGATGGTCAGTGCGCTCCTACAGAGAGAGTGCTGCTCAGCCTGAAGTCCTGAGCCAGGCTCACGGCTGGCCAGCGCAGCAGCGGGGGCAGGATCTTGTCCTGCCTCCGCAGCAGTCCTCAGGATGTCCGGCTGCTGGCTTAGGCCTGCTCCCCGCAGGGAAACATCAGTCAGACATCCACCGAGGGCTCCTGGCTGTGAGAGGGTGCAGGCCGGGCTGAGGGACCACCTGCCCAACCCCCCAAGTGCACAAATCTCATGCACTGGGCCTCTAGTCTAAGAATAAGACATCTCCCCCAAAAATAAAATTACTTTCCCTCAAAAAAGATGCAAACAGACAGTTGAGCAGATCGAAGATTAGTGGTTAAATATCATCAGAGATGCCCGGAAGCACTACTAGTGTGTAGCCAAGTGAATTAGTCCTTGGTGTTTTTGAGACATGTGTCTAAACAGTTTCATTAAGAAGAACAAAATGCTAAAATCAAACTTATTAGTGGATTGGAAGAAAATCCCAGAGAATATAGTGGAGCATTTTTTAAGAAACATTGTATAATGGAGGTTTCTGATGGTATAAACAATGACACTATACATAAAAACATAGGCATTACTATATAGAATCAAAGTCATTTAAAAGAGTCATACCATGGATGGGAATTTTAGGGATACTAGTACTTTAACCAATCCATTTTATTTATATTTTCCTTTATTTTTAATTATAATAAAAAGTTTGAAAGTGCTCTTCAGTATATATATATATATATATATATATATATATATATATATTTCAGTATATTTTACTATATATATATATATATATATATATATATATATATATATATGTAAAATAAAATTTTAAAAATGAGACAGAAATATTGTTCCATGGTTTGATTTGAAGTGTTTTATCTTTCTTAGTAGTGTATAAGATAATGGTGGATCTTACAATCATTAACACCTTTAATTTGATGAAATTTAATGTACTTTTTGGCTCATTGCTTTTCTAGATAGCTATAACAGTTTAGATAGTCATCGTATATATAATAAGGATGGTCATTTCCAGTGGTGACAATTAAACTATAAACTCTTGCTCCTAACTTTTCAAAGACCATCATCCAGCTTCTTCAGGAATTGTACATTTATACTATAAAAGGGAGGTCATTCTCTTTCAAACCAAACTATGAGGTCTATATGGGGTGCTCCTTAAGAAATGAAGGAGAAGAAGAACATTTGTTTAAAAAAATAATGAAACAACCCTTTATATTTTCCAAAAATATACCCAAATAGTTGACATTTTTCCAACATTCAACAAGCATCTTGGAGAATATTTACTGTGTTCTAGATACTACACTCATCATATCTTATTTGCAGGAAACTTACTTTTGGTATTTTCTTGCTATTTTTGTCCCTAATTGACCATTTAGTCAAAATATTAAACCTCAAGATGGCTAATTAGAAAGGCTTGTTTTCATAGTTCCATAATCTGTACCAGAAATATAATCATGCGAAGGCATAACAAAACAAAGCCATTATTTCATCAAATGTCAGGATACTCACTGAAACAGCCTGCTGACAAGCATGAAGGCTAATTATAGCACATCACCTTTGTAGAACATTTGTGCTTGTTAATTTGGAGCTCACAGATTGTGTATGAAGTTATAGTGTTCTGTTTTAGATAACAAGGGTGGTGGTATCAAAAACAAATCATTGTGAAATCAAAGGACTAAGTTGGTACACAGCACTGTATAGTGTTTATTTATTACACCAGAACCTTGGTTGTCAATAGTGCTTGATACTCGATTTCTAGCCACTTTCCATCTGCCACTCTGGTCTTCCTTTTACATGGATCCTATCATATTACCTCTCTACTTACTAGTATAGTCTGTGGGGTCTCCTTTTTGCAGCCCCATCAAACCTGTAAGTTCCTCAGCTTAAATTCTAAGGCTTCAGAATCAGACACAACCCTGCCAATTGAAATCATTTTCCACAGCCTCAAATAGGTAATTTTCCTTCCGTCAGTGCATTCTTCACCCTGGTTCTCCATGCTTGCTGCTCTTTGCCAGCCATATTCCCCTTGGTGAGCTCCCCTCAAAAAACTCCTATTTTTCTGCTGATCAAACTACCAGTGTTCAAGATACAGCTTATATTAAAGGATTTCCACAAAACATGTGTTGATTTCAGTAATTGTCATCATCTTCTCCCTTGAATTCTAAGTGCAAACACAGTAAGTGCCACATAGTTTTAAATAGTTTGTTGATTAGTTTAAGAAGATGGCAAGATTGCCAGCGACAGAAAGACTGCCACTCTTCTGTGGCTTCCCTCACCACACTGAAAGAAATGTAGTTGAGAGGAAAAGAGTAGGTGATTAATAAATAACTGTTTAGTGTCTTATTAGTACAGAAATAATTTCCAGCAAAATATCCAGAAGGTAACATTTGCAAGTTCATTCTTTTAAAGTAGAGGAAGCTAAATCTAATAGCCAGTGTAGAATGTTGACTCTGATCATGAAATAAATAATCCCTTAGAAATGTATCATTCTGCACACTGTCAGGGGCCTCCTGCATGTCACAGGAAACAAGTTTGAGAGCTCAAATCATCAGTTTAATAGTTGGGGCTTTATAATGCTAAAGACTATGCAACCAAACGAAGGGATCTTTTTTTTTTTTTTTTTTTTTTGAACCAGTAGCTATTTGTTACAATATTCAGTGCCCACCTTCAGTGGTGATTCAGGTATCTGGCACAGTGTTTCAGGTATGTGTTTACTTACTTAACACTTTGGTATTCCTAGTACTGAGATAAATAAAAACCTCAGGAAATGCTATACATGTCTATATCAAGATATAAAAAAACTTGCTTCATAGCAAATTATTAGAAAGTTTGATCTGTTATAAAATTATTTACATTTGAAATACTTATATTTGGAAAATAAAAGTTTGCTGTGAACCAATATAAGCAAGCAAAGAAAAAAGATAAAGGACCCAAGCTAAAGGAAATTCAGAAAATCCTATCAATGAGATGGATGGTAACTTACAAACTATAGCATCCATTTGTCACATTGTGTCTCAATGACCCTAATATTTTGTAGCTGTCCTTGGGTGTGTGTGAATTCTTAATGTGATAAAGCCAAGTATTGTGTGTGTGTGTGTGTGCGTGTGTGTGTGTGTGTGTGTGTGTGTGTGTGTGTGTGTGTGTTGGGGGGCGTGGGAGGTGACAATATCTTATTTTGAACCTGAAATAAGAATGTGTACAAAATACTATAATGATAAAGGAGATGAAACTTCACTGGGCAGTTGAAATTTGATAGCTGAAGTGGCAGGTAAAGTTAGCATTGCTTCTGATCCCACAACTCTATTGCCCTACTGATTTTTAACACTTCAAGTTAGATCAATATTGCCAGGGACCTTACTTTCCAGAAAAGCTGTTGATAAGAGAAAGTAAGATCCAAAAGTACGCCCTTCTCCATTGTACATGCTCTTTCCTTTCTCTGGTTTCCTTTTACTTGTGCTGTTCCTATTTTTTCAAAATACTGTGGGCATCTCAGAATAAAAACTATTTTCTATTTCTGGAAATGCATCCTACAGTGGCAGTGCCATCATGAGCAAATTGGAAGTCTAAAATGCATACTTGGTTCTTGATTGTTTGCTTGAGAGAAATTAATAAAGTGTGTGTATAAAAAAAGGAGAATAATCTATTAGAAATCTAACTACTTATGAACACTAGAGGCCCAGTGCACAAAATTCATGCACATGAGGGGGGGGTGTCCCTCAGCCTGGCCTGAATCCTCTCCAGGCCCCTCGGATGTCTCTCTCTCGCAATCTGGGACCACTGGCTCCTAACCGCTCACCTGCCTGCCTGCCTGATCGCCCCTAACCACCCTGCCTGCCTCCCTGATTGCCCCTAACCTCTCTGCCTGCTTGCCTGATCGCCCCTAACCACTCTGCATGACTGCCTGATCACCCCTAACTGCTTGCTGGGGGGTGGGGCCAGCCCTGCGAGGGGCTGTCTGCCTACCTGGTCACCCCTAAACACTTGCCTGCCTACCTGATCACCCCTAACCACTGGTCTGCCTGCCTGATCACCCCTAACCACTGGTCTGCTTGCCTGATCACCCCTAACCACTCTACTTGCCTGTCTAATTGCCCCTAACCACTTGCTGGGGGGCAGGGCCAGCCCTGTGAGGGACCATCTGCCTAGCTGATCACCCCTAACTGCTGGCCTGCCCACCTGCTCTCCCCCAACCACTTGCCTGCCGATCTGATCACCCCTAAACACTGGTCTGCCTGCCTGATCACCCCTAACCATTCTGCCTGCCTGCCTGATTGCCCCTAACCACTTGCGTGGGGGCAGAGCCAGCCCGGTGAAGGGCCGTGGTGGTTCTGGTCTAATGGTCGTTATGGTCATGATGCCATTATGGTCTCTGGCCTTTTATTATATAGGATTCCTTACTCAGATTTCACCCTAAGATACCAATTTATTTGAGAACATTGAGATTTTCCACCTCAAGGACTTCAGAAAATGATAGGGATATATTAGATTTTAAGGAAGGTAGGATTTATTTTAGTTTATGAATTTATTTCATTCATACCCTACCTTCTCTCTTTTCCTCATATTAATTATCTCTGTATCTATTCATACTTATTTTGTTTAACTCTTTTCAAAAGTCATACTCTTATTCAGCCTTCAAGAAACCTAAATGGGAACCTAAATTCTAGGCACTATATATGGAATTGAGGATTGTGGGAACACAGGTCCTTGAACACTGAGTATTATATGGAGAAGACATGAGACGTCATAGGCATAGAAGAGAGACTTTATTGCAGAACAAGTAGCCATTGCTAATAAGGAACCATCAGACAAAATATTTCTTTAAATGGGCCCCACAAAGTAGCCGAGCACCAGCTGGTCAGTAACACACTTTATCCAACTTAGACAAAAGAGGCTTCTTGTCAAATAGTGACATTACTATTTGGGTTATAGAAAGGTACACCTGCACAGTGCATACAGTAAAACTGCTGTGTCCTTGCTTTTGTACCTGCATATGGCAAATTGGCCTTGAACATCCAGAATATTCTGATTAGGGTTTCCACAAGTATATAAACTAATAAGCCACAGGGTTCCTTAATATATGAAGTAGCACGTGGGAGAGTTTTGTACAGTTGAATGAAGTTAGAACTGCTGTTACAAAAAACTGATTTTGTTCAGAAGCATTTGATAAGTCAGGACTCCTGAAGTGCTATTATTTCCCATTGTCTCTTATCTAAACACTAGGGGCCCGCAGCACAAAATTCGTGCGCTGGGGGTCGGGGGTCCCTCAGCCCAACCTGCCCCCTCTCACATACTGGGAGCCCTCAGGGGATGTCCTACTGATGGCTTAGACCCGCGCCCCATGGGGAGTGGGCCTAAGCCTCAGTCTGGCCTCCCTCTGCGGGAGGTGACCGGGCTGGTCAGGGGAAGGCACCAGCCCCATCACCCCACTGCTGCAGCCACTGTCAGTCACCGCAGCCACCAAGGTGTTTTCATCAACATGGACTCCAGTTCCTTCACCAAGAAAAAATGACAACTTTCTTTAGGCATTTTCAAGATGTGTCTTTCATAGGATATGCATTTCTTTATTTATTTTTTATCCTCACCTGAGGATATGTTTCCATTGACTTTTAGAGAATGTGGAAGAGAAAGGGAAAGACAGAGAGAAACATCAAAGTGAGAGAAACATTTTGATTGGTTGCCTCCTACATGAGCCCTGATCTGGGCACCGGCCAGGGAGGAGCCTGCAACCTAGGTACATGCCCTTGATCAGAATGAACCCAGACCCTGCTGTCTGCAGGCTGAAGCGTTATCCACTGAGTCAAACCAGCTAGGGCAGGATATGACATTTCTTAGCCCTCCAGCAGGGGACCTTCATTTTTTTCTCCAGAAGTGTGGTGGAAAAACCCTAGATCAGCTTTTTGGATTCTTATTACCCAAGTTACTAAGAATATTACCAGTGGCATACAGGGAGCTTAGCCAATGTGCAGTCAGAAAAGGTGTTTCCTCTATACTTCACACCAATCGAGGGCTGGGCCCTGCCCAGGCCTAAAGCCTCTGGCCGAAGCTTTAGGCCTGGGAAGGCCCCACCAGCTCCCTCTGATCACCGGTTCAGCCCTTGCCCAGGCCTGCCCAGACTGAAAGCCTCTTGGGCAGGAGCGGACCAAGCTCCCTGCCATCAATTGCAGGGGTCTCCTTCTGGACCAGGCCAAAAGCTTCTGCCGGAGGCTTTAGGCCTGGTGCCGGGGCAGACACCCAGCTCCCAGCGATCGATTGCAGGGGTCTGCTCCGGCACTAGGCCAAAAGCGGATATCCAGCTCCCTGCGATTGATTGCAGGGGTCTGCTCCGGCACCAGACCAAAAGCCTCTGCCATAGGCTTTCAGCCTGGTGCTGGGGCAGACACCCAGCTCCCTGTGATCGATCGCAGGGGGTCCACTTGTTCACCAGGCCGAAAGCCTCCAGCAGAAGCTTTCGGCCTGGTGCCGGAGCAGACACCCAGCTCCCTGTGATCGATCGCAGGGGGTCCACTCGTGCACCAGGCGGAAGCAATCCCCAGCTCCCTGCGATCGATTGCAGGGGGTCTGCTCCGGCACCAGGCCGAAAGCCTCTGCCGGAGGCTTTCGGCCTGGTGCCGGAGCAGTCCGTCTCAGGAGGTCCGCTCAGGGTGCTTATGTATTCAAATTAACCGCCATCTTGGTTGGGTTAATTTGCATATTCGCCCTGATTGGCTTGTGGGTGTGGCTTGGGCTGGTGGGCATGGCTTGGGCGTAGTGAAGGTGCGGTCAATTTGTATATTACCCTTTTATTAGGTAGGATATGTATTTTTTATCACTCCAGTTAATATTTAGAAGACAAAGAAGTGAATTAGTGGAATAACAGGTGTGTAGGTACCATCCTATCTAATAAAAGGGTAGTATGCAAATTAACCATCACTCCATCACAAAGATGGAAGCACCCATAGTGGCTGGGGCACTGGATGCTGGCGGTGTTATCCTGGCAACAGGCCCCAGTGTCCCACATGCCCCTGCCCATGGAGGGAGGGCAGGCAGGCCTCTGGCCAGAGGCCGGCCAGGATGTGGGACGCTGGTGTCATTGCAGACCAGGCTGAGGGACGCCCCCCCATGCATGAATTTTGTGCACCAGACCTCTAGTGTGTAATAATATGCTAATAGAGGTTTTGTTTTCTATAAGATTTCTGATGATTGAGTGCTTAGTATGTGACTTGTTTTCTAATTACAATCAATCATTCTTTCCTTGAAGTCATTTTTGTAACACATCTCTGCCACTATTTTTATTTTATTTTTTTTCCTTTTTTTAAAAAATTTCTTTATTGATTAAGGTGTCACATATTTGTCCTCATCCCCCCACTCCCATCCCACACCCCTCCCCACAGATGCCCCAACCCCCTGTTGAACTCAACCATTGGTTAGGCTCATATGCATGCACACAAGTCCTTTGGTTGATCTCTCCCCCCTCCCCGCACCCTCCCCTATCCTCCCTCTGAGGCCCGATAGTCCGATCGATGCCTCCTTGTTTCTGGTTCTGTTCTTGTTCATCAGTCTATGTTGTTCATCATTTCCCCTAGATGAGCGAGATCATGTGTCGCTAGAGATATACTTATATGAACTGAATGTGAGATGAGCAATAATAGTTATGCTGACAGGCAAATGATCAGTCTTTAGTGAGTTTCTTTCTGGACCAACAGTTCTTTTGAGACCCAATATCAATGTCCACCAGTTCCTTATGTGTACATGTCGGCACTGACCCCTCAGCTCTGGATGGTGGACAAATGGTGGTAATGCAGGTTCGATTCCCTCTGGTTGGGTCTCGGCCGGACCCAGGGGCACGGCTTCATCTGGACCCAGGGGCACGTGGCCTCACCCGGACCCAGGGGGTGCGTGGCCTCACCTGGACCCAGGTGCGTGCGGCTTCCCCCGGACCCGGGACCCAGCCTCACCCGGATCCAGGGGCACATGGCCTCACCCAGACCCAGGGGCGCGTGGCCTCACCCGGATCCAGGGGCACATGGCCTCACCCGGACCCGGGATCTAGCTTCACCCGGACCCAGGGGCGCATGGCCTCACCCGGACCCAGGGGCGCGTGGCCTCACCCGGACCTAGGTGTGTGCGGCCTCACCCGAACCCGGGACCCAGCCTCACCCAGATCCAGGGGCATATGGCCTCACCCGGACCCGGGATCCAGCTTCACCCGGACCCAGGGGCGCGTGGCCTCACCCGGACCCAGGGGCATGTGGCCTCTCCCAGACCCAAGGTCGCGTGGTCTCACCCAGGTCCAGGTCTGCCACTATTTTTAGATCTGTGACAAATCATATCTTCTGCACTGATTCAGAAATATTTTTATTGAATAGTTCTCATAAAAAACTGCTTTAATGACTATACTAACAGTTGTTTTATCTCAAGACTTGGCTCCATTTCATACAGAAGGGAAATTAAGTTTATTATACCAATTAATCAATCAGTGAGTGCTAATCTTATGCCTGTGTCAAGAAGTCATTTGCTATTATTTGGAATGAACCCACATCCTTATAATGTCTTCCTCATATGATCATTTAATCTTGAATTTTCTTTAACAAACTATGGTCTTTTATTGTGAAACTCCTGTTAAAATGCAAATAGTTCCAGTAGAGGTATACACAGATCAAAATTCACATCAAAGTAAGAATAACGAATACAACTGATAACATTTCTTTCCTGATAAAAAGTTGTTCTGTTATACAACTGAAGACCCTGAAGGTATTCATTCTGAAAAGAGGAAAGGACACAAACATTTGAGAGATGCTAAGGACAATTTTATCTGTATTTGCAAATCACCATGGATTTTCACAGACTAGAAAGTTAGTAGAATTTTCCCCAAAAGTTTTCTATATTGGACCCTATCTTTCTAGTTGTCCAATTACTTTAGTTCCAGTGAGAAAGAATTGCAATTGACATCCAAACTACACATAGAATCAAATTATTCATAGAAACCATAGTTTGCTGTATGTACACTTGTTTAAACTGTGTTTGTGTGAAGTTTCTACAGTTCAATCCATGATGTAAACTTAATTGTTTCCAACTCAGTTATCACTATTTTTTATAATCTAGGAAAAAATAAGCAAAGCCTTCCCATATAGTCTTGAATTCCACTAATGCAGCCTGGGTATTCCAAGTTATGGAGGCACTGGAATATATATTTATTGAATGAATGAATGAGTGTGAAAGAACAAAGAAACCAAAAAGCCCAAGAAAGAGCAGAAGTAACCTGGTAAGAAAACAATCTGATAAGTAAATAATCCAATTATAATAAAAATATTCTCCATCAGTAAGTATTCAACAGCTATAGGCTTTACATATAACTAATGATTCTTCCTTTGTGATAGACCCTTTCACATAGTAAGATATAGCATGAAGTCAGGAATGCTTAGGAGAAGTGATGACAGTTGCATACAGACAACAGTGTGGTGATAGCCAGAGGGAAAGGGTTTGGGGGCTAGATGGAATTGGGTAAATGGGGATAAAATGGGGACAAAAAGAGACTTTGTTTGGGGTCATGGGTGCAAGATGCAATGTGCAGATGCTGTATAAATTGTGTATGGTTTTGTGAACCCATGTTATCCTAATAAGTTCAATTAATTTTAAAAAGTGGATTTTCTCAGCCTAACTCCACTAATGGTGTGAGTGCAAACGACTACCTGGGGTTTCTCACCCATTCCTGTTCATTGCATCAAGATCTGTGACTTATGGGAAAAGATTAGGTGGTGGTGTAAGACATTACTTGAAAAGCACTAGTGTTTTATTGTGTTTGCTTTTAACATCTTTTAAAAAGTGAAAGGATTGTCATTATGTGATACTCTAGTAAAATCTCTCATTTCACAGGATATATGTGTGTAGGTTTCAATCAGAGGAGCTCCAGGTGCATAAGTAGTAACTACTCAATATAAATCACCCTTGGATTTATCACAAAAAAATTTCAGGTCATGCTCTCTATATAATACCAAGCAGTTTTTGGTATCTAGAGTTTATTCTATCCAGAAAAATTAAAAGGAAATTTGATAGAATAAGCTAGAATATTTAAGCAAAACAATTACTCTTGTCTGAATTATTCAGTTTAAGGGATTTTCCCCCTGTAAATAATGGCTTTAGCAGGGCTATTTAAATAGCTCGCCCAGTATTTCTAAGTGAGATCTTATTTTAAGAACTAGAAGCCCGGTGCACGAAATTCGTGCACAGCGGGGGGGTTGTCCCTCAACCCAGCCTGTACCCTCTCCAATCTGGGACTCCTGGAGGGATGTCCGACTGCCCGCTTAGGCCCACCAGGATCGGGCCTAAACGGGCAGTCGGACATCCCTCTCACAATCCAGGACTGCTGGCTCCCAACTGCTTGCCTGCCTGCCTTCCTGATTGCCCCTAACTGCTTCTGTCTGCCAGCCTGATCACCCCCTAACCACTCCGCTGCCAGCCTGATTGATGCCTAACTGCTCCCCTGCCAGCCTGTTTGCCCCCAACTTCCCTCCTCTGCCAGCCTGGTCACCCCTAACTGCCCTCTCCTGCAGGGTTGATCACCTCCAATTGCCCTCCCTTGCAAGCCTGGTCCCTCTCAACTGCCCTCCCTTGCAGGCCAGGTGCCTCCCAACTGCCCTCTCCTACTGGCCGGGTGCCTCCCAACTGCCCTCCCCTGCTGGCCATCTTGTAGTGGCCATCTTGTGTCCACATGGGGGCAGGATCTTTGACCACATGGGGGCAGCTATATTGTGTGTTGCAGTGATGATCAATCTGTATATTACTCTTTTATTAGATAAGATAGAGGCCGGGTGCACGGGTGGGGGCCAGCTGGTTTGCCCTGAAGGGTGTCCCAGATCAGGGTGGGGTTCCCTTGGGGCGTGGGGTGGCCTGAGCGAGGGGCCTGTGGTGGTTTGCAGGCCAGCCACGCCCCCTGGCAACGCAAGCAGAGGCCCTGGTATCTGGGATTTATTTCCTTCTACACTTGAAACTTTGTAGCCTGGAGCAGAGCCAAGCCTGCTGTTCCCTCCGGGGCGGCAGCCATCTCTGTGGCAGTTAATTCACCTTCTACAATTGAAACTTTGTTGCCTTAAGCGGGTGAGCCCGGCCAGGGTGTGCTTTAAAGCTTTGCTTCCCCTGTTGCCGCCGGCAACCCTGGCCTGCTCTCTCAAGCTCCATTCTGCCGCCATTTGTTTGAATTTGTTTACCTTCTATAATTGAAACTTTGTAGCTTGAGTGGAGGCTTAGGCCTGCAACGGCTATGGAAAGCTTGGCTTGCTCTGTTACCTGGGAAACCTTGCTCTCTGTGGCTGTACCCATCTTGGTTTGGGTTAATTTGCATACTCGCCCTGATTGGCTTGTGGGTGTGGCTTGGCTGGTGGGCGTGGCTTATGTAGTGGAGTGATGGTTAATTTGCATATTACCATTTTATTAGAGAAGATAGAGATAAAAGATTTAAGGAAAGAGGGTTTATTTAAAAACTACTGAGGAGAAGAAGCCAAGCGAGACCCAAGATGGTGACTGGCAAGAAGGTAGGGAGGGAGAGTGTGTGAGAGAGTGAGGGAGCGATAAAGGACATGTGCAGATGTGTGTGGTGTGTGTGTGAGTGAGAGCTAGGGACAGTTAGATTCTGCAGGTTTTCCAAGGGGCTGCCAAACCAGGCAGTCTTAGATGGCAAAACCCCGCTGCCACTGCAAACACTCGGGGGGCAGCCAGTGCGGGCACAGAAACCACGCCATCTTGAAGAACAGAACTGCTTGAGACTAGGATCCTAACCTCGCCACTACCCAACCGGGTATCAGACGCAAACTAGGACCCTACAGCCACTTGGGTAAAAGACCTGCAACCACAGCTGCAGATCCACGAACACCAAGACCCCAGACAACCCGCTGCAGATTTCTGTGAGTCACAGAGCCAATCCCCCTCCCCGCCAGCCCCGCAGCAGTGGCATAGGAACTGCCAGACCTTCTACGCTCAAACAGGCCTCCTGTCCACACACAGCAATGGTGGCTGTACCTGAATTTGAGCCTGGGTGCATGAACTCAGGGAGCCTATTTCCCACCACAGACCACAGGCTAACGCAGGGAGGCTGCGCTGAATTTGAGCCTGGGTACATGGACATGGGGAGTTTGTTTCCAGCATTGCACACCTGTGGAACCAGACCTCATGCCCACACAGGACGGCAGAGCCACCTGACCTTGATTCAAGGCAAGCACACACGGAAGGCTGTTTTCTGCAGGGCAGGAGTAGACCTCCTGCCGACACAGTGCAACTGTGCAACCCGGTCCCCCAAGCAGCCCAGGGACCCTGATTCTCCATGTGAAAGGCAACACTGAGCACCAGTGACTTGACTCTGTTTCTCATTGCATGCGCCTGGGATATCTGATTCCCAGCGCATTCACACAAAGAGCCAGTGACTCCAATTCTTGGCACATGCACACACAGGGATCCTGATTCTCGGTACGAGGCCACACCAAGCAACAAATACTCGGATACTCAATTCTCGGCACAGGCACAGGGGGTCTCTGATTCCTGACATGCGCTATGGGACTCTGATTTTCAGCACACACCAGTGAGGTCTCTGTTTCAGCATGGCACAAGTAGGGTGCCTGATTCTAGGTGCGCACATGAGGCCACACCAAGTGCCTGTGACTCTGATCCTTGGTGAGCAGGGCTCCCACCAACCCATGGCAGCCACACGTCTTTGTGTCAGAGCTCTTCAGTGACACCTGGGAAGTGTGAAGCTCCCACTGCACATGGCTCAGGCCCCCGCAACTCAACATTTAAACCTTCTAGTGATAGTTAGCATGGGGCAACAACAAAACAATCCCCAGATGAAAAAAAAAATGAGGAATCGCCAAGAAAGGAAATAAGTGAAAAGGAAGCATGCAACATAACAGAAAAAGAATTCAGAGTCATGGTCATACAGTTCATACACTGGATGGATGATTAAATCAACAACTTATACAAAATCCAGGAAGAAATCAAAAGTGATATAGCTACAATAAAAAACAACATGGAAGGTTTCAACAGTAGACTAGAAGAAACAGAGGACTGAATTAGTGAGTTAGAAGAAAAGGTAGAGAAACAAGCCCAATCTGAACAGCAACTTGAGAAAAAAATTAAAAAGCAGGAGGAGAGCCTAAGGAAGCTTTGGGACAATGCAAAATGAAGTAACATACATATAATAGGGCTGCCAGAATGACAAGAGCATCAAGGATTAGAAAATCTATTTGAAGAAATAATGACAGAAAACTTCCTGGATATGGGGAAGAAAAAAGTTACACAAGTACAGAAAGTCCAAGCAAGATGAATCCCAAAAGACCCACACCAAGACACATCATAACTACAATGGCAAATGTTAACAACAAAGAGAGAATCTTAAAGGCTGCAAGAGAGAGACAGAGAGTTACCTACAAAGGATCACCCATCAGATTATCAAATGATTTCTCAACAGAAACACATCAAGCTAGAAGGGAATGGAAGGAGGTATAGAAAGTGTTGCAAAGCAAAGGACTGAATCCAAGAATACTCTATCCAGCAAGACTATTAATCAAAGTTGAAGAGGAAATCAGGAGTTTTACAGACAAAAAAAAGGCTAAGGGAGTTTATCACTACCAAGCCAGTGATGCAAGAAATGCTAAATGGACTGGTGTAAAAAGAAGAAATAGAAAGGGAAAAAGGAACTCAGGAATAAAATACAGAAATGGCTACAAACAATTATGTATCATTAATAACATTAAACGTAAACGGACTAAATGCTCTAATCAAAAGAAATGAAGTAAATGAATGGATAAAAAAACATGGCCCATATATATGCTGTCTCAAAGAGACCCACCTCAGAATAAGTGACTCACACAGACTGAAAGTGAAGGGATGGAAAAATATCTATCAGGCAAATGGAAAAGAAAAAAAGCTGGGGTAGCAATACTTATATCTGACAAAATAGACCTCAAAGTGAAGATCATAACAAGAGACAAGAAAGCCCACTTCATAATTCTAAAGGGATCAATACAAGAAGAGGATATAACTCTGGTAAACATTTATGCACCCAATGCAGGAGCACCCAAATACATAAAAAAACTTCTGGAAGGTATCAGGGATGAGGATGAAAGCAACACAATCATAGAGGGAGACTTTAGTACCCCATTAACATCACTGGATAAATCCTCTAGATGAAAAATTAGCAAAGAAATTCAATCCTAAACAACTCACTAGATCAGATGGACTTAATCGACATCTTTAGAACATTCCACCCCAAAACTACAGAATATATATTCTTCTCAAGTGCACATGGGACATTTTCAAAGATAGACCACATATTGTGACACAGGCAAAGTCTCTCCAAACTCAAGAGGATTGAAATCATATAAAGCATCTCCTCAGCTCACAATGGCATAAAATTAGAAATCAACTACAGTAAAAACTATCACAAAAATTCAAACACTTGGAGGCTGAATAGCATACTATTAAACAATGAGTGGGTTACCAAAGAGATCAAAGAAGACATAAAACATATCCTGGAAACAAACGACAATGAAAACACAACAATCCAAAATCTCTGGGACACAATGAATGTAGTCCTGAGAGGGAAGTTTATAGCTCTACAGGTCTACCTCAAAAAAAAAAAAAAAGAAAGAAAGAAAGAAAAGAAACCATGATAATAAACCATCTAATTCTGCAACGTGAAGAATTAGAAAGAGAGCAACAATAAAAGCCCAGAGTGAGCAGAAGAAAGGAAATAATAAAGATCAGAGCAGAAATAAATGACATAGAGACAAAAAAAAAAAAAAACAATACAAAAGATCAATGAAACTAAGAGCTGGTTCTTTGAAAGGATAAAAAAGATTGATGAACCTTTAGCCAGGCTCACCAAGAAGCAAAGAGAGAGGACCCAAATAAACAAAATCAGAAAAAAAAACAGGTAAAATAACAACAGAACCCAAAGAAATATGCAGAATCACAAGAAAATACTATGAGCAACAAACTGGCCAACCTAGAAGAAATGGGCATATTCCTAAAAAAATATGACTTTTCAAAACTCAGCCAAGAGGAATAAAGAAATTGGAATAGGCTGATAACTATGGAGGAAATTTAAGCAAAAATCTTCCAAAAAACAAAAGCCCTGGACCAGATGGCTTCATGTTTTATAAAACATTCAAAAAAGAAATAAAACCTATCTTTTTCAGACTATTCCAAAAAGGTCAAGAGGAAGGAGCACTTCTAAGCTATTTCTACAAAGCCAGCCTTACCCTAATCCCAAAACGAGATAAAAAGAATACAAAGAAAGAAAATTACAGGCCAATATCCCTCATGAACATAGATGTGAAAATCTTAAACAAAAATCTAGCAAATCAAATCCAGCAATACATTAGAAAGATCATACACCATGACCAAGTGGGATTTATTCCAGGAATAAAAGGATGGTACTATATCCACAAATCAGTAAATGTGATACACCATATAAACAAACTGAGAGATAAAAACCATAAAATCATATCCATTAATGCAGAGAAAGCATTTGACAAAATCCAACACCATTTCTTGATTAAAAACCCTGAACAAGGTGGAAATAGAAGAATCATACCTCAACATAATAAAAGCCATATGTGACAAACCCACAGCCAACATCATACTCAATGGGCAAAAACTAAAACCATTTCTACTAAGAACAGGAACAAGACAGGTTTGCCCACTCTCACCACTCCTGTTCGACATAGTACTGGAAGTACTAGCCATTGCTATCAGACAAGAAAAAGAAATAAAAGGTATCCAAATTGTAAAAGAAGAAGTAAAACTGTCCTTATTCGCAGATGACTTGATATTATACATAGAAAACCTCAAAGACTCCATCAAAAAACTACTAGACTTAGTAAATGAATTCGGCAATGTAGCAGGATACAAAATTAACACCCAGAAGTCTATGGCTTTTCTATACACCAATAATGAACTCAGAGAAAGAGAAATTAAAAAAAACAATCCCATTTACCATTGCAACAAAAAAATTAAGATATCTAGGAATAAACTTAACCAAGGAGATAAAGGACCTTTACTCAGAAAATTTCAGAACACTGAAAAAGAGATAGAGGAAGACATGAACAAATGGAAGAATATACCATGTTCATGGATTGGTAGAATCAATATCATTAAAATGTCCATACTACCGAAAGCAATCTATAAATTCAAAGGAATCCCCATTAAAATACCAATGGCATACTTCAAAGACCTAGAACAAATTCTCCAGAAATTCATCTGGAATACAAAAAGACCCTAAATAGCTTCAGCAATCTTGAAAAAGAAGAACAGTGTTGGAGGGATCACAATACCAGATATCAAGCTATACTACAAAGCCATTGTTCTCAAAACTGCCTGGTATTGGCACAAGAACAGACATATAGACCAATGGATAACAACAGAGAACCCAGAAATCGACACAAGCCATTATGCACAATTAATATTTGACAAAGGAGGCAAGAGCATACAATGCAGTCAAGACAGTCTCTTCAATAAATGGTGTTGGGAAAACTGGACAGATACTTGCAAAAAAATGAAACTAGACCACCAACTTACACCTTACACAAAAATAAACTCAAAATGGATAAAGGACTTAAACATAAGATGGGAAACCATAAAAATCTTAGAAGAAGCCTTAGGCAGCAAAATAGCAGACATTTGTTGTAGCAATATATTTAATGATACAGCTCCTAAGGCAATGAAAACTAAGGAGAAAATAAACAAATGGGACTACATCAAAATAAAAAGCTTCTGCACAGCAAAAGAAACCATCAACAAAACAACAAGAAAGCCCACTGCATGGAAGAACATATTTGCCAATTTTATCTCTGATAAGGGTTTAATCTCCAACATTTACAGGGACTTCATATAACTTAACAAAAGGAAGATAAACAACCCAATCAAAAAATGGTAAATGACCTAAATGGACACTTTTCAAAAGAAGACATACAGAAGGCCAAAAAACATATGAAAACATGCTCAAATTCACTAATCATCTGAGAGATGCAAATAAAACAATGAGGTACCATCTCACAGCTGTCAGAATGCCTATCATCAACAAACGACAAGTGCTGGTGAGGATGCAGAGGAAAAGGAACCCTTATTCACTGCTGGTGGGAATGCAGACTGGTGCAGCCACTGTGGAAAACAGTATGGCATTTCCTCAAATAATTAAATATGGAATTGCCTTTTGACCAAGTAATACCACTTCTAGGAATATATCCCAAGAAAACAGAAACACCAATCAGAAAGGATATATGCACCCTTATGTTAATAGCAGTACAATTTATAATACCTAAGATTTGGAAACAGCCTAAATGCCCATCAGCAGATGAGTGCATTAGAAAACTGTGGTACATCTACACTATGGAATACTACACTGTGGTAAAAAAGAAGGAATTCTTACCATTTGCGACAGCATGGATGGAATTGGAGAGCATTATGCTAAGTGAAATAAGCCAGTCAGTGAAAGAAAAATACCACATGATCTCAGTCATTTGTGGATAATAAAGAACATTATAAACTGATGAACAAAAGTAGATACAGAGGCAGAGAAGCATCGAATAGACTGTCAAATTACAGCGGGAAGGCTGGGGAGGGTTGCGGGGTTGGGGGAGATAAGAGATCAACTGAAGGATTTGTATGCATGCATATAAGCATAACCAATGGACACAAGACACTGGGACGGGGGTGAGGGCATGTGCTGGGGGATAGGGGAAGCTGGGGGAAGGTCAATGGGGGGGGAGGAGACATATGTACTACTATTTGTAATACTTTAAACAATAAAAAAACACATAAAAATGACTGAGGGTATACATAATATACATAATGAAAGGAAATATTGAAATTCACTTAAACAGTAGAGAAAATACTAAATCAAGATTAGAATCTTTCTGTACCAAGCAACATAGAATTCCTTTGGTCCTAATTTACTTGAAGAAATTTTTGCCATCACTTTAATGACTTTCATGTAGCCGTAGACAATTTGGCTCAGTGGATACAGCATCAACCTATGGACAAAGGGTCCTGGGATTGATTCTGGTTAAGGGCATGGACCTAGGTGTCAGGCTCCTCCCTGGCCTGGGCCCTGGTCAGAGCTCATGCAAGATGCAACCAATCAATGTGTTTCTCGCACATCAATCTTTCTCTCTGTCTTTCCCTCTCTCTTCCACTATCTCTAAAAATCAATGGAAAAATATCCTCAGGTGAGGATTTTAAAAATAAATAAATAAATAAATAAATAAATAAATAAATAAATAAATCCTATCTAATAAAAGAGTAATATGCAAATTGACCATCACTCCAACACACAAGATGGCTGCCACAAGATGGCTAGCAGGGGAGGGCAGTTGTGGGTGATCAAGCCTGCAGGGGAGGGCAGTTAGGGGTGACCAGGCCTGCAGGAGAGGGTAGTTGGGTGCAATCAGGCCAGCAGAGGAGGGAAGTTGGGGGTGACAAGGCTTGCAGGGGAAGGCAGTTGGGGGGTGGGACCCAGGCCTGCAGGAGAGGGCAGTTGGTGGAGACCAGGCCTGCAGGGGAGCAGTTAGGCCTGCAGGGGAGGGCAGTTGAGGGCAACCAGACCTGCAGGGGAGGACAATTGGGTGGGGACCCAGGCCTGCAGGGGAGGGCAGTTGGCGGGGACCAGGCCTGGAGGGAAGGGCAGTTGGGGGGTACCAGGCCTGCAGGGGAGGGCAGTTGGGGCAGCCAGACTAGCAGGGGAGGGCAGTTAGGGGCAATCAGACCGGCAGGAGAGCAGTTAGGCATCCATCAGGCTGGCAGGGGAGTGGTTAGGGGGTGATCAGGCTGGCAGGCAGAAGCGGTTAGGGGCAATCATGCAGGCAGGCAGGCGAGCAGTTGGGAGCCAGTAGTCCTGGATTGTGAGAGGGATCCCAGATTGGAGGGCATGCAGGCTGGGCTGAGGGACAATGCCCCCCCCCAAACGAATTTCGTGCACCAGGCCTCTAGTAAATAAATAGTAAAAGTTTTTTAAAAAAAAGACTTCATGTAGTCAAAATCAATCTCTTACAATTCCTTGGACCATATTGTTGTCTTTTGACATTCTACGTATGCAAAATCATTTACTCAAAGTGACTAGAGAAGTGGAAAAATTAGAGTGCCATAGTTTATGAATTGGAATTTATATAGATTTTTCAGCTTTGCCTTTAAAGAAAAGAAAATGTTTTCTGCAGCAAGAAATCACTCCAACAGATTGGCCTATCCCCACTATTTTTATTTCTAATTGGCTAACGTCTGAATTACCCTGGACATAGTTATAAATTTGAAATTATAGTAACTGCTGAAGGGTGACTTTCTTTCTGGATATAAAATACAATAAAGGCACAGATGCAGCATCCAGAAAATGAGGAAAGCTAAAACCATAAAATAATACTATTTCCTCTTCCTTGTTTTGACTGAAGCTGTGAAACAAGAATAAGGTTATCTGGTTTTCTAGTACTTATAATAATTAATCTAAGGTCACATTCCCAAAAGAGTAATTATCCAGTCAATTACATCAGTGTGAATCTAGAATTTCTGATTAAGTGTAACTTATAGTCAAAGTAGCCAAACATTCAATAAAGCATTGTACAATATATCTTTTTATATTGAATATATGTGGGGAGGGTTCGAGAGGAGGCAGAAATATGACAGGAATAACTGGTTGGTCTAATTCCATTGGAAAGAGATCTTGGGATAATTGTGAATCTCATATTGAATATGAGTAAGCATTGGAATTCTACCTACTTATCTTTCTATGTATGTGTTTGTTGGGTTTTTATATTTTTCTACTACATGCTCAACGTGTAAGTATCAACTTTGTACATTATTTTTAGCAAGGTTTTCACTATAAACTGATTCTTATGACATTTAATATATTTCAGCACTACTCACTCTTCTCCACTTTCTCCCAGTCATCTCTATATATGATCATCAGGAGTTGGGCTCTATACTGCCAATTCAAAAATATTAATTCTCTGCTAAAATCCTTTAACAACTAATTCACCAGAAGCTATGAGATCAAGCTAAAGCTCTTTCTCATTGCATATGAGCTCTTCATGGTCTAGATTTTGCCTACATTTCCACTTTCATCTCCCAAGGCTACCTATTGATTCTCTATGTTCCAACAATATTAAGAGGATGGTAGTAGTAGAAATAGTTGCAGTAATAATGGTGGTCATTTATTTAGTATCAATTACATGACACATAAATTATTAAATAATGGATAGAGTCAAGATGGTGGCCAGCAGGATGGCAGTGAGAAAGAGAGTGTGAGTGAGTGAGGGAGCAAAAGGGGATTGAGTGGATGAGTGTGGTATGTGTGTGTGAATGAGGGACAATTAGATCCTGCAGGACTTTCAGGGACTGGCGGACCAGGTTCTCATAGACCGGGAGCCCCCGCTACCATAGCAAGCACTCCCAGGCAGCCTGTGCTGGCACAGAAACCATGTCATCTTGAAGGGTAGATGTGTTGTGACTAGTAGCTCAGCCTCACCGCCACCCAAACTGGCCTCAGACACCAGTGGGACCTTGCAGCCACTCAGGCCAAAGACCTACCAGACCCACAAACACCAGGATTAAAGCCTCCCTGGCAATAGGGCCATGTGAGTTCTGGAGTGCATTCCCCTCCCCTGCCGGCCCTCAGCTTTGGCCCTGGGCCCCTTGCATCCTGGAGCATGGGCTCTCCCGTGACTCTCAGGGCACACAACACTCATGCCAACCCTCCACCACAGCCACAGGTACCATGCGTCCTCTGGTGATTATCAGGGAACATGACCCTCCTGCCAAGCCCTCCACTTCAGCCATATTGGTTTATGGATCCTTTAATGATAGCAAAAATGGGGAAACATAAAAACAACTCAAAAAGGAAAGAAAAGGAGGAATCACCAGAAAAGGAACTACATGAAAAAGAATTCAGAGTAATGCTCATATAGTTCATAAACTGTATGGATGAGAAAATCAACAACTAATGTAAGAATCAAGAGTAAATCAAGAATGATATAGCTAAAATAAAACATACAATGGAAGGTTTAAAAAATAGACTAAAGAGAACCAGATGACCTAATCAGTGAGTTAGAAGATAGAGCAGAGAAATATGCTCAATCTGAACAGCAATTGGAGAAAAAAAATTAGAAAGCAGGAAGAGAGCCTAAGGGAACTTTGGGAAAACATGAGGCCAAGTAACATGCATATAATAGTGGTGCCTACTTGAAGAAATAATGACAGAAAACTTTGCTGATTTGGGGAAGAAAGAGTCACACAAGCACAGAGAGTCACAAATAAGATGAATCCAAAAAGTCCCCCAACAAGACATGTCATAATTACAATGGCAAACATTAACCACAAAGAGAGAATCTTAAAAACTCTTAAGACAGAGACAGAGAGATACCTACAAAGGATCTCACATTAGATTATCAAATGATTTCTCAACAGAAACACATCATACTAGAAGAGAATGGAAGGAAGTATACAAAGTGATGCAAAGCAAGGGACTGAATCCAAGAATACTCTATCTAGCAAGACTATCAATCAAAATTGAAGCAGAAATCAGGAGCTTCCCAGATTAAAAAAAAAAAAGGCTAAGGGAGATTATCACTACCAAGCCAGAATGAAATAAATGCTAAATGGAATGTTGTAAAAAGCAGAAATAGAAAGGGAAGAAGGAACATAGGCATAAAGAATAAAAATGGTGACAAACAAGTACCTATCAATAATAAACTTAAATGTAAATGTACTGAATGCTCCAGTCAAAAGACATAGAGTGGCTGAATGGATAAGAAAACGTGACCCATATATATGCTGTCTATAAGAGACCAATATCAGAACAAGGGACTCACACAGACTGAAAGTGAAGGGATGGAAAAATTTTTTCAGGCAAATGGAAATGAAAAAAAAAAAGCCAGGATAGCAATACTTATATATGACAAAATAGACCTCAAAGTGAAGGCTATAATAAGAGATAAGGAAGGCCAGTTCAAATACCAAAGGGATTGATACAACAAGAGAATATATCTCTGGTAAACATATATATATACCCAATACAGGAACATCCAAATACAAAAATCTTCAGGAAGATATAGAGGAAGAGATCAACAACAATACAATCATAGTAGGGGACTTCAATGTCCCATTTACATCACTGGATGAATCCTCTAGACAAAAAATCAGCAGAGAAACAGCAATCCTTAATGACTCAAAGATTAGATTAATTGACATCTTCAGAACATTTCACCCCAAAGGCACAGAATATACATTCTTCTCAGTTGAACACTGGACATTTTCAAAGATAGACCACATATTAGGACTCAGGCAAAGTGTTTTCAAATTCAAGAAGATAGAAATCATATCAAGCGTCTTCTCAGATCACAATGTCATAAAATTATAAATCAACTACAATAAAAACAATGAAAAAAAATAAAAAACTTGGAGGCTAAATAGCATGCTATTAAACAATAATTAGGTTACCAAAGAGATCAAAGAATTAAAAAGCATTCTGAAAACAAATGACAAAGAAAACACAACAATCCAAAATCTGTAGAACACAGTGAAAGCAGTCCTGAGAGGGAAGTTCATAGCTCTACAGGCCTACCTCAAAAAAAGAAAAAAGAAAAAAAAATGGTAATAAATGATCTGACTCTACAACTTAAAGAATTAGAAAGAGATCAACAAGAAAAGCCCAGAGTGAGCAGAGGAAGGAGATAATAAAGATCAGAGCAGAAATAAATGACATAGAGGCCATAAAACAATACAAAAGATTAAACCAAGACCTGGTTATTTGAAAGGATAAACATGATTGATGAGCCTCTAGCCAGGTTCACCAAGAAACAAAGACAGAGGACACACATAAACAAAGTCAAAAATAAAAAGATGAAGTAACAAGCGACCCAACAAACATACAAACTGGACAACTTCAATGAAATTGACATATTCCTAGAAAAATACAATCTTCCAAAACTCAATCAGGAAAAATAAAAAACCTTAATCCTATTAAATAATAGAGTAATATTCAAATTAACCATACCTCCACGATAAAATGGCGGCCCCCATAGCCACAAGATGGCGGCGCCCAGTCCACTCAGCTCCGCTGTGGAGTGTCCAGCCTGTCGGCAGGAGCAGAGAAGCTGGACCCACCTCTGGAGGGGTTTTCGATCCACCCCCAGACACGGCAGTCAGAGCCTGGACAGCAGGGCATGGAGGCTTCCCTGGCAGCGGGGAAGCCCCAGGCCCTTCAAACAGAGCCAGGCCGGGACAGCAGGGCATGGAGGCTTCCCTGGCAGGAGGGAAGCCCCAGGCCCTGCAAACAGAGCCCGGACAGCAGGACATGGTGGCTTCCACGGCAGCGGGGAAGCCCCGGGTCCTGCAGACAGAGCCTGGACAGCAGGGCATGGAGGCTTCCCTGGCAGCGGGGAAGCCCCAGGCCCTGCAAACAGAGCCTGGACAGCAGGGCATGGGGGCTTTCTTAGTGTGTCAGTGTCCTCAAAGCCCCCAGGCCTGGCAGACAGAGCACACTGCAGGGCATTGGGGCTTCCTTCGCATGGCGCATGTGGAGGCTGGCTGAAAGTGGAGAGCAGGGCATGGGGGCTTCATCTCCATGGCTGCAGCGAAACCTCCAGGCCCGCAGAGAGCAGAGAACCACGGGGAGTGGGCCTAAGCCATCAGTAGGACATCCCCTGAGAGCTACTGGATTGTAGAGGGTGCAGGTTGGGCTGAGGGACCCCCATGCACGAATTTCGTGCACCTGGCCTCTAGTAGATCAATAACTATGGATGAAATCAAAACAGTAATAAAAAACCTCCAGCAAGCAAATGCCCTGGATGAGATGGCTTCAGAGGGGAGTTTTACCAAATATTCAAAAAAGAACTAAAACCTATTCTTCTCAGACTATTTCAAAAAATTCAAGAGGAAGGCACACTTCTAAGCTCTTTCTATGAATCCAGGTTTACTCTAATCTCAAAAGTAGATAAAGACACTACAAAGAAATAGAATTACAGGACAATATCCCTGATTAACATAGATGCTAAAATCCTCAACAAAATTCTAGCAAATTGGATCCAGCATTTCATTAGAAAGATCATACACCATGACCAAGTGGGATTTATTCCAGGGATGTAAGGATGGTACAATATCTGCAAATCAATCAATGTGATATATCACATAAACAAATTGAGAGACAAAAATCACATAATCATATCAATTGATGCAGAAAAGACATTTGACAAAATCCAACACCCTCTCCTGATAAAATCTCTCAGCAAAGTGGGAATTGAGAGATCATACCTCAACATAATAAAAGCTTTATATGACAAACCTATACCCAACATCATACTCAATGGGCAAAAAATTAAACCATCTCCCCTAAGAACAGAAACAAGACAGGGATGCCCACTTTCACCACTCCTGTTCGATATAGTACTGGAAGTGCTAGCCATAGTGATCAGACAAGAAGAAAAAATAAAAGGCATCCAAATTGGAAAAAGAGAAGTAAAATTGTCATTATTCGCAGATGACCTGATATTGTACATTGAAAACCCTAAAAACTCTATCAAAAAACTACTAGACTTAATAAATGAATTTGGCAATGTAACAGATGCAAAATTAACACCCAGAAATTTATGGCTTTTTTTATACACCAATAATGAACTCACAAAAAGAGAAACTAAAAAAAAAAAAAAAATCCCATTTACCATTGCACCAAAAAAATTAAGATACCTAGGAATAAATTTAACCAAGGAGGTAAAGGACCTGTACTCAGAAAATTACAGGATGCTAAAAAAAAGAGAGATAGAAAGACATAAACAAATAGAGGAATATACCATGTTCATGGATTGGTAGATTCAACATCATTAAAATGTTCATACTACCCAAAGCAATCTATTGATTCAATGCATTCTCCCTTAAGATACCAATGGCATATTTTACAGATCTAAAACAAACTCTCCAAAAATTTATCTGGAATTAAAAAAGAACCTGAATAGCTGCAGCAATCTTGAGAATGAAGAACAATGTTGGAGGGATCACAATACCAGATATCAAGCTATATTACCAAGCCACTGTTCTCCAAACTGTGTGGTACTGGCACAAGAACAGACATAAGGACCAATGGATAACAACAGAGAACCCAGAAATCGACCCAAGCCATAATACGCAATTAATATTTGACAAAGGAGTCAAGAGCATACCATGGAGACAAGACAGTCTCTTCAATAAATGGTGTTGGGAAAATTAGACAGATATATGCCAAAAAATGAAACTAGACCATCAACTTATACCACACACAAAAATAAACTCAAAATGGATAAAAGATTTAAATATAAAACGGGAAACCATAAAAATCTTAGAAGAAGCCATAGGCAGCAAAATAGCAGACATATGTCATAGCAATATCTTTACCAATACAGTTCCTAGGGCAATGGAAACTAAAGAGAAAATAAAAAAATTATACAACAATAAAATAGTGTTAAAATAAAAAGCTTCTGCACAGCAAAAGAAACCATCAACAAAACAACAAGAAAGCCTACTGCATGGGAGAACATATTTCCCTATTCAGTGATGGGCAACCTTTTGAGCTTGGTGTGTCAAACTTCACCAAAAAACTGAGCATAACTCGGTAGTGTGTCACTTTGAGGAAAAAACATTATTTCGCAAATGTTTCATCCGCAGGAGCAGCAAATGTTTCATCCTCAGCATGCGGCCGCCTCAGCGGCTGCGTGTCATCAATGACTACGTGTGTCAGTGCTGACACGCGTGTCATAGGTTCGCCGTCACTGGCCTATGTTATCTCAGATAAGGATTTAATCTGCACAATTTATAGGGAACTCATAGATCTTAACAAAAGGAGGATAAACAACCCAATTTAAAAAATGGGCATAAGACCTAAATAGACACTTTTTGAAAGAGGACATACAGAAGGCCAAGAGACATATGAAAACATGCTCAAGTCACTAATCATCTGAGAGATGCAAATCAAAATGACAATGCAGTACTATCTCACACCTGTCAGAATGGCTATCATCAACAAATCAACAAACGACATGTGCTGGAGAGGATTCGGAGAAAAAGGAACCCTTCTTCACTGCTGGTGGGAATGCAGAGTGGTTCAGTCACTGTGTAAACAGTATGGCATTTCCTCAAAAAATTAAAAATGGAACTTCCATTTGACCCAGTGATCCCACTTCTAGGAATATATCCCAAGAAAACAGAAATACCAATCAGAAAGGATATATGCACCTCTGTTTTCATTGCAGCACAATTTATAATAGCTAAGATTTGAAAACAGCCTAAGTGCCCATCAGCAGAGGATTCTTGGGCTGCTGTCCTTTTCTTTTTACATCAATTGATAGTATTCTATCATTTTCTGTGTTCCTCTGTTGTATATAGATGAGAAGCCAAGTATTTCTGATGTTTTTTTTCTTTATTGATTAAGGTATTACACATGTGTCCTTATTCGCCCATTGCACCCCCCTCACCCTCCCCCACTCATGCCCAGAATTCAGTTTATATAAACTAAATACTCTGCACAGTGAGAAAACCTGAAGTCATTTTCAAGGTCCACCATTTCTTCTTTTCAGTTGGGACAAGTTTCTAAACTTTCTAAATCTCCATTTTCTGGCTAGTGAAAAGAAAATAGGATTCTAACAAGTCTCCTATCTACCTACTCCAGGACTTCTGTGAGGATCAAATGAGATGAGGCACCAGAATCTGCATCACAGACATTTGATTAACATGGAAAATGTTTGCACCTGCTATAAAGCAGGTCATCTTCCTGGGCTGAAGAAACTGCAAGGAGGCTAGTTGCTGGGGAGAGGAAGCCAGGCATTGTGACATGACGTCATCACACAGCACCCTCAACCACCATTTCCGGGCTGGGCTGGGCAGGACTGTGGGCCACATTTTGCACCATGGGGTCATGGCAGAGTCAGCTGTGATTTGATGGGGTGTCATTCTGGGGTGGTGGCGGGGCCTGTGTCTCACTTGGGGGAAGCTGAGTGTTGCTTTGTGGGCACCAGGTCTGTGGTGCTGTTTCTCTGTAAATGGCCAGTGCGTGACACGGCAGCTCCTGCATTGAGTGTCTGCCCCCTGGTGTTCAGAGCACATCATAACAACTGGTCGGACGGTCGGATACTTAGCATATTAGCCTTTTATATATTTAGATGATCTCATAGAAATTAATGAAAACAATAGGAAAGTAATGTGAATGAACAATTCACAGAAAGGCAAATTCAAATGACTATTGTGTGTATTAACCTCCAAATAAGTCAGGAATATGCAAATAAGGTAACAATCAATTAATAATAATTTAAAATTTTGGTAACATCTATTGCTATTAGAGATACTATAAAAAGGTTACCTTCAAACAAATTAGTAAAGATATACATTGTTAAAGCATTTTTGGAATATAACTGATATGTCTACTGAAATTTAAAATACATGACTTAAGTCAAACAAAAACACTCCTAAGGAAACAAAACTTTCCAATATATATAAGAATATAATGAGGAAAAAAAGAATATAATGTTTATGCAACATTGTTTTAGTGGCAAAAGATGGAAGCCAAAGAAAGCATCTAGGAATACTTAGTTGAATAATTTGAATAATTCGCAGTACATTTATAACATGGGATAATATGTAGTCATTAAAAGAATGAATTAGATTGTTTTTAATTGATTTGGTGGGATTTCCATGATGTGTACACAGAGCTGGAGTGAGCAGGAGGCTTGGGATGTCCCTGGTGATGGAGGAAGCCAAGCTTCCTGCCTGTCCTAGCCGGCCCTGGCCTCCGCTCAAGGCTACAAAGTTTAAATTATAGAAGATAAATAAATCCCAGATAAGATGGCAGCTGCCACGGAGCTGGAGTGAGCTGGAGGCTTGGGTTGCCTTCAGCAATGGAGGAAGCCAAGCTTCCCGCCCACCCTGGCCTACCCTGGCCTCCGCTCAAGGCTACAAAGTTTCAATTATAGAAGATAAATAAATCCCAGATACCTGCTTCCAGCCGGCCCTGGCCTATGCTTGGGTCGCCGGGGGGCGTGGCCAGCCTGAAAAGCACCACAGGCCCCTAGCCCAGGCCGTCCCACACCCCAAGGGAACCCCCACCCTGATCCAGGACACCCTTCAGGGCAAACCAGCCAGCCCCCACCCGTGCACCAGGCCTCTATCCTATCTAATAAAAGAGTAATATGCAAATTGACTGTCACTCTAACACACAAGATGGCTACCCCTATGTGGTCAAAGATGGCTGCCCCCATGTGGACACAAGATGGTTGCCACAAGATGGCCAGCAGGGGAGGGCAGTTGGGAGGAACAAAGCCTGCAAGGGAGGGCAGTTGTGGGCAATCAAGCCTGCAGGGGAGGGCAGTTGAAGGGGACCAGGCCTGCAGAGGAGGGCAGTTTGGGGGGACCAAGGCCTGCAGGGGAGGGTAGTTGGGGGGGACCAGGCCTGCAAGGGAGGGCAGTGGGGGGCGATCAAGCCTTCAGGGGAGGGCAATTTGGGGGGACTCAGGCCTGCAGGGGAGAGCAGTTGGGGGGACCAGACCAGCAGGGGAGAGCAGTTATGGGCGATGAGGTTGGCAGGGGAGGGCAGTTGGGGGGGACCGGGCCAGCAGAGAAGGGCAGTTAGGGGTGACCAGGCTGGCAGGGGAGGGCATTTAGGGGTGACCAAGCCAGCAGGGGGGGGACAGTTAGGGGCAATCAGGCTGGCAGGGGAGCAGTTAGGCATCAAACAGGCTGGCAGGAGAGTGGTTAGGGGGTGATCAGGCTGGCAGGCAGAAGTGGATAGGGGCAATCAGGAAGGCAGGCAGGCAAGTATTTGGGAGCCAGCAGTCCTGGATTGTGAGAGGGATGTCCGACTGCCCGTTTAGGCCCGATCCCACTAGCCTAAACGGGCAGTCGGACATCCCTGGAGGGGTCCCAGATTGGAGAGGGTACAGGCTGGGCTGAGGGACACACACCCCTCTCGTGCACGAATTTCGTGCATCTGGCCTCTAGTATTTAATAAGATATATTTTCCTTAAAATGAAAGTGACTCTTCTAATTTCTATATACTAGTACATGTGGTGTGTGTGTGTGTGTGTGTGTGTGTGTGTGTGTGTGTGTTCTTTCAGTTCTACTAGGCCTTTGTATATGATATCTACTAGGCCTTTGTATATGATATTCCTACTTGGAATATTCTTCCTTACCATTCTTTCCTTTTCTCAAATCCTAATCCTACTTCCCATGACCACCTTCTAGCCACTTCACTTCTCAGGAAGGTTTCTGTAGTCCTGTAAATGAAGTTAGGTTCCCTTCTTATTTCCTTCCTTACATGTTCTCCCTCTGTCACAGCTCTTATGATATAACTAGGGGCCCAGTGCATGAAATTCATGCATGGGCGGGGGGGGGGGGGTCCCTCAGCCCAGGCTGCCCTCTCTCACATACTGGGAGCCCTCAGGGGATGTCCTACATCAGCTTAGGTCCGCTCCCTTTATGGAGGCAACTGGGCTGATCAGGGGAAAACGCCAGCCCCATCACCCCGCTGCTGCAGCCACCGCCAGCCACCACAACCACCAAGGTGTTTTCATCAACAAGGACTCCAGTCCCTTCATCATGAAAAAATTACAACTTTCTTTAGGCATTTTCAAGATGTGTCTTTCATAGCATATGACATTTCTTTCTTTCTTTTTTTAATCCTCACCTGATGATATGTTTCCATTGATTTTTAGAGAATGTGGAAGACAAAGGGAGAGACAGAGAGAAAAATCAAAGTGAAAGGAAAACTTTGATTAGTTGCCTCCTGCATGAGCCCTGACCTGGCCCTGGCCAGGGAGGAGCCTGCAACCTAGGTACATGCCCTTGATCAGAATTGAACCCAGACCCTGCTGTTGGGAGGCCAATGCATTATTCACTGAGCCAATCCAGCTAGGGCAGGATATGACATTTCTTAGACCTCCAGCAGTGGACCTTTGTTTTTTTTTCTCCAGGAGTGTGGTGGAAAAACCCTAGATCACCTTCTTGGATTCTTATTACCCAAGTTACTAAGAATATTACCAGTGGCATACAGGAAGCTTAGCCAATGAGCAATCAGAAAAGGTACATATATGAAGTGTATTAGAAACTCAGTTCACACCAATCTCCGCCTCTGCCCCTGCTGGGGCCTAAAGCCTCGGGCCTGGGCAGGTGCCCTCCAGCACCCTCCAATCACTGGCTCTGCCCCTGCCCAGGCCTAAAGCCTATGGGGTCCTCCAGCTCCCTCCAATCACTGGCTCCCTCTCACTCTGATCACTGGCTCCCTCTCCCTCCTATGGCTGGCTTGCTCTCCCTCCGATGCTGGCTCCCACTGGCTCTGATGGCTGGCTCCCTCTCCCTCCTATGGCTGGCTCCCTCTCCCTCCGATGGCTGGCTCGCTCTCCCTCCGATGTCTGGCTCCCTCTCCCTCTGATGGCTGGCTCCCTCTCTCTCCAATGGCTGGCTCCCTCTCGCTCCGATGGCTGGCTCCCTCTCGCTCAGATCGCTGGCTCTTACTGGCTCCCTCTCGCTTTGATCGCTGGCTCCCTCTCCCTCCTATGGCTGGCTTGCACTCCCTCCTATGGCTGGCTTGCTCTCCCTCCTTTGGCTGGCTCACTCTCCCTCCGATCGCTGGCTCTTGCTGGCTCTGATCACTGGATCCCTCTCTCTCCAATTGCTGGCTCCTTCTCGCTCTAATCGCTGGCTCCCTCTCCCTCCTATGTCTGGCTCCCTCTCGCTCCGATTGCTGGCTCCCTCTCGCTCTGATGGCTGGCTCCCTTTAGCTCCAATCTCTGGCTCCTGCTGGCTCCGATTGCTGGCTCCCTTTCGCTCTGGGTGCTAAGGATGTTCCCAGTTCCCGGATGAAGGCCGTTGGGTGCCTACTTAGGCAAATTAGCCGCCATCTTAGTTGGGTTAATTTGCATAGGCACTCTGATTGGCTGTGGGCTTATTGAAGGTATGGTCAATTTACATGTTTGTCTATTATTAGGTAAGACTAGAGACCCACTGCATGAAATTCATGAAAGAGTAGGCCTTCCTTCCCCCGGCTGCTGGCCCCGGCTTCCCTCTGGCACCCGGGACCTGGGCTTCCTGTGCAGCTCCAGGTTCATCCAGAAGGTCAGTCAGAAGGACATCCGGAAGGACGTCTGGTCTAATTAGCATATTATGCTCTTATCATTATAGACTAGTGGCCCGGTGCATGAAATTTGTGTACATTGAAAGGGACTAAATTAGAGGAAATATTTAAATATTGCTATTTGCCCTTTGTCTATAATAGAAGTGTGAGAGATGAAAGGAAATGAGTAAAATGTATATGAAAATAATACATAATTTTATTAATAAATAAACAATAACAAAATGATATAACAACAAACACATGATATAAAAACAACAAAAACATGATCTAAAAACAACATTGATGCAAACAATGACTGATAAAGTGATTAAACTTATTATAATATCTCCCTGTATACCACACTAAGAATGAAAACACTTTCAGAGTGCTTGACTAATTTCCCTTGGGATGAAGTATTTACAACTTTAACTAGTCACACACTTTTCGAACTCAAGAGAAAGCAACATATAACCAACCATGTGTGAAAATGGGTTCAGATAGGAATATTCCTATTGTGTCTAGAGTTTGTCCTTGTGATTTATTAATAGTCATCGCAAATGCTGGCATCACAGGAAACTGTCATCGAATTAATTTACATGAGAGGCCAGTGTCAGATGCCTAACCTCTCCCTCTGCAGATCCTGTTCATACTTCAGCTTCGATTATGTTAGGTCATAATCTTTTGATAATAAATCTAGTACCATTACAAAGACCCCATTTACTATTAAGATTTCTCAATAGCATGATGATTGCACCCACTTTCAATTTTAATTTATGACACGGCATTCCCGAATACTGTTAAGAAATTCGATGGGAAAATTTTCCTTTCCAGCATCATCTGTTGAGTCAATGGAATCATCACTCAAATATGTGTGAATATCTCCATCGAGTATATCCAAAATTTCTTCACTTAATTTTTGAACGTGCTCATTTTTTGGACAAAGAATCACACGTTTAGATATATTTTTAGTATTATCTATAGGTATACTATTTCCAAAGGTAGCTTCAATAATAGATCCATTACAAATCATTTCATGGGGGATTTCAATAATATCCATTCCTAAATGAAAACTTATATCAAGTTTGCCATCTCCAAGTTTTACTAACAACTCACTATAAGCAGAATCCTCTGATCTCATATTTGTTTTAAGAGACAACTTTCTGAAACATCCCCAAACATCACAGTACTTTAAACTCGTTTGTACTATGCCCAATCGCATAGCATGCAGTACAATACTGAGACATTGTTGAAAACCTCCTCCAAGAAGGAGAACTTTCCCACCAAATGCAACATTCAATTCATAATTTCTCTTAGTAATCTGTCTATAGCATATGTTTATAGCATGACTGGATGCCATGGTGCATTCATCAATAATAAGAAGTTGGGCCTTTTTAATGGTTTTAGCAACTTCGCTCTTTATATCGAGTCTAGAAATTGAAGGTTCATTTAATGGAATTGGTCATTTATATTGGGAATGAAAGGTTCTTCCACCAAGTAAATTTGCAGCAATTCCTGTAGATGCTGTGGGTAAAACAGTACCACCATGACCTCTAATATAATGTATTAAAACTTTATACAGGTATGTTTTTCCACTACCACCTGGACCATCCAAGAAAAAGCATTTGGGGTGTACAGTTTGAACTTCGATGGCTGAAGTTATAGTCTGAAAGGCTGCCAACTGTTCATCATTCAGAGATTTTATCAAAACCTCTGCCTGTTGTCACTCGTACTATTTATCACATGTATTTACATTCATTAATAAAGGATAGTCCGGAAGTTTGAAATGTGAACATTTCATTCCATGCAATGTGAATACCTCCTGAATTTCATTAAGGGCATGGATTTCACAGTTTACACAGGCACCTTCTTTTCGGTGTAATTTCCAACAGAAATCTTCAATAAAATTGGATTTATTCTCATCCCATAATTTGTCTGCATCAGAAGGCATCCAAACACACATATGTATGCAAAAAGTTTCCATAGTTGTTTGGGCATATTAAGGATGATTGCATTGTCAATTATATCTTTCCAGAGAGTGTCATTAAGTAATAATCCTCAGTGTTTAGCAGCTTCACTAAATGTATCATAAGTTACACCTCCTACAGTTTGCAGATCACCAAAACTTATAGCACCTTTTACATGCAGAAGCAAAAGTCTAAGATAATATCGTTCTGGTTATCTAAAGCTCACAATGAACAGTCTACCTAATACTTTATTCCCACTCCTTCAGCGTTTTGTCCACAAAGAATTATTAAGCACATAATGCTGTGGAATCATCCAATAATAATAATTACGTGCATCAGAATCTTCTCTATTCAATAAGAACCAAGCCATCAAAGTTGAGTTATGCCTTTTAGTCCTATATAAAACTTCAGCAAAATCATCAGCATGAAAATACACCTTCTGATCATTGGTCAAATGAATAGCTAATCTTCTGATTGCATGAGATTGGTCATGCATTCGCATTGCAAAAAGTCTCCAAACAGCCTCAGGAGCACTCACATACCTGGAGTCAATGAAGTCCTGTACTTCATCATGATAGATAATATTTTTTTCAGAAATTTGAATATTTGCACAATCATGTCCTTTATAGATGTATTTAAATAGATATTTGACACTTTTAATTGATGCG
This sequence comes from Cnephaeus nilssonii, assembly GCF_951640355.1. Lineage (NCBI taxonomy): Eukaryota > Metazoa > Chordata > Mammalia > Chiroptera > Vespertilionidae > Cnephaeus > Cnephaeus nilssonii. Next base: position 97,795,072 of record NC_137079.1, read on the forward strand.
CAGACTTCAACATTTATATGACAGTTATATTTAAGGCACAAATACGGGTTATAAGGGACAATCCAAGTATTATTGACAACTTTATTTCCAATAGACATGGTGCTACCAGATCTTCGTTTGTATTTGGGATATCCATCAATATTTCAAAGTGATGTATTCCACATGGTCCATGTACCATATTTGATTTTACAATTTGAAAAAGTTGAGGATACTGGTCTTCATCTGGAATTTCTGCCTTAACTATACGATCAATGTCATCCTCTGTCCGTAATTTGGATTCACGATCTAATATCAATAATATGTGAGTGGGAGGCAGTCCGCATTTCTGTAATTCAATGACATGAATCTTAGCTATTACTTTGCCAAATAAATGGAATTTACATATATCATTTAAAAAAGCATTCAGCTTAATATTAAAAACTCTAGCTACCAACTCAGGTCTGTTTTCAACTTTTTGCCAGTGTTGTAAATTGTTTGCAATATCTGCCCATTTGGGGGTGCATGTCATGGTTTTGAATAAATCAGGCTTGCCATACCTTGTTACAATTGCCATAGCATCCTGATATCGCTGCTGCATAATTCTGGGACTACCCTCAAAAGATGAGGGAAGTACTATCATTTTACCAATCGGCACATTGTCATTTTCAGATCTAGATTTGAGATAATCCATCAAACCACTATATTTTTCAACTCTCAACTTAGATTGGGTGCTTTAATGAAATTTATCCTATTTGCCTCCATTTTTTAATATGAATCCACAATAAACTGTTGAGCTAGTTATCCTGCATTTAAAATAGGATTGAACGTGTCCCACACAGAGAGATGAAATCCATAATACTGCATTTGTGTGACTCATGTCCTTACATTTCGTCTAGTATTATTGTTGATTACACTGTCATCTCTGAGTCTTAATGCAATATCTGTTCCTTAGCCTTTTTCGCCATGTGGAAAAAGAATAGGCTATGTCATTGCATCTAATGTAGGAAACAGGATACTGTTTTGTTTCATTTTAGTGGCATTCGGATTATTGGGATCTGGTTTACAATGAATGAGCAAGTCGCTTTCAAAGGTAGGTTCTCCATCTTTGTTTCTGAATATGAAAGCAACCTCAGTTACATGGGGAGAATTATATCTACCTGGGTCACTGTTAAGATTGTATTTAATTGCCATTGTTACTTTTGTGGGAGCAATACCTTTTGCTGTTGCTTCAGATCGGGCTTCCTTTTCTACCTCATGTAGCATCTTGTACGATTTTGTTAATTCATTTATTTCATGCATGAGATTGTTGATGTTGGTCATGAGTCTTTCTGAGCAGCCCTGGTTTTCTGGCATTGCTAATCTTTTACTTGTAGCTTCTGCTGTATCCAAAATATAGAGTTGAGCAAACTTCCGTGAAACACCATCCAAAGGATGTAAAGTTCCAGTACGGTGATAAACTTGTTCATATATTCTAAAACAGTATGGCCCATATCCTGATGGCAATGCAATATTTGCACCCATGGAAACAAAAGCAAAAGAACTATTTATGGATCGAATATTTTCCATGAAATTTTTACTGTCAGAGTCTTCGTCTGTCATTAATCTTTTTAAATATGCTGGGTATTCTGGAAAATGTATATCATTTGGACAGACTTTACCTTTGCTACAACATTGAGTAAATTTCCCATTGGATGGTTTTTCATCAGATAAATTTAGTGACAGGTAAAATTCACATCTAATAGTCATTCCACCACAACTATGTTCAAGAATTACATCCTCATGTATTCCATTTTCGCTGAGAAGGCAGTTCCTACCAGTATTGGTAGTTCTTGTTGATGACTGTTCTCTAGACATATTCTGTCATCACCACTGCCTTCTTTCAACTTCAAAGGCACGTTGATCTTTAGACATTTTCTGTAGATGACACCGGCGTTTTTTTGGCTTCAGAGTGACTTTTTTCCAATAGCTGCTGTTCAGATACATTCTGTCACAGGCACCGCCTTCTTTCAAGATCAGACACCCGTTGCTCTTCAGACATTTTCTGTCAATAACACCGGCATCTTTCAGCTTCAGAGGTACGTTGTATCAACAGTTGTTCTTTAGACATGGTCCCACCTCTCTGCTCTCATGGTCTGAGATGCAGGTGAATGAGAGTCCTGGCTGTCAGGCCGCTGAGAGCAGTCTGACCCACGGCTGATTCTGGCTGATTCTGTGGGGGCAGGAGTTCCTCCTTCCTGCTGTCAGTCTCCATGGCGGTGATGAGGAAGCTGGGGCAACTGAGGGAGCCAAGCCCCCCAAGCCACCCGCTCTCCGTTTGCTCTCCCGCTCTGCCAAGCCCCCCAAGCTGCACGCTCTCCACCCGCTCTCCACCTGCTCTCCCGCTCTGCTCTCCATCCGGCCACAGGCCCACCATCTTTATTGGGTTAATTTGCATCCTCACTCCTGATTGGCTGTGTGCATCGTGGATGGATGGTCAATTTACATATTTGTCTATTATTAGTATAGATGATTATCTTAGTGGTTTTCTTTCCCACTAAATTATGCTTCATGTAAACAAAAACTGTTGTTCATCCCCAGCTTCTTGCAGAGCTCCTAACATATTCTAGGGTATCAAAGCTCAATTAACATAGGTTGAATGAATGAATGATTCCCTCAGAATGTTCTCAAGCACATGGTCAGCATCATTTACTTAAATGTATCTGCCTCCACTCCTAGAGAGTGGATTCTGGAGTCTAGAGATAGTTTCATCAGGAACTATTTATCAGTGAATACATGAATAGATGGCAGAAAGTATCATAGTTATGACATGTGAAAGATCTAACCACTTCCTACAGTAGGCTTAGATAAAAATCAAGGTGCTAGGCCAGTTGTGGGGTTTAAGGAAATTAGAGCTGGTAAATAGGACATTTAAGGACTGAAACATGTCTTATTCACTTAGGTCTGATTTGAGGCAAATTGATTGTATCACTTTTCCTCCATAGATCACTTGAGTGTTCAGAGATGAATATACTTATAACTAGGGCTGAATACATGGGTTTACACAGTCCTATATAGCTTGTGACCACACATTCCTAGCCCTATCTGCAGTTGCTTAAGTAAGGCATGGACACCTGACCCAAATGTATCTAATTTTATCCTCTTCATTAAATTTGGAATTGGAAAACTGAGAGACTCTGGAGCCAAAAAAACATACAAAATCAAGACCAAACCATTCTATAACAGAACAAAGCCAATGACAAGCTTATCTCCAGTGAACAGAGGGAACCATACATAGCAGAGAAATGCAGGTAAATAGAGAGGCATGAAGGATATTACTAGATTTGGAATATCTTTAACACGAGAAATGAACAGAGCAGCCTCATTTATTTATTTATCTATTCAAATATTTACTGAACCTCCTAGGATCCCTACATTGCCATAGGTGCTGGGAATTCAACAGCAAATGGGACAATGCAATCCCATGCCTTCCTAGGGCTGAAGTCCTATAAAAGGACTGAAAGGAACAAATTATAATGAAGTGTCACCAGTGTTATGACATGGGAAGTTCAGGACACTCTGGAAACATAAAACTGGGGAGCCCAACCTGGTGTATCTTTACTATAGACCTTCCAGTTCCAATACTTTTGTGGTCCAGTTGTATTTCATTTCCTACCCTTTGATTCATCTTTATTCCCTCAAAAATAAGCTTTTTTTTCTCTTGAACCAGCATACCAGATATCATATGTATTTTGTCTACCCAGCACCTTTTTGGATGCTAACATTATAGGAACTGTCCCTTCTCTTCCTGGTAGGGGGTTAGAGGGTTGCACACAAACTACCCTGGGTGACTTGGAATCCTTTTGTGGAGACTGATAGAGAGTCTCTGTCCTTCTTTGTCCTATCTAGAACAAAGGGTCTTTTGAGGTTGTAGTTGTTGGGACTGTTCTTGCCACCACTCGGAGAGGATTTGCCCAAGCATAAAGCACAAAGGATGGCAGAGTCAAGAGATTCTGAAAAAGATGAAGATTTCTAATGACATATTTTTAAGCATCTCTAAGGCTTTCTAGTTACAGGACCCAATGAGTTCATTTTTTCCTAATTTACATGAGTTGCTTTCAATCACAACTAAAAGTATCCTTACTAATATAACTATTATGAATAAATTTCTATTTCATGCATAATAATCCTGACCAAGATGATTTATTGGGGTGGGAGAGTGGAGAACAAAATTAACTTGCTCTATCTTTCCCATACTCTTTCCCAGCTTGTAATAACTCATTTGAATAATACTTTATGCAATAGTTACTCACACAAGTTCCTCCGGCCCTTCTGCCATTTCTGTGAAGTAGGTGTTAGAACACCATTTTGCAGTGGTGTTATAAGGTTAATTTGGTACTTGGAATGTCATTCTGAAACCAATACACAGCTCTGATTCCTGTTCCCCCAAACCCAGTCCCCCAGTCTCAGTGCCACCATAATCAACCACCAGGTCCAGCTCTAGTCCCTTGGGGTATTTACTGGAAAATTATCCATAAATTTAATTATCTTTCTTGAGGAATTAAAATCATAACATACATTTTATTACCCAGGAAGAGTTTAATTTTCATATGCAAATTTTAATAAGTTAATAGTAAAATCAGATTTTTTCAAGAACCATGCCAAGTTATTTAATGCATGAGATAAAATACATATTTTCTTGACACTTGGCAAAATATCTGGAAATAGTAATAGCAATAATCACACATAGGTATAATCACACATGGACAATAGACAGAAAGATCTTTTTTATCCAGAGTTCTTCTCTTAAATATATGAGAGTCCTCAGCAAGAAATAAAACCCAGAAAACTATAACTGTTTATTTGTTAATAAAAAATTCCTATAGTGCTATGAGATATGATCCTTAAATCTGTAGGATTTGGGAGACATAAATAATATTTTGTTCCATTACTCTAAAATATTCCAAATAATTATTAAATTTGGATTGGAACATTTAAAATACCATTTATTTCATTCATAATTAAATTTATGTTAAAATGGGGCCCTGCACTTTATTTCCTTGACAGCCTAATAAAACTAAACTTTCTCTTTCACACTCCATTATATTTTTAGTGTTTAGAATTTCATTTGGATACTATCTTGTTATTTTTGTGTCCATTTCTGAAGAATGACACCAACAATTATGCACTTGAAAGCCCTCTCCTAAATTACCTGCTAAAATAAGCCAGGGACTCTCACCACTCAACACACTTTTACTTTGATGTGCTATTAATTAAAGCTTTATTTTAAAATATAAATATTGCCATTTGTTACCCATTAACATAGGCTGGGGTCATTTAATAAATCTCATATTTGTGTTTGTAAGCCACAATTTTTTCATTAAAATATTATCCTATTTATATATTAAGCAAAAGAAAAAATCTAAAAATCTTTTTCCAAGCTCATTCTGAAACCCTTCTTTGGTTATTATAATTCTATTAAGAATTTTTCTGAACTTATTTCCATCTTGCTTACACAAAAATGAAGCATTAAATAATAATCAGACATGAAGATTTGATTCTGTGTGCAGTCTGAGTAACTGCCTATGCAATATGATTTTGAAGACTCCACATCTCTCAAAATTGAAATCACTTAATACAGTCTGAGAGCAGGGACCTTTGTACCTCCTTGCGGTATCATTGTCAACTGCTAACACCTGGCCATGAACAAATGATGAACAAATCAGATTTTCTATTGTAGCAAAACATTAAAAAAATGAAACTGAGAATTGATGTGTTTTGTCAGAAGCTTAAAAGAGACAGTAAGAAAGTACCAGATGACTGCATGGAGCTGTGAGCAGCCAGGGAACATCATAAAAGCCCTAGAGTCCTGTGAGTATGGAAGGGCAGAAATAAAAGATAAGAAATGTTAAAGGAACTAAAGAGAAACTCACAAGAAATTTCACCTACTTCACATTTTAGACAGCACTAATTCTATTTAGTAACACTTTCAAAATATAATATCAGTATCATGACATTAAAAACAGACCCTGGAACTAAGGGTATTGGTGGTGGAAATTATTCTCTTAATTAAGTTCACCGAGATAGCTGGCTAACTGGCAATGAAATTTAATTTATTCTTTTCCCCATTCTCTCATATGCACACTCTTCTGCACCTTACTGAACAAGCTGAACATTCAATAGATAAATGTATTCATTAATAATTTAGTATAACCCAAAAAGAAAGGAAAAATGCTGGAGTCACTCCCAGGGTCTCCACTTTGCCTAAAATGATTACAGTGGTGCAGAACCAATCTTTCGAACCTGGCTGTGGGGGCCCTGGGATGCTGCTGCTCTGCAGCAGCCGCTGTTTGAGCGATCCTCTCGATAGCCTTAGTATTTGCACACCCACAGTGAGAAAAGATAAACTTAAATGTATTCATGTTAAGGGTTTTTTCCTTCTCCCCCTTCATTATGCACCAAGAGATGTTCTAATAAAATTCAAGACATCAGCTTAGAATATGTTAATGTTCATAAATTAACTTGCTCACAGAAGGTGATCAATTTTTAATGTTTACACTCAAGATGTTCTTTTTAATTAACACTTAGCTACATTTGTACTCTCTGTTCACTCAGAAAATGTATGAACTTGCAAAGAACTGCAATAAGTTGTAAGACATCAGACTACAATAATTTTCAAAGCTGTGCCCTTCAACTGAACAAAAAGGGATTAGCTGGAGAGTGTGGACATCACAAAGAGACCTAACTTACTCTTAGAAAGTGGTGGGAAGCTACTCTGTGTGCATAAATATTTTTGGAAAGTTACCTATATTTCTCATATGGAAGTGGAAATTACCCATCCTTAAATTTCTATGATGTTTTCTAAGACATATATGAGAAAATTAAAAGGGAATTTCCAAATTTAATGAGCAGAAACTCAGTAATGAAAAATCCACTGCTTTATAATTGATCACTTGTTAGCTATATAGGACTATAAGCAGATTGTTTACTAGCTGTATAACCTTGAGAAATTCACTTACTCCTCATCAGTAAAAATGAGAATATACAATGGTTTCTTATGACCATTAAGTAACATAGCACTTGTCAGTACCCTGCATACAGTAGCTACTAAATAAACTTTAGCTTCTTTCCTGTGTATACTACCATACTTAGTTGCATTGTGCTTCTTAGTACTTTCTCTCTAAAAATGGGAATATGATATGTATAAGTATATATACATATACATATATATGTGTGTGTGTGTGTATGTGTATATATATATATATATATATATATATATATATATATATATATATACTAGAAGCCTGTTGCATGAAGATTCATGCAATAAGCCTTTCTTCCCCTGGTTTTCCTCTGACACCCGGGACCTAGGCCTTCGCTCTGGCCGCTGCCTTCCATCTTTGCTCCGGCCGGAGCCTTCAGTGTTCACTCTGGCCAGAGCCTTCAGTCTTCTCTGCTCCGGCCAGAGCACCGAACCTGTAGCTCCCTCCACCCCCTGCCCTCCCCCTTATAGCAGGCATCCCGCCCTGCCCGGCTGCTCTGCACCTGTGTATGTAAATTAACCCGCCATCTTTGTTGGGTTAATTTGCATACTCACTCCTGATTGGCTGGTGGGTGTCATGGAGGTATGGTCAATTTGCATATTTCTCTTTTATTAGTGTAGATAAGTATATATCTTCTTGTGGATAATGTTGCTTCTGGTATAGTCCAGGGGCCTGCTCCGCGATAGGAACAACTCAGGAAAGCAGACCCAGGACTATAAAGTATTCTACAAAGGAAGGAGTATGGCTTATAATTTTAAAAAAAACTAGTCTCAGTAGAAAAACAGATATTCATGTACCATAAATAACAGAATGGCTTTCATGGTGGAATTGTCAATTATACAGGAAACTAGAGGCCTGGTGCACGAAATTCATGCATGGGGGGGGTCCCTCAGCCCAGCCTGCACCCTCTCCAATCTGGGACCCCTTGAGGATGCCTGACTGCCAGTTTAGGCTCAATCCTGGGGATCGGGCCTAAACTGGCAGCCGAACATCCCTCTCACAATCCTGGACCACTGCCTCCTAATCGCTCACCTGCCTGCCTGCTTGGTCACCCCTTACTTCCCCCCCTGCCGACCTAGTCGCCCCTCACTGCCCCCCTGCCAGCCTAATCACCCCCAACTTCCTCCCCCTGCCAACCTGGTCACCCCTCATGGCCCCCCCCACTGGCCTGGTCACCCCATGCAGCCTGCTGTTCAGTCGTTTGGTAGTCCCTCACTAACTCACCTGCTGGCCTGGTCATAGGCAGCCATCTTGTGAGGGCATGAAGGTCAATTTGTATATTACCTCTTTATTATATAGGATAAAAGCAGAACAGTGTAACGAGAGTATAAAAGAGTAATTTTTTTAAATGTTATGCATTCTTTCTCATCCTTATGTTCTCTCTATGCTAACTGTATTTTTTTAAGTATCTGTAAGAATATCTTGAGCAGATTTCAAAGTTGTTTTAGTTTGCTGGGAGAATAAACTTCAAGCCTAAAGAAGATAGTGATAAAGGAGAAGTATTGGCACCAAAAAGGGTGGGTGGGGCCAAAAAAAATTTTGCAGACTAATGAAGTGTGATTTTGACAAAGTGGATTTTTTTGGGCATAATTCTACATATCTATGCTCAAACTAGCTGTTGAGCGGCTGAAATATCCTATCTAATAAAACAGTAATATGCAAATTGACCATACCTTCGCTATGCCCACAGCCAATCAGAGCGAACAAGATGGCGGTTAATTTGCATATGCTGAGGGAGGGAGGAGTGAAGAAAGCAGAAAGCATGGCGGCTGCGTGGGTGGGTGGTGGTGCAGCTGTGGAGCAGGCGGCCATGGTGGCCTCTGAGGCGGTGGTGGGCAGTGTGAGTGGCGGCGACACGGCCACAGTGGCGGTGGGCGGGGCGCACAGTGGAGGCGGCAGGCAGGGCATGGCAGGCAGTGTGCGAGGCCGTGGTGGCCTTGGAGGCAGTGGTGGCTGCGGGCGGGGCATGGCGAGGTGGGTGGGCGGGTGGGGCGCGCAGCAGCAGCTCTTGGGGCTGAGGAGGCGGTGGCAGTGTGCGCGGCAGGTCGGGGTGATCGGAGGTGACGGCAGTGCATGGCCACAGAGGCAGCTGCGTCAGCGTCAGCGGGCACAGAGGGTCGGGAGTGTGGGGCGAGGTGGGCTGGGTTCAGTGGGCGGGACGGGCGGGAGGCGCCACGCCCATTCAGCCCACCCTTCCCCGCCCGCTGCAGCGGGAGAGGTGGGGGTGCGGGAGGGAAGCCCACCGCCATAAGTTTTGCAGGAAATATTCCTGCAACGGGTCCCTAGTCTATAATAATAAAAAGCATAGTATGCTAATTAGACCAGACAGCTGAATGACCTTCTGGATGTCATTCCGAAAGTCCTTCCAGACAAAGCTATGGCAACGGGGGGGGCCAAAGCAGAGTTGGTTAGGTGTGATTAGGCAGGCAGGCAAGCAGTTAGGGGCAATCAGGCAGGCAGGCAAGCAGTTAGGGGCAATCAGGCAGGCAGGTGAGTGGTTAGGGGTGATCAGGCAGGCAGGTGAGTGGTTAGGGGCAATCAGGCAGACAGGCAGGCATGCAAGCAGTTAGGAGCCTGTGGTCCCGGATTGCAAGAGGGATGTCTGACTGCTGGTTTAGACCCGATCATTGGGCCTAAACTGGTAGTTGGACAGCCCCTGAGGGGTTCCGAATTGCAAGAGGGTGCAGGCCAGGCTGAGAGGACACCCCCCCCCTTGCATGAATTTTGTGCATTGGGCCTCTAGTTAAATTATAAATGCATAATTTTTACTCTTGGTGTGTTAACCTGACCAGGAAGTTCTCAAGATATATTTTTGGGATAAATATCCTGAAGTTTGAGTTTCTTCATCTATAAACAATTTCTACCTATCTGTAATTCCAATAATTCATGTGTCTTACTTCGAGATGTCTATAGAAAATTTTGGTGTGTGACTTATTCAAATTATCATTTAAGCCCATAAAAATCAATGGTGCACTAGACAGGTCAATGAGAGTGTATATTCTTGGAATACTTAAAACCAGATCTGTGAGAGAGCTTCCTGATCCATTATATCTGGGATATCTTACCTAATAATAGAGTAATATGCAAATTGACCACACCTTCGCTATGCCTAAGCCACGCCCACCAGCCAATCAGGAACAAATATGCAAATAAACCCAACCAAGATGGCTACCGCCACTGAGAGCAGGAAGGAGGCTTGGGTTTCTGCGGTAACAAAAGAAGCCATCCTGTTGCTGGCCTAAGCCTCCACTCAAGGCTACAATGTTTCAATTATAGAAGGTGAATTAACTCCAACAGAAATCGTTGCTGGCCGCCGAGCGAGCAGGAGGGAGGCTTGGGTTTCCGTGGTAACAAAAGAAGCCAAGCTTTCCGAGCCTCCTGTTACTGGCCTAAGCCTCCACTCAAGGCTACAAAGTTTCAATTATAAAAGGTGAATTAACTCCAACAGAAATCACTGCTGGCTGGGAAGCGAGCAGCAGGCTTGGCTTTGCTCCAGGCTACAAAGTTTCAATTGTAGAAGGTAAATAAATTCCAGATACCAGGGCCTCCCCTTTGGTCTCCAGGGGGCGTGGCCAGCCTGCAAACCACCAAAGGCACCTCGCTCAGGCCGCCCCACGCCCCAAGGGAACCCCCACCCTTCAGGGCAAACCAGTCAGCCCCCACCCATGCACCAGACCTCTATCCTATCTAATAAAAGAGTAATATGCAGATTGACCATCACTGCAACACACAATATAGCTGCCCCTATGTGGTCAAAGATCCTACCCCCATGTGGACACTAGATGGCCACCACAAGATGGCCAGCAGGGGAGGGCACTTGGGAGGCACCAGGCCTGCAAGGGAGGGCAGTTGGAGGTGATCAACCCTGCAGGGGAGGGCAGTTAGGGGTGACCAGGCCGGCAGAGGAGGGAAGTTGGGGACAAACAGGCTGGCTGGGGAGCAGTTAGGCATCAATCAGGCTGGCAGCGGAGTGGTTAGGGGGTGATCAGGCTGGCAGGCAGAAGTGGTTAGGGGCAATCAGGAAGGTAGGCAGGTGATCAGTTGGGAGCCAGCAGTCCTGGATTGTGAGAGGGATGTCCAACTGCCTATTTAGGCCTGAGCCGGGATCGGGCCTAAACGGGCAATCGGACATCCCTTGAGGAGTCCCAGATTGGAGAGGGTGCAGGCTGGGCTGAGGGACACGCCCCCCCTCCGTGCATGAATTTCATGCACTGGGCCTCTAGTCCTACCAAATAAAGAGAGTAATATGCAAATTGACCGTCTCTCCACTACGCCCACCAGCCAATCAGGAGCGAGTATGCAAATTAGCCCAACAAAGATGGCGGTTAATTTGCGTATGCAGGCATGGAGTGAAGACTGAAGACAGCGTAGAAGGAAGCCAAGCACTGCAGAAGGAAGCGAAGCGGTGGAGAAGGGAGATAGCGAGGCAGGAGAGAAGGGAGGGAGCAAGGCAGCGGAGATGTGAGGGAGCGAGGCAGCAGAGAAGGGAGCAAAGCCTACCACAGGAAACCCTATTCTTGTAGAATAGGCCTGAGGAAGCCCTATTCTTGCAGGAATCTTCCTGCAACAGGCCTCTAGTTCATTATAATTTGCTACATGTTAAAGTAAAAAAAATGATTTGCCTTTACCTTACCAAAACTTAATCTTCTTGTATTTAAACTGATTTCCCAAATACTTTCTAAGCATTGCAATGTAAACAAATTTTCTAACAGCAAGACAGAATATAACTATACATGATATGGAGTTTTATTTTCTAAAGTCAATTATTCAAGAGTGTTAAGGCACAAAAAACAGACTAAGTGACTCTTTTGTTAGCCTGACAATTAGTTTTAAATCTGGAGGCTTGTGGGGGAAGCAATGTTAGTTTACATAAAAGAAACTTACACCAGCAAAAATTCCATTGCCTTGGGACTTTAAGAGGACCCACCCAATCCTAATTAAACACCCACCAGTCCTTGAATTTTTTTATTTTGTTAATCTATTTCAGATTTACTTTATATCATATTTGAGTCACGGTAAGTCAAACTGGATAATCCTACATAATAAAATGGTAATATGTAAATTACCATCACTCCACTACGCCCACGATTGGGCCAGCAGGAGGCACAGGGGGCGGGACTCAGGGTGGCTGGGGTAGCTGATTGGGCCTGCAGGATGCTGAGCCATGGCTGCGCCGGAGGCTTTCAGAAGGCCTGGTGCACCGGCGGACAGCCGGCCAGCTCCCCCGCGATCAAAAGCCAAAGCGGTGGAGCTGGCCGGCTGTCTGCTCCGGCACAAGGCCTTTCGAAAGCCTCCGCCGCGCCGGAAGCTTTCGGAAGGCCTGGTGCACCGGCGGACAGCCAGCCTGCTGGTGCACCAGGTGCATGATTAAATCATGCACTGGGCCTCTAGTTACATAATATAACCCTTAGAGCAAATAGCTGAAGTGTAAAATAATAATCCTGATCAGTGCTTTGTAACTTTGGAAAACATGCAATATCCATCTCCCACACAGTTCATGTCCAAGTAACTGTAACACTACCCAAATGATTTTTTATGTGCAGACAAGATTAAAAAGCACTGCTCCCAATAAAGCCTTTTATTAGATAGGAAAGAGACAAAAAACTATGCCCACCATAATTCCCTGAATATGGAGAACAGTCAACAAATACTAGAGCCTTAAGTATTTAAATCCATCATGGTTGGAAATTTTTTCTGTAAGAGGTAAGATCATAAATATCTCAGGTTTTTCAGGCCAAAAGGTCTCTGTCACAACTATTCATTTCTGCTGGTCTCTGTCACAACTTCTCAATCCTGTCATTGTAGCACATAGTAACCATGGACAATATGAAATATACTAGAAGCCCGGTGCATGAAATTTGTGCATGGCGGGGGGGTTGTCCCTCAGCGCAGCCTGTACCCTCTCCAATCTGGGACTCCTGGAGGGATATCTGACTGCCTGTTTAGGCCCGATCCCGGATCGGGCCTAAACAGGCAGTTGGACATCCCTCTCACAATCCAGGACTTCTGGCTCCCAACTGCTTGCCTGCCTGCCTTCCTGATTGCCCCTAACCGCTTCTGCCTGCCAGCCTGATCACCCCCTAACCACTCCACTGGATCAGGGTGGGGTTCCCTTGGGGCGTGGGACGGCCTGAGCAAGGGGCCTGTGGTGGTTTGCCTGGTTGATGCTTAACTGCTCCCCTGCAAGCCTGTTTGCCCCCAACTTCCCTCCTCTGCCAGCCTGGTCACCCCTAACTGCCCTCTCCTTCAGGGTTGATCACCTCCAACTTCCCTCCCTTGCAAGCCTGGTCCCTCTCAACTGCTCTCCCTTGCAGGCCTGGTCCCTCTCAACTGCCCTCCCTTGCAGGCCTGGTCCCTCACAACTGCCCTCCCTTGCAGGCCGGGTGCCTCCCAACTGTCCTCTCCTGCTGGCCATCTTATAGTGGCCATCTTGTGTCCACATGGGGGCAGGATCTTTGACCACATGGGGGCAGCTATATTGTGTATTGCAGTGATGATCAATCTGTATATTACTCTTTTATTAGATAGGATAGAGGCCTGGTGCACGGGTGGGGGCCAGCTGGTTTGTCCTGAAGGGTGTCCCGGATCAGGGTGGGGTTCCCTTTGGGTGTGGGGCGGCCTGAGCGAGGGGCCTGTGGTGGTTTGCAGGCCGGCCATGCCCCCTGGCAACCCAAGGGGAGGCCCTGGTATCTGGAATTTATTTTCCTTCTACAATTGAAACTTTGTAGCCTGGAGCGGAGCCAAGCCTGCTGCTCCCTCTGGGGCGGCAGCCATTTCGGTGGCAGTTAATTCACCTTCTACAATTGAAACTTTGTAGCCTTAAGTGGGTGAGCCCGGCCAGGGTGTGCGGAAAGCTTTGCTTCCCCTGTTGCCACCGGCAACCCTGGCCTGCTCTCTCAAGCTCCATTCTGCTGCCATTTGTTTGAATTTATTTACCTTCTATAATTGAAACTTTGTAGCTTGAGTGGAGGCTTAGGCCTGCAACGGCTATGGAAAGCTTGGCTTCCTCTGTTACCTGGGAAACCTTGCTCTCTTTGGCTGTAGCCATCTTGGATTGGGGTTAATTTGCATACTCGCCCTGATTGGCTTGTTGGCGTGGCTTGGCTGGTGGGCGTGGCTTATGTAGCGGAGTGATGGTTAATTTGCATATTACCATTTTATTAGAGAGGATGGACCTATCTCTGTTCCAACAAAACTTTAGTTACAAAAACAGGTTGCAAGTTGTATGTGGCTCACCTGCACCTGGCAGTCATTTGCCAACCCCTACAGTGCATCACTTCTCAATTCTATTGTATAGTTAAAAATTGTCATGGATTAAATAACTAAGTAGCTAACATAGATTATTATTAAAGAAACTAGAGGCCCAGTGCATAAAAATTTATGCACTGGAGGGGTGTGTCCCTCAGCCCGGCCTGCTCCCTCTCACAGTCTAGGAGCCCTCAGGGGTGGGAGGCTACCTGGCGATCAGGGGAAGGCAACGCCCTATCACACCTCTGCTGCTACCACTGCCAGCAGTACCAGCCTTGGCCAGGCCTGATTACCTGAGCCTTGGGTGACCCTGGGCAGCTGGGCAACTGCCATCCAAGGCTTGCCTGCGCCTCGGGCTGGCCCTGGGTGGCTGGGGTGCTGAGGGGACTGGGGGACACCAGAGGCAGGCGCCTCAGTGGGGCTGAGGGGACTGGGCGCCACCATCTCGTGTCTGTGGGCACCGCCATCTTCGAGGGTGTGGCAGTCAATTAGCATTTCCCTCCTTATTGGCTGTGGGTGCCGCCATCTTTGCGATGGCATGAGGGTCAGTTAGCATATTCCCTCTTTATTAGATAGGCTTGTATAAATGAGAATGATCAAAATAATAACCTGCGCACTTTTTATGAGCTTACCATCTCTAATGATGTTGATTATGAGTGAATTTCATTAAACTTTACCAACTTAACTAATACAACTTTTTAAACTATGCCTACTGGATATGAAGTAACTAAATAGAAATTTCTCAATGCTACTACTACTAGAGGAAAGAAGCTATTTAATTATTTTCATAGAACGTACCATGGACAATGATAAGAAATACTTGGTATATAAAGGGCCACTTTTCTCTCTAGGAAATACATTGCCAATCAGTTATAACTAAGCTTGCATGTGGCCTCATAATATTTCTTAATATTGCTGCAGTACTCACCACAAATCAGAGTTAGAAGACTGAATGAAATCCATGTGATGTTCTTAGCACAAAAGGAGGTGTTTTTCCAGCTCAGACAACAAGCAGGAAATTATTCTCCTCTCCAAGGGTATACTAGTAAATACCCATCCCATCACCTCACTAAAGAGTTGGAATTTCATGCAGCATATTTGGAAGACAGCAATAATTCCTATTGAAGTCAACTGATAACAATTCTGTAATTAAAGACTATAATTTCAGTGCCTGCAAAAAGGAACAGTCAAAACTTTCTATTTATAGAAAATTTATTTACTTTACAATTTATATAAAATAACGCCTAAAGCAGAGATTTTTTGGGTAGCTCACAGGAGACTAGAGAAATGTGTGGCACACCAAAGGTGATCCAGATTGTTCCAAAGTTTTTTTCATACTCTCATGACTGATATTTTGTGCTCTGCTGTCACCTGAGCATCCTAGTTCTGCTTCCCTTGGCCTCTCATCTTCCAGTTCCTAGACCAGTTCCCACACATTCAGTTAGAGCAAAGACAAAAGTTGAAAGGCCTTTGAGGCCTAAGGTCCAGCACTTGCAGAACATCACTACACCCGCATTCTATAGGTCAAAGCAAGATTCAAGGGTAGGAAAACAACTTGGTGGGAGGCTCTACAAAATATTTGGACATGCTTTTGAATCTGCCACTCATGCTGGAGTCATAATCTTACTTAATACGTTCTTCTATTTCTTCATAAAATCCCAAAGTAAGCCTTTCTAGTATGGATAGCAGGACCAGATGGCCTCTCTGACACAATTTGAGGTTATGATTGCCAGAGTGACCAAAATGTATAAGAAGTTGATCTAATAAAATTCTGTCACAGTGAAGCTTATTTCTGTTTAAGAAACATATCTTACATGTTCGCTCTCCTCTCATATTTAATCTTTTAGGATCCCAATATTAAAAAGAAGAAAGGACCTTAAATATCATTATACTTCATGGTAAGCCAGGTTACCAATTGATGAAAAAAATTATTTTATTAAAAAATATTGGGGTCCATGGGGAAAATTATATTTTTCTAAAATTATGCCTTTTTTTGAATAGTGCAATGCAGTACTTTTTAGTGACTAGTGTTTACTATCTGACTATATTTAAGCAGAAGCAAAGCTAGGAAGGCAACGTGACCAATTCCCTGGCTTCCTAAATGAGAAACAGAGAGGGAAACTAAGGGTCTTGTTCAAAATAACAGAGATGGCTAATGACAAAATCTGTGCCATCAGACAAAACTTCCCACTCCCCAAAGTATTTTTCCCATTGCTCCATCAGGACAGTTATGTGAACTCAGGAAATGTATTCTAGTCTTTATGTGTAGAGCATGCTGCTCTGCCAAGATCAGGGACCAGTAAACTTGTTGTAAAGGGACATATAATAATTATTTTGGACTTTTCAAGACAGATGGCCTCTTGTCACAGCTACTCAATTCTGCCATTGTAGCAGGAAAGCAGACATGGACAATACATTAAAAAATCAACATGCCTGTGTACCAGTAAAAATTTATTTATAAAAAAGGACAGCAGGCCAGGTTTGATCCAAGGGTCATTATTTGTCAATTTCTGCATCTAATTTAAAATTTAAGCAATTAAGACCCCCATTCCTTACTCTTTCCTGCATCCATACCCCTGCCATATCTTCATTTTGTATACAGTTTATTACGCCTTTACACTGGGTTTGAACTTGGGTTGAATTGCATCCCCTCCCAAACAAAATATTTATACTTTAAAGTTCTAACCACCAGAATCTGAGAAGGTGACTGTTAGGTTTGAGGGAGAAATTGAGTTGATACCCTTCCCCTGAGAACTGGCTTTTCAGGTCATTTCACTATGGACATTCCCTTTGCTGAAGACCACTTTTCCCTTGCGGTGACCACATTCCATTCTCTCCCCTCTGGGTGCATAAAGAAGTCTCCGCCCAGAAAAATCCCTTCAAAAGTCCTTTAAAAGCCACTGACTCCCCTCACTGGATGCTGGAGCCATCCAGGCTCAGCCACCTGGTGTGTGGATGATCGAATAAATTCATAATCCCTCACCACTCTGGCCTCATGCTTTCCTCTTTCAGCGACATAACATTTGGTGCCCAAACCTGGGAGGGTTCCAAGGGGATGGGGAGCCATCGTCCAGGCTTCGGTCAACCCGAGTTTGCTACTTGGGGAGCAGTAGGCAGCAGCAGCTAGTCCTGGGCTTACCTCCGAATCCTACTCGGGTGACTCGATTGCCAGCCTCAATTAGGCCTCCCTCCCTTGCGGGTCTTCCCCAGCCAGCCAAGGAGGATGTGAGACCAGGAATCTCTCTTTCTCCATTGCTGACCCTCCATCCCACACCGGCCACTCTTCTCTAGGTGAGTGACGTTCCACAATTGCCCTCATCATGGGTCCTCTGCCCACTCTCTCTCTGACTTCTCATGAGTCTCTCACCTCAAAAGTCCTAGCGCTAGGCCAGAAGACTCCTCAGCCGTTCCTCTTTGGGTCCTTCTGGATTGGGCATGCCCAGTCCACAGGGTTACCTTTCGTTTCTCGTGGTGATTTGTTTAGCAGCAGGGACGCCTGCGCTAAACGGTCACCTTTGGATTTGTGGTCTGTCACTCACCCTTCCTTTCTTGTGGGCCACGCCCACTCCCTCTGCACACTCGCGGGGGACATCATGCCCAACCACCTCACTTTATTTTGTAACACTGTTTGGCCACAATATAAACTAGATAATAAGTCTCAATGGCCTGAAAACAACACTTTCAATTTTAACACACTGAGAAATTTACGTAATTGCTGTCACTGCAATGGAAAATGGTCAGAAATTTCCTACATCCAGGCCTTTTTCACCCTTCAGTCCCAATCCTCTCTCTCAGTCCTGCTCTACCCATCAGATCTTTCTCCTTCAACAAAACATCTTACCCCTAACAATTCTGATTCTGAATCACTGAGCAAGAAAGTGAGATTTTATTCTCCAAGCCTGGCAGGACAAGGTTGCTGGATACTTCTTAAGCTAAACCAGAATATTCAGAAAAACAGCAGGGATTGAGATTCAGTAAAAATAAGAAGTTAAGCCAGCACAGTGTCTTACTTCTTATCCAACCATCCAGGTGCCTGGCTTCCACTGCTCCTTCCTTCCCTTTCTCTTTTCCCTTGGATAACAGCCCATTCTAGCATTCCCTCCCACTTTCACTGCAATAAAATCTCAACCACTCATCTGTCACCCCTTATTGGTAGCGCCAAGGCGACTATCCTCTCAGCTTGGAGTGTGGAACCGGGAAAGGGAATATCATACCTTTTAGTTCACCTCTTCTCCTTACACCTTTCAGCTTGTCTCCATGATCAGGGATTTTTCTTCCTCTGTGGGGAAAACACATACATCTGTCTCCCCATCAGCTGGACAGGAACCTGTACTCTTATCTCTCATCCATGTAGATGTAGCCCAATAATCAGTCTTTACCTGTCCCTGTAACCCATCATATCTGACACAAAACAGGGGTCCAGATAATCCCTCTCCTCCTAACCCTCAGCATCACAACAGGGGTTGGAACTGCCATAGGGCGCTTAACCACTGCTCATCCTATATTGAAACCCTGTCTCAGGACCTACAAGAAACCTGTGGATGCCCAGCAAGGGGAAAAACTGGGAAAACAAGAACCTCACCCCCAGGGTAACCTATTCTTTCCTTTCATATCACTAGTGAGGCAACTGAGACCCCTATTCTTTTCCCCCCTAAAAATAACATCTAAGTCTCAGTTGTATTTCAGCTCCAGCCCCAGAAAAGCAGCAAAACCAGACAAGTGATGCTGTGGAAGCCTCAGGACCAGCTTTTACCTCCCAAGTCACTCAACAGGATCTCTCTCGAGACTTCACCAACCAGTCTCTTGGGGAAATCATGCTGCTGCACCCCTAGTCCAGCCCACTGCTATCAAAGTCCATTCCCCAGTGATCTCAATGTCCCACCTCAGCAGGAAGCAATTACAGAAGATATGACCTTCGTCCCTATTCCATAAAACAAAAAGTCTGGAATGTTAGGTTTGATGGAGAAATTGAGGTGATACCCTTCCCCTGGCAATTGGCTTTTCAGGTCATTTCACTATGGACATTCCCTTTGCTGAAGACCACTTTCACTTGCGGTGACCACATTCCATTCTCACCCCTCCGGGTATGCATAAAGAAGTCTCCGCCCAGAAAAATTCCTCCAAAAGTCCTTTAAAAGCCGCTGACTCCCCTCACTGGATGCTGGAGCCATCCAGGTTCAGCCACCTGGTGTGTGGGTGATCGAATAAATTTGTAATCCCTCACCACTCTGGCCTCATGCGTTACTCCTGCTACCTAACAGTGACTTTATTTGTTGATAGGTTCTTTACAAATTAAAATGAAGTCATTTGGGTGAGCCCTAATCCAATCTGAGTGGTATCCTTATAAAAAAGGGGAAATTTGAAAATAGAGAGAGGGAAATCACTATGGCACCCCACTCCCAACCTATCAAACAACTAGGTCTGCTGGATTCTGCTGTGATCCCAGCCTAAGGAAAATGGTGTGGGGCTAGAAATATGAGCCCCTACTGCTCTGTCTGATGGCACAGCAGACACAGAGCTTGCTGTATGGAAAGATTGGAATGCTAAGCAGGGCTGATCTTTGTTTTGTATTGTTGTTTGTTATCCCTTCCTACTTTAGTGGTGGTGAGGGGTTCCTGGAATCCAGATGGAGCTGAGGTATTCCAACAGTGTCTCCTGAAGGGGGAGAGAGGGTTCTGTCCAGGAAACAGAGGGGTGTGTGCTGGACCCTTCAGCAGCATTACAGAGAAGCAGATCCAAGCTCCCCAGTGAGAACAGCCAGCAGCCAATGGAGTCTGGAAAGAGAGGAAATGCCTTCCCCCACTCCTACAGATTATAAATCTGTTTATACCACCCTGACCAAGTCCCAGGTAACCCACAGAGCTTGGATCCATGGGGGAAGGGAAAGCAATTCAGAGCAGGGACCTTCAAAGGGGAAGACCAAAGGCAGACCAAAGTCTCTGGGCTTCAGAGTCCCCACCCACCAGACTGTTTTGAGCTTTGACCTGCTTAGCATCAGACTCCTGGCCTAAAACCAGGCAGAGAAAGCCACCAGAGATTGCACCAGAGAACCTATGGGAATGCCTGTTAATGGCACACCCATGGGCCAGCCTTAGATAACATCAGAGAAAATCCAGAGAGCTCCAGAAATAGCAGATATAGAGTGAACACAGAAGGCACCGAAATCTGTGGAGGCTAACTCCACTTTTTTTCCTTTTCTATTGATTTATTTATTATTACTTGGTATATAACCTTTTATTTCATTTCTTTTCTTCCCCTTTTTCTCTCAGATCCCTTATTTCTCTCTTTCCTTTCCTTCATTTCTTTCTTTGCTTTCATAGTTATTTATTTATTTATTTCCATTTTTATTTTCCTATTCCATATATTATTTTATTAACTATTATTATCTTTTTAAAATTATTATTATTATTTCATACTAGAGGCCCAGTGCACGAAAATTCATGCACTCCGGGCCAGGGTCCCTCAGTCCAGCTTGCATCCTCACACAGTCCAGGAGCCCTCAGGGGATATGCGACTGATGGATTAGGCCCACTCACAGCGGACATCCCTGTGGGAGTGCACAGACCACCAGGGAGCAGCTCCAGCCCCGCCCCCTGATCTCCCCTCCCGCCTCCCGCCACTAGTTGCTGCAGTCCCCCCCGACCCCCCGATCGCCATCACCTCCCGCTGCCCACTGGCACCCTCCTTGGCTGGCCTGGTGCCACCTGCTTGCCAGCCCCGCCCCTGGCTGACCCATCATTCCTCAGTTTCATCAATTTGCACATTAGGCTTTTATTATATAGGACTAGAGGCCTGGTGCACGAAATTCGTGCACAGCGGCAGTGGGGGGGAGGTATCCCTCAGCCCAGCCTGCACCCTCTCCAATCTGGGACCCCTTGAGGAATGTCCGACTGCCCATTTAGGCCCGATCCTGGTAGGGATCGGGCAATCGGACCTCCCTCTCACAATCTAGGACTACTGGCTCCCAACTGCTCACCAGCCTGCCTTCCTGATTTCTCCTAACTGCTTCTGCCTGCCAGCCTGATCACCCCCTAACCACTCCCCTGCCAACCTGATTGATGCCTAACTGCTCCCCTGACAGCCTGTTTGCCCCTAACTGCCCTCCCCTGCAGGCCTGGGTCCCCCCGAACTGCCCTTCCCTGTAGGCCCAGTCGCCCCCAACTTTCCTCCTCTGACAGCCTGGTCACCCCTAACTGCCCTCCCCTGCTGGCCTGATTGCCCCCAACTGCCCTCCCTTGCAGGCCTGGTCCCTCCCAACAGCCCTCCCCTGCTGGCCATCTTGTGGTGGCCATCTTGGGTCCACATGGGGGCAGCCATCTTTGACCACATGGGGGCAGCCATCTTGTGTGTTGGAGTGACAGTCAATTTGCATATTACTCTTTTATTAGCTAGGATTAGAGGCTTGGTGCACGGGTGAGGGCCAGCTGGTTTTCCCTGAAGAGTGTCCCGGATCAGGGTGGGGGTTCCCTTGGGGCATGGGGCAGCCTGGGTGAGGGGCCTGTGGTAGTTTGCAGGCCAGCCACGCCCCTTGGTGACCCAAGTGGAGGCCCTGGTGTCTGGGATTTATTTATCTTCTATAATTGAAACTTTGTAGCCTTGAGCAGAGCCCAGGGGCAACCCAAGCCTCCTGCTCTCTCCAGCTCTATGGCTGCCGCCATTTTTGTTGGGATTTATTTATCTTCTACAATTGAAACTTTGTGGCCTTGAGCAGAGGCCAGGGCCAGCCAGAGCAGGTGGGAATCTTGGCTTCCTCCATTGCCGGGGAAACCCAAGCCTCCTGCTTGCTCCATGGCTGCAGCCATCTTGGTTGGGTTAATTTGCATACTTTATCCTGATTGGCTGGTGGGCGTGGCTTGTGGGCATAGCAGAGGTATGGTAAATTTGCATGTTTCTTTTTTATTAGTGTAGATTTTCTTCTCTTTTAGTCTTTCTTTTTATTTTCTCATGCTTTTATTTTTTATTATTATTTAAAGTATTACATATGTCTCCTTTTTCCCTGATTGACCCCTCCCCGCCACTCCCACCCCTGAGGGTAAGCCCCCACCACTCCAATGTTTGTGTCCATTGGTTATGCTAATTTGCACATATACAAGTTTGCCTACTCTCTAAGATTGAATGGTCTGTTCAGTCCTACCTAGTCTCTGGACCTATTTTTGTTCATCAGTTTATGTTGATCATTATATCCCAAATATGAGTAAGATCATGTGATATTTATCTTTCTCTGACTGGCTTATTTCATTTAACATAATCCTCTCCAGTTAAATGGTAAAAGTTCTTTCTTTTTTATAGCAACATAATATTCCATTGTTTAGATGTACCACGGAATTTTAATCCATTCCTCTGCTGGTGGGCATTTAGGCTATTTCCAAATCTTAGCTATTGTAAATCGTGCTGCTATGAACATAGGGGTGCATATATCCTTTCTAATTGGTGTTTTTGGTTTTTTGGGATATAGTTCTAGAAGTGGGATTACTGGATCAAATGGGAGTTCCATTTTTAACTTTCTGAGGAAACTCCATACAGTTTTCCACAGTGGCTACACCAGTCTGCATTCCCACCAGCAGTGCACGAGTGTTTCTTTTTCTCCACATCCTCACCAGTACTTATCATTGGTTGATTTGTTGTTGATAGCCATTCTGACACGTGTGAGATGGTATCTCATTGTTGTTTTGATTTGCATCTCTCAGATGATTAGTGACTTTAAGCATGTTTTCATATGACTCTCAGCCTTCTATATGTCCTCTTTCAAAAAGTGTCTATTTAGGTCCTTTGCCTATTTTTTTATTGGATTGTTTATTTTCATTTTGTTGTCTTATGAGTTCCCTGTAAGTTTTGGATATTAAACCCTTAACTGAAATAGCATTGGCAAATATGTTCTCCCACGCAGTGGGCTTTCTTGCTGTTTTGTTGATGGCTTCCTTTCCTGTGCAGAAGCTTTTTATTTTGATGTAGTCCCATTTGTTTATTTTCTCCTTAGTCTCCATTGCCCTAGGGGCTGTGTCTGTAAAGATATTGCTATGACATATGTCTGCTATTTTGCTGCCTATGGAAGCTTGTAGGATTTTTATGCTTTCTCATCTTACATTCAAATCCTTTAACCATTTTGAGTTTGCTTTTGTGTATGGTATAAGGTGGTGATCTAGTTTTATTTGGTTGCATGTATCTGACCAAATTTCGCCAGCACCATTTATTAAAGAGACTGTCTAGACTCCATTGTATGCTCTACACTCCTATGTCTAATATTGATTAAGCATAATGGCTTGGGACTATTTCTGGGTTCTCTGTTCTGTTCCATTGGTCTATATGTCTGTTCTTGTGCCAGTACCAGGCAGTTTTGAGAACCGTGGCTTTGTTATATAGCTTGATATTCGGTATTATGATCCCTCCAACTTTGTTCTTCTTTTTTAAGATTGCTGTGGCTATTGGGGTCTTTTTTTGTTCCAAATGAATTTTTGGAGAGTTTGTTCTAGGTCTGTGACATATGCCATTGGTATTTTAATGGGGATTTCATTGAATCTATAAATTGCTTTGGGTAGTATGGAAATTTTAATGATGTTGATTCTACCAATCCATGAACACGGTATGTTCTTCCATTTGTTTATGTCTTTCCTCTATCTTTTTTTTCATTGTCTTGTAGTTTTCTGAGAACAGGTCTTTTATCTCCTTAGTTAAGTTTATTCCTAGGTATCTTAATTTTTTTGGTGCAATGGTAAATGGGATTGTTTTGTTTTTGTTTTTGTTTTTTTAGTTTCTCTTTCTGTGAGTTCATTATCCTAATATATAAAAACCCAGAGTCCATATCAACTGAAGGATTGACCGAACACCACTGCAGGCACTTGACCCAGCACTGACTACTGAGGGGGCTGCGGATCAGGCCTGGAGACAGGCCCAGAGAGAGAGGCAGGGTCTGATCCGCAGCCTCCATGGCAGCTGTTGATCAGCCCTTGCCTCTCACTTTCTCTCCGGGCCTCTGCAGGGGCTGCTGACCAGCTCCACCTCTCTGATCAGGCCTGGAGATAGGTCCAGAGAAGCTGACTGGCATAGAAACCAACCAATCAGAACCAAATCTGGGTGAACTGTGAGGAACCAATGGCTGCCTAGGTGGCGGAGCTTTTGATGCTGTCTGGAATAGAAACCAACCAATCAGAACCTAATCTGTGTGAACTGCGAAGGCAGAACCTAAGGTGGGGGCTGAGAAGGGGTTTTAAGGGCAACAGCTATTTGGTGTAAAGTGTAAGAAAGTGATTCAATTTTTTAATGACTGGTTTGGCAGTACAGTACCTATGGCTGGCTATCAGTCCAGATATAGGGATTATGTATTTTTGTCTTCCAAGAGCATCTCCTCCTGCTGAAAAAGGCTTTGCTCCCCACCCCATTTGAGCAATCTTATCCTAATCTATCTATACTAATAAAAGGGTAATGTGCTAATTAGACCAGATTGACCAGCCATCTTCCAGATGTCTGACTTCCTTCCGGACAAAGCCATGGTGGTGGTGGCTAATTCAGATGCAGTTAGGGGTGATCAGGCCAGCATGGGAGGGCATTTTGGGGTGAGATCAGGCCGGCAGGGGAGGGAAGTTGGGGGCAAGATCAGGCCAGGAAGGGAGGGCACTTGGGGGCAACCAGGCCAGCAGGGAGGACAGTTAGGGGCAAGATAAGGCCGGCAGGGGAGGGCCATTGGAGGCAAGATTAGGCCGGCAGGGGAGGGCAGTTGGGGGTGAGATCAGGTCTGCAAGAAAAAGCAGTTGGGGGCAAGATCAGGCCAGCAGGGGAGGACAGTTAGGGGCAACCAGTCCAGCAGGGGAGGGCAGTTAGAGGCAACCAGGCCAGCAGGGGAAGGCAGTTGGAGGCAAGATCAGGCCGGCAGGGGAGGGAAGTTAGGGGTGATCAGGCAGGCAGGCAGGTGAGCAGTTATGAACCAGCAGTCCCGGACATCACCCAAGGGGTCCTTAATTTGAGAGGGTGCAGGCTGGGCTGAGGGAACCCCTCTCCGTGCACAAACTTCATACACTGGGCCACTGGTTGGTGTATAAAAAAGCCATAGATTCCTGGGTGTTAATTTTGTAACCTATTATATTGCTGAATTCATTTATTAATTCTAGAGTTTATTGATGGAGTCTTTGGGTTTTTATATGTACAGTATCATGTCATCTCTGAATTATGATAGTTTTACTTCCTATTTTCCAATTTGATGTGTTTTATTTCTTCTTCTTGTCTGCTCACTATGGCTAGATTCGAGCACTATATCAAACATAAGTGGTGAAAGTGGGTGTCTCTGTCTTGTTTCTGTTCTTAGGGGAAATGGATTTAGTGTTTTCCCATTAAGTATGATGTTGTCTGTAGGTTTGTCATATAAGGCCTTTAGTATGCTGAGGTCTGATCCCTCTATTCCCACTTTGCTGAGCGTTTTTATCAAGAAAGTGTGTTGGATTTTGTCAAATGCTTTTTCTGCATTGATTGATATGATTATGGGGTATTTGTCTCTCAATTTGTTTATGTGATGTATCACACTTATTGATTTGCAGATATTATACCATCCTTACATCCCTGGAATAAATCCCACTTTCCTAGAATTTTGATGAGGATTTTAGCATCTATGTTCATCAAGGATGTTGGCCTGTAGTTCTCTATCATTGTGGTGTATTTATCTGGTTTTAAATTTAGGGTAATGCTGGCTTCATAGAAAGAGCTTGGAAGTGTGCCCTTCTCTGAATTTTTTTGAATAGTCTGAGGAGGATATGTTCTAGATCTTCTTTCAATGCTTGATTGAACTCCCTTGTAAAGCCATCCAGACCAGGGCTTTTGTCCGCAGGAAGATTTTTGATTACTGTTTCAATTTCTTCAGTAGTTATTTGCCTATTCAGTTTTTTTTATTCTTCCTGATTTAGTTTTGGAAACTTGTATTTTTCTAAGAATATGCCTATTTTGTCAAGGTAGTCCAGTTTCGTGAACTAGAGTTGTTCATAGTATTTTTTCATAATTTTTTTTTATTTCTTTGGGGTCAGTTGTTACTTCATTTCTTTCCCTTCTGATTTTGTTTATTTGGGTCCTCTCTCTTTGCTTCTTGGTGAACCTGGCTAAATTTTCTTCAATCTTGTTTATCCTTTCAAAGAACCAGTTTTATTGAGCTATTGTATTTGTTTTTGTTTGTTTGTTTTGTCTCTGTGTTGTTTATTTCTGCTCTGATCTTTATTATTTCCTTCCTTCTACTTACTCTGCGTTTTTCTTGTTGCTCTCTTTCTTTAAGTTGTAGGGTTGGATAATTTATAACCTTCATTTTTTGGGGGGGAGAGGGGCGGTGGGTAGGCCTGTAGAGCTATGCACTTCCCTCTAAAGACTGCTTTCACAATGTCCCATAGATTTTGGATTGTTGTGTTTTCATTGTCATTTGTTACCAGGATGCTTTTTATTTCATCTTTGATAACACAATCATTGTTTAATTGCATGCTATTTAGCCTTGAATTGTTTGACTTTTTATTGTTTTTAATGTAGTCAATTTCTAATTTTACACCATTGTGATATGAGAAGATGGTTGATATAATTTTTATCTTCTTGAATTTGGTTCATCTCTTTCCCCCCCTCCCCAAAACTCCCCAGACGTTTCTCTGTAATTTGACAGTCTGTTCAGTGCTTTACTGCCTCTGTATTTATCTTTCTGTTCATCAGGTTATAATGTTCTTTATTTTCCATAAATAAGTGAGATCATGTGGTATTTTTCTTTTATTGCCTGGCTTATTTCACTTAACATAATGCTCTCCAGGTCCATCCATGCTGAAGCAAATGGTAAGAATTCCTTCTTTTTTTATAGCAGCATAGAATTCCATTGTGTAGATGTACCACAGTTTTCTAATCCACTCATCTGCTGATGAGCATTTAGGCTGTTTCCAAATCTTAGCTATGGTGAATTGTGCTGCTATGAACATAGGGGTGCATATATCCTTTCTGATTGGTGTTTCTAGTTTCTTGAGATATATTCCTAGAAGTGGTATTACTGGGTCAAATGGGAGTTCCATTTTTAGTTTTCTGAGGAAACTCCATACTGTTCTCCAAAGTGGTTGCACCAGTCTGCATTCCCACCAGCAGTGCACGAGGGTTCCTTTTTCTCCGCATCCTCCCCAGCACTTGTTGTTTGTTAATTTATTGATGATAGCCATTCTGACAAGTGTGAGATGGTACCTCATTGTCATTTTGACTTGCATCTCTCAGATAATTAGTGACTTTGAGCATGTTTTCATATGTCTCTTGGCCGTCCTCTGTCTTCTTTGGAAAAAATTCTATTTAGGTCAGTTGCCCATTTTTTTATTGGATCATTTATCTTCATTTTATTAAGTTGTATAAGTTCTCTGTAGATGTTGGAGATTAAACCTTTATCAGTTATAACATTATTCAATGGGCAAAAAATAAACCATTTCCCCTAAGAACAGGAACAAGACAGGGATGCCCACTCTCACCACTCCTGTTCGACATAGTACTGGAAGTATCAGCCATTGCAATTAGCCAAGAAGAAGAATTAAAAGGCATCCAAATTGGAAAAGAAGAAGCAAAGCTGTCCTTATTTGCAGATGACATGATATTGTACATAAAAAAAATCGAAAGACTCCATCAAAAAACTAATAGACTTAATAAATGAATTCGGCAATGTAGCAGGATACAAAATTAACACCAAGAAATCTATGGCATTTCTATACACCAATAGAGAACTTACAGAAAGAGAGACTTAAAAAGCAATCCCATTTACCATCACATCAAAAATATTAAGATACCTAGGAATAAACTTAACTAAGGAGGTAAAAGACCTATACGCGGAAAACTACAGGACACTGAAAAAAGAGATAGAGGAAGACATAAACAGATGGAAGAACATACCATGTTCATGGATTGGTAAAATTAACATCATTAAAAAGTCCATACTACCCAAAGCAATCTATAGATTCAATGCACTCCCCATTAAAATACCAATTACATATTTCACAGACCTAGAAAGAACTCTCCAAAAATTCATCTGGAATAAAAAAAGACCCTGAATAACCACAGCAATCTTGAGAAAGAAGAACAAAGTAGATGGGATCTAAATACCAGATTTCAAGCTGTATTCTCAAAACAGCATGGTACTGGCACAAGAACAGACATATAGGCCAATGGAATAGAATAGAGAACCCAGATATTGACCCAAACCACTATGCTCAATTAATATTTGACAAAGGAGTCATGAACTTACAATGGAGTCAAGAAAGTCTCTTCAATAAATGGTGTTGGGAAAATTGGACAGATACATGCAAAAAAATGAAACTAGATCACCAACTTACACCATACACAACAATAAACTCAAAATGGATAAAGGACTTAAACATAAGATGGGAAACCATAAAAATACTAGAGGAATCCACAAGCAGCGAAACCTCAGACATATGCCTAAGCAATTTCTTCACCGATACCAGTCTTAGGACAATGGAAACTAAAGAGAAAATAAACAAATGGGACTACATCAAAATAAAAAGCTTTTTTACAGCAAAAGAAACCATCAACAAAACAACAAGAAAGCCCACTGTATGGGCGAACATATTTGCAAATGTTATCACTGATAAAGGTTTAATCTTCTTGAAATTGAAGAGACTTTTTTTTCTTCTAATACATGGTCTGTCTTTGAAAATGTCCCCTGTGTACTTGAGAAGAATGTATATTCTGTAGCTTTGGAGTGAAATGTTCTGAAGATATCAATTAATTCCATCTGATCTAGGATTTAGGATTGATGTTTCTTTGCTGATTTTTTGTTTAGAAGATTTATCCAGTGGTGTAAGTGGGGTATTAAAGACCCCTACAATGATCATATTACTGTCAATCTCTCCCTTGATATCTTCCAGAAATTTTTTTTATGTATTTGGGTGCTCCTGTATTGGGTGCATATATGTTTACCCAAGTTATATCCTGTTGATGACTTGCTCCCTTTAGTATTATGAAGTGGCCTTCCTTATCCCTAGTTATGGCCTTCACTTAAAGGTCTAATTTGTCAGATATAAGTATTGCTACCCCAGCTTTTTCTCATTTTCATTCACCTGAAAATCTGTTTCCATCCCTTCACTCTCATTCTGTGTGAGTCCTTTGTTCTGAGGAGGGTCTCTTGTAGACAGCAGATACATGGGTCTAGTTTTCTTATCCATTCAGCTACCCTATGTCTATTGATTGGAGCATTTAATCTATATATATATATTTAGTGTTATTATTGATAGGTACTTGCTCGTCACCATTTTTATTCTTTATGCTTTTGTTCCTTCTTCCCTTCCTATTTCTTCTTTGTATAGCAGTCCCTGTATTGTATTGCTCATTTGGTGATAATAATCTGCTTTGGCCCTTTATTTTCCTGTGAATCTTCTGATTTCCCATTCAAATCTGAATGATAGCCTTGCTTGGTATAGTGTTCTTGGTTTCAGTCCCTTCTTTGCATTACTTTGTATATTTAATTACATTCCCTTCCTGTCTGATGTGTTTCTGTTGAGAAATCAGCTGATAGTCTAATGGGAGATCCCTTATAGGTAACTCTCTGTCTCTCTCTGGCAGGCTTTAAGATTTTAGTTTGCCACTGGTGCTTGCCAATTTAATTATAATATATCTTGGTGTCGGTCTTTTGAGTTCATCTTGTTTGGAACTCTGTAAGCTTCTTGGACTTGTGTGAGTTTTTTCTTCCCAATATCACAGAACTTTTCTGTCATTATTTCTTCAAACATATTTTCTACTTCTTGCTCAGTTTCCTCTCCTTCTAGCACCACTATTATGTGGATGTTGTTTCATTTCATTTTGTCCCAAAGCTCCCTTAGGCTCTACTCCTGTTTTTTAGTTGTTGTTTTTTTCCAGTTGCTGCTCTGCTTGGGTGTTTTTTTCCTACCTCGTATTCTAGCTTGCTGATGCTGTCCTCAGCTTCTTCTAGTCTACTGTTGATTCTTTTTATTGTGTTCTTTATTGCTTCTATGTCACTCTTCATTTCTTCTTGGTTCGTCCTCATTTCCTCTTGATTCTAACACATGTTGTTGAATTTGTCTTCCATCTTTTTTAGCATCCTTATGACCATTGCTATGAATTCTTTCTCTGACAAATTGCTTGCCTCCATTTCATTTACTTCCTTTTCTGGTGAGTCCTCCTTTTCTTTCATATAGGGGCTATTTCTTTGTCTCCCCATTTTCACTCCTCTCAGGGTGTCTGGTTAAGTGGCTCACTCTCTATCACATTGACCAAAAGGCACAAAATACAACTCAACAAGACACGACAGAGAGGGAACAAAACACAAATGTATTCATGACACCAATAACCCCAAATAAAGGTGACCACCAGAAAAAAGAGAATTAGGGGAGAGAAAAGAGCACAAAAATGATATTGAAAAAAGGAACAAAGGTAAGAGAGAAAATAAAAAAGGGGGGGAAATATACATATCTGGGGAGAAAACTCCACAAAACCAACAACCAATCCAAAAATATGCAAACAACAAACACGCAGGGAAAAAAGTGGGGGGGGGGGGGCTGAATCTGAAGAGGCAAAGCTTATTTCCAGAATGTAAGGTAAAGGAATTGAATGAATGGGGAAATAGCCACAATTCAGTAGAGAGAAGGTAGAAAGAGAATTAGTGTATAAGAAGAAAAGTAAAAAAAAAAACCACACTCAATAATTTTTTTTAATTTTTAAAAATAAAGAAGAATAATAAAATAATTAAAAATAATAATTAAAATATATGTAAAAAGAAAATTTATATATATATACATATATATATATGAAAATTTAAAATTGTTTTTTTCTTTATCTATCTATATATTTATCTATTTTTTTTTAAAGGAGAATATAGTAGAGAACAGATAGGCCTAAGTTTGGTGAGTGAAACTAATTAAGCTATTAGTAGAAGAAGATAATAAGTGAGGGGAGGAAAAACAAAAGCATAAAGTAAAAAAAAAATCAAAAACAAAGCTAACAAACAAACAACAACAAGGAAGAAAAAAATTGGCTAGCAAAGAAAGAGAAGAGAGAATGGTGCAGAGACTTGGAGCAGGGGTGAGAAATTAGATATATGAGTAAGCAAACAGAGACTACTATAATAGTAATGTGTCAATAAAGCAGATAAAGAAGGTCAATTTTTAACAAGAAGTAAAAAGAAAGGAGAGAGAAAAACTAAAGCAGGAACTGGAGAAGAGAAACAGGATGAAAAAGGGATAAGTGAGGAAGAAAGGGTTGGCATAAAGGAAAAAAATGAGATAGAGTAAAATAATGATAAAAAATAAAAATAGAATGTAGAACACTAATCCCCAAAAAAAGAAAGGTTAAAAAATAATAATTAAAATAATAAAAAATAATAAAATAAAGAGAAAAAATTAGTTTAAGTACAAGATAAAAAATAAAAAAAAAGTGTAAAGGAAAGTAGTGAAATTCTTTCACTTAATTTGAGTTTTAATGTCCCCTGGTGGCTGTTTTAAGACCCCTCTCTACTGTTCTGTCTGCCACGTTTCAGTCTCCTGTTAGGTAGTCAGCACCATGTTGAATTTCCCAGTGATCTACCACTTCTCTGTGTCAGACTCCACAGCCTTGTTTTCAGGCGTGTGAGATCAATCTGTCCACTTTGTTTCTCTGCCTGCTTTCAGTAGTATTTACACAAATGTCTATTTCTGACATGGCCTCTAGGTGGCAGTGTTTATGTATTAGTTTCTGGGACCAAATGACCCCTCAACGCAGTCCCCAAGGGCTCCCTGGGGTTATTTAGAATCTTTGTTTCCCTGCCCAGCTCAAGGCTGGGTGTGGCTGCGCTGCTAGGAGGGGTCTGGTCTTCGGGAGAAAAAGATCTGTTCAGGGTTGGAGGGATCGGACTATCCCAGAACTGGATTCCTGATTGTCTCTTCCTATTTTGCTCCCCAGCTTCCACAGAACCACCTTCCTCTGCACAGTAGCCTCTGTGAGTGTTTGTAATTGAAAGATCCTATGCATTGCATTTAGCGAGTAAAAGCAAGGAAATTATAAAGACAGAGCAACCATGCTGCTGTGTGTCTCTCTCCCCCTGGCACTGTGCAGCCAGTGCAGAAATTCAGGCTGCCTTTCTGGGCATAGCCTCCCATGGCTGTGGGCTTAGATCTAGAGTCCCACGCTGCCAGCAGCCCTGTGGACACCCATCCACAGTCAAGGCCTACACATGTCCTCAAGGGACACGGATTTGGTATGGTGTAGTCTCCCTCTAAGACTCTTGTCACAACTTCATATGTTTCTCACTCCAGTCCAGATCCCTGATCCTATCTCTCTCCAGTCAACCTCTGGTGTTTCCGTCCATGGATTGTCTCACCACCTGTGTTTAATTCACCAATTCCAGGTGGATGTTATTCTATTCAGCTCTTTCTTCTATCTGCTCCATGAGAAGGCCCAGGATCTGTCCACCTATTCAGCCGCCATTTTGTCTCCCCCTGGACAAACTTTTTAGGAGCGGGGAGGCTGGAGTCTCAGTGTTTGTGGGTTCGCAGCCAAGGCAGTGTGGCTGTAGGGGCCCATGTGGTGTCCAAGGTCTCCCTGGGTGGAGGTGAGGCTGGGCTCCCTTTCACAGCCACTCTCCCCTGAAAGATTTCTTGGCTGCAGGCTAGATTCGCAGCCACAGTTAGGTTGCATTCGGGGCCCCTCTCTCTCCTCTCTTTCTTCCACTATATCTTCGACAGATGTCACTTTCTAAGGCTGCAGGAAACACACACGATGAGCTTGAAGCATCTTATAGTTCTAGAAAATATGGAAGTACTGAGTAACAATGCCACATCTTAGGTTAGTGTAGCAGATCTGTGGTCTCTCCTGCTTCTTTTCTTTCACATTCTCCTCTTTCCTTTTCCTTCTTTCTGCTCCAATGCTTTTGGTCTCTTGCATTATAGTATTCTATTTTTTTATCTTTTCTCTTTTGTTGCCTTATTTTATTTGTCTTGGTGGGGGTGTTCTTTTTGCTATTGTTAGTTTTTAATGTGTGTGTGTGTGTGTGTGTGTGTGTGTGTGTGTGTGTGTGTGTGTATTTCTGGTTTGGTGTTGTTTTGTTCTGACAGCACCTATATGACAGTTGCCAAAACGTAGTTGGGGTTGAGTCTCATAGTCAGCCATCCTGAAAACTGAGCCTACCCATGAAGGACAAAAACAATCAAGAACCAATTACAATAAGAAGGCCCACATAACATAGATAATGGACATTCTTAGAGCACCCAGCTCAGATCTAGCAGACTACACCACTAAGCTCTACTGGACACCCACTACAGAAGACCACCCCACCAGGACTGGGAGTCATAGCAGATCCACCTAATAAATAGAAACAAACATAAAGAGGCACCCAAACTGGATAGATTAAAAAATAGGCCCCAAATGGAAAAACAAGAGATATTATTTTTCCATTTCATGTAGATATTCCAGGGGAATATCTACATGAAATGGAGATAAGCAATTTATTTGATATAGAGCTCACACTAATGATTATAAGGATGTTCAACAGCATTAAAAAAAAGACATAGAAAACAAGACAACCAGTCAGAAATGAAGAATAACATAGCTGAAATAAAGAATACACTGGAAGGAATAAACAGTAGATTAGAGGAAGCAAAGAATTAAATTGCAAAATTAGAAGACAGGGTAGGAAAAAAACACCCTCAATCAGAGCACCAAAAAGAAAAATAATAATTACAGGAGATCGAAGATCACTGCCAACGGGAAGGCAGGCTGCAAGATAGTGTCTGAGTGAGAGAATGAAAGGAGAGTGTGTGGACGTATGAGGAGTGTCTATTTGTGTGTGAGGGACAGCTATATTCCAAGGGATTACTGGGGACTGCCTGATCGAACTCCCCTGAATGGGCAAACTCCACTGCTGTTGAAATCTCCCCTGGAGAAACTGGTTCTGCCTCAGAGACTGTTCCATCTTGAAGAGAAGAGGGGCTGTGATTGGAAGCTTAGCCTTAATTTCAACCAGGAAGAATCGGATACCTGCCAGGACCCTAAAACCACAACACCCAGGGACTAGCTGCAAACCCACGAACACTGCATCTCAAGCAGCATGAATACGTGGCCTCAGATGAGCTCTGCACCTTCCCACGGAAAGGTGAGCTTTCACCCAGAAAAAGGTGAGGTCTTCGATCCAGGCTGGAGGGAGAAACACACACAGCTGGGTCTAGAGGTACAGAGGAAGTCTACGCCCTACAAAATCCACAGCTGTTGGGGCAAGCATAGTCCATGAATGTGGAAGGGGGGCTGCTGGCAGAAGGGAACTCTATAAATCAACCCATAGCTTGGCTGCACACAAAAAGGCAGACTGAAGTTTTACGAGTATACCAGCTGCACAGTGCCAGGGGAAAAAGACTTGCACAGAGATGTGAGCAGAGTCGTGCACAGTGCCAGGGCTAAAAAGTCATGAGTTTGAGTGCTTACTCTGACTCTTTCTTCTCTTTAAATCCTTGTTTTTGATTACTAAGCCCAGTATATAGGATCACCTAATTAAAAACACTCTCAGAGACTGCAGGAGAAAGTTGTTTTTGTAGAACCTGGGGATCAGAGCAGGGAGAAACAATCAGAAAACCAGCTCTGGGGCACTCCATTCTCACAAACCAATATTAAGTGTAGTAGGGAAAACAAAATCTAAATACTGGCTAGAGAGGACTTATAGCCCTAGATGTCGATATAGAAACACTGCCACCCAGGAGTTGAATCACTAGTTGACTCTTTTGTAAATACAACTAAAGGCAGGCTGAGAAACAAAGAAATATTGCCTGCTTGAAAACAGGATTGTGGTTTACGACACAGAGGAGCGGTGGAATGCAGGGAACTGCAATACTGTCCTGACTACCTGACAGGAAATAAACATGCCAAACAGAACAGTAGAGGAAGTGAATGACCTTCACTACTGCACATTTTTATTTTTTATTTTTACTAAAGAAACTAATTTTTTTCTCACTTGATTTTACCTTTTTATTATATTTTTACTTTTAATCAGTATTATTTCTACTATTATTTTACCTTTTTTAAGTTTCATTTTATTTTCTCTTTATTTTATTTTATTTTGGGATTAGTGTTCTATGTTCTATTTTCATTTTTCCTTTAGCATCATTTTACTCTATCTTGACTTTACCTTTATGCCAAAACTATCTTCATCACTTGTCCACTTTTGTTGTCCTGTTTCTTTTACACTATTCCAGCTTTAGATTTTCCCTAATGCTTCTTTTTACCCTGTTAAAAATTCATTCTACTTATATATCTAATGTCTGATCCCCTGCTCCAAGTCCATACACACTTCTCTCTTCTCTTTCTTCACTATCCAATTTTTTCTCTCTTCCATTTTTTTTGTTTGCTTGATGTTGTTTTTTGTCTTGTTTTATGTGTTTGGTTTTATTTTGATTGGTTTTGCCCTTCTTTCTCTCCATCATATTGCTTTTGTTTGTTTGATTGTTAATTAGATTGTTTATTAGATTGTATGATTGTTTCTCTCTCTTTTTTTTTATTTTGCTTCTGTTTTCCCTCACCTCGCTCATTATTAGTTGTTGTTTCTAAGATTGCATTCACTCTGGGTGTTACTTGTTTGCATTTTTTTGGATTAATTGTTGTACTATTGAGTTTTCTCCACTTATAAATAGTTTTCCCCCTTCTTTTTTATTCTCTTTCTTTTCTCTCTTACTTTTTTTCCTTTTCTCAATACCATTTTTGCACTCTCTTTTTTTAATCCCCTAATTATCTTTTCTCTGGTGGTCACCTTTCTTTGAGGTTATTAGTATCATGAATACATTTGTGTTCAGGGCCTTGTGTGTTGTGCCTTGTTGTGTTGTGTTGTGTTGTGTTGTATTTTGTGCCTTTAAGCCAATGCAGGAGAGAGAGAGCTACATAACTAGAAACCCAGAGAGGAGAGATCATGGGGAGACAAAGAAACAGCCACATACAAAATAAAAGGAGGCATCGAAAGAAAAGGAAGTAAACTAAATGGAGGCAAGCAATATACCAGAGAAAGAATTCAGAGAAAT